>NC_083109.1:58561770-59206610 GCF_949774975.1 Lagenorhynchus albirostris
CGGGCTCTTGGTGTGAGACCCTCAGTGGCAGCTTCCACCACCCTCTTCCCGGGAACGGCACGTGGCCTGTTTGGTGGCCTTGGGCCAGTCACTGCCTCTCCTAGTCTCCAGTTCTTTGTCTGTAAGGCAGGCTGAGGAGCCCCCAGGCCACGTGTGCCCTCCAACTGGAAGTGGCCCTGGGGGAGGTGCCCGGCAGGCCTAGCCGAGCCTCCTCTGACGGTACCTAGAAAGTGGAAAGGCAGGTGAGGGCGGGCGGGCAGTGTTCTACCTGTGAGTGACCTTGCATCCCGCACAGGATGACCACTTCCCAGCTGGCCGCCGGCTGGAAACCCCTCCCCCTGCTGTCCTGCCTCCTCACAGCCCTTAAGGGCAGTGGGGAAAAAACCCTCAACATCTGAAGTGCTTTTCTCCGAAGGAAGATAGGCTTGAATCACCAAACTGGGAACAGGCGGGGGCTTCCTGGGAACTTACTAAAGTACAGATGGGGCCGTGCAAGGCCTCCCCGCAAACCCCCCACCAGAACCTCTGCTCCACACCCCCCCAGCTCAGCCTCCTCTGGCCCTGCCAGTCCTCCTCCTGGGCCACAGCCATCCAACCCAGCCTGGTTTCCCCCCAGAACAGTAGCAGGTGCCCACCTGGACACACCAGGCTCAACACCTGAATGTCACTGCCACCTGAAACCACCTCCCTAGTTCATTCAATCTGTGTATCAGTGCCGAGGCCCCTGATTTGCAATGGCTTCTGTGCCGGGCTGGGCTCCGCATAGATAAATGATGGTGAATAAGATGGAAAGAAAGGCAGGAGGGCATGCTGAATGTGAGCCTCGGCCCAAGGCACCTGCCTGGGCGGCCACTCGAGGCCCCTGAAGCTGTTCCAGGAGGTTTAGCCTCCGTGCCGAGAGCAGTGGATGCAGTGGGGGTTTAAAAGCCAAAAAGTGATGTAATCTGATGCGTGTTGCAAGAGATCACTGGGCCTGCAGGTGAAGGACAGTCAGGAGAGGCCCATCGCAGTGCAGAGGGGTCGCTAGGGAAGTGGGTGGCCCGAGGCATATTTAGGAGGTAAGACCGACAGGTTTGCTGGACTGGCCACAGGGGAGAGAGCTCAGTATCCCCCGAACAGCCAGCTGTCACCTCCTCTCTCCACTCCTTTCTTCTTTGATGTGTTTGCTTCTCTTTTACTCTGTTGCTTCCACTGATCGCCAAAGGATTGCAGAACCCTGGTGACAATTTGGCAAAGCATAGAAAAATAGTATTTTCCACAATTTCACCATGAAGGGACAGCTCCTGTCGGCACACTGGCCGATTTCCTTCCAGTCTTTTTTCTATGCATTTTAGCGATTGACATAATACAGTGGGTGTGATTTCATGTCCTGCTTTTGACACTTAGCCCCCTGGTGTCAGCATTTCCCATGTTACTGGAAGCTCCATTTCCAAAGAGTATAAAATGTGGGGGAACGTGTCCTTCGGGTTAGCTGTTGCCCAGGGGTGGACCTTAAAGTTGCTTCCGCTTTCATTATTTTAAATTACCCTGCAATGAACACCTTTACACATAAACCTTTGTCCATGTTTTATATTATCAATCCCTAGAAGAGGTTCCGAGCATAGGTCATAGAAACATAAATCACTTTAAGGCTCTGGCTGTAAACTGCCAAGTGGCTTTCAGGAAAGGTCGGCCCATCAACACTGCCACCAGCCATGTGCCATTTCACCACAGCTTCCTCTGCCTGAGTGTTGCCAATTTTTAAATCCTCCCCATTCTTACAGCCCAGCTCAAAGCTCACCTCCTCTGCAAAGCCTCCTGGGATTTCTCCTCTCCATCCTCCACTTTCCGAGGCCAGTCGCTCCCCTCCCTCCACTTGCCCCGAGTCCATCCCAGCTGTGGTTGACTTTGGTCTGATATTCCCAGGCATCAGGCAGATGAGTCCCCCACCCGCCCAGCTTCCTGGCCCCAACTAGCCAGCACATTTTGAGCCGCTGTAAGATGCCAAGAAGCTTCCCCAACAGCCTATGAGGTCAGCATTATGCTCTTTTACAGAGGAGGAACTGAGACGCAGCCCAGAGAGACCAAGTGATTTACCCAAGGTTGCACAGCTGCTAAGTGGTATTGCAGGGGCTCGAATAGCAACAACTCCTGCTTAACGGAGACTTTCTTCAGGCCAAGCCCAGCTAAGCGAGGTACATGCCTGATCTCATGTACCTCAACAACCCTACCCGACCGGCACAATTATTATCCCCATTTTACAAATGAGGAACCCGAGACCCAAGGTCACCCAGCTCAGGAGTGGTGGAGCCTCAAGCCGTAGTCTGTTAGGCTTCCAGTCACATCTCTCGCCTCTCAGAGAGCAAAGCCAGGAACCACCACCCCACGTGCGAGGGGCCAGGCCAAGCAGGCCCCTCACCAACTCCAGCGAGCTCCCAGGAACTGCTTGGATCCTGCCCTATCTCTGCATCTTCTCTTGAACCTGCTTATCTCCTGCACTTTATTGGCTTGGCTTTCCTGCCAATCCACCTGGGCAGGAACAGCCCTTTTGGGGCACCCACTGCCAAATACCTTGGAAACTGCACCGTCTGCCTGGCCTTGGTGGCATCTGTCACTGAGAAGAGGTGACTCAAAACCCCACCTCCCTCTGGCCCCTCCCTGGGAGGCCCCGGTGGGCAAGGAGGAAAGGTTTCACTTCCCCCATCGTTTGAACATTTATTCAACAAACATTGATTGAGCACCTACTGTGTACCAGGCACTGGGGAGGCAGCAGTGAACAAGTCAGACAGAACTCCGTGCCCCTGGAGCAGACCTCCCAGGAGGGGGAGGCCAGCAATAAAAAAAAAAGTATAGAAATTCCGTAGTGACTAGAAAAAGTACTGAGTGCATGAGAAGATACAAATAGAGCTGAGGTAGGGGTCTCAGGCCAACTGGTGAGAAGAAGAAAGGAGCTGCTGCAACTTAATCAGGGAGATCAGGGAAGGTTGTGCTGAGAAAGGACATGTGAACAAAGATGGAAGGAAGTGAGGGAGGGACAGACATCTGGGGTTAAAGTATCCCAGCCAGCGGGAACAGCCAGTGCAAAGGCCCTGGGGCACATTGGAGGAACTGTGAGTGCTGGTGTGGCTGGGGAGGACTCAAGGAGGGTGAGACCTGAGATGAGTAGCAATAATGGGATGGACTGGGAGGCCACGGGGGCCCTTGGACTTTTCTCTGAGGCAGATGGGGAGCCCTGGGAGGACTGTGAGGAGAGGAGGACGATGTCATGACCTAGATTTTAACAGGGTCACCCAGACTGCTTCTTGGAGAAAATTCTGGATCAGGGTAAGAATGGAGGCAATTGCCAAAAATCCAGCTTACCAATCTGACGAGGCCCTGTAGCTTTGCCCCTAGGGCTACGTGTACACACGCTTACGTGTAAATGTGCACACGTCCACACACGTGCACGTGCATACACACACCCGTAGACCTTGGGACCAGACAGACCCAGGCTCCACCCCTGACCCCACAACCAACTTTCTTTGTGACCAAGAGTCAGCATCTTCCCATCTCTGAGCCTCAGTTTCCCCTCCTGGAAGATGGAAGTTCAGACACCTTCTTCCCAAAGTACCAATGGGAAAATTTGCAGTTTGCCGAGAGGAGGGATGGCGAGTGGGTGGCCCCCAGCGGCACCCACACAATGACCCTTTCTCCTTGACGTGCTGTGGATGGTGAATGAACCGGTTACCCTGGCTTCTGACTCCAGGGAGTGGCTGCCGGAAGGTGCCTCTGGTCAGGATTGTCCCAGGCTGGGCAGGGAGCTGCAAGGGACCACCTCTGCCCTTAGGGAGTGCCCAGCCTCTGGGGAGGCATCCCCATAAACAGCCCACCACAGGGTCCAGCCGAGGGTCTGGGACCCTCCAGGCTCACAGATCCACCTTGGATGCTTCTAAATTGTGAGAAGGTAACCGTGAGAAACACACGTGGAAGCACGTTCCGAAGGTCGAACCCACACTTTCCTGCCCTGCGTTACTCCACAAACATGTATCATCATCCTCGTCACCTTTACCTTCACCTTCACCACCTTCATCCTCATCCTCATCCTCAGCATCATCTTCTTCATTCTCATCTTTTTTATCTTCTTTATCCTCATCCTCACCTTCTGCATCTTCATCCTCACCTTCATCCTCATCATCTTCATCATGTTCTTCATCTTCATCATCATCACCATCATCCCCTTCATCCTCATCCTCAGCATCCTCTTCATCACTGTCTTCATTATAATCTTCATCACCATCTTCTTCATCCTCATCTTCTTCTTCGTCAAAATCCTCATCCTCGTTATCGTCTTCACTAGCCTTTACAAAGCATCACCTCGGTATCAGGCCTTGTGCCAAGCATATTGTTACGCTCCATCTCATTTAATCCTCTCAATAACCTTGTGAGGTGGGTACTATGATCTCCCCATTTTCCAAACTGAGGCACAGACAGATTACAAGACTTGCCCAAAGTCACAGGTCTGGGGGACAGAGCTGGGATTGATTTCCACACTGATAGGCCTGCTTGAGTGCGCTGACCTTGACCCTAGCCCAGTGGGGAAGCCCCAGTCATGGCCCGGGCCCTGTTGGCAGGCTTTGTACGCAGGCCCTGCCCTTGCTGGGGTCACTGTACCTCGTCCACGTCTGCACTGATGCCCTGCCTCTCCCTCAGGGCTTTCCCTTTCCCTGGGTCAGGGAGGATCGGCCCTGCTTCCCAGAGCGGGCAACTGAGGTGGGGAGAGGCAGACTTACTCAGGTAGTAAGCGCAGGATTCAAACCCAAGTCCTCTCCCCACACTGTGTCCGTGGGGGGCTGGTGAGAGGGGGGCAGCCTGTGAGGCTGGGGACAGTGTTACCAACCACGGAGCATATCCCCCTCCACCGCAGCCTCCAGGGACCCTCTAAAACCACCCTCCACCCCCCTCAAATTCCCCCAGTGGCTCTTGATGTCCCCACTGGGTCCCCCCAAGTGAGAGAGATGCCTTGGGGTCTCAAATAACCTCAGATCACAGGAGAGAAAGTGATTCCCCTTTTCTTATTCCCTTCTGGTCCTTCAGGTAGAGGCAAAGAGAAAACCTCCATTGGGTGCTTGTCTATCTTTAACAGCCTTTTGAACATTTTCTGATTTCCCCTTTTTGCAAAAGAAACAACCCCCCTCCTGCCGCCCCCAGTCTTCAACTGGCAACCTCTGGAGCCAGAACTGTTTTATTTTCATTGTGCTTGTTTACAGTTACCCGCTACTGATGGCAAGTGGGACTGGTGTTTCTCTTGTGGTGATATTGTGAAATGTCCTTTTTGATTAAAATTAGCTTTTAAAATAAATGTATTAACCATAATGAGATATCACCTCACACCTGTTAGAATGGCCGTCATCAAAAAGATAACAAACGCTGGAGAGGGTGTGGAGAAAAGGGAACCCTTGTGCACTGTTGGTGGGAATGTAAATTTGTGCAGCCACTGTGGAGAACAGTGTGGAGGTTCCTCAAAAAAAATTAAAACTAGGACTACCATACGATCCAGCAGTTCCACTCCTGGGTATATATCTGAAGGAAATGAAGGCGCCGTGTCAAAGGGATTTCTGCACACCTGCGGCCCCTTGCAGCATTAGTCACAATAGTCAAGACACGGAAACAACCTAAGTGTCTTGTCAATGGATGAATGGATAAAGAAGATGTGTATGTGTTCACAATAGAATGTTATTCAGACACAAAAAAAGAAGGAAATCCTGCCACAACATGAGACAGCATGGATGGACCCTGAGAGCATTATGCTAAATAAAATAAGTCAGAGAAAGACAAATACCGGCCTATCACATTTATATGTGGAATCTAAACAAACAAATGAACTCATAGAAACAGAGATCAGATTTGTTGTTACCAGGTGAAAAAAGGGAGACCAGCTCTGGCTCAGCCCAGGAGGATGGGTGTGGGGCTGTGTAAACCCCGAGAGGACGGAGGGGGCACAGCTGAATGTGGGTGGCGTCTAGGTTGACGTGGCTGCGACACACACACAAGCCGAGGGAGGGCCTGAGACTGTGCCCACCCCGGTGTCCTCAACCTGTGAAGGGACTGCAGAAACTCCAGAAGTTCCCACGTGCCCAGGTCCTAAGGATTCCGGAATCCAGCTAGAGGCTCGAGGGTTTGTGTGTCCACCTGGCTCAGGTCTCGGCCTGGGTCTGCCGAGAAACAAGTGGCTGAATGCAGCCAGGGTGAGGTCTCGCTCGGCCACACGTCCAGCTTCAGCCCAGGCTCTCGCCCCCTGACCGAGCGCATGGTCACCAGCAAGACGAGGATGGCCAGCGCTCTCTGCCCGTACAGCCCCGGCACAGAATGGCTCGGCGTGGGGACGGCCATGATGGGCAGGACACCTTTGAAGGAAACCTTCAGGCAGCCTGTTCCTAGAAGGAAGGGCCTCACCCAGCGTTTACCTGCTGGCACCAGGTGCCCGTGGCCGGCGGGCTCTGTCACATGTCCCCTTCCAGGGGAGACAGCGAGCAGTCAGGGCGCCTCGGGCAGGGCTCCTGTGAATCCGCCCTCCCGTTGGCACCCAGGAGGTGGGAAAAGCAGGAGGCTCCGGCTCTGAGGTCCCCTTCCCCCTCCACCCCTGCCCCAGGCAGGCCTCCTTCTCCCCTCCCTGTGCCTCGGTTTTCTCATCTGATTCACGGAGACAGTAATACTTTCTTCCTGGGATTGTGCAAATTAAATGAAATCATGTGTAGGCTGGCGGGGCTGCTTCAAGGAGCCTGGACTTCGTCATGAGCCCATGAGCCCGGTGGAGTTTTCAGGGGGATCAAATGTAATAAATAGAACAAATTTTAAAATACATATTGATGGGCTGAGAAGAAAGAAAAGCAAATCCCAGGGGCCAGCAATAAAGAGGGAATTCAAGGTAGGCTGGACATGACCTAAGGTGGACGCTGGAACTTCCTGCCCACCTGGGGCCGGCAGACGGGATCTTGGAACGGAGCCTGGAGGGGGCCAGGGGTGCAGAACCAGCATGACGCAGGACCGTGTGAGGCCGCCCCTCCAAGAAAGGGGGCTGCACTCTGCCCACCCACCCAGGGATGCAGCTGAAGACAAGGGGGCTGAAGCATCTGGTGAGAACTTCAAAGTCTGAGACTGGGAGGGTGGGAGTGGGGCAGGTGGGTCTGGGATCCGGACTGATGCTGCCCTGGGTCACTACAGTCTCAAACCAGAGCATCCTATGAAGACCTGTCTCCCGCTGGCAAGCCCCCTGCAGTATCAGCAGAGCAGCCTCAACAGGCCTCTGGGGAAGCCTCCCATCTTGAGGCAGGTGGGACGCCCGTTCGCACAGGCACAAGCAGGCTCGAGATCCTCCCACTGAAGATGAGCTCACAGTGAACCTTAGAAACCACCAGAGGAATCCCACCTGGCGGGAGGAGCCTCACCTGGGCGGTCTTTACCCGCCGAGCAGTCAGCAGCTCTGCCATCCCCTGCCCCAACCCCCTTGCCTGTCTACACTCCCAAACCTGGGAAACCACGCTTCTCACCAGCTCCTCGTGGGAGCCTGGGGTTCATGTTGAGGAATTCCGGGGTGCGGGAGGAGCTGTCTCCCCTGGGTACACGAAGTGAAGACAGAGAGAGCCCAGGTGCAGTGTGCAGTGGGGAGACCACAGGCACTGAAGCCTCTAGAAGTCCTCAGAGAACTGGAGACAGCTGCGGGGCCTCCCGCAGGGGCTGAATGCAGGATGGGAGAGCTGTGAATCTCCAAGAGCTGAGTGTGAAGATGCCCGTGATCGGAGCAGAAACCCAAGGGGTCAACCAGGTCCCTGCCATCACAGTCCCAGAGCGAGGCAGATGACTCGAGCGGTGTGGGGTGCCCCGGGGCTGGTACAGGAGAACAGAGGAGGGGTCCCCGACCCAGTGGCGGAGGCACGGCTTGAGAGGTACAGTGACGTTTTTTTCTAGAGACGGTGGCAGGCCTGGATTCAAATCTGACTCCACACAATGGTGCTGAGTTTTCATGTGCCTCAGTTTTCCCCTCTGTGTAATGGGGGTAATAACAGCCCTCCTCCGGGGCCCCGGGAGGATTGTAAAAGATAAGGCACTTGGCCGGGCAGCTGCTGGGAGCCCAGGCCTGCAGAAGGATGGCTGGGCTTATTATTAATGAATGAAGATGAGTCACCCAAATGAGCCACCCTGATCGATCTGATGCAATGAATGAGCAGATGAGAGAAATGAATCAATGAATGAAAAGTTAGGTACTTGCCTGCCGAGAGGGGATCTTAGCCCCGGGGAGGGGAGGAGATGCCCGCCCTGAGTCAGAACCTGGCCAGAGGTCAGATGATGGCTCCCCACGGTGCAGGGCACACACCCATGACACCCCACTTAATCACTCCCCCGTGGTAACATGCCAAGGGCCTTAGCGGGATCCCCCTGGATCACCTTTCCTGCAGGCCAGGCCTCCAGGCCTGCAACTCAACTAACCCCCACGCCCCCAACCCCAGGCCAGGCAGACACTGAATCGGGGCTTTTGAGGGGTGGGGCGGGGTGAAAATCCAGACTCAGCAAAGAGCGTCCCAGCAAGTCAGAGGCTGGCCCCTCCCTGGAGTAGGGGCCCCCCTCCCATGGCTGCAGAGCTTGGAGGTCCCTGGGGTGGGACCGCGTGGCCCGCCTGCGCCCCTCTGCTCTGGGATGAGCCTCTGGGCACTGAGGTCACACCTCTCAGTCAGCCCTGCCCGCCACAAGGAATAATAGTAATGGCAACGAAAGGTTTACGGAGCCGGCACGGGGCCAAGGGCTGCCGCTCATTTCTTCATCCAGTTCTCTTACCTATGGGGTGGCGGGGATGGGTGGAAATGATGGAGCCCCAGGGCACAACCGACAGGCCACTGATTTTAGAAACGACAGTCCCGGGTGTCCTTCATCTAGTGGTCTCGATAGCCCCATTTTGCAGAAAACTGAGGCTCAGGGTAGCCTAGCAGCCTGGAGAGGGGGATGGGAGGGGGGAGACGGTCGGGAGCGCTTGGGGAGGAGGGGCAGGAATAAGGAGGCCTGGGTGTTGACTCAGGGGATGGAAGGCTGCCCCTGGCGATCCCCGCAGGGGAATTTGGTGCTGGGGATTTGAGCAGTTGGAGTCTTAGGCTGGGGCTTTCTGGCCCTTCCTCTGGGGCCCCTTGGGGAGTGGGGTGCTTGTGCCTCCATCCCCACCCCAGGGCTGACCCTCACTCAAGCAGTCTACGGAGCCTCCCTGGGGCATTAATTTGCCTGAGAAAAGGGGACCAAGGCAGAGGGGAATGCCAACTCAAAGGAAGGGGTTGGTGATGATGGTGCTTCAGGCAGACTTGAGCCCGGCTTCCTCTGTGGGCAGGGAGGGTGGGGAGGCCTTTCTAGAACTCGGCAACCCTCTGGGCAGATGGGCACCCATGTAATTGGTCTGTGGGCCAACCAGCCCCAGATGGTTCTGGGAATTGGAATCTGGCCAACCTCGAGGAGCTGCAGATGCTTTCTGTGAAAGGGGGTGGGGAGGGGAGGAAGCAGCCCTGAAGCAGTTTCTCCTTCTGCTTCGAAATGTGGTCACAAGGGAACCCTTCACCCCCCCAGATTGTGAACTCAGGCCTGGCTCAGGTACCACCACCACCACCAACACCAACACCCCTTACCCCGTGGATGGGGCATCCTCTGTCTACAGGGCACTGTGCTTAATTAAGTACCCCCTACACAGGGTCTCCAGAAGTCCCACCATAAAGCATAAGCAGAGGCTGCTCTTTCCCCATCTTCCAAGAAGCCAAGAACAGCCAGAGAGCCTGAGTAACTTGTCCAGAGTCGCACAGCTCTGGAAGGTGGAGCCAGGATCAAAACACAGAACCAAAGGATTCTGGGCCCTTGTTCTTTTGGCCCACACACCTCAGCTGCCTCCAGAAATGTTTGCTGAAATTACAGACCTGGTTAAGTTTATTACAGTCTGTCCATACCATGGACTCTCCACATTAAAACGATGATTTGGAAAATTTGTTTCCTCTGAGAAAATGCCCATGGTCTTTCATTAAGGGAAAAAGCAAGTTGCAAGAGTTTGAAAACGACAACTCTGTTTTCGTTCATTTAGAAAGTGTTTGCATAGAAAAACAAGCAGAAAACAGTTGTATGTTACAATGCTGGCAGCAGTGACCCTGAAGGAGGGAGAGAGCGGTCCCACGGGGAAGGGTGGGGCGCAGCCCACCAGGCATGGTGCCACAAAGCTGTTCTGCCTTATCTGTGACAAGAGCTCCCATGTCTTGGGAAAGGGTGTCTAAGGACCCCAGAGCAAGGGAGAGTGTGGCAGTGTCCAGGTGGGGAGGCTCAGGGGCCCTGTGGGTGGGGTGGGAGGGGCTCGCGGGAGGCACATTGGTGCCCAGGCTGACTCCTGTGCCTGGGCTATCTCCTCTTCCATCCTCATTGTCAAACCTGTCAGTCTTTGAGGCCAGCTCAGCTATCCCCTCCTCCAGGAAGCCTCCCTGGATATCCCCACTTAGCCCTTCTCTGGACTTCTCATATGAGACTTGGTGCTTCCAGCCTCCTCCCCTCAACCCTGACCTCTCTGAGAGCCATGGACGCAGCCATGTAGGGTTCATTTCTGTAATGTCAGCCCCTCCCATGGGGGCTTCTGCAGAGTGGAGCTTGGTGGGCTCATGGCCACCTGGAATTGCACTTCTCCTCCCACCAGGCCCTTTTCATGCCTCATCTCATGCAGTTCTCACCACCATCCTAAGGGGCGGGTACCACTGTTCATTCCCATTTTATAGAGGCGGAAGCCGAGCCTCAAGGAAACTAAGTAACTCTCCCTGGGTCACACAACCAGCAAGTGGCAGAGCCAGGATCCAAACCTGGGTCGGGCTGTGTCTGCAGGGTGTCTCGGGGGTTAACCTTCCTTCGCCATGCTACATCTTCAGAAAATGTTAGAATCTGGTTTCTCTTTCTATAGCTGCCATCAAGAGGCCCAAAGCATAGCAGCCTAGGTCAGATGTGAGCTCTAGACTTGCAGTAGCTCACATGTCTGTGGTGCCCTCCCTCAGTTCTCCTCTTTGCCAATCATGAGAGGTAGGCACGTATATCCCCATTGTACAGATGGGGAGATTAAGGCCCTGGGGTGGGGGCCATCCAGGGCTCCGAGGCTACCGGGCTCCGACGCGGATAAGCCCTGGCATGGTCCCTGAACTCCTGGCTTCTGAGTCTGGCTCGGTACGTGGAGTCACTGAGCCCCGTCCAGCGCCGGCTGAGAGGCATCTGAGAAATCGGCTTCCAGCTCAAAGTCCAGTTTGCTTTTGGGAAAGGCGCTGGGGGAATTGGGAAGTGATGTGGAGTGGGTCAGGTAGCAGGCAGGCGTACTTCCTGCTGGAATAAAGTCTACCCGTCACTTCTGGGAAACAGAGTGGCTCAACAATAGCATGGTGCACTTTGACCCCAGAGGAGCACCGAGCTGTCACTGTTGATGGCACAGCTGGCCTGCTTGGAGTCTGTATGTCTGAAATCCAGGTGTGCCTATCAGGCCACATGTCTGGCCGCTTGTCTGACTGCTGGACAGGTCACTCAGCTGGGGCTTCTGCCGGCTGTCTGGGGAGCGGGGAGCTGGGGTGGGCAGCCCAAGCTAGGTCATCCCAGCTGAGCCCTGAGCTGGCTTTGCCGGGGCCCAGCCCCTGCTGATGAGGCAATGTGAGTCCTGTTTCCTGTTACTGTGGCTATGCAAATGGGGGGTAATCAGGGCCTCTCCTGGAGCAGGCTTCCCGGAATGATGGCATTGATTGTCCCGAGAAACCTGGCCCCAGTGGGGCCCCCACGGGAGGGGGAGGGTGTAAATGGCTAAGATCCCTTTCTCTCCTGGTGCAGCACTTGATGCAGGAGCCGGAGCTGTGTGCTGGGCTGCTGCCCTGCTGGGAAAGCATCTTCAGCTCAGACCTGGGCGGATTAATCACGTGGCCAACCCACCTGGCCCAGCCTTCCGGGAGAGCCGGGTGGCAGCTTCCACATCTCCTCACTGTGTCCTCAGCTCGTGGGACGTGGGGGAGCAGGAAGCAGAGGTGGCCTCATTGGCTGTTGGTCCCTGTCCCAGAGACGGCCACAGCCAATCCCCTCTTTACAAATGAGGAAACTGAGGACCCCAGGGTGGTCTGGGAACTTGCCCAGATCTCTTCCCCTCCCACTCACCTGGACACATCCCAGCACCGTGGCAAACCTCTGGTTGCCACCAGAAGCCTACTGGGCCTCTGAATCCGTCTTCTGGTTTCTGCTGCCTCACCAGCCTAGTGGGCCAGCCCAAACCTGGCCAGCTGGGATTCTCGCCATACCCCTGGCTGCCCCCCGACCCCGCACCAGTCAGGCTGTCTAAGGGGTCCTTCTCAAGCTCACATCTGACCATTTCACTCCTCCACCCTGGCATCAAGTCCTCGTTCGAAGCCGGGCCCCACAGATGGCCCATCATCAGGCCCCTCCGCTCTGTGTGGCCTCATCTCTCAGCACCCCTGCCTCATGCATACCCTGGAGGCTTCCAGAACTCCTCCGAGGTCCCTCTTGAGCCTCCGTAGCTTTGCTCAATCTGTCGTCTTTTCCTGGGATGGCATTTCCTCCACCATTGCTTCTCTAACTCCTATACATCCTTTAAGACAGCACTGCCACCTCCAGGTAGCCTTCCAGATACCCCCAGCAGGACCAGGTGCCTCCTCTGGGCTCCCCCAACCCTGCATGTCCCTCCATCACCGCATGTGTCATGCTGGGCTGTCATGGCCCCTTTAGCTCCCGTCTCCTCCCCTGACCTGGGGGCTCCTTGAGGAGCTGGCATAGAGAAGGCAGGGAGATAGCCTACAGGTCTGATGAAGGATTGGACATGGTGGGAGGTAGAGGGAGGTGTCAAGGAAGGAGTGACAGGATATTGCACTGTTCCTTTGCCAGAATGCTGGGGGTCAGGAAGACACTGAAACTTTGGTCACCTTAGAGCCTTCCACCGTCCGATCCCCCTTCCCACATTAGGAATCTCGCTGTCCTGCCTACCATGGGCCTTGGGGCAGGACAGAGCCGCCTCCCATTGGAGGAGCACAAATAGGCCACACCTACTTTCCCATCGTCCCTTGCTGTGACCATGTGACCTGGGCTCAGCCAATCAGAGGCACCTGCTCTGGAGTTAGCACTAGGAGCCGGCCATGCAAAGGAAGGATCTGGAAAGTCTTTTTGGAGGGAGCCTGGGCAGCATGGAGTTCCTGGGGCAGCTGTGAAGGAATGTGGGCATCGCCAGGCTGGCTCTGTGGCAGCATTGGAGTTGGGCTTCTTCATGTGGGCTGCCTGCCCTCCTAGGCCTTCGGTGAGCTCCCCAATATCTGTTCAGTATGTTCTTCTGTTTAAATGAGCCACGGTTGGATTCTGTTGTTTGTCACTAAGAACCGTGGAGTCCCCTGGGGAGACAGAGCACCACTGGAGTCAACTTGAAGGAGGAGTCAGTGTTTCTGGAAGGACAGGAAGTGCATTCGCGTGCAGGAACAGCTGACCAGGGTCAAGGTCAGGCTTCAGGGACATATAGGGAGTGTTAGGGGTGATGGCTCATCTGGGTTTGGAATGTGGGGTTCAAGGTGGAGGATGAGGTAGGAGATGTCAGGGGTCAGATCCAAGACAGCCCCGAATGCCAGGACAAGAGGAAGCGTGGATGCTGTCTTGCAGGCAGTACGGACCAAATGACTGCTTTAACTGGAGGTGTGCTGATCAGATCTGTGTTTTAGAAAACTCACTCTGCTGCTCGGGGGAATCTAGACCAGGGGTGGTCTTGGGCATGCCCCCGCTGCTTTCTCTGAGCCTTACCTGGACAATGGGGGACCCCCTCTCCACCTTGCACCACCTTGCAGGGGAATGAGCAAACCCAGGGTAGGACCTGGATGCGGACACTGGGAGCTGTTAGGGACTCCATCCCTTCTTGGATATTGAAGGGCTTTCTGGACCTTTTACCTCTTCCTCTTCCCCGCCTGCTGCACCGCAGAACCTGTGTGGGACGTGCCTGACCTCAGACTGGACCAAGCCTGACTCCTTCCCACCCACCCCAGGGAGCTTTGGGACTCTGGAACGCCTCTTAGATCCACCAGGAGTCCTCCTTGCCTGGGCACCCTGGGGGTTCCTGGAAGCAATGGGAAGGGGCATTCTGGGATGGGCGGTCTTGACTCTAAGCCTCCTACCCGAGATTTAGCGGTGGCTATTCCCCATCGCACACCCAGCCCTTCAGCAACGGCTCCTGGCCATGTGTGTACACCCCTCTCCATCCCTGTGGCCACCACCCTGGTCCAGGCGCCCCCTCTCTCACCTGGACTGCTCGTGGCAACAGCCTGGTCTCCTGAACCCCACTCTTCCACTGTTCCACTTGCCATCCTGCTTTGCCTGCTGTCAGGACGAGGTCCAGGCCCGGGCCTGCAAGGCCAGGTGGAGGACCCCTGCGTGGGGCTCCCCGCCCACCCCTCTCCATGCTCCTACCCCACCTGCCTTCCCTGTCTGCACCTCTGAATCCTTGTGACCCCCCTGCCTCCTTCACACATGCTGGTCCCTCGGCCCTGTGGGACCGGTTAGTTGAAGTCAAGCAGGGGCTCCCCCCTTGGGCAGCCTGGGCCCTCTGCTCCCCGTGGCTCCACCCCCCGATCTATCATGGCACTTGTTTTATCGTCTTCTTAGACATGAGGTGCATTTCTCATCCTTGGTCTCCATCAAACGGGGTATCTGGGGAGGGCGGTGGGCTGGTACAGGCCACTCTTGGTTCATTCATTTATGTCACTTCCCTGCACCTAGAGGCAGCTGAGTTTGCAACCTCCGAGGGCTGGGGGCCACCTGAGAGGAGGGTGTTATCCACGAGCTCTGTGTGGACAGCGGGGCCGGAGGGAGGCCACAACTCCCGTCAGGAGGCCCCTGGGCATCCCCATGAGACATGAAGGTAGCTGTGGGGATGGAGAGAAGCAAACATTTTCCAGAAACAGGAGTCAAATCAGGAGTATTCAGCAGCGGCCGCAGATGCTGTGGGTGCCCCGTCTACGTCCCCCAGCCCTTCACAGCCTCCTGCCTCCTCTCAAGGAACTTCCTCTGCAGCAGTCAGCACCTGCCCTTCTGTCAGACCACCATTCACTGGCAGCACCAGCTTTGCCTGCACCCAAGAGAGCCGAACAGCCTGGGCATCCACTCCCGCAAGGGGTTTGCCCCTACCAGTCCCGTGACGTGGGGGTAAAAAATCTCCACCTCGCTGGCCTGATCAGGTCCCCCGCGGGGTGGCCCTCACTGCTCCAGCGTGAGGCCCCCGCGGGGTCCGCCCCCTTGCCGAGCTTCCCCCCACCCATGTCTTTCCTGGGAACACAGCTGGACCCTCACCTCGGGTCTGCTTCCAGGGAACCCACACTGAGGACAGTCGCTGATCAGATCTGGGGGCTGAGAGGAGGGGAGACGTTGAGTCCAGGCTACAAGGGCGGCCGTCCTGAGACAGGGCACATTGGACTGGGAGCCCCGGCTGGAGGCAGGGCAGGGGTGCAGGTTTCCTTGTGGACAAGTTGCTATATTGGTCACGTTGCCAGAAGTGCACTGGGCAGTTCACCATCCAGAAAAAAAGGTGCCCCAACCCGGTGAGGCTCCCCTCCCAGCGGGGGGCTGATAAGCCTTTTCCTGGCCTGGATGGGCGGGCACAGCTGAACCCCCCGACATCTGCACAGGGCAGAGGGAACCAAAGGGAGCCTTCCTGGAAAGTGCCTCCCGGGGACAGGGCTGGTCCCAGAAAGCGTGAGTCATGAGCAAAGCAACTCAGTCGGGCCCCTGCCCTCCCCCTCCCAGGGCCAGGGCAGGCAGTGCCTCCCAGGCGCTTGCCCCAAAGCGACTCAGCCTCCCTGCCATCCTCAGATCAGGACGGATATGGGGACCCCTCCTATCTCTGCCTTGATCCCAGACAGCCCACAGACCCCCCCTGGGCCCAGAGGACGCACCCATCAGCAGGTGGGGTGGCTGGGCCTCAGGACTCACGGGGCTCACACGGTGGCACAGAGCCTCGGCCAGCTTCCTGACACCTTTCTGCTCGACCAAGCTGATGCTCCGGTTTCCCACATACGAATTCCCCAGGGCCCCGCCCCGCCCCCTGCGCCGGCACCCTGTAGAGTCATGTGGCATGTGGGTACCAGTCATCCGAACGCCCTTCCCAGCACAGGACAGGGAGAGAGCCCAGCTCTGGGTGGACTGAAGCCCAGGGCACCCTGACCTCAGGACCCCTCAGCCCCTCCCTGCACCCCTAGACCCTCCCACTCCTCCAAGTGATGCCTCGTGGTCGGTGGGCCTCTGCCCTGCCGCTCCCAGCTGTGAGTCCTGGGGCAAGGCCAGAGCGTGCACAGGGAGGATGGGGGGCTGGGTGGGCAGGTGATCCTGGAGCGGGGTCTCTCTCTCCCTCTGGTCTCTCCTGGCCTTCATAACCCTCTCGCCCAGCTCCTACCCTGGAAGGCTGGCTCGGCTGTCCCTGTAGGCCACCTACC
Source organism: Lagenorhynchus albirostris (assembly GCF_949774975.1). Classification (NCBI taxonomy): domain Eukaryota; kingdom Metazoa; phylum Chordata; class Mammalia; order Artiodactyla; family Delphinidae; genus Lagenorhynchus; species Lagenorhynchus albirostris. The sequence goes on from NC_083109.1 coordinate 58,578,222, forward strand.
GTAGCCTGCCTCCAGAGCTGGGGGCAAGGGACTCGGTGGGGTCTCCAGTCTCCTGGCCCAGGTCAGGATCCTGGAAGCTTATTATCAATAACAACCAAATCTATTAAGTGTTTACCCCATGCCTGGTCTTTGGCTGAACATTAGGCCCCTTGTCGTTGTACTGATGATCCCCATTTTTAAGATAAGGAAACTGAAGCTCAGAGAGGTTAAGCAACCTACCCCAAGGCACACAGCTAGTACATGGTGGGACTCCTATGTGACTCTCAATCCCCGGCCTTTGTATTCTTCATAAACCCATGTTGTAGATTCAGCCATGCATACTCAAGGGGGGGCTTCTGGCAGCTTGAGAAATATCCATGGAATGAACAATCATAGCTGCTACTCTCTGAGGGCTGCCTACGTTTTTATTTACTTATTTGCCATTCAGGTGATCTTTTTGAAAAGATGGTTCAAGATGCCAAAGGGACAAAGAGGTTCCCATCGCCACCCCTCTGTCCCTCAGCCACCCTCTCTGACGCAAGTTTCTTAAGTTTCATTGGTGAGATAGTTAATGCATTCACCCCAATCCTAGTATACTGTACATACTGTATTAGTTATCTATTGCTGCATAACAAGTTACTCCCCTACTTAGCAGCTTAAAATATCAATAAATCTTTATTACCTCACAGTTTCTGAGGGTCAGGAATTTGGGAGCAACTCAGCTGGGAAGTTCTGGCTCAGAGTCTCACATGAGGTTGCAGTCAAGTTGTCGGCTGGAGCTGTAATTATCTGAGGGCTCAACGGGGACTGAAGGACCCACTTCCAAGATGGATCACTCATGTGGCTGTTGGCAGGAGGCCTCAGTTCCCACCACACGGATACTTGAGTGTCCTCACAACATGGCAGCTGGCTTCCCCCGGGCGAGCGGCCCAAAGGGGACAAGATGGAAGCTGCATTCTCTTTTATGACCTAGGCTCGAAAGACACACATTTCTGCCATATCCTATTAATTACACAGGTCAGCCCTGGTTAATGCGGGAGAGGACCACACAAGGGCGTGAATGATAGGAGGCAAGAATTATTGTGGTTCACCTGGAGGCTGCCTACCACACGTATTGTCCTGTACCTTCCTTTTTCTCACTGAGCAGTGGTCTTCAGAATAGTTCCATATCAAAACACGTAGAGTGACCTCATCTTTTTAAATGCGTGGTATTGCATGTGGGTGCCCCATGATTGATTTATTTATTTATTCAGGTTTTCCCAAACGAGCTTTTTGGCCAACCCAATATTTACCCAGTCCTGTATTGAGGTCCCTGTTGCGGTTGTTCCTGATTTTTTGCTGTTACAGTCAGGGCTGCAATGACTGTCTTTGTACAGGAATTATTTCCAGTATATCTGGAGGAATAATACTCAGGGATGGAATGACTAAGTCAAAGGGTGTGGTGCTTTGAAAATGTAGTCATAAAATTTCTGATGAAGAAAAAAGAAAAAAGCCCACCAAGTGGACTTTTGATGAACTTAACCAAGGGAGTATTGCAGAAGCGATGATGCTATGTGACATCCGAGGCTGGTTCACGAAAGGCCATGCAATTCCCACCTTGTTTGCTGGAATGCTTGCCTTTGGAGCCCTGAACCACCGTGTGAGGCTGCCAAGCTGTAAGAAGGCCCAAGATACATGAAGAGGCCACATGTTGGCACATGAATCAACAGTCCCAGTGATACCCAGCCTTTGAGTCATGCCAGCGAAGATGCCACTCATGAGAGTGAAGAAGAAGCCTCCAGACATTGAGTCACCCCCAGCTGAGGCCTTAGACTTCATGGAGCAGAAATAAACCGTAGAAAACTGGAATAAAGGGTATGGGTATTTTTTTTGTGTCCCAAGCACTTAACACACACCTTAGCTCATTCCATCTTCCTAACAATCCTTCAGGGCAGGTATTATCATCCTCATTTTACAGATTGGGAGACTGAAGCTCAGAGAGGTTTGGCAACTTGCTTAAAACCTCACAGCAGATGACTCAAAGAGCTGAGATGCTAACCTGGGTCTTTCTGACTCCAGACCCACCCTCTCATGTGGTCACAGGGTTGTCTGCTGAAGGAGAGAAGCAAGTCACTGTACCAAACTTTCAGTCTTAACCGTATGGAATTCCTAGACCTGAAGAACACACTGGGTTAGATTAGAAGTTCCAAGCCTGGGACCTTTGGGAGCTATTTTTGGCAATAACCCCATGGAAATTGTGTGTTTATTCTCTCTGCCAGTGTGGTTTAGTTTAGTCAGGGAAGACTGTGTAAGCTCTCTATTATTGCCAGGAATTCAGTTCATTGAGAACCTTGACGGGTCAGAGGTTTTTTTCTAGCAGTTAGTAACCCCTTTGATTAACAAACAAATGAAGATATTACTTCCTTTAGTGGGAAGAAAGCTCTCCAAACGTGGGATTCTGTCTAAGCACTCTGCTGGGGAGTAGGTGGAGTCCCCATCCCTGGGTGATTTCTCCCCTACTGGTGGTGGGTGGTATTGCAGCTCAGCTCAGACCACAGGGAGGTGAGAGCAGCTTACACAGGAGACCCACTTCCAAGGAAGGCTCCACTAAGAAGCAGTGCTGCCTGACGGTGAAACCGGCCGTCTCAGGAGTCAGGTGTTCTGGGTTTAAATCCCCGCCCTGACATATGTCAGGAAAACAGAAACCACACCAGGTGTTTCTAGCAAAGGAAAATGGTTACCTGAATGATGGGTCAAATCAGGGTATGATGAGCACCAATAGGACGGCACCCTGAGCACTCGCGAGATGGGAGGGAGACGGGGAGACGGTTTTCCAGAGCCCAGGAGCCGGGCCACCCGTGGGCGGAGGAATGGCCGTGGAACTGCTCAGGGGGAGGACTTTCCCACGGGAGCTGGTGCCACAGAGAAGTCCCCGCTGCCAAAGACGCCACCTGATGCAGAGGGAGACCCCCACCCCCCGCTTCTCCCCTCCTCCACCCTCCAGTCTCCTGCTGGCGGAACCCAGCTGAAACCAGGGCCAAGGCAGCCTGGGAGTGTCAGTTCTCACCACACAGAGGTGAGCGGGAATGGCTCCGAGAGCAAGCAGGCCAGTGCCTGACACCTGTCTCTAAATGCCACCCCGGGCAGGAGACAGCTGCCCAGGTGGCTTCCTGCTCTGGGCCTTGGTTTCCTCCTCTGAAAAGGGGGATAACATCCCACCTCACAGACTCACGTGAGGGTCAAGAGAAACAACCCAGGGAAATCTCCTGGCCCAGAGCCTGGCCTGGGGTCAGTGAGCCCTGCAGGCCTGGGGGCTGTCAGGAAGTTGCCTGTGCTGCCCCAGCGGATTGTTCCCAGAGGACCCAGGTCAGATTTGAGGACAGGAGGGTCTGGGAAGGGGGGTCAGCTTTGCTTTGCAACAATGTGTCACCTGTCACCCGCCTTTTGTATGCAGGTGTCCCAGACAAGGCTCTGCTCTCTAAAGCCTGTGTGTGTGTGTGTGTGTGTGTGTGTGTGTGTGTGTGTATGTGTGCGTGCAAGTGAGGGTATATGTGGTGTGTATGGGTATGTGACATGTGTGATGGTGTGTGAGTATGTGTGTCAGGGTGTGTGGTGTGTGTGAGCGTATTCTTGTGTGTGTGTAAGAGTGTGTGAGCATGTATGGTGTGTGGCATTTGTGTAAGAGTGTATAGTGTGTGTGTCTTTTGTGAGTGTGTGGAGTGTGGGGTGTCAGATGTGTATGTGTGTGGTGTGTGGGTGGGTGTGAATGTACTTGTGCCAGGGTGTGTGTGTGAGTGTGTGTGGTGTGTGGGGCCGTGTGGAGGGTGTGAGTGGGGCTGTGAGGTGAGGGTTGGGCACTCCACCCTTCTGAAATCAAGCTCCAGAGGAACTCTTTGAGACACCCCCAAACCACACGTGCCATGCCCTAGTCTCAGGGCAGAGTCGGGGGGCCTGGGGACTGGGGTTCTTCGACTTGAGACTAAGCTGCCTCTTGCTGACTGTGTAACCTCGGTGGCCCACGTAACCCCTCCTGTGCTTCGGTTTGCACATCAGTGAGATGGGGATAATACCCGGGCCTCATAGGATGGTTGCGAGGATTCCAGGGGTTGCTACTTAGAAAGTGCTGGGCCCGGGGCCCGGGGTGTGGGAACCATGGAAGGCGTTAGCTGCTGTTATTGCCAGCGCCTCGGTTTCAAATCTCACTCTGGAAACAATTGTCTATTTGCTTCAGTATAGGTGCAGAATTTTATCCTGTCGTTTTCTCTCATCATTGTATTTATTTAATCTAAAGGAGTGATGACAACCCCTAACCGAAGGACTAAAATCAGCAAGGCTGACCACACCGAGGGCTGCAGGGGATGCAGACCCCCAGGCACTCTCAGGCCCACTGCGGGGGAATGGTAGTCACTAACACCCCCCACCTCAGAAAACCTACACAGCCCCCGGGCCCCAGCAATCCCACTCCTGGGGGTTAACCCCGAGACCCCAGGGGCCCTCCCCCACAGGCAGATGCACAGATGTTCACAGCAGCAGCAGCACTCAGGGAATGTCCCAGCAGGACAGTGGATAAACAGTGTGATGCATCCATCGGACGGAACACTGCTTGGCGAAGAAAAAGAACAAACTCCCACCTTATTAACAGCGTGGATGGAGGTCACGGACACAGTGTTGAGTGAAAGAAGTCCGACATAAAACCTCACACACCGTATAATTCCACTTATCTGAAGGTAAAATTCATCAACGGTGGCAGAAACCAGAACCAGTGACTACGTCTGCAGGGAGGAGGGTCAGGGTGGTCTGAGGAAATCTTCTTGGGTACCGGAAATGTCCTGTATCTTAAGCCAGGTGGTAGTTCCACAGGCATCCACCTATGTCAAAATATATCAAGTTGGACACTTTGTATGAGCACACACTATGATTGTGTGTTTTACCCAATAAACACTTTTGAAAATCATTTTTAAAAAATAATTGATGGATTCTAGGAAAGAAGTACGGACACCTGCTACAACATGGATGAACCTGGGAATCACCATGCTAAGTGAAAGAAGCCAGACATGAAAGGCCACAGACTGTATGATTCTATTCGTATGAAACGTCCAGAATAGGAAAGTCCACAGAGGAAAGTAGGTTAGTGGTTGCCAGGGGCTGGGAGCAGGGGGGGGTGTTGAATGAATGCTAATGGGTACAGGGTTCTATTTGGGGCTGATGAAAATGTTCTGGAACTAAATGGAGGTGATGGTCGTATAGCTTTGGGAATGTACTAAATGCCGCTAAACTGCACACTTTAAAATGATGACTTTTCTGTTATGTGTTATTTATTACAATTTTTGATAAAGTAATTTAACTGATGGTAAAGCAAAACAATTGGACCTCCCTCTTGATCCTCACCATGCTGCTGAATGGTGCCCTATTTTCTCCATTCGGCAGGTGAGGAAGTGAAGGCCCAGAGAGGTGAGTGATCCGTCCGGGGTCACACAGCCTCCCAGACCTTGGCTGTGAGCCATCACCCATTGTTGCAGGAAGGGTTCCTGGAAAGCAAGCTGCCCCGCATTCCTCGTAGAGATCAGAGGAGCCACAAGAACCCCAGGCCAGGGCAGAGATCCCCACCCTGGACATTGGTGACACTTCCCCTGGGGCGGGGGTAGTGGGGGATGGCAGGGGGGACGTGCAGATCTCAGCCCTGAACAGCGTGTTCTCTCGCCTGCGGTTCTCGGTAGGCTGGGAACAGCCTGTCCTGATGAGTTTCCTGTTGCCTCTCTCACTGCCTGCTGGCCCCACGGCTGCCACCCCTGCTGGGCCCTGGAGAGGCTAGTCTCTGGGGCTCCCAGCAGGGAGGGAGCTATCTTGAGCTGAAAGCCATCACAGCTTGCAAGCCACCTCCCCTCTTGGATCTCCCTGAAAATTTTTTTTTTTCAATCCAAGTGGTGCATGGCAACATGATAAAAGATAAAATACAGCGAAACAGAATGGAAGCCCCACCCCTGGAAATACCTCCCTCCTTCCTTCTTTCCACAAACATTTTTTGAGCACCTGCTGTATGCCAGGTACTGCTCCAGGCACTGGAGACACAGTGGTGAACAAAACCAAATCCCTGCTATTGCACCATTTACATTCTGGAGGGACTGTGTGTGTGTGTGTTGTTAACTATAGATATAGATGATGGAGAATACAAGCTGAGATGTCTGTTGAGCACTTTCTCTGACCTGTTCCGTGTGCTTTACACATACCCACTCAACTAATCCTCAGGACACCCCCACGAAGTAGGCGATGTCAGCAGAGGCCCAGAGAGGTGAAGTGACTTGCCCAAGGTCACACAGCCATCCAGTGGCAGAGCTAGGATTGAACCCAGGTGCTTAACCACTGCACTGAACTGCCGCTGGAGACAGTGGTAGCCGATGGTGGAGACATTGATAAACCGGTTTCTCTTTGCAGCAAAGGCTGGCGGTCACAGGCTGTTTTGTCTTGATGGGTTTTATTGGTCCCCAAAACCTCGAAGCTCATTGAAATAAGTGGAGGTCTGCGTAAAGCCAGCTATGAAATCCTCTCCTCCTCCAGACAGCCCCTTCACCCCCAATTCCTTTCCCACCTTTTGGGGCATCCTCCCAGGCCTGCCAGTCAGGTGGGGGCTGGGGAGTGGGCGCCACCCCCTCCCTGGGGCCCAGCCTGGTTTCTCTTTCTGGCGGCATCTGTAGTCCCCTGCTTCTGTCACCCGCAACTATTCTTGGCCTCTAGCCCCTTTCACTTTCTGCTCTGCCTCTTCCTGCCTCGGTGGTTCCCCGACATCCCCTGCTCCCCCCTGCCCGCCCCAGCCTTCTCTCCATACCCCCCTCCCACCATGAGTGGCCTCAGCTCAGCCTGAAAACCCTAGAGGAGGCCAGATGCAGAGTGTGGTGAGGTCTGGGTTCAAGTCCCTGCTTTGTCCCTTCCCGGCCGTGTGACTTTGGCAAGCCTCTTCCCTCTGAGCCCCCTGTCCCCACCTGGAGAGGGGGATGCTGCTTATGCTATGCCTACCTTGCAGCGCCATTGGGAGGATGGAGGCTGCCAGGAGAACTTCCCAGGAATCTCACCCAAGCACAGGTAGTCCCCCCAGCCCCCTGCTGCCATGTCCCGCCCCCCATGGGACTTGAGGAAAGGAAAGCAGCAAAACTGCAGGTGGGGCAGCCAAGACAGCCCCGGGTGGGGCTTAGCTTGGCTCTGCCTTGGGCGAGCCATTTCTCCTTTCTGGACCTCAGTTTCCATATCTGTGAAGTGGGGCAGCTGGACTGAAGGACAAAGAGTCACAACGCAGAGCGATGAAGGCAGAGCTAGAGGGAGCCCAGGGGACTGTGAGAGCCCCAAGGGCACTCTTGACTTGGGTGGAAAGTGGTTCTGGGAAGGCTCCTGGGAGATGGGACACCTGAGCTGAGTCACAGAGGAGAGTAGTGTTCATAGATCATAGAAGGTGGGCCAGAGCAGTCCAGAGGGAGAAATCAGTGTGTGCAAAGGTCCAGGGGCAGAGGGTGTGGGACTTGGGGACAGGTGAGGTGGGGAGTGGGGGTAGGGGGGAAGGAATGAGGCTGGCCTGCAGGAACAACTCACACAGCCTGTCAGATCCTGCTCCCCAGGCAGTGGGGAACCATGGGAGGTCTATACACTTCAGTTGACAAATTCATTTCCCATCCAGACTGGGGACTTCCTGAGGCAGGGACCAGGCCTTATCAGTCTTTGAGTTGCCTGCCTCAGAGTGGGCAGGAAGATGTAGTCAATCAATGAATGACATTTCCTGCACCTCTAAAAGGACTAGCCTCCAGTGAGTGGCTAACTGCATAAGGTGGTCAGTTCCCTGGATCAGTTATCTATTGCTGCATAACCGCCACCACCCCCAGAACGAGTGGTTTAAAATAATCAGCACTTACTATTGCTCGTAGTCTGTGGGTTGGCTGGGTGGTTCTTCTGGTCTGGGCCGGGCTCGGTTGATCTTGGCTGGTGCACTCTTGCGTCCACAGTCAGCTGGTGGGTCAGCTGGGGCTAGCTGGTCTCGAGTGGCCTCAGCTAGGTTAGTTCTTCTCTGCTCTGTGTGGCCTCTCGTCATCCAGCAGGCCAGCTTGGGCTTGTTCTCGTGGTGGACGCAGAATCCCAAGAGAACAAGTAGAAGCCGGAAGGCATCTTGAGGCCCAGGCTAGGAAGCAGGACGTGCTTTCATCACCTTAATCACTTCCTGTTGGCTAAAGCGGCCCAGGTTCTAGGATAGAGACCTAGATTTCTTCATGAGAGGAGCAGCAAAGCCATATTGTCAAGGGCACGGATACAGGGAGGGAGGGAAGATTGGGGCTTTATTTTAAAAGCTCAATTTGACCCACGCTCCAACACTCATTCCGTATCAGTTAAGGAAGTTCTAGTCCCTGGTCAGTGATTGCTTCAACAACGGGCAGGTAACCCAATTCTGGGCCATGAGACAGGAGGAAAGCCTGCTGGGGTTTTCTGGGAAAGGTTTCCTTGCTCCTAAGGGGGAGCTCTGGAGAGAGATGGCCTCTATTTTCCTTCTGGTTATGACGCCTGTATTTGTATCTGCCATCCAAGGTCCAGCCGCAGGTGAAACCAAGGCCGAGACGCCAGAGCAGAGAAATGAAGGAACCCGGGTCTACGGAGGCCTGGTGGGGCTGCTGAATCCACCAGGCCAGAAACCTACCCTACCTCTGGACTTCCTGCTGAACAAGATATTACATTTCCAGCTTCTTTAAGCCGCTTTACATCAGGCTTCCTGTTCCTTGGACCAAAGGCATCCTCAATGATGCCCTGGGTACTCTTTTGGTCTCTGGGAACTTGCTCTGCCTGATGCACCAGGTCAGAACTGGAGGCTCTAGGCTTTTCCCTTTGATGATGCTGGACAGTCCCAAATGCAGCCCCCAAGCTTCTGCCTTGCGTTTTGCACAGGGACCACCACCTGCCCACTGCACCGAGGACCCTCAGCCGCAACGGCCGAACCAGCGGGCATCAGCTGGATTCAGAAGTCCTGGGTTCTGGTGAGTTGGGCTCTGCCCTTTTTCACTGTGCAGTCAGGCAAGTCTCCTCACCTCTCTGAGCCTTAGGTCGCTCTTCCAGAAAATGAACCGAAACCTACCTTTTGTATGGTTGTTGCTTAATGATAGCATTTGAAAACATCTTAGAAGTTCTGTCGGGCAATGAAGATTTGCATCCCTATAGCTTTTTATAGCTTCCAATTTGCTTCCTAGTACCTAAACAGTAATAACAACAGTCATAACAGCCTGCAATTATGGAGCCCTACTATGTGCCGGGCACACTGCTGAGGGCTTTACATACATGTCTCATTGAATCCTCCTAGCAGCTCCTAGGCTCAGAACACTTCTATGCTCCCATCTCACTCTGAGTAAAAGCCAAAACCCTTTCAAGAACCCACAAGTCCCTACCTGATCAGATACCACCCCCCACCTCTCTGACCTCATCTACTCTTCACCCCCTCACTCATGCTGTACCAGCTACACTTACCCCTTTCCTTGAACATGCTGCCTCAGGGCCTTTGCACCTGCTCTCGCTTCTGCCTAGAATGCTCTTTCCACATCCAAATGGGTAGCTGACTTACCTCTTTTAGTTTTCTGCTTCTCAGAGAGGCTTCCCTGACCATCCAAATAGACTAGCAACCCATCCCTGGCATCCCCTAGCGCCCACCTGCTTTATTTACTCCAGAGCACTTATCTCCCTCTGACATACTCCTTAGTGTGCTTCATGGTTATGGTCTGTCTCTCCACCTGCTAGGCTGTGAAGTCCTGGAGGGCAGGGAACTTGGTCTGTTTTTGTCACTGCTGAGAACCCAGAGCCAGGGAGAATGCCTGGCACATAGTAGGTGCTCAATACATATTTGTTGAGTGAATGAACAAATGCATGCCCCTAAGAGATAAATACCAGTGTTACTCTGATTTTCTAGCTGGGATACATGAGCTCAGGGAAGAAAACGTGCTCTGGTCATACAACAGAAGGAGCCGTGGCAGGACTCTAACCCGGAGCTGGCAGAACCCAGGCCTTGAACTTCAGGGCCAGGACTCACTCCCAGCACCTATCTCAGGTCACTCTCGTCCTCATTCCTGTCTCTGCTCCTGAATCTGTCAGATGGAGCCTGATACAGGGCGGGACTCCAACAGTGCTGTTCTTGTTGGTACCTGTGCAAAATCTTGTGTGTCCTCTAATGGTGGCATGTGACAGGCAGAGCCATGGAGGCTTGGAGCAGAATCAGGAGTCACCAGGGGCCACCCAAGTGGACAAAGACGTTTCTGAGCAGCAAGCAGATGACAGGAGGGAGCCCCAAGGGGCTGGACCAGCTCCAGAGAGGACAGTGTCCCTCACAGCTCAGGGGTCAGAGTCGGGACTGTTCCGTGATCAATTCAGGCCCCAAACCTTCCCTGAGCCGTGGGTCTCAGCCTCTCTCGCTTGGGCCTAAGATCCCAGGGATGATTTGGACTTGGATAGAAGAGTGGGAGATGGAGACAAAGTAAGATTCCTCAGACCCAACAGTTGCATGCTGGGTCCTTCAAGGGGTATTATTTTTATTTCATCTCAGCTCTGTTCTTATCCTTCTGGTGGAGAGTATCTCCCCATTTCACAGATGGGGAAACTGAGGCTCGAAGTGGTTAAGGAACCTTCCCTGGGTCACTTGGCTAGGAAGGAATAGATCTGGGTTGATGACAATGATAATAATAATGTGACTCCCAAAGCCAGGTCATAAAAGGCATGTGGCTTCTATGTTACCCCCTCTTGGCTCACTTGCTCTGGGGGAAGCCAGCTTCCATGTTGTGAGGGCACTCAAGCAGCCCCACAGAGAGGCCTTTGCATTGAGGAACTGAGGCCTCCTGCCTACAGCTGTGTGAGTGAGCCCCCATTGAAGCGAGTCCTTCAGCCCCAGCTGACACCTTGACTGCAACCTCATGGGAGACCCTGTGCTACAACCATCCAGCTGAATCTCTCCCTGATTCCTGACCCACAGAAACAGGGCAGTGAGATAAATACCTGTACCTTTAAGCAGGTCTATGGGCTTTCCCTTTTTTCTTTTCTTTTTCTCTCTTTCTTTCTTCCTTCCTTCCTTCCTTCCTTCCTTCCTTCTTCCTTCTTCCTTCTCCCTTCTTTCTTCCTTCCTTCCTTCCTCCCTCCTTTCTTTCTTTCTTTCTTTCTTTCTTTCTTTCTTTCTTTCTTTCTTTCTTTCTTTCTTTCTTTCTTTCTTTCTTTCTTTCTTTCTTTCTTTCTTTCTTTCTTTCTTTCTTTCTTTCTTTCTTTCTTCCTTCCTTCCTTCCTTCCTTTCCTTCCTTCCTTCCTCCTTCCTTCCTTCCTTTCCTTCCTTCCTTCCTTCCTTCCTTCCTTCCTTCCTTCCTTCCTTCCTTCCTTCCTTCCTGTTCTTCCTTTCTTTCTTTCTCTCTCTCTCTCTCTCTCTCTCTTTCTCTCCCTCTCTCCCTCTCCCTCTCCCTCTCCCTCTCCCTCTCCCTCTCCCTCTCCCTCCCGCCCTCCCTCCCTCCCTCCCTTTCTCTCTCTCCCTCTCTCCCTCTCTCCCTCTCTCTTTCTTTCTTTCTTTCTTTTCTGTATAACAAATTATCACAAACTTAGTGGCTTCAAAAACCACAAATGTATTATCTCACAGTTTTCTCAGGTCAGAGGTTTGGCACAGCATGGTGCAGTTTGCTGCTCAGGGTCTTACTGGGCCAAAATCAAGGGGTCAGCTGGGGTTCCAGTTCCCATCTGGAGGCTCCAGGGAAAAAATTTGCTTCCAAGCTCATTCTTGATTTTTGGCAAAATTCAGTTCCTGTGGTTGTAGGTCTGAGGTCCCTGTTTCCTTGCTGAGTATCAGCCGAGGGCTGCTCTTAACTCGAGGTGACCCACATTTCATCCACACGCGGCCCCTCCTCCTCCACTCCAGCGACACTGCATCACATCTTTCCTGTGCTTCAAATCTCTGACTTCCTCTTCTGGCACCAGCCAGAGAAAATGCTCCGATTTTCAAGGCCTTTTGTAAAACCAACCTTATACTATAACCTAATCACAGGAGCAAAATCCATTATATACACGTCCTGGGGATTAGACTGGGTGGCGGGAAACGATGGGGACTATCTTAGAATTTTTCCTACTGTAGCGCCGAGAGCTGGGGTGATTTGTACATGGAAATAGAAAACTAATGCAGTTATTGATAAGCTTTTCCAATGTGGAAGCTCAAGTCCTTCAGTTTTAGAAAATATTTTCCCCTCCATTTTCTCTGTTCGCTCTTCAACACCTATGAGTCAGATGTTGTATCTTGTGGGATGATCCCCTCATTTCTTTATCTTTTATGTCATATTTTCAATCTCTTTGTCTTTCTGGGAGATTTTCCAATCTCCTCTTGCAATGCTAATTTTGAAGTTTTTCTTTCTGTTCTCACCTCTCTAGTTCTTTCTTGGTCACTGAATGTTCCTTTACGCAGCCTCTTGTTCTTGTTTTATAGATGCAACATATTTTATTTCTACGGGGGCTTTTGTTGTCTTGATTTTTCCTCCTCCCTGCCTTGGCCCTGTTTTCCAGGAGTTCTTTTCTTCTGCTGATTTTGATCTCTGTCTTTCATTGTACAAGCCGGCCTCCCGTGTCCAGTGATCCTTGGCTGTGAGTTCATATTGAAGAGCAGGAAACTGAAAACAGATCTTCAGAAGCTCCCTGCCTGTGGGCAGGGCATGTGGACGGGTGAGTCTTATCCAGGCGACTGGGCAGGATCTGGCTGTCACAGTAGAATCCCAGAGTCAGCATCTGAAGTGTCCTCTCCTAGGCATGTCAGTTTCTCCAAAGAGCATCCCCCAGTCTCCTGCCTCGGGGAAAGCAGGGCTGCCAGCTTCCAGAGACCATACAGGGGGATGGGGAAAAAGGGCGTCTCACTGATGGGCACATGGCCTTTCCCTTTACCCCTCGTGTCAGGCCTGACCCCACCCTCAATTCAGCCTCCTGTCCTCAAGTTCAAGGCCCTCAGCACAATTTTTATTTAGATGGTATGTTTATTAGTGGCTGATAGAGATTGGAGGGCTAACAGCCTCCCCAATTATCACTTTGCACCTCCATGATGCCAGATGTTGGGGTATAAAAATGAACCAGGGACTTCCCTGGTGACACAGTGGTTAAGACTCCGTGCTCCCAATTTAGGGGGCCCGGGTTCAATCCCTGGTCAGGGAACTAGATCCCACATGAATGCTGCAACTAAAAGTTCACACGCCACAACTAAGGAGCCCGTGTGCCACACCTAAGGAGCCAGCGAGCCACAATCAAGGAGCCTGCAAGCTGCAACTAAGGAGCCCACCTGCCACAACTAAGACCCAGCGCAACCAAATAAATAAATAAATATATTTTTTAAAAATGAACCAGACATGCTCTGCCATCAGGGATGAGGACCTACTAATTTCCGAGCACCTACTATGTGCCAGACGCTGAATCTGGATCAGGGTTTTGTCCCTCAGGGAACAGTTGGCTATGTCTGGAGACATTTTTGTTGTCACCACTGGGGAGTGGGTGTGGGTACTACTGGTGTCTAGTGGGTAGAGGCCAGGGATGCTGCTACAATACAAAGGACCATCCCCACAACAGAAAAGTCAGTAGTGCCAAGGTGGAGAGCCCTGCTCTGGAATGAAGAAAAACGCGTTCCCTGGCTTCATGGGAAAGGAACAAAGAATTTCTATCTCCTCAGCACCTACTACCCACTTTCACGAACCCCTTTGGCCCAGGGGCCGTTTGCTTTCAGCCTGGGACAGGTGTGTGGAGGTGGGAGCCACACACGCCTGCCTTCCTGCCCAACCCCCCTCCCCCTTCAGCCTCTGGGGAAGAGCACAGGGTGGCAGCAGCTGCCAGGGTGCGAGCTGGCCCAGACCCGTGGCCCTGCTTGACGTTGGTCCCCACCAAGCCATGTGACGAGACCAGGCCACAAGAAAGAGGTTTCAACAAGCATTATCGCTTCCTGGAACTCCGACTCCGCGACTTCCCCGAAGACCGGCTGTGCCTGGCGGGCGGGCCGTGCACGGAGGGGGCCGGGCTGCTGCCTCCCTCCTCCGCTGCCCCCACAGCTGCCACTCTCCACCTCAGTCTGACTACCTGGAAATACTCCACCCCTCCGGGCCCAGCACCCCTATGGTTTGGCTGTCAGGTCAGCACCGGCCCCAGGAGTGGCGGGGTAAGGCTGGTCCAGAAAGTCCTTCCAGTGACCTCTGGGATGCTCGGGCTGAGCTGGACCGGGCTGGGACCCCGGATGTCCAGAAACCCACCCTGTCTCCTCTCTGCCCCTGACGGGGGCAGTTGACGACCAGGTTGGGCACAGATTTTCCTCGGTGTTACTGGTAGGAAAATGGACACAGATATTCTGCTCCATTTCATCTGCCCACCAGATGGGGGACACTTGGTAGACAGACATACAATTTCTGTTTCTGTCTGGCTGGTTTGGGCCTTGGAAATCCAGAGGGGGCGGGGGGGGAAGTCCCATATTGGCGGGGGAGGGGGGACAGTCAAACTGAAGGTTCTTGGATGTCGTTATCTCTGGGTGGCTGTGATGACTCTGGAATAAGTCACTTCCTCGAGTCCCCACTTCACAGAAACCCAGGCTGTAAATATAGACCTGGCCGCAACAGGGCGGGGGGCGGGGGCACGCGTCGCCAGAATGAGAGGGGGGGTGAAGAGGAGGAAGCAAGGACAAAACCAGGGTCCTCCGAGCAGGCAGGCGCCTCCGGGCCCTGCCAGTGGGGTTTACTCAATCTGTAGAAACGAAGATGCTGTGAGGTTGAACCGTATTGCCAATACTCTTGTGTTTTTGACCTACAAAAACAGCAATTTCATGTGATTCAGCTTAACACGATCCACCGCAAGACTGTTTCAAGAACTAAATGAGATAATGTGAAGTGCTTAGCACCGTGCCTGTATGTAATTAGTGTTAACTCAAGAATAGCCCTTATGTCATATGATAATACTTGATATCTCCTATCTAATGACATAACACCCATGATATTACTGACGCTAAATGTTATCCATTCTCTCCCCCATCCTCCCCTTGTCAAATCCATGTTTATTGATCATGCAGCGTGTGCCCAGGAGGGGTGTAAGCATTCTTCATTGTCACCGACGCTTGATGTCACCCCTGATTCCTGAGCATGTGCCCTGTGCAGGCATGAGGCGAGGGCTCAACATTTGTGTACACAGGTGCCTAAGCCAACGCTGTCACTGTCACTGCGTGTCGCTTGTCATCCCAAGCATCCTTGCTGGAAGGTCCCACTGCCAACCTGTGCACACTGCAGCTAGCTCACAGGTCGTCTTGAGCTACATTCAACCATGGTATTAGGGACAGAAGTCAACCAGTATTGGAGTGATTGCTTTTCCTAATCCCAGGGTAGGACTTTATATCAATGTCTTAAATGTCACCCTGGTGTCCACTCAGTGTCTTAATGCAGGGCTCGTTTGGGATCCTGACTCTGTTGCCCAGGGGGTTCACCGTCTTTGCAATAAGCAGGTTGTTTGGATTCTCATGAAGGAAACTGGGAAGATGGAAGGAAGGATGTAGCTGCGGCCAGAGCTCTGGGGCACACCACTCAAGACCTCTTGGCCAGTTGGGGTGTGTGTGCACGTGTGTGTGTGTGTGGTTAACAATTTACAAAGTCAGAGGCCCGACCAGGATGTTGATGCTTCTGTCTGGATTCAGACCTCACTGAGGTCCAATTTTGGTTTTACCACATGTTAGCTGTGTGGCCTTTGGCAAGTCATTTCACTTCTCTGGGCCTCAGTTTCCTCATCTGAGACATGGGGATGCTAACAGTCCTACCCTGCAGGGTGGTAAGAAGGACTAACCGAGACCGTGTGCATGGTGCCCCCAGCGGTGTCCGGTAGGTACTCAGTACCAGCCTGAATATGAGAATTAGCCAGAGGCACAAATCTTTTCTGCAACGGATGCATCCTGGAAAGTTTAGTAGCAGCATGGCTGAGGCAGGCGTGAAGCAAGGCTGTCCCTCAGGGACACATCAGAGGGCTCCTCAGAGGACCAGCCTCCCTCCCCTCAGGACAGAGCGCCTAGAGCCCCTGCTGGTGTAGCCCTGTTGACCAGCAGCCCCTCCCCCTCACCCCGCCCAGGGATTTGGGGGCTCCCCTCCCCCCAAAAAAGAGTGACTTTCCCTCTCTGCACAGCAGTTTTCCCATCCCTGAAGAAGAAACAAAACCTCAGTGGGCAGTTGAGAGCATCCAATGAAATGTGCCTCACAAGGTCAACATGTGTCCCTTCCCGGTTCCTGCTGGGCCTCGGCTTCCTTACTGATGAAACGGGTACCATCATCCCTACCTTCTCAACCAATGACCTGGAAGGCTGCTCACGAAATGCTCAGTGGAAAAAGTGGGTTACCATATGAGTCATAAAGAATGGTGTCTTTTTTAAAAAAAAGAAAAAATATATGTATCTGTGGAAATCAGGAAAATATAGAATGTATTTCATACTAACATTATTGGTAGATGCTTTTACAAATTTAAAATAAATGTGGAGATTAAAACATAATGTGGGGGCTTCCCTGGTGGCGCAGTGGTTGAGAATCTGCCTGCCAATGCAGGGGACACGGGTTCGAGCCCTGGTCCGGGAAGATCCCACATGCCGCGGAGCAACTAAGCCCGTGCACCACAACTACTGAGCCTGCGCTCTAGAGCCCGCGAGCCACAAATATTGAGTCTGCGTGCCACAACTATTGAAGCCCGTGTGCCTAGAGCCTGTGCTCCGCAACAAGAGAAGCCGCCGCAATGAGAAGCCCACACACTGCAACGAAGAGTAGCCCCCGCTCGCCGCAACTAGAGAAAGCCCACACACAGCAACGAAGACCCAACGCAGCCAAAAATAAATAAATTTATAAAACAAAAAAAACATAATGTGAACTGATGGGGGATGTTGATAGTGGTGGGGGGAGGCCGGGGGGGGCAGTAAGGATATGGAAACTGTGATTTCCACTCAATTTTGATGTGAATCTAAAACTGTTCTAAAAATAAAGTCTGTTTTTTAAAGGGAAGGAAAATTTTTTTAATGTGGAATTTTTTTTTCCAGCACAAAAAGAAGTTATTAAGAGCAACCATGAATCAGGAGGTGTGAAAGTCTGCATTCCAGCTTTCTTTGAGGGCAGATATCAGCGAATGAGGGGAGCATTGGGGGCCCCAGCCCCTGGCAAAAGTAGTCTCGCTTCTCTCAGTAGGAGAGTTGTTTGGCCTCTTCTTAGGATGAGTGGTTCCATTTTACTCGCCTACCCTTCGTTCTAGCCAAACCTGACCCCTTGCTGCTCTTCAAACTCTGATTACCCAGGACTCTTTGGGTTGTAAATGGCAGAAACATAACTCAGACAAACATAAGCAAAAAAGGAAACGTGTGTAACAGGTAAGTCCAGAGGTGGATTTCAGGCATGGCTGGATATAGGAGCTCCCACAATGCATCAGGGCTCTGTCTTGTGCTCCTCCTCTTCCACTCTTTGACCCAACGGGCACAATGGCTGCCAGCAGGCCTCAGTTTAGAGGAATGAGTTCCAGCAAAAAAGTCCCAGGAGGGCCTCTGACTGGTCAAGCTTAGGTCACGTGCCTTCCCTGAACTGGGGCATGGGGAACTCCGGCCGGGTCTGGTCCACATCCACCTGTGGCCAGAGCACTGTGACCGACAGCCCCTTCAGGACCTTACAGAATGATGTGGGGCAGTTCCCTGAGAGCAAAGCTCTAGCTCGCAGTACACCCTATGTGTATGCTGCTCTCCAGCCACTGAGCCTTTGTACTTGCTGTCCCCTCCACCTCTTTCGAATGTGGGGAAAGAGACTGTCAGGTCAGGTCTGTGTTCTGTGAGGACACAGATGCCTCATGTAGAGGAAGGAGGGGGCACTTTGGAATCCCACAAACCTGGATGTGAATCCCTGCTCTGCCCCAGCAGGCTGTGTGGCCTAGGCAAGTCACTTTACCTCTCTGAGCCTTATTTTTTCTCCTAACCATGTCTCTCTACAGAGTGGTGCTGAGGATTTAAGTGAGGTGTGCAGGAGTCCAGGGCCTGGGGCAGAGGGCATGCTCCAGTGAGACAGCCATGGTAAGGATCTGGGATGCTACCTGGGGCTCAGTTAAGAGAGGCTAGGCACATGGGCTGCATTCAGATCTCCACTCTAGCCGTGAGGTCTTGGGCAAATAAATCACCACACTTCTCTGAGCCTCAGATTCTTTGCCTGCAAAAGCCAGAGAAACATGCCTACTTCAGTGGCAGCTATACGGATTATGGGAGATAACATAGGTCACTTTGCGTATGCTGTTCCCTCTGCCTGAGATGCCCTTCCCCACCTTGGCTGCCCAGGTGAATTGGAGCCTCACCTGACTCCGCATCTCCCACCCTCCTCCTCAGGAGTCTTAAGCTAATTAGCTATTCTTTTCTTGGTGCCCCACCCACCCACCCTCCAGCCACCTGGGGCCTGGATCAGGTGATACGGCGACCCTATGTAAGTCCTTTTTCTCCTAACTCTCTGAATGGCTCAGGTTCATCTGTTCCCTTGTACCCGGCACACAGAAAGCATGAATAAACATTTGTGGGATGAATGCATGACTCCCAAGCTTTCTGGAGGGGTCCCCCCAACTCCAGCACAGGCCTTTGGTCCCATCTCTTCTGGGAGCATGACACCCACCAGGGGAGGGGGCCCTTGGGTGAGGGAGGAAGTCCAGGCTGCAGCTGGTCGCCCAGGCAGCTGATTTCTAAGAAACCACTGAGGGACACGAAGGCTGGGCAAAGCTCAGCATGGCTTTTACTTTCAGTTTTCTGGAGCTGGAGCAGAGTAGGTGCCCAAGGTTCTTGGTTGGGAGGGGAGGGTGTTGCAGGCAAGGCTTTGTCAAATGTCAAGGACACAGCCACCACTTCAGGACATGGACCAGGCCTGGAGCCCAGAGAGGTCCTGCCCGGCCCCATCCAGAGCCATGAGGGTAGGAGAAGGGGCCACTGGGGGTAACAGCCTGCCACCCGGCCCGGCCGCCAATGCTTCCTCTTTATTCACTTGCCCTTTATTTTGTACGTGATTTGGATTATTTATTCCTTCACCCACTCATTCATTTATTCATTCATTCATGCACTCATTCATTTACTCACCCATCCATCCACAAGTCCTTTCTCTCATTCCTAGGCCCTCTCTCTATTTGCTCTTTCCTTCCTATTTTCCCTTCTCATCTTTCCTCTTCTCTCCCCTCCTCTCCTCTCACCCCTCCCGCCTCCCCATCTCTGCCTCTTGCTCCCTCTCTCTGCCTGTCTCCATCTCTTTCTTCCCCCCTTTCTCTGACTCACTTGCCCTTTTATTCCTGGGGGAGGAGATGGCTGAGCTGGGCTTTGAAGGTTGAGTAGGAGTTTGCCAAGTGACAAGCAAGCATGAGAAACATTAAAGACTTTCCCTGGGTTGCTCAAAAGGCCAAAGGAATGATGAGAAAATGGGGATGATGGAAGCAGATGAGGAACGTGAAGGGAACGGTGAGGGACTAGACATGTACGGTGGGACCAGGCAGTGAAGGCCCACAGATCCCATGGGAAAGTGGTCATATTTCAGTATCTAGCAGTTGGGAACCGCTAGAATGCTCTGGGGTCATCTAGCTTTGTTCAAATACTGCTTCTACTACTTTTATCAGCTGTGAGATCATAGACAAGGAACTCAACCTCTCCTGGGCTAGGGTGCCTTGTCTGTGAAATGAGACAATAATGGTACCTCTTTAGAAAGGGCTAGATAAAAGGGAGCCAACAGCAATACTCATTTGCAGTGGGAGTGAGGGGGTGTATGTGACCAGGGGTGTGAGGTGATCAAATTGGTAATTTAGATGATCACACCCAACTGCCTCCAGTGCCTGCAAAGGAGCCTGAGCCCACATCTCTGGTCCTCAGTTTCACCATCTCCAATCCAGTGAAGGGGAGGCCACTTGAAGGCTCAAGCCTGCATTCCTTGCCCCACTCCCACGCCCTGCCCACTTGGCTGGGGGAGCCCGCCAGGACCCCTCCTGCCTGGACCTGAAGTAGTTTCACTTTGACCCACCTTCCAGAAACTGTGGCCCTTCCTGTCACCAGGTTAGTGCAGAGGCCACTTGGCAAAAGATCAGATAAACAGCACAGAAGAGCCCCAGGCTGGCCACACTGGGCTTTCATTTTCAGTGCCCCAAGCTGGAGACGGGGTGGGGGTGGGGGCCAGGGCCCCTGATATAGGGCCCACCCTGCCCTGCCAACATCATGACTCTTATTGAGCACGTACTCTGTGCTTATAATCACTTCCTTTTAATCCCTCGTACCCTGTGAGATCCAGATGCTTACCCCATTTCACAGGTGAGGAAACTGAGGCTCAGAGTCAGTGCCCACGACACACAGCTGGCAGCCACGTTGGGCAGTGTTTCCAGGTATGGGATGGGTGCCCTGAAGGGTCCCTGGATGGTGGTTTTTGGTGGGACCCAGGGACATTTTGATAAAACATTGAGCTGCTGTGAAACAGAGATTTCAGATTTTCCCCTTAAGACAAGGAGACAGTCTCATATGGCTGCTACTGTGTGTTAAACACCTGACACTTGACACGTGCCTCCCTGTCTCTCTCTCTCTCTCTCCCTCCCTCCCTCTCAACCAAACACAAAGCAGACCTTCTCTCAGAGCAGAGCAAGACACCAATCTCTAGCTGGAACTTAATAACATTGTTTAAATTTCACTGCATTTTTTTAAGGGTTACCTCTGTGGCAGGTGATTCTGGCTTTCCGTGTATAGTAATTCTGTTTCCCTTTGAATAAAACTTAAGGAAACCAAGTAACTTGATTTGGAGAATATAATTGAATAACATCACAGCTGGAACTTGAATAGAACTGGCAAAAATCATAAAAGTGTATCTCCAGCGTCTGACGGTTTGGAAACCTCAGTTTAAAGCTTAAAATGAGGGAATGGCTGTAAAATCGGGCTGCCTGTGTTGGAACCCTCTAGGTTCTGCCACCTAGCTGCTGTGTGACCCTGGGCACTTTATGTAACCTCTCTGTGCCTCAGTTTCCTCATCTGCAAAATGAGTATAATAACCATAATAGTACCTGTTTCATATGGTTCTTGTGAGGGTTAAATGAGATACAATGCATGAATTATCAATACAAAGAACAATGCCTACTGTCTAGTGAGCATTTGACATGGACGAGCTGGTAGCCACTGCTGTTCGTAGCAAATGGCAAGTTGGGAATGGAACCAGGTCTGTCTGGCTTCATGGCTGTGCTGATTCAAATACATCTGTGCAGCCCGTGTGATGCAAGATAGTAATAATTATTACAGTTCCTATACTTGGGTGGTGATCCATTTTATTTCCACTTATGGTAAATCATTTGATCCTCATGACCCTTCTGAAGCAAGGCAGAGTGGGTCTAATTGAGTCTAATTATTGTTTTATAGATAAGGCCACTACAGTCACACTGTTAACAGTCAGGACTCAAACCCAGGGCCTGGGTCCCAGCTCTTCCTGCTCCTCTGTGCTGCCTCCCACAGTGAAATGTTGGTGGGGAGGGGCCCTCCAAGGTGGACTTACCCAGGCCTTGCCCCCTCCTCTCCATCCTGCCTCTGGATACCCCTCCCGGCTGCACCCAGGTGTGAGAGGTACGGAGGGGAGTATGTCATCACACAGGCCCCTGCAGGTCCCCAGGTGGAGCCAGCCCTGAACGTCACGCTCCCGGCTCTGTTCTTGCCCATCCTCATTTGCATTCATGGCTCTCCCCACCAGCTATCAGGGCTGACCCAGAGCCACTCCCCCAGGGTCCTTTCTGATCAAGCAGCCCTGGCCATTCTCCTAGGCTGAACTCTGATGCAGCCTTGCAGGTAAGTTACCAGCCCACTGTCTCGCCTGGCTTCCCAGGCTGTGCTGGGGGAAAAGGACAGGCGAGTGAGGTGCTCTGAGCCCTGGCTGGTTCTATGGCTCTGAACATCTTCCAGGGTGGTCCTAAGTGTCAGAAACACATTAACCCATGAACCCTTGAGCATTGTAGTGGGTAAGCGACGGGAGTCAAACTCTGGCTTTGCCATTTACACATTAGGGGGGCAATTCCTTCACCTTTCTGAGGCCAACTCCTATGATGCAAACTAGGTGAAGTATTAGCACCCGTTAGGTGCTCAGTAATTGGCATTATTTTAAAACAGCAGCAGTACAAGAATCAAGAAGCAGAGAGGGCAGTCCCAATTATTGGATACCTATCACGTGTTAAGCACCTTACAGGCACCCTCTTACTTAATTTCGTCCATGGGGTGGGTACAGTGATTAATCTCATTTCCAGGTAAGGAAAATGGGGTTCGGGATCTAAGGGCTGTGTGAGTTGGGGCAGCAGGGTTCGGTGCGGACTGGGATGCGGTGGAAGCGCTTTTTGGTTTCTTAAGACTAGAGGGGGCGGGGAGGGCCCGCTATTACGGCCTTGACCCGACCGTCCTCTGGGTGGGTGGCGGGGTGGGGGTTGTGGGGGCGTGGGGTCTTCCAAGTGGGCAGCACGCACAGGGCGGCGTTAGGACCACGCGGAGCCCAGAGGGGCCAGGTATCCTGCGGCTGCTCGGAGAGGCCTCGGGGAGCCGAGTGCGGCCGAACAGAGCCGAGCATCGCCGGGGCCCGCCGCCGACAGATACGAGTTCGCGTCCGGTGGGATCCGAGACAGCGGCAGGTGAGGGCGGCGTGGTGACGTCATCAGCGCGCGGCACGTGGCGGCCTGGGAGCTCCGGAGCCGTGCGGAGCCCTTGGGTCACGGCACTTGTACCTGTATGAGCCCTTCACCTTAAAACTGCTGGAGGCGCGGAACAGCATGTGCAAAGGCCCGGTAGCGGGAGGGAGTGAGGTGAGTGCTGAGGCCAGACGCGTGGGCAGGGACACCCTGCCGCCTCATGGGTCCTCGTGGGAGGTGGGCCTTCTGAGCGCGGCGGGGAGCCACTGGAGGACTGGGGCTTGGAGATGCCCGACCTCACATGGAGTGTGTGGTTTTGGTGGGGGTGGGAGGGAGGGTAGGGGGTTGTATTGGGGCCAAACAACCCGTGTAGATCGTGGAACCTGTTTCTCCTGTGGGCTGTCTGAGGGCCAGGACCAGGTGGGAGGGGCAGTTGAGCGCCCACCTTGGGCACTGTTGTCCCTCTGTGAATTTGCTTTGTTGAAGACTGCACTCCTCTCTGTAAGGGACCTTGAGAGCCCCTAGAATCAGGCCAGGCCCATGTTATTCCCCAGAAGCCTCACCCTGGGGAGTCTCTGGATGATGGTAGTAGACACCAGGTGAGGGGGATGCAAAGCAAAGCCTCCAGGTGGCCGCACCCACCCTGTGTCAGGCCTAATCCACCTACTTTCAGGTCCTGTGTGTCCTTCCCCAAAGTTGAGGCCAGCTCCGCCCTGCACAGGTGAGCACTGCTCCAAGAAGCCCCTCACTGGACTCTGGGGGGCTATGCCCTGGGGCTGTGTTCAGACCTAGGCTTGCGGTCTGATAATAAATGGGGTTTCTGACTGATGCCGGCCCCAGGGCTGGCCACACCAGGCCTGGCCCATACTTGGTCTCAGCATTGGACCAGGTAGGTCCTGTGGCTTTCCCTGCCTCTTTGTGGCCTGATTGGCTTAAGCTGAGGGATTGAGGGGTCTGACCAAGAATGACACCCCCCACCCCAATCCCCAAATACACACATAACAAGGCAAGAAGCCTAAGACCTTCTCCCCAAGCCTCCCTGCCTTGGTGCACCTCTACCTAGGAGTCAGAGGATCTAACAGATTAGATCAGCTCATGCCCAGGCTCCCCATCACACTTCAGATCCACACTCCTCACTAGTGGCTCTGCCCACTGTCCACCCATTCCACCTCATCTCCTGCCGCTGGCCTTCACTCCATCATCTCCCTTCCAGCTCAGCCAGCGACTGGAATGGGCTGAACTTGTTCCCAGCCGATGGCCTTTGCACTTGCTGTTCCCTCTGCCCAGAACGCCTGCCTCCCAGGCTGGCGCTGACCTGTCATTCCAGGCACAATTTCAGCGTCACCTTAGAGGAGCCTTCCTGACCTTTCTTTCTAAAATAGCCCCACCCACTGCCCAACCACCTTGTTGAGTTTCCATCTGAGTACTGTCACTCCTTGGTTGTTCTCGTGCCTTTAGTTTCATATTTAGTTATTGTCTGAGGCCCTGAATGTGAACTCCATGAGAGCAGGGACTGGACTCCCTCAGTTTTGTCCATTCCTGTATCCTTTGGGCTTAGAGTAATGCCTGGAACATAGTTGGTGTTCAGTGAATCTTTGTTATATGAACCTCATTATCATTTACTGAATACCACATCATGCAGAGACATACTGCCAGGCTCTGGGCTAAATGCCTTACGTGCCTCACCTCAGGAAGAGGCTTACCTCTCCACTTCCTGACTGGGGGACAGTAACAGTTCCACTCATAAAGTTGGGAGGATCAGGCAGGCTGAGGTGAGGCCTGGGAATATGCATCTTCACAGGGTTCCTCCCTCTTGCCTCCTCCACTCTTGAGGAAACCAATTGCCTTGAGAGTGGGGTGGATCTGGTGCAAGTCTTGGCTATCACTGTTGAGCTGTGTGACCCTGAGTGACTATACTTCTCTGAGCCCCCGTTTCCTCATCTCTAAAATGGGGAGCAGCGTCCCCAGCTCTGGAATGGCTTTGATGCAGGTCAGAGGTTGTTCCCACACCCACAGGCAGTCCCCACCTTCTAAAGAGCTGCCCCTTTTCCATCCTGTTTGCCCTCCACTGCCCAGCTCAGACGCTCCTGGGCCCCCAGACCAGTTCCACCCACACACACCAACCCTCCTCTCACTTTTTATTCTTGTAAATTGACGTCAGCACTGCTGAATCATGAAGCTGAGGTTTGAGAGAACCTATACCACGGGGAAGCCACACAGCGTGCACTGCCCCCCTCCCTGCCCTCCTGCTCTGCAGTGTGTCTGCACTGGTGTATGCCGGAGATCTGTCCCTCAGGGCCTGGAGTGCAGCTCCTGGGGGGCTTCTAGGTCACAGTATGTGTGTTAATATAGCTTTTCTTTCTTTTTTTTTTTTTGGCTGCATTGGGTCTTCGTTGCTGCACGCAGGCTTTCTCTAGTTGCAGCGAGTGGGGGCTACTCTTCGTTGCAGTGTGCGGGCTTCTCATTGTGGTGGCTTCTCTTGTTGGGGAGCACAGGCTCTAGGCGCACGGGCTTCAGTAGTTGTGGCTTGCGGGCTGTAGAGCGCAGGCTCAGTAGTTGTGGCACATGGGCTTAGTTGCTCTGTGGCATGTGGAGTCTTCCTGGACCAGGGCTCGAACCCATGTCCCCTGCATTGGCAGGCGGATTCTTAACCACGGCACCACCAGGGAAGTCCGGTATAGCTTTTTTAAAAATGACTCACAAAGAGAAGGGGCCAACTCTGGGAAGTGTGATTAGAGGAGCTTTAGTCTTAGCTGTTTTGCTAAGGGGAATGGGTTTGTGTATGAGTTTGTATAATGAAGATGTGATATTTAAGCTTTTTTTGAAAGGAGGAAAAAAACCCTGGAAATATTGTAAACTAACTGCGATTCGTCCCTCTTTAGATGAGGAGCTGTTTCCTCGTCTGCAAAATGAGGATGTTAATAGTACCTAAATCCTAAGGCTCGGGTGAAGGTTGAATGCTTAACATAGGTAACTAGGTGCTCGGAATGGTACCTGCCCAATGATGCTATATATAAATGTTAGCAGCTGCTACTGTTATTATTACTGCAACCATTAGGCCCTTGTGGGAGACTGTGTTGCCTAGTGGTACCCAGCCTCTGAAGCAGTACTAAGTTTGAAAATCTGACTCCACCACTTGCTGTATGCCCTACTTTGCCTCTCTGAGCCTCAGTTTTCCCATCTGTAAAATGGGGGAGAGGTTGCTAACTCACAGGCTGGTTGTGCGGCTTAAACAAGGTAGCACAGGGCCCAGCATACAGTAAGCGCTCATTAAGTGTTTGCCATATGCGCAAGCACTGCTTTCCTGGGTTTCTCCCGGCACTGCCCAAGCTGGGTAGGAGACAGGAAAGTCAGAACAAGGACAGGAGTTGGTCCACACAGTAGAGAACAAAGGGCAGGGAGATGGTCCAAAGAAGAAAAAGAAGGCCCATGGAGGCACACAGACATCACCTCCTTTCCTCCCACCCCACTTCATTGAAGGATGATATTGCCAAAGCTCTCTGAGATACTAAATCTCTCCTGGTCATTCTTAACCTTGAGGTCTGGAACCTATTTAATCCCTAAGACAAGTCTGGGCCGCTGCAGCTCTCCAACTATCAAGTTAATTTTATGCTGCACTTTCAAGTCTGAAAGGTATTGTTAAATATTAGGACACTCCATTGTAAGCATGTCCAAGGCTGCAGAGGGCTGCAGAGGGCCATTCTGACTTCTAAAAATGTGTCTGTAAAGCCGTTTAACCCTAAACCTGAAAATGACTCGATTCACTGGGTGCAGCAACACAGCCCTGAGTGGCCAGCAGACCGGCCACAGATACAAGGAGTAGCCATAAAATCCGTTTCCTGGGCACTCTCTGGTGATGCTGGCAGGCCCAAGCTCCAGAAAACATCACCTCCTCCATCCCCTTTGCATCAGTGCCTGCTGCTGAGGGTTACAGCAAAGCACCTCTTCCAGCAAGCCCATTTTAGAGGTAGTCACTGAGGCCCCGAGAGGTAAAGGGAATTGCCCAAAGCTGCCAACAGGGCCCTTCTGACACCACAGACCACAGAGCATCTTTCTGGCTCCAAGTTGTGTGTTCACCAAAAAGTACACAGGACAGAACAGGGTGGGCAGAAGGAAGTTCAGACCCAACCCTGTATCCCCATCCCATCTAAAATATGCCTTCCTATATGCTGAGTTTCAGAATGTGCCACGCCTCCTTCCAAAAACTCAACAAGCCCCCACCCCCACCCTCTTCCTGGAAAAAGTTGTGGTCATAGAATGAAAGAAGTTTCCTCTCTGTCATCCATTCAAACAGATTTCTGGGAGGACAGCCAAAAAAGGCCCCAGTATCTTCTCTGACACAAGAATGGCCACAGGCAAATTTACCCCACCTCAGTTTTCTCTTCTGTAAAATGGGGATAAGAGCCTTGCTTCATAGGGTTGTCTTTAAAGTAAAGTTAAGCATGTAAAGCACAGAACAGGGCCGGGCACACATTAAGAGCTCAAACGTGAGCTGCCATTTTACACACAATACCAAAACTAGACCAACGGTTCGTCTACCCCTGAGAGCTGAGGGAGGAGCCATGCAGGGTTCCCAGCCACAGAACACAGGCCACACACCATCTTCGGCCACACGGGTCAGTCTTAGGAACCTGGACCCACTCAGAACCATGGAAAACCTTTGCCCAAAGCACACGCTCTAGAAACCTTTTTTCTTAAAAAAAAAAACTTTCATAATAAAGTTTATTACCTAAACTGGTGGTAAAAAATATAAAATAGGATTCTGCACAGCAGAAAAATAAAGCCAGAGACCCTCCCCCAACCCCTGGTTTGTGCAAAGATACTGGGTATATGTAAACATGAAGAGGTAGGAGGTACGAGTTCAGGTCCTGGCCCCAGATACAATTAAGTTAAGCTGCTACGACAACCAGGGGGACCCAGAGGGAGCACCGGGAGGGGGCACCCCCACAAGAGGTGGGGAGGGGTCTGCGGCCTTGTCTCCAACCCAGGGTAGAAGGCGCCTCGCCCCCTACACCCTCTCCCTCCAACCCAGGCGGGGAGGGCACCCACGTGGTTCCAGGGAGATAATAATAATAGAAAATAATAAGACGCCCCAGTTAATGCTGCGTGCGCGGCCGGTCAGATCTGGAAGGGGAAGGAGCTCAAGTAGTCCCGGAGGACGGGGTTGAGGGGGATGCGCGCCAGGTTCTCGCGGCCCACGGTGGCCACAATGCGCTGGCGGCACAGCTCCTGAAGCGGCCGCACACGGCGCTGGCGCAGCGGGGCCCCCAGCATGCGGGGCGGCGCCGCCACGTAGTGCTCCAGCAGCTCGAAGAGGCAGTCGAAGCTCTCGCGGCTGCCGTCCAGGTGGAAACGGCCGGCCTGGAAGTGCACGCGGATGCTCGTGGGGCCCGAGGCCATCTTCACGCTGAGGGCAAAGAAGCAGTTCCGCTGGCGGCTGTCGCGCACCAGAAAGGTGCCCACGGGCTCGGCGCGCAGCCGCTCGTGCGCCCCGTGCACGCTCAGGGGTCCCCAGTAGAAGCCGCAGGCGTCCAGGAGAGCGCTGGCCCGGGTGATGCGCCGGTAGTCGGCGTGCGAGCGGAACGTGCGGAAGTGCGTCTCGCCCGGGGTCGGAGCCGGAGCAGCCGGGCAGGGCCGCGGGCGCGCAGGGGCCGCGGGCGAGGAGGAGGAAGAAGAGGAGGAGGAGGAAGGCTCTGGCCGCCGTCGGGTCTCTGCTGCCGTGGAGATTGCATTGTCGGCTGCCACCTGGTTGTGTGCTACCATCCTACACGCGGGGCCGGCCGGAGGGGTGGGCCATAGCGTCCGGGGGTGCGCTGATGGGAGAGACAGGCTGTGAGCAGGGAGTCTGGGTGGGGCTGGGCAGGTGAGGGCCCGCGAGGCAACTTGGGAGGGGTGGGGCTCTGGGGTGAGCCGCTCCTAAAGGGCCGAGGGCTCAAGACCAAGTCCGCGCAGCCCTTTGAGCCTCAGTGGGCTCATCTAGAAAATGGGCTTCCCCGCTTGCGGACCACTTCAAGGCGGGTGGGAGCTCGGTGGAGCGGAGTGCAGCCCCCGAGTCGCTCCGAGTTTGGGTACAACAAGGGGGCGTGGAGAGGTGCCGGGGAGAAGCCTGCCCCGATTCCGGCCAACCGGCCCTCGGCTCACCGCCCCGTGACCGCCGCCTCCTGGCCAGGCCTGGAATTGGCGCCTTGTCCGGGCGAATTGGGCAAAGGCAGGAGAAAAGCTGCGCTGCGGGAACTCCACGCGCGGGGTCTGCCAGGGTGGGGCCAGAGGGGGCCAGGAGCGTGGCGGCCGCGACCCCACCACGCAGCCCCCGAGGCCGCCAGACACCCGGCTGTCCTGTGCTTTCCTTCCCTCTCCCTCCCGCTTCCTAGCCCAGTGCCCCGCTCACCTGGCGGCGGGGCGCGGGGCGCCGCAAGCGGGGCGGCTGGGGTCTCCGGGGCGGCTCTCGCGCATGCTCCAGGGCCAGGAGCCGTGCAGCTGCCACGGCCGCAGCTCTGTCTGCTGCGCGCCTGCCCCTCCACCAGTCTTTTAAACTGGCTTGGGGGCGTGGTCGGCAGAAGGCTCCTCCCCCTACAGACCCCACCCCCTTACAGGCCCACCCTTCCGCGCCACTTTCGGTTTCTTTTTTTGCGCGCCGTGGAAGCCAAGCCGGCTCGACCTTTTCCACAAATCAGGGAGCCCTACCCGGGGAAGCCCCCCGCCCTGACCTAGCCTCGCATCTGTCCTAGGACCCCCCTCTGTCAAGGTCTCTAGCACCACCTCTGAACCTCCTGGGCACTTCTCAGAAGCCCCCTTCGGAACTGGCGGCCCTACTTTGCCCCCACGTACCTTCGGTCGCAGATTTCTGCAGGCAAGCCCTTTAGGATACTCTGGACTAACCGTGACACACCCCTCTTCCCCTCCAGGTGTCTCAGCACCCATCTCTGGTAGAGCTGTGTCCTCTACTCCACCCGACCCTGGGGTCCCACTTCGGACCCCTCGGGACTGCTCCCTCCACTGCCCTGCCCACGTAGTCTCGGAGCCTCTAGATGGCCGCCTCCGCACCCCTCCCTGCCTGTCGCTGTCCCTGGTTTTGGTGTGGGCTTCCGAGGAAGCGGCGGCCTGACCACAGGCTTCGGAGGAACCCTTTGGCGGTACGGGAGGGGTGCCTCGGCTGCGAGCCCAGTTCCTCGGAAACCGGGTGAGGCCCGGCAAGGTACCGGCGGCCTTGGCCAGCCCTCCCTACTGCACGACTGCTGGAGAAACCGAGGCCCAGTGGTTGGCAGAGGGGGAGCTCCAAACGAGGCACACCCTCCTCGCTTTTATTTTGGGGAGAGGAAATCGCATCTGGACACCCCTAAATGCACTTGGGAGCCCAGTGAAAAGATAGTTAGTTTTCAGATGTGATAATTCCAAAAACCTACTTTGAGTTTTCCTGGCCAGCCCCTCCTCTCCTCCGACTTCTGCTTTACAGATTCCCCCCCACTGCTCGCATCTGTCCCTCCCCACACTCACACCTCCGCCTTGGAATGATGGGGTACCAGCTACGATTTGTACATTTGTGTGTGATCCTCTCTGTCGTGGGAAGGCACGGAGAAGGTGCCTGGCTGGTACATGTATTTTTGAATGAAAGAAAGAACAAATGAGCTTGGGGGCTGGTGGGTAGCCTGTCTCACAGTCTGGGAGGGGTCCCGGGGAAGACGCCAGGCTTGGCAGGGACTGGCCTCACGCTGGCACACACTGCCCTCTACAGGCAGCTCTCAGGCTGCAGCCCAGCTAGCTCCTCTGCTCCGAGCCCTGGCTGGAGCCAGGCCCTCCTGCCCGCCTCCCTGGTGATTTCCTTCCCTGGCCCTAGGTAGATCCCAGGACCCCCATGTTTCCTCGTAAACACAAAGGGGTGGCCCAGAACCAGCCTTGCTTAGGGCCCCATCGTCTCCATTAATTCGTGTTGGCAGCAGCTGGTGTTGGTCATTAATGTGGTTGTCTTGGGGGGTGTGTGTGTGTTAGAGAGAGAGTGCTCATGCACTTGTGTGCAAGGGAGTGAGAAGATGCAGAGCCATGCATGTGTCAGTGGTCAGGTGCTGTGGTCATTCTGGAGCACCTATGGGGGGCTGCCCTGTGGTAGGTGACAATATAAAGTATTGGACTTCGGACCCAATCTATCTGGTTTCCAGTTCCAATTTTGCAACTCTCTATCCTTGTGACCTTGAACATGTAGTTAACTCCCTTGCCTGGTTTCTTCATCTGTGAAGGAGGTAATAATATCTCCCTCGTAGCGTGGGGATTAAATGAGTGGTTATGGGTCAAATGCCTAGACCAGTCCCTGGTATATAATAAGCATTCAGTAGGTGTTTGCTGTTGCTGCTGTTGTTTATCAGTGGCTGTCCGTGGCTGTGACAGCAAAATGGAGCCTGCAGACACGTGGCTTCATTTCAGAAGTTCTAGCCCAGGGAAAGCAGGCCATAGAAGGCATGGGTGGAGTAGAAGGAGGTAAACCAGGCCCCTGGGTGCTGGCAGTGGGGAGGCATAGCACCTCCTTCTCACTTGAGCTGGAGGCGGGTGGTCCAGGCTCAGAGAAGGTGGCCAGGCTGGGCTGGCTCCTGCACGACTTGTCTTCCTGCCAGCATGTCTCCTTGGCAGGCCTCTGGGCAGAGGGAGATTTATAAATAGCTGATGGCCCATATGCCCCCCCACCTTCCATTGACAGACCGGATGACTACTTGGGAGAGCCACCTCTTTTTCCCGGGCACCGGGGCCTCCTCCTCTCGGCCCCCTACTTGCTGCCACATGCCCACCCATCCCCCTGGAGCCCCCTCCTTCATTTCATTTACTGATACCTATGGTGTATTGGCCTAAACTGACTGGGTGATAAATGCTTTACAGTCCTCAGACCATTGGATTGACACAACAATCCAATCTGCTCATTTTACAGATAGGGAAACTGAGGTGGGGGGGAGTCACCTGCCCAGGGGCACACAACTCAGAAGGGGCAGGGCGGAGCTTCATACCCAGGGTGTCAGACCCCAAAGCTTTAGCACTTGTCTACTGTGCTGTAAACTCCCTCCCCACCTCCTCCCCCCCCCAACCCTAACCAGATTCCTGGTGATCTCGAATCCCAGTCTGTCTGTCTTCGGGTAAAACAGTAGATGCCAAAGAAATCAGATTCATTTGCAACCTGAGCCTGCTTGGGGAGGAGCGAGGACCGTTCTGCCGACTTTCCTATTTATAAGCTTGTGGAGGCCCCAGGTCTTGCCAGCCAAGCCTCTGTCTCCCACTTTGTGGCTTTGGGCCGTTCTGAGTCTTGGTTTCCTTGCCTGTACAGTGGGCCTCATCGCCTACCCTGAGCAGATCCTGGTTGTGCAAGCCATCGTGAGGTAGGCACAAGTTGCCGAGCACACATGGGCTCTCCTCACCACCAGTAGTGACAGTTACTACAGCTTTGGTTTCATTTTCTGAAGTCCTGAGTTCAAAACGAAACCGAATCCAGATACAAAAGGGAAAAAGAAATACACTGATTGACAATCCTTTGTCTCCTGGGCTGTTCTCCCTGGAGGACTGGCAGTAGACTCGCAGGAGGCTAGGCCACGTGGGAGCCCTGAGGAGCTCAGGCTCCACAGCTGTGGAGACCATAGGCCAGCAACTTGCCCTCTCTGGGCCTCATTTGCCCCAGCTGCAAAATGAGCTGTGGAGGTTTTGTGCCTCACAGAGCAGCATGGAAGCAAAGGGCCAGGTACCGAGAAAGTGCTTAGCACAGTGACTTCTTGTCACAGGGCAGTTGGGTCAGCCCCATGTCCGCAGCTTGCTGGGTCACAGCCAGACCTGTCGGCTGGTTCTCCTCCCCCCACCCCCACCCTCAGTAGCCCTGGCTGCCCCAGAAGTGAGGAGCCCAGCCAGCAGCTGGGGGGAGTCAAGATCTTGGCCCTCGGAGCTCAGTTTTTCAGTTTCTCTTTCTAGCTTTGGCAAAGTCCTGCCGGGAAAAACAGTCCCTGATCAGGTCGTGTAATCTTGAAACTGCCCTCTGCCCCAGCGCTCATCAGCCTTTCTTTACAGCCATGATTCCCATGGGAGTCTGTGCCTCTGGGGAGCCTCGAGCTGTGGGGCTTAGAGCAGGGGTCCCCAACCCCCGGGCCACAGATGGCCTGTTAGGAACCAGGCTGCACAGCAGGAGGTGAGCGGCGGCAAGCGAGCGAAGCTTCGTGGCTTCATCTGCCGCTCCCCATCGCTCGCATTACTGTCTGATCCGTCACCACCCCTACCCCCGTCTGTGGAAGAATTGTCTTCCATGAAACTGGTCCCTGGTGCCAAAAAGGTTGGGGACTGCTGGCTTAGAGCATGGATTCTGGTTTCAATCTATCACTTAATGAACACATGGCCTGGGGCCAGCTTCTTAGCTTCTCTGTGGCTCGATTTCCTCATATGCAAGATAGGGGTAATGACATTTATTTCACTCTTTCAGTATTTATTCAGTAGGTATTTATTGAGTGCCTACTGTCTGCCAGGCACTGGGAACTCAGGGGTCTTCAAGCAGACATAGGGGAGACAGTGAATTCACATGATCATCTCAGATCATGGTAAGTGCTATGGGAAAATAAAGAGGGAAAAAGGGAACAACAAGGTGTTTGTGGACTGAGATAAGGCAGTCAGGGAAAGCCTCTTGGAGGCTGGAGTTGAGGCCTTTCTCAAAGCGGGGTGATGAGGATTCCAGGTAGCGAGAACAGCCAGTGCAAAGGCCCTGTGGTGGGAACGATTGGCATAGTTGAGGATCAGAAAGGAGACGTGTATAGTTGGTGTAGAGAGCCAGAGGGTGAGTGCAGGGGTGAGTTATAGAGGTTGACAGGGGTCCAGTTGATGGGGCAGGGCTTTGTTGGAACGTGGTAGGGGTTTGGATTTCACCCTGACTGCAGGAGACATTCCTTCAGGCCCAAGAGACACTACAGGATTGGGTGTGGAAAAAACCCTCTGGCTGCTGAAATTCTGGACAGCTTGGGTATTAGCCACAGAGACCTACAGTGGGGGCCTTGGGACACACCTCACAACTGTCCCTGACCTCCCTCTCCCAGGATGTTACCACACTAGCCCCCCAAATGGGTACAAAGACAGTCCTAAGGGAAAGCCAGGACATTCAAGCTTTGTAGTAGAGAACACTGCTTGAGGAGTCCAAGACCTGAGTTCTGGGGTCACCCGTCACTCCCTGGAAGAGGAGTCACCATTTGCTGAGCCTGCTGTGGGCCAGGTGACAGTGTCTTGGTATGTTGTCTTACTTACTCTCCCCCATGGTTCTGTGAGGTGGAAATTATGTCGCCATTTACCAGATGAGAAAAGCGCTACTCGGGGAGCTGATGGAACTTGATGAAAGTGTTTTGGAGAGACCTGGGGCTTGGCCTCTGTGCAGAGAGGTTGCTGCATTACACGGGGTAGAACCTAGTCCCAGCTGGTCCCGACGGCAGGAAAGGTGGTGTGTTTCCGTGGAAGGGAGGGGATGCTCGAGCCCAAGGAGAAGGCTCTCGTCCGGCGGAGGAGGAGTGATGGACTGAGCTGGTGGCTGGTCTTCCAAGGTCCTGGGGAGACTTGGTGGGAACATTCCAGCAGGCCTATTATCCCCGGGTAACAGGTGAAAAAGGAGAGATTAGGTCAGAGATTACGTGAAGTACCCAGTATTAACCGGCTTTCATTAAGCAGTTGCTGGTACTGTGTTAATAACTCAAAAAAAGGAGGGGCGGGAAGGAGGATTTCTGAGAGCCCCGGTTGTGGCACACCAGGTCCTGGTCCCAGCTCCCCACCCCACCCCCACCCCCTCCCTCCCACCCTCCCTGTGGCTTCAGGCAAGTTCCCTTAATGCAGTGACCGATAGAGCTGTCAGAAAGCCCAAGCCTGGCAGGCCCAGTGCCTTTTCATCAGTAAATCTCCCAGGAGCTTGCTTGGAGCCTCTTTTTGGGCATTATTGTAATAGGCCGATCTGGTTCCCACCCTACCCCATCCCATAAGTGGCAAAGTAGGTGTTAGCAGCTGATGAAAAGAGCAATGGTGGTTACCTTTGGCAGTTGACACAGAGGGGAAACAAGAATTTGCAGAAGCTGTGCAACTAGACATGAGGGCTGACCATCACAGTCTGGGGACACTGGGGGCGGGGGCAGGAGGGCTTCTCAGCTCTGCGGCCGCCACACCATGGGAAAGCCATTTGGAGGGGCTGATCGTGCCCCAGTTCTTTCGCTTAAGGCCCGTTGCTTCAGGGCACACTGACCAGCAGGAGACTTGACGGTGGCCCGTGCCGCATGGGCCCCTGGCCGAGCCAGCAGGGATGAGCAGCCTCTGGGAGGAGAAGGGAGAGCACTCCTGGCAGAGCATGGCGTCAGCAAGGGCCTGGAGGCCAAAATTTGAGGACCCGACTGGCAGGTGGCAGGAGATGAGGCTCCAGGGAGCAGGAGAGGCCCTGGTGCCACCCTGCTGGTTTATAGGCAGAGGCTTGGCTGGGGGAAGGCAGTGGGTGGCTAGCCGTGGCCTCTCCCTGCCCTGGGGTGGTGAGTCCCACCGAGGAGAGCCTTCTGGGTCACCTTGCCTGGACCAGTTCCAGAGGCAGAGTTTACATTCAGCATTCCTGTGCTAGCTTTT
Source organism: Lagenorhynchus albirostris (assembly GCF_949774975.1). NCBI lineage: Eukaryota > Metazoa > Chordata > Mammalia > Artiodactyla > Delphinidae > Lagenorhynchus > Lagenorhynchus albirostris. Next base: position 58,613,397 of record NC_083109.1, read on the forward strand.
TCCAGAGTCAACAGAGCTTTGCTGAGCGCTTATTAGATACTTCACTGATGCTCATGCCTTTTCTCCCTGATTTTCATTTCCTAGTGGAAAATAAAGTATTTCTCCTCCCCAGACATATCCCCAGGCACCAGCTTAGTCTATGTCCTTCCAGATCTTTTTCTAAGCACTTACATACCTGCATTTTCCCCCATAAAAGTACAGTGTAGAATTCTTTGTGTAGAATTTTTCCCCTCCATCAATGGTATATCTTTCTCCATCTAGCCCTTTTCACCCAACAGCATGTCCTGGCAATCTGAGTAGATAGCATAGAGATCAACCCCATTCTTTTAAAAACTGCACGATAGTCTTCAGTGAGCCTGCGTGTTCATTTAGCCATCCTATGGGTTGTTTGCAGTTTTTTGCTCTTGCAAGCCATGTGGCCCTGGCACACATGAGAGAAATGCTTTGCACACTGTAAATGTTCAGAGACACTGCCCCATTCGCCTGCCAACATGTGCATGCACATTGACCCCTTGGCAACTGCATTCAACTGTATCTGCTTCACTGGGTTCTCCCAGTGCTTGTTATTATCAAAACTTTTCTGGTTTTGCCCATTCACTGGGTTCAAAAGTGGCATCTCACTGTTGCTTTTTTTTAAAAAATAAATTTATTTATTTTTGGCTGCGTTGGGTCTTCGTTACTGCGTGCGGGCTTTCTCTAGTTGTGGCGAGTGAGGGCTGCTCTTTGTTGTGGTGCGCGGGCTTCTCATTGCAGTGGCTTCTCTTGTTGTGGAGCATAGGCTCTAGGCACATGGGCTTAAGTAGTTGTGACACGTGGGCTCAGTAGTTGTGGCGCCAGGGCTTAGTTGCTCCGCGGCATGTGGGATCTTCCTGGACCAGGGCTCGAACCCATGTCCCCTGCACTGGCAGGCGGATTCTTAACCACGCGCCACCGGGGAAGCCCCTCACTATTGCTTTAATGCCTGCACGTTCTTTCATTTATTCAGCAAATATTTGCTGAGCTTCTAATATGTGCTAAGTACAGGGGATGTAGCGATCAAGAACAGCATGGCGCCTTGGACCTCTTGACAAAGCCTGAGGTGCAGATAAGGCTCAGAGAGGTTAAGAGACAGCCCCAGGGTCACCCGGCGAGGGAATAGGGGAGCTGAATCTACAGAGTTTGAGGTCTTTTTCCTCCTGAATCATACCTCAAATGGGCATCTCAACACAGGCTCTGTACCCTCTTCCCTGGCTGCTCCCCCCGCCACCCCCAGGACTGTTGGGTCCCCTTAGTGGTGCCCGGGCAGCTGAGTGAGCAGTCCCACCACAGGCGGGGCTGTGTCTATTTCTCAGACCTCACTTCAACCCAACATCCCAACACAGGGGGTGGGGGTGGGGGGAATGTGCAGGACCTCTAGGTGGCTGAGTTTAGCATCTATTTCTCTCTGTTTCCTGAATTTGGGTTTTCCGCAGGCCTGCCCCCAAACTACTACCGCCCCACCCCAAACCAAGCAAGTGAAAGAATGAATCTGTGGTTTGATTTTTGTCCTCTTGTCGTCGTGTGTCTGCCTGCGGGAGGGCAGCTGTGTGCCCACATGTGCTTGCTTGTGTGTGTTTCGGTGTGTGGGAGGGGAGGCGGGTGAGAGCCTGCGTGTGTGTATGGGGGGGTGTGGAGCTGGGAGTCCACACGTGAACCTCGGGCTCTGCGTCTGAGTGGGTTTGAATGGCAATTTCTTTGTATATGTGACTGGATGTCTGTGTATTTGTACCACTTTTTTCTGAGTGTTGGTTTCAGGGAAATGTGGGGTTAAGATGGGGCCATAAACCACACACGCGACCCGGTTTGTCTGCTTCCCAGTTCACTTCCTCTATTACAGAGTTGATGTCTCTACAGTAGAGCTCCTGCCTTCAGTGACTGTATCATAAAAGGACACTGTCCAGGGAGTAGGGAAGTCCTTTGGTGAGTGGGGCTCAAAGTCCCTGACCTTATCCTCTGACCCTCTGTCTCCACCTCCTCCCTTAAAACTGCTCTCTAGAAGCACTTCCCAAACTCTTCAGCACTGAGGTGTCAATGACTATCATGACGTTATGTGGCTTTTGTTCTTAAACAGGGAACCAGGAGGTTTGGGGGGAAGGAAGCATGAATCTCAGATCTCAGACCTGCCCTCCAAGAGGAAGGTCTCCTGTGCCGCCCTTGGTCCAGGCCCTGCTCCCTCCCTCCTGGCCATGACCTCCCACAGCTCTTCCTCTTGTCCCTTCTTTCCCCTACCATTCAGTCTCCACCCAGCAAAGACACTAGACCCTGTCTCTTGCCTGATTAAGACCCTCTAATGACCTATCACACCAAATAAAATGTCCAAGCTCCCCAAGGCCCTGCAGATCCTGCGTGGCCTGGCCCCACCTGGTGCTGCCACCCCCTGGCGGCCACCTGCACGTCTGTGCCAGCCTGCCAGTCTTTGGAACACCTCAAGCTCTTTCCTGCCTTGGGGCTCTGTACATACTGTCCCCTTGACCTGGTCTGTGCTTCCCTCAGGTCTCCTCCACTGGGCCTTCCTTGACCTCTGTCCCCAGCCCTGCTGCTCCAGAGTTGCTCTGCGTTACATCCAGACCTTGCTCCTTTGATACTGCTTATTGTGACCGGCAAGTCTTGTGCTTACACGTTTGTGTTCTTTCTGTGGACAGGGCCTTGTGTGTCCTCTGTGTTCCCAGAACCTAGCCCAGCCCCTGAAAACACTTGGTCCCTTGGTAAAGTTTGTTGAAACAAGTGAGGCTCAGAGGTTGATCACCAGCCCAAGGCCACGCAGCAGGGAAACAGGATGAGCCAGGATTCAAACTCAGGATGCTCTGGACTGCAAAATGCACATACCTAACCCCTCTTCCTGCCACGGTTCTGGACTGCCTACTGCATGTGGATCACACGAACAGTGGTGGGCCCGTGGGCATCCCGTGTGTGAGTGTGTGTGTGTGCACCTGTGTGCATGAACATGGGATCATATAGGACAAAGGAGGGCTCTGCCCAAGTAGAGTGTCGCCCATCTACTCCAAAGTCTTCTTGATGTCTCCACCTCCCATTCATTTGTGACCCTGTGTGAGGATTTGTTCCTTATACTTTCGTGAGGTCCCATCACAAGGCATGTCCCTCCTCCCTACCCAACCTCTTCCCTGCTTTGTGCTTCCAAACCAGGCCCCCAAACACGTGACACGTTTAATGAACTCAAAATGCCGACTCAAGGATAAGTCATCCAGTGTACAAGCTTTAATCAGTGTTGCATAGAAATCACTGTAGTAACACGTTCCTGCGGAGAGTTTGACTTCCTCCTTCTAGCGTTCCATGCATGATGGCGTTTCTCATCTGGGCGAACCTGACACAGGAACAGAGCCATGGGGTGCCATCTTAGCTGTACTTTCATCCTAAGAGATGAGAATGGGGAAGGGAGCCTTTAATAGCTGAGTGCTTCCTAAAGTCGCTTAACTGTCTCCGCTGGGTTTTGGATGCTCATGTGTATTTGAATATGGGGCATGGATAGACCTGAGACAATCATTAAGGTCCTCTTGACTTGCAAATCCATCTGTTTATCCCATCCATTTATCATACATCCATGAATGAATTGGATGGGTGAATGACTGGATGACTTACTGGATAAGATGATAAGAATAACCACATGGACTGACGGTGGTCCCGGGGCCTGACTGGCAAGCCCACCTCCCCAGCAAGATTTAAAGCTGGGAGATTTAGAGTCAGGTTCAAAGCCCACTTTGTTCTGATGTCCAGTCTCCGGTAGTTCGTTTTGGTTTTCAAGGCCTGGTTTCCTTATCTGACAAAGGAATGTCATCCCTTCCTTCCTGGTATTCTTGTGAGCCTGAGATGTCTGTCAAACCACAGGAGGCCCTTGAAAACTGTTTTCCTCCCTCGATTCCTGCCTGCCGACTCAGCTCCCTTCCCTGCTAATGAGGGCCCTGCATCCCTGCTCAGACCTCCTGTGGAAGAAAGCCCACCTGTGTGTGCACACGGGGCCCAGTGGGAGCTCCCTAGTCTCGGGTGTTCTCTCCACAGCCACCCACCCCTCCCCACGCCTTGGCCGAAGCCCTTGGTCTTAGCTTTTGGCCACTCTCAGCCTGCCCCTCCCCTCAGGAAACTCCCTCCATCTCCATCTCCCCTCCCACTGGCAGGCCCCCCAGCCCATGTCTACTTACCCCTGTCTATAGCTCGTGCACAACTTTGCTATCGTCTGCTCTTATTGTAGTTTATTTCTTAATAAACGTCATAGCACTCATGGTGAAAACCACCCTCGTTTACAGAGCACTTCCTACATGGCTGGGCTCCGTCCGGGCCCCACTCCTTCTAGGCGGCTTTAGTGACCCTTCATAGGGGGCTGAACGGTGGCCCCTCCAAAAGATGTGTCCACATTCTAACCCCTGAAACCTGTCAGTGTGACCATACTTGGAAAAAGCCTCTTTGCAGATGTCAGGATACTTAGAGCATCCTGGATTATCCAGGTGGGCCCTAAATCTAATGGCTAGTGTCCTTATAAGAGACAGAAGAGAAGGCTCAGGGAGAAGAGACCATGGGAAGTCAGAGGCCAAGATTAGAGTTGTGCAGCCACAAGCCACCGTGAGCTCGACAAGGGAGGGAGGATTCTCCCTCGGGGCCTCCGGGGGAATGCGGCCCAGAGAACTCCTTGACTGAGACTTCTGGCCTCTAGAAGTGAAAGGATACGATTCTTTGTTTTAAGCCACCAGGTTTGTGATCATTTGTTACAGCAGCCCTGAGAAACTAATGTACCCCGTGAGGTAGGTACGATTGTTACATTTTACAAAGGGAGAGCAGGCTCAGAGAGGCTGAGTAACCAGCCCAGAGTCCCACAGCTAGTCAGTGGTGGAGCCTGGATTCAGAGTCGGGCCTGGTCCCCTCTAGTCCAGCCTCGTGGTCACTAAGGCCTCCGAGGGGATTAAGGAGGCACGTGCGGCTCTGTTCTAACGGCCCTGCCTGGTGTGGTCTCAGTAGGGCTGGTTGGGGGCCACGCGGTGAAGACTGTGTCTGGGTCTCTGGACCCTCTCCACCACTCCCCGCACCCCTCCAATCCGACTGCCAACTTCCCCAGCCTCGAGTGTGTAGTGGGACAGAGACTGTGTTTATTGATCCCAGGGCCCATACTGTATGACTGGCACAGTGCCTGGCATACAGTAGGGGCCCAACAAACGTTTGCTGGGCAGATGAATGCGCGGGTAGATCTGTAGGCCTTGGACAGAAGGACAAAGCTGCTGACCGACTTGCTTGGTCAGGACGGGGGTGGGTGGTCACAGACAGCAGGGCCACCTCCTTCAAGCCTCAGGTGCCGTGGGCCATCTGCAGGCCTCAGTGGTGGCCTCCTCTTTGAGTAGCCCAAGGCCTCTCCTTACCCCTCACCCAGCCCCCAAAGAAATAGAGACGTCCCTGGAAATACTGCCTCCCCACCCCTCCCGGCAGCCCTGATCAGGATCCTTCTCGGGCTCAGATAGCTGGTGCTTGGGGGCTATTGAGGGAAGAGGGTGGAGATCACATTTGTTATTTCTATTGGAAAGAAAAAGGTTAAGGGAGCCAGGGACAGGAGGGGCAGCAGACACATTACGATGCTTCTTGAGGAAGGCCAGAGTGAGTGGACCCAGGGTCTGGGTCTTAGGTCTGTGTCTGGCCCCTTCTCTGGGCTTCCTCTGCCCATTGTTCTAATGAGGGCATTGGCTCTGCCCCCACAGCTGGAACCCTTGAACAAGGCAGAAGTGAGCCTCTCATGAGGGTACAGATGGTCACCTTGAGTGTAGGGATGGCAGAAGAATCAGTGGCTTGAGAAGGACTCAGACCCCTCCAACCTGCTCAGCCCCCAAAACTGGGGCCTGCGAGTCGGATGGAACCACCGTGGCTCCAACAACAGTGCCCGTCTTGGTGAAACACTCACTGCGTGCCAGGCCCGGTCCCACCCAGCGTTTCAGTCATTTCTCCCGACCCGCTGACCTGTGGGTAGCTATTAACGTCACCCTTAGGCAGGGAGGGCAGGCTGAGGTTCAGAGACAGACAGCGACTTGCTCAGTGTCACACAGCGAGCGCAAAGAAATTGCAAGCAGGTCTGCTGACCTCCCAAGTCTGTGCTCTTTAAGACCGTTTATGGTTAGAGCAGCAAAATGGGGGTTTGCAGAGGGAGATGGTACTGTCCCATCGGGTGCTCTCAGCCTGCATCTGCTCAGACTCGGGGAGGAATCTTCCCTGGAGACGGGACTGGCTGAGGTGACTTTCTAGCCCAGGCTACCACATTCTCCACCCCCTGCAGCACGGGGCGGCGGCTGAGAAGTCACAGGGAGTGGACCTTGTGAGGGCTTCTGGCTGGAGTTCAGGGACGGGGCTCAGTGACTCCTGCTCTTCAACCTCCCTGCACACACGCACACGTGCGCGCGCGGTGCCACGGGCCCGGGGTCGGGGTGTGGCGGCGGGGGGAGAGCAGCGGGAGGAGGATTCCTTGGAGACTCTTTATTTACTCTCTTCTGAAAGTTCTTCTCTCTGGAACAGCGACCGGCACCTCTGCCCGGGCCACGTCATGGGTCAGGACTGCGTCTGCTTGGGCTTGGGGTTCTTCTGGGCCACAGAGTCGTCTTTGGCACCTTCCTCCTGCCACTCAGGCTCCAGCAGCAGCAGCTTGCCCTGCACCGGGAGCTCCTCCGCCTCTCCCTCTGCCTCTCCCTCCTCCTCACCCGCCGACGACAAGGAGAAGTTATCCTGACTCACGCAGGCCACGAACTTCTTCATGGAGGATTCGTGGCCCCGGCCGTGGCCCGTGCCGAGCTTGGCACAGTGGGAACCCATCGCCCACTTTGGCTGCCTCTCTGGACTGGGAGGAAAGGCCACTGGTGGGGTATGGAGGGGCCGGCGAGGGTGGTAAGCAGAGCGCTGACATCACAAAGGGGATGTCACCCTGGGATACCTGAGTCTGAGCCGACACCTGAACTCAAACCTAGGCTACCAGCTGTCCCACTGAGCCCCTGCCACATACGGGCAGGATCGAGGCCAAATGCCGGGCCCACACCCGTGCAGCCTCGCCCTGCTGTGTTGCCTCCTCCATCTGGCCTTGTTTGCCCTGGCAAAAGTCCCCCTTTTAGCTGGGATGAGAGTTGGGGATAGAATTTCCAGAAGCAGGAGAGCACACAGACTCCTCCCCACATCCCAGAAGTATCCAGCCCAAGAGAGCTGCTGACAGTATGTGATGAAAAGTAGCCACGAGGGAGCCTTCCAGGGGGCACTGGCAATGTCTGGCTTCTTGACCTGCATACTTAAAACTTGTGCACTATACTTTTATAAAACTAAAGAAAACCCTACTCACTCTCTCCTGTTCTCCAAAATCACCCTTTAAAGGCAGCGGCTTGTAAGCTTTTGGGGCCACCAGCCTCTAGCTACACATGCCCACCCAGCACAATTTCAGCCCGGGAGGGGGTTAAGTCTCCTTGGTCATTGCTGAGCACTAGGAATCTGTTTTCTGACATATAATACAGATATTGTCCCAGATTCTCGGTGGCTGTGGTAGGCTGAGAGGAAAGAAGCTAATGTACCCCGTGAGGTAGGTACGATTGTTACATTTTACAAAGGGAGAGCAGGCTCAGAGAGGCTGAGTAACCAGCCCAGAGTCCCACAGCTAGTCAGTGGTGGAGCCTGGATTCAGAGTCGGGCCTGGTCCCCTCTAGTCCAGCCTCGTGGTCACTAAGGCCTCCGAGGGGATTAAGGAGGCACGTGCGGCTCTGTTCTAACGGCCCTGCCTGGTGTGGTCTCAGTAGGGCTGGTTGGGGCCACGTGGTGAAGACTGTGTCTGGGTCTCTGGACCCTCTCCACCACTCCCCGCACCCCTCCGCTCTGACTGCCAACTTCCCCTGCCTCGAGTGAGACGGGGAGATGATAGGGAGATGATCCTGGGTTATCTGGGTGGACGCTGAGTGCAACCACAAGCGTCCCTCTAAGAGGGAGGCAGAGAGATTTCACACAGGAAGCAGAGACTGGAGATGCGGCCACAGCAGAGGAACGCCAAGGATTACGAGGAGCCCCCAGAAGCTCGGAAGAGGCAGGAATGGATTCTGCCCGTGAGCCTCCATGGCCCTGTTGTGATAATGAGGGTCCCATCTCAGAATCCCAGCGGCCCACAAGGCCTCACCCAGTTCTGCCCCTTGCCTTTTGTTCCCCCCACGCTGGCCTTGTTCTTGCTGGAGCACGCTAGACCTGCTTCCCATCTCATAACGGGTCACATTTTCACACTTTTGTCATCATGTTTCCATGACAAGGAAATGGAAAGGTCAAGGGGGGAGTAGTGTGGCCTTGGGCATCATGATGGCTCCGGGTGAGAGGACACGCACGGTGTCACAGGGTAACACACCAGCACAGCACTCAGGGATGAGGCCCCTGCCCTGACCCTCTCCTCCTCCCCTGACCCCATGGTGAATAGAAGCCTTGTTTGTGCCGTTTGCATAATGGAGACCCTGACAGGCCAGCAAGTTTCTTATCTCAAGCTTTATCTGGCAAATGACTTTTGCTCATTTTACTCAAAATCTTGTGGGCTCCTTGCAAACTTGGGGCTTGGGCATTCGAGGGGGACTTGCTATGGTCTCGCGGGTGCTTCCTGGCAGGCGACTCTTCCTAGTGGGCCCAGGGAGGCTGGGAGCTGCCTTAAGCATCTTCTCCTCCTCCCGATCCTTCTGCAGCCTTTTGGAAAAAGTTCTAGTTACGGGGCCATCTGGGGAATCTGGGTGGGGATGGGCTTGGGGGGCTTTCAGACAGGGTGGGGTCCCAGCACTGCACAAGCCCCCCGCCTGTGGCTCCTGTCTGTCACGATAGGGCCTCTGTGGGTCCTCCCGTAGATCGGGACATCCTCCAGCCTCAGCTCCTGCACCTGCTGCAGGTGCTCGCTTTCGCCCTGCTGCCCAGAGCCCTGCTGCGGACGGAGACCTTCGTTCGGACTCCTCAGGCAGCATCCGACCATCATGCTCATGGGTGGGGCAGCTGGGGCTGAGGCTGCAGCTGGCCTTGTGGGTAGGGGGAGGAGGCTGAGGCCTGCCCTCCTGCTCTTACTGTTAACAGTGTTGGTCGGGTCTGTCGGCAGCTCTCTGGGGCCTTGTGTATAAGGTGTGTATAAGTCCCCCCACCTTGGCCCCTTCTGTGAAAGCAGCACAGAGCACAGCAGCTGCCCCTCGCCCCGCCCGTAAAACGTGTCCCCGTGCCTCGTAACGGGGGGACTCTCACAAGAAGAGCGCCAGCCTTCTTGTCCAAATCCAAGCCCTCATTCCCCAGCCCCTCCAGCTGGTGCGAATCCACACGTAGTCCTTCCGGAAGCTTCCTCACCGCCTTTGCAGCTGTGCCGGGGTCTCTCAGGGGTCGGGGTGGGGCTTATCTGTCCACAGAGTTATCGTGTGCTTACTCCATGCCAGAAATTCCGGAAATTCCATACATTTACTCATTAACTGAGGCACGAAGAGGTTAAGTGACTTGCTCATGGTCCCTGCAAGTAAGAGGCAAGGCTGGGCTTCAGACTCCATGCCCTTGGCCCTCCGCCCCCTCCCAGCCCCGGGGACAAATGTGTCCTCTTCCCTCCACCTCTGGTCTCCTCCTGCACCTCTCACTGTACTTTGATGACCCATTAAAATCTAGAATCGGAGTCATAGCAACTGCAGGGAGGATGTGGTAGACACATTAATGCCTCCTCCCAAAGATGTCTGTGCCCTAAGCCCTGAACCTGTGACTGTCACCTGACGTGCAGAAGGGACTTTCTGGATGTGAGTGACTTAAGGAGATGGAAGATTCAGTGTGGGTTCAGTGTAATCACATGGGTCCTTATAAGATGGGAGAGGGAGACAGGAGGGTCACAGGAAGAGATCTGAAGATGCTACACCACTGGCTGTGAAGGCAGAGGGAGGGGCCCAGAGCCCAGGAAAGCCAGAGGCCTCTAGGAGCTGAAAGACTAGGAGAAAGGTTATGCTTCCCGAGAGCCTTCAGAACCTGCTTGCACCTTGCTTTTAGCGCCATAAGGCCCATGTGAGAAAATAAATTTGTGTTTTAAGCTATGAAGTTCGTGGTAATTTATTACAATGGTGATAGGAAACTAATACAGAGGCCTCTTATATTAGTGCCCTCAGGCTCCCCCAGGGCACTTGCTCAAAATACGAATGCCCAGGCCTTACCCCCAGACCCTGCTAAGTCAGAACCTCCATAGCTGGAGCCTGCCCGGGGGCCCATGTTCAGCCGTCCTGCCAGCATCTTCTGACTGGCTGTGGAACCAATCTAGTAGTTGGGTCGTGGAAGCAAGTTCATCTCCCAGCTCAGTGACCTCACCTGCAAAGACGAGGCCGTCAATACCTGCCTCGCAGGTTGGGTGTGAGGCCTGGAAGTGGCGAATGCCCAGTACCTGTGCTCTATAAATGGAAGGCGTGGCCCTGTCAAGGCAACTGGGTCAGGGTTCTGGTCACTGCTGAAATGCCCTGGGCTTTGGTCTGCAATGAGATCGTGACCCAGGCTCTTGTGTTAAAAGATCTGACAGCTCTCTCTGAGGCCAGGCGACGGAAGTGTTTTGTGAACCACCTTCGCATATCTCAGTGTATCCTATGGTTAGTGGACCAAGTTATCTTGTTTCCTCAGCCAGGGGTGATGTTGTACCCGAGGATTAAATGAAAGCTTAGCTCAACCACTGTCTGGACAGGTTACTCTCACTGTACCCAAACGGAGGCATCTTTTAAAAAACGGGAATTTCGGCATCTGGCACCTTGGGGAATTGGTGGGATGTAGTGACGGCTGGTGAATCGAGCTTGAGCTGGGAAATGTTTACTGGCTCTCGGGGGTGGGGAGTAGGGGTGGCAAGCCAGTCTTGATTGGTAGCACTTGCCAGTTTGTGGCCCATTTCAGGCTGCCAGCGGAAAGCCACTGAGCACAGAGCTGGGGAGCGTGTGTTCAGAAACCAGCACGGCCGTGGGGCCTGTAAAGGGGTGGCTGGGGAGGCAGATTTGGGTTGTGACTTGGGAGTAGTCAAGAGTTGGAAACAAGATCCCGTGCAACAACCATCCCTCGCGTCCCCTCTTCCCGGTGTCCCCAAGCCCTCCTCGCCACTGAGTCCCTGAAAGTAAAGAGACGAGAGTGACATTTTTCCTTCAGCGTTTATTGACAGGCGGCATTGTTCGCTGGCAGGCTGCTGTTCATTTCATCGGAATGGTGGCATGTTCGAGATGTGGCAAGAGGGTCTTGAAGGCTGGTAGCGTTTCAGGCAGGAGTGTGGTGGTCTTGCTACTGGGCACTTACTGTCTTGCACACCTTGTGGTGGTGTAGCGGCGGCAGCACACTGCGGAGAACGAGGGGGCGAGAGCAGACTTCAGCATGGGCTGAACCCCCACTCCACCCCAGCTCCCCGGCCCCCACCCGCGGAGCGGACCCCCTCACCTCTCCTCCGCCTCCGGCAGCACCGTCTCCTCCTGCGACATCTGCGCCTCGGGCGGCGGCATCTGCTCTGGCTCGGGCTGCGGCATCTGTTTCTGGCCATGGTGACGGATGGAATCGGCCTGGATGCTCAGAGCAGGGGATGCCGCCTTGGTTGAGCCAGCCAACCTGTGAGCAGGTGGAACTCTGTGGGCTGTGAGCCAGGGGCTGACCCCTGGGCCTCTTATAGGTGTGGCAGGGGCCCTGCTCACTGTAAGGTCACAGAGGCCTGGACGTCACAGAAGAGGGCCAGAGCCGGCCTGCATCATGTCCATATATGGGCATGTGGGAGGCCCTCGCTGAAGGAGGGCGGGGACGTGATGCGTGTGGGCCTCCGGGTCATCAGCGGAGGGGAGACGAGGTGACTTCCCTGTAAGGACACTCACTCGCTCCTTCACTTAGTCAGTCAGTTTGCCAAGCATCACTGAACACCTGCTATATGCCAGGTTCTGGCGAGACCCCAGCACACAGTGATAAACAAGGCAGACGTGTTCCTGCCTAATAAACTTTACAGTCTAACTACAGGAAACGTGAATGAAATTACCACGCGGAGTAACTATAATTGTGAAAAGTGCCGAGGAGAGGAACTTCAGGTTTTTATGAGAATGCCTGTTGGGGGGGGTGGTGCTTGACCTCAGGAGAGGCCCTAGGAAAGCCTCCTAAGGAGGATGAGTCAGAATGGGAGGTGGGAAAAGCATCTGGGAAGAGGGAACAGCTGTTGCGAAGATCAGAGGCAGCACGTGTGTGTGATTTCACTCACGTGAAATGTCCAGAGAGGGAGAGTCAGAGACACAGAGATGGGTGGGTGGTTGCCTAGAAGCGGCTGGAATGGGAACGGCTGCTCAGCGGGGGCAGGGTCTCCTTTTGGGGTGATGAACATGCTTGGGACCCAGAGAGTAGCGATGGTTACCCAACGTTGTGATTGTACTCAATGCCACTGAATTTTCACTTTAGAAGGCTGGATTTTACATGATGTGAATTTTACCTCAATTGAAAGAAAAAAAGGTTCTGGGGCTGAAAGGTGCTTGAAAGGTGTAAGGAATCAAAAGGAGGCCCAGGCGGAGGAGCAGAGACTGTGGCGGAGGGGGGCGAGACAGGGCCAGACCACTCTCAGCTTCGTCTAACCTTTCCCACATCCCCATGAACTTTAGGGATAAAGAGGGCAGCGGTTAGAATTCGATTTCATTAGCTATAACAGGAAACCAAAAGAAGTGACTTTGGCATAGAAGTTTTGTTTCATTGAAGAAGTCAGAGGTGATTTCGATGATCATTAGAGTGTCTTGTTTGGGGGATCCACACGCTGGAGTATTTGGGGATAATGGGTATCATGTTTGCCAACTGCTCTCAGGTGATTCAGAAAAAGAACAGTAACAAGGGGTGCGTATCTACATAGAGAAAGAGGGAGAGGGAGGGAGGGAGGGAGGAAGGGAGGGGGAGTGGAGTAAATGGAATAGAATGTTAACAATTGACCAGTCTGGATGAAGGGAAGTTCTTTGTATGGTTCTTGCAACTTTTCTCTAATTCGAAGTTATTTCAAAATAAATTATGGAGATTAAAAAAAAAAGGGGGGTGGGCCGGGGAAAGTCAGGAGGAAGGCCTTCCAGGGCTGGTATAGGGACTCCACCCTTAACAAGGGCCCAGACTTCTTTTATCTTTCGCCTCTGCCCTAGGCAAGTACTTTCCATCCTCAAGGTTGCCTCGCAGTCCAAAATCAGGGCTGCCATGGATGGTTGTGCAGTTCGTTTACTGCTCAAAGCTCTCAGCCAGGGGATTGAATGGTGCAGGCCAGGCCCAGCACCCATAAGCATGCTTCTGCCCATGGGAGCTATCTTTTTCTAATTAGACTGCTCACAGTGGAAGTCTTTCCTAATTTGAACAAAGGCACATTAAGGGCTAGCCTCGGCCCTGCTGGAAATTCAGCTCTATCCACTGTGCAAGAATAAATGAAGAAGAAGAAAGGGGGCGGGGGGCAAAGGAGTTATAACTCTATAAAGAGCTTTCCCAGACACCCCCACCCAGCAACTTCTTCTGATCACTTTCCTTACCATGAGAGCACCCTGCCTCTGAGGATAAAGCTGTGGTTCTTAGGAAGGAGAACGGGGCCAGTGGATAGTTAATACCCAGAGGGGGTGCACCCAGAAACTTCCAGGACCCCACCCTGCAACCCACAGCAAGGTGGGAAAACCATGAATTTGAAGCTGAAGTCCAGTAAGTTACAAGCATGTTGCACTTGGCACATAGGAGGTCAGCAGTAAATTCTCGATTATTGACTCATGTCTAGACTGACTTAAAATTATCACCCCCAATCTTGTAACACTTAGAACTTTTTGAAGATAACCTACATGATCCCGGAGGAACCCCATGAGATGACAGAGATGGGAATTTACCCTGTTTTGCTGATGAGGAATTTGAGACACCCAGGCCAGATCCCTCCCTCACTCAGGTTTTTATTGAGCATCTACTCTGTGCCAGGCACTCTTCTAGGCGGTGGGATTACAGCATGAGCAAGAGAGGTCAAAGTTCTTGCCCCCAAGAAGCTTACATTCTAGTTGGGACAGACGGCATTATTCAAGTGAACAAACAACTGAACAAAAGGCTTTGAATTTTATTACAAGTGTGCGTAGAATCAGTTGATATGACAGCAGCTGACTGGAGGTTTAGTTTAGGATGCTGGGAACAGGCCTTCTTGAGGAGGCAGTATTTGAGCTGAGAGCTGAGTGAGAAGAAGGAGCCAGGTGTGCCAACATCTGTCCCATGTGGGTCTCCCAGCTGGGGAGGGAGCGGTCACTCAGGGACTCCGCTCGGTGGAAGGGACATGTGAGCCGAGACTTGGCTGGCGGGAGCAGCCCATTGGTTTGAGGACTCGGCAGGGGGACAGGAAAAAGTTTGGAACTGAAAGGAGGCCCCTGTGGCTGCAGAGGAGAAAGCAGTTCTCGGCCTTACGGTTTAGTGGAGGAGATGGGTATGAGTCAAATCATCACAGAAACAGGTGAGGCGTCCTGGAAAGAGGAGGCCCTCGGAGTTCTGGGATGGGACGTTTGGTCTGCTCTGGAGTCGGAGGACTGCGGGGGCCACCAGAAATGTTGGGATTTTGGGTTCTAGCAGCCACCTGTTACCCTAAATAATGCAGCACTTGCTACTAACTCATACTTATTGAGTTTATTATTTGTCTCCAAGGAGAATATAAGTTCTGTGTGATCAGGAACTTAATTTTGTTCACTGAGGCCATCCTAGCACTGAATAATCAGTACATAAAAGAAATCCAAATATTTGTTGAAGAACTGAACAATAAATGGATGCTTTGTGTGGTAAAATTCTTTTATTGTCATTTTCAAATATAAAATCATGGTTTCAGATTACGACTTTTGAAATGTCACACACCCTCTCCCTGCCCACTGCCCTAGCTCTGCTGAGAAATCCCCAAGACTCCTGTCATCTCAAACACAACCTGAATCTCAGAAGGATGTCCAATTCTGTCCTCTAAGGTCCCAGTTGGTCAATCGCATGGTGTGTCCTGTGTCCCCCCCCTTCCCAGCCACATCCGTGAGGTCACAATGGCCACCGCGGCTGCCTGGATCAAGGGAAGATGTCACCAAAGAGATGAAGGGAGGGGTAGGGGCTACATGCTCCCCTCTGCCTTTGAGAAGGACAGAGCCAGGCAGTTCATTCTCAGGGTAACGAGAGGATGATCAGCAGTAGGAAGACAATGTTTTAAATGTGCCACTGTGCCCACCATTCTGCAGCCAGGGGTCTGTCCTGCAGGAATTCCCACATGTGGGCATGAAGGTGTGTGTAGGAGGGTGCCCACTAGAGCACTGTTTGTGGGAAGAAAATTGGCAATACCTTACTATTGACCTTAAGGAAATGGTCCATTGTTACATCCATATTGCAGCTGTTCAGGAGAACACTATATTTCATTCTTTTTAATGGCTGAGTAATATTCCATTGTATATATGAAATAATGCCATTTGCAGCAACATGGATGGACCTGGAGATTATCATACTAAGCGAAGTAAGTCAGGCAGAGAAAGACAAATATCACATATCACTTATATGTGGAATCTAAAAGAAAAAAGCTACAGATGAATTTATTTAAAAAACAGAAACAGACGCACAGACTTCGAGAATGAATTTATGGTTACCAAGGGGAAGGGAGGAGGGATAGATTGGGAGTCTGGGATTGACATGTATACACTGCTATATTTAAAATAGACAATCAACAAGGACCTACTGTATAGCACAGGGAACTGCTCAATATTCTGTAATAACCTAAATGGGAAAAGAATTTGAAAAAGAATAGATACATGTATATGTATAACTGAACCACTTTGCTGTACACCTGAAACTAACACAACATTGTTACTCAACTCTACTCCAATATAAAATAAAAATTAAAAAAGATAAAAAGAACACTAGAGTTATGTGCCCTGATACGAAAGGAAGTCCACAGTGTTATCAACTCTAAGCAAACTGAAATGTAGGGTGTCACCCCACGTTTGTAAAAATTTTTAAATAAATGTTTACATAAGCATAGGGAAAAGTCCAGAATATAATATATTGACTTAGCAGTGGGGAAGGTTTCACTTTCTACTTTATTCATTTTTTTATTGTTTGGAATTTTTTACCTAAGGGCCATGGCATTGCTGAATACTGGATGAGTTATTTCCATCATGTGGAAAAAAATAATGGAAACTCATAATACACGTTACCTTGTTACCTGAGCAACTGCCACGTGCCGTGATCCCATTTAGTTGTCAGGTTATTTATTTTTCCTTTAATACAGGTTATTTTTTTTTCCTTTAATACACTTTTCTTTGGGGAAAAGTTGAAAAGTTAGTTACAGAGAGTTCCCATTTACTTCTCACCCAGTTTCCCCCATTGTTAACATCTTATATCACCATGGCACATTTGTCACAACTGAGAAACCAACGCCGGAACGTTACTGTTAACCAACTCCAGACTCTCTTTGGATTTCACCAATTTTTCCACTAATGCCCATTTTTGTTCCAGGATCTAGTTCAGGGTATCACATCCAGTTTTCCTTATTCTTAACATCTTATTAGGGATAGTGTGTTTGTCACAATAAACCGATTTTGATGCATTATTATTAACTAAAGTCTATGCCTTATTCATATTCCCTTAGTTTTTCCTTAATATCCTTTTTCTGTTCCAGGATCCCGTTTAATCATCATGTCTCCTTCGGTTCCTCTGGACTGTGCTGGTTTCTCAGACTTGTCTTTGATGATTGTGACAGTTTTGAGGAGCACTATTCAGGTATTTTGCAGAATGTCAACTAGGATTTGTCTGATGTTTTCTCATGATTAGACTGGGGATTATGTGTTTGGAGGAGGAAGATCACAGAGGGAAAGGGTCATTCTCCCCACCTCCTAACAAGGCCACATGGTCTTGAGCTGCCTTACAACGGTTGAAGTTGACCTTTATCACCTGACTGAGGCACTGTGTGTCAGGTTTCTCTACTTCATTTAATACAATATTTGGAGGTGAGTCACTGTGCATCCCACATGTAAGGGCTGGGAAGTTATGCCCCACCTCCCTGAGGGCAGAGTATATACATAAATTATTTGAAATTCTTCTGCACTGGAAATGTCGCTGTGCTCCCTCATTTATTTATTCAGTCATATATTTACATCAGTATAGGCTCATGGATATTTCATACTGTGGGTTATAATCCAATACTACTTTATTGTATTGCTCAAATTGTTCCCACTTCGGCCTATAGGAGCTCTTCAGTTGGCCCCTGTGTCCCTTTGACATGGCCCATCATTGTGAGTTTTTCATGCCTCCTTACTTTCTGGCCCTGTTAGATACCCCAGGCCCATCTTGTGTATTTCCTGCTTTAAACCTAGAATCAACCATTTCTCCAAGGAGCCCTAGTTCCTTTTATTGGAGAATGGTGTTAGAAACCAAAGTCTGGATACTAGGTGTGCTCGTTGCTATGGGGTGTTGTTTCTTCTAGGCTCTCTGGGGAATATAATGTATATACTAACCTGTGTATGTATACAAATCTATAAATATCTGTATGTGTAGCCATCTGTATCACTTTTAAACATAAGTTCATCCTGATGTCTCTAACCCTAATCCACCACCACATGGATCATTCTAGCCTCCAGCCTCCTCCCCTTGCTTAGCTGTTAACTTCTTGCCCCAACAGTGGGAGGCCTGGCTCCTACCATCCACCGTCCATTTTCTTATGTTCAACTCCAGCATGCATGTATAGTGGTTTTAGAATTGTTAACCTTTACCCCAATACCTTTCCTTTTATAAGTTTATTCAGCTGATATTTATTGAATGCCTTTTGTGCTGAGCACTGTTCTAAGCACAATAAACAAAACAAAGATGCCTGCCCGCATGGAGTTTATATTCTAGTGCAGGCAACAGAGCAATAAGTATAATAAATAATCATATAGTATGTTGAGAGGAAAACAGAGAAAGTAGAACAGGATGAGGATGGCTGGGCTTGCTGCAGGTGGTTGGGATGAGTGGCAATTCAGGGTGATCAGGGCAGGCCTTGTTTTTTGTTTCTTTTTTTTTAATATAAATTTATTTATTTATTTATATTTATTTTTGGCTGCGTTGGGTCTTCGTTGCTGCACGCAGACTATCTCTAGTTGCAACGAGCTACTCTTCGCTGCAGTGCGTGGGCTCCTCATTGCGGTGGCTTCTTTTGTTGCGGAGCACAGGCTCTAGGCACGCGGGCTCAATAGTTGTGGCATGCAAACTCAGTAGTTGTGGCCCACGGGCTCTAGAGTGCAGGCTCGGTAGTTGTGGCACACGGGCTTAGTTGCTCTGTGGCACGTGGGATCTTCCCGGACCAGGGCTCAAACCCATGTCCCCTGTGTTGACAGGTGGATTCTTAACTACTGCGCCACCAGGGAAGTCCTAGGCCTTGTTGATAAGGTGACATTTGAGCAAATCCTGAAGGCAGTGAGGGAGTCGGTGATGTGGATCTCTGGGAAATATACTCAGGCAGAGGGAACAGCCAGTGCAAAGGCTCCTGGTTGGGAATGTATCTGCCGTGTTCAAGGAACAGTAAGGAGGCCGGTGTGGCTGCAGCAGAGAGCGGCGAGGGTTGGGGGAGACAAGGTCATAGAGGCGGGGGGCGGGTAGCACAGTATGGATAGCTTTGTCGGCCATGCTAAGGATTTGGCCTTTACTCTGAAGGAGATGGGGACCACAGGTATGACGTTCTCTGCCTCAAGGGCCCCCCTGCTGCCACTGCGTTGGAAGGACGTGGGGGACAGGGGTGGAGGCACAGGGTCCAGTTCGGAGGCTGTGTCCATCATGCAGAGGAGAGGCGATCGTGGCTCAGACCAGGGTGTTAGTGGCGGGCTTGGCGAGGAGTGGTCAGATTCTGGCTCAGTTTTGTAGATGGAGCCAACAGGGCTTACTAGCAGCCTGAATGAGGGGAGCAAGAGAGAAAGAAGAGTCAAGGACTCTCCAAAGCTGAGGCTTTTGGCATGAGCACCTGGAAGGATGGAGTTGCCATCAGCTGAGATGTAGGAGGCAAGGAGTAGAGAAGGCTTGTGGGAAAAGGTCCAGAATTCAGACATCTAAGCGGAGGTGCTCTGAACCTGACGTCAGGGCTGGAGGTGATACATTTGGGCATTGTCAGCATTTAAATTATGAGATGGATCATATCACTGTCTCGGTTTCCTATTGCTGCTGTGACATAGTATTGATACTACAAACTTGCAGCGTAAAGCAACACAAATTTATTACCTTACTGTTCTGCAAGTCAGAATTCCAAAATTGGTCTTATGGGGCTAAAATCAAGGTGTCCACAGGGCTGCAGTCCTTTCTGGAGGCTCCAGGGGAGAATCCGTTCCCTTGCCTCTCTCAGCCTCTGGCTGCCCATGTTCTTTGGCTCATGGTGTTTTCTCCCCTCCATCTTCAGACATTTCCGACTCTGGCTCTCCTCCTCCCTCCTTCTTTCCCTTTTTCTGGTTGCTTGTGATTGCATTAGTCTCACCAGGACAATCCAGGATAATCGCCCCATCTCAAGATGCTTAATTTAATCATACTTGCAAAATCCTTTTGCCATGTAAGGTAACATGTTCATGGGTTCGGGGATTAGAATGGGGACATCTCTGGGGGCCCACTACGAGCACCAAGGGGGTGAGTGGAGATGGAGACAAAGACAGTCCCAAGCACTAGGCCTGGGGCCCCCCAGTGTTAGGAAGCTGGGGAGCTGGGGAGCAGCCGGGTCTGAGGGAGCTGGGAGAGTGTACAGAGTCCTGGGAGCCACGTGGAGAAGGGCTGTCGGGGCGGAGTTTAAGGGCGGCTGTGTCAGTGCTGGCGGGAGGAGGGACGGCTGCCGTCAATATAGAAATGACGACATGCTTTACCTTCTCTTTGTGCCGAGTCCGGGAGGTCTGGGTAGGTTCCCCCTCACAGCACTTCTCAGTTCAGACAAGCCACATTTCAGGTGTTCATCTGCCACGCAGGGCTCGAGGCTCCTGCGTTGGAAAGTGCGGCCCACGGTGATGAGCCATGAGCTGTCACGGATGAGCAGAGACTAGGTCACAGTTCGTTGCAGCCCTGCTGGCCAGCATTGGAGCCAATCTCAGTGCCCCTCACCGGGGGCTGGCCAGAAACTTACAGCAGGTCCGTGGCAAGGCTACCTGCTCGGAGAATACGCACCTGGAGGGTGAGGTCCACGTGTTACTGAGAGCTGCTGTGCATTTTACAAAACATTACAACATCCATCATCAAAGAAAACATTCATTTGGGGGGTTAATTTATTTCTCTAAATGAATTGCTTTTTTTTTTTTAAGAGCGGTTTTAGGTTTACAGATAATTGAGCAGCAAGTACAGGGAGTTCTCATATACCCCCTCTCCAACCCCTCCCGGCAGCCCCTCCCCACTTTCCCCGTTATTATGAACATCTTGCATTGCTGTGGTGCATTTGTTATAACCGATGAACCAATATTGATACGTTATTATTAGCTAAAGTTTATGGCTTTATATTAGGGTTTTGACAGATGTATAATGACACGTGTCCCCAGTGATGGTATCGTACAGAATAGTTTCACGGGCCTAAAAATTCTCTGTGCGCCAACTGTTCATCCCTCCCTCCTCTCCCCTACCCCGGCAACCACTGATCTCTTTACTGTCTCCATAGTTTTGTCTTTTCCAGCATATTACACTCATCATTTTTTAAAGAATGCAGAGACTCAATTTTGCAGGTATATTCACCAAATATTCAGAGTAGTTGTGGGGTTGAAATGAGGGGCCCTCACTTTTAACTTTGTGTGGGTCTCGATGAATCATTTTTAAAGAGCATGTACTTATTAAAATTATGTTCACGAAGCTTCTCAGACATGCAGAGTATCTTCTCCCCAGTCCCTGGCTTAAAACTTAAAACGCTTTAGGCCGATCTGAATCCCCCCTTCCACTCCTTCCTTCCCCACCTCATTCCCTTTCCCTCTCTCTCCTAGAAGATTGGTGTGTATCATTCCTGGGCCCATCTTTATATCCATACGTGTATGTTCCCAATCAGAACACTTTTGGGCGCCGAAACCTTTGCATGTATCTTGTGACCTGCTTTGTTGGCGGGGTTTTGTGTGTGAGACTCACCCCTGTGGACACGCAAGGAAGAGGTCAGTGGGGCTGAGCCTCATCTGCACTGTTGCACTCCGCCTTTTCCCTAATATCTTCATTTCCTCGTGATGGACACTTAGGCTGATTCCAGTTCTCTCTGTGACCATGCTCAAGGATTACTCTAGAATACATTGGTAGACTAGTAGTTCTCAAATTTCAGCATGCATCAGAGTCACCTGGAGGGCTTGTGAAAACACCCATTGCTGCCACCCAGCCCAGGGCTTTGACTTGTTTTGGGTTTTGTTTTCCTTCCTTTTTTTCAGTTTGTCTGGGGTGGAGCCTGTGGATGTGTATTTCTTTCTTTCTTTTTTTTTTTTTTTAACTTATTTTATTGTAGTTTAGTTGATTTACAGTGTTGTGTGAATTTCTGCTGTATAGCAAAGTGATTCAGTTATACATATATATGCGTTCTTTCTCATATTCTTTTCCATTATGGTTTATTACAGGATAGAATATAGTTCCCTGTGCTCTACAGTAGGACCTTATTGTTTATCCATCCTATATATAAGAGTTTGCATCTATTAATCCCAAACTCCCAATCATCCCTCCCCCAACCCTCCCCCTTAGCAGCCACCAGTCTGTTCTCCGTGTCTCTGAGTCTGTTTCTGTTTCGTAGATAGGTTCATTTGTGTCATATTTTAGATTCCACATATAAGTGATATCATATGGTATTAGTCTTTCTCTTTCTGACTTACTTCACTTAGTATGATAATCTCTAGTGGGCCTGCATTTCTAATAAGTTTCCAGGTGATGCTGACACTGCTGGTCTGAGTACCACACTCTGAGAGCCCCTGCAGTAGAAGATTGTGAGGCTGCAGGATAGACCCGTTTTGAACTTGACCCCAGGTGCTACCTGGCTTTGCAGAGTGCTTGTCCCACTTCACACACACACACACACACACACACACACACACCCCTGTTCTTTATCCAAGTCCTTACGGACGTTTGGCATTGTCTGACTTTACCTTTTTTACCAATCTGATGGGTGGCTTGCTTTTCTTTCTTTTTCCTTTAATTTATTTTTTGAAACCAAACCTCTTCTGTTTGAATAATTGTAGATTTACCGAAAACTCGCGAGGTTAGTACAGAGAGTTCCCATAAACCACCTCACCCAGTTTCCCCCACTGTTCACATCTTACATTGTCACATTACATTGGTGAAAACTAGAAACACAGCACATTAAGAGGCTACTGGGGCTTCCCTGGTGGCGCAGGGGTTGAGAGTCCGCCTGCCGATGCAGAGGACATGGGTTTGTGCCCCGATCCGGGAAGATCCCACATGCCGCGGAGCGGCTAGGCCCGTGAGCCATGGCCGCTGAGCCTGCGCTCCGCAACGGGAGAGGCCACAACAGTGAGAGGCCCACGTACTGCAAAAAAAAAAAAAAGAAAAAAAGATGCTACCGCCTTTATTCAGATTTCAAGTTTTCCCACTAATGTCCTCTTTCTGTTCGAGGATCTAAATCAGAATTCCATGTTGCATTTGGTGTATTCCTTTTAAAATTAATTTAGTAATGAGCAAACCTGGGGAAAACCCTACAAGTGCAGATGTGTTCCATGAGGAGTCGGGGAAGGGGCAGTGCTAGAGGGCCAGGGGCTTGGCTCCCTTGGTGGGTCCCTCTCCCCTCTGGCCAAGGGACCTGCTCCTCTGGCCGGCTGGGGCTGGGGGGAGGCTTTGTCATCTTCAGGCCCTGGGGTGGGTGGGTTTCCAGGGCGGCACTGTAATTAGAGGGATCGGGGATAACCTGGGCTTTTACATCCTGGGGACATGGGAGAGGTTGGGGAAGGGGACTCGGGTCCCCTGTGTAGAGGAAGCTGGAGAGGGGGAAGAGGCTCGGAGGGGGCTGGACTTAGAATCCAGGCCTTTCCCTCCTGTAGTAAGCGTGGGCCAGCACTGTGCTGTGGGGCAAGATGGCAGAGAGCATGAGCCTCCCAGGGCCTCTCAGGTGGGGAGACCCTCGGTAAACAAAGACTTACACAAATACACACGTAAAATAAATTGCCAATTGTGTTAAACGCCACAAAGGAAAAGGTCAAGCTTGTAAGAGGGAGATTGAAGGGAGGACCTAGTTTAATTTGGGGGTGCAGTCTGGGTGGCGTCTCTGATAAATGTTCTTTAAGCTGAGAGCCGACAGGGCAGGTAGGAGTTGGCTGGGAGGAGCACAGGGAAGGGTGTTCTGGGCAGTGGAACAGCCCTGAGAAGGGAGAGAGTTTGGGGAGTCAGGACATGCTAGAGGACCAGCAGGCTGGGGTACAGTGAGGGAGCATGCACAGGGTACCAAGGGACCTTGGACAAGTCACTTGTCCCTTGTCTAATCTGCCACCCACCCAGAGGTGTACTTGGGTTGTCCTGGTTGTACTTAGAGGCACCAGGCTGTCACTATGCCTGGAATCCCCTCAGCCCCAAGTCCCATGGGCCCCCAGAGCTGGCCTGAGACAAACCCACTCCCCTCCCCTGCACACACCCATCTTCACCTCCGCCACTCTGCATGCTGCAGACACCTGGGATGCCGAGGGCCACCTGGCTAGCCTTCCAGCACAGCAAGGTGTTCCAGCCTTAGGACCGTTGCACTGGCTGTTCCCCAGTGTGGAGCACGCTGGCCTGTAGCTTTGCCTGGCTGGCTGCTTCTTGCCATACAGGGCTTTGGCTCTTCAGAGAGGCCCTCCCTGAGCTCGCTTCTGCTCTCGCTCCTCCTCTTTATCGCATCTTTCACATCTAAAGTCATCTTTCTTTGCTTACTGTCTACCCCTAGACCTTGTCTGTCTTGTTCCTGCCACATCCCCAGGGCCCAGTGCAGGGGCGATGCTGTGTTCTAAATGCTCATTGAATGAACCCCCTCTGTCCCCTCCTTTGTTCCCCATGCTTACAAGTCACCAGTGCCCTCTCCCAGGGAACACTCTTTCCAGGGCCATCAAAGATTCTCCCCCTCAGTCCTTTGGGGGTCACAGACAGCTTCTCAGAGAATTGGAAGAAAACGTGGTCTTTGCCCCCCCAGCACTTAGTATCTTACATCCATGTTCAAGGTGGTATGAGCTCCTCTGCCACCGGACCCTGCATTTCTGGGTAAGGGCATCTGACATACAGAGAATTCTGGAAAAATCAGATCAACAAACATGTGCCAGGCATCCAGCCTGGGCCAAGCATCCAGGAAGGCGTGAAGCACTCCCTGTACTCCAGATATACGCTCCTCGGTGCACTAACTGTGATAGTGCCCAGTGCTCTCCTCCAAGGGAGTGTGCCATCAGGCTTTGCGCTGGGGGTGGGGTGGGGGAGGAGAGGCTGCCATTGTCTATAACCAGAAGCCTTCATGGATGTGTGGACCTTTGAGTGGGGTTTTGAGGGGTGCAAAGGAGTTCACAAATCCATTGAGAAAGGGAAGGACATTCATGGGTTCTAAATGTATTATTCATAAAAACCTTACTTAAATGAAAAACAATTTGGGTATTCAGTTATCTCCCTTGTCAGACTGCCCAAACGTGATTGCTGAGAAACTCCAGCAGACCCACCTGAGCAAATGAGTTACTCGGGCCAAATTATTTAAAAAAGCAAAATTAGCAAAGCCCCTGAAAAAAACTATTTTTACTCCAAAACAACAAAGATGTTTAATGTGGCTCACGGGTCGTTTTATAGGTTTGCTGTGATGTGGAGCGGAGCCTCTGAGGTCTAGAAACAGCTCTGAGCAGCCAGCGAGGAAAGCCATTTGGCAATCTCTTATAAAGTAAACATAGCTGATGACCCAGCAGCCCCATTCCTAGGTATTTACCCAAGAGGAAAGAAAGCCTGTGTCCACGCAAAGACTCGCACACAAATGCTCACAGCAACTTTGTTCCTAACAGCCCCAAACTGGAAACATCCCGAATATCCATCAACAGGAGATTGGATACACAAACTGAGGCATATCTGCACAGTAGGACACGTCTCAGCAATAAAACGGAGCAGCTGCCCATCATGCAACGTCATACACGACCCTCACCCACGTCACTCTGGGTGAAAGAAACCAGAAGAGAGAGACTCATACCGTGTGACTGCTTGCTCTGTACACAGTTCAAGAACAGGCACAGCTAACTGATATTTCTAGACGGCAGAGCAGTGGTTACCTCTGCTAGGGGGTGGGTGGGAAAGGGTGTAAAGAAACCCTCTGGGAGGCTGGGAATGACCTTGATTTTGATTTGAGTGGCGAATGTATAAAATTGTCGAGCTGGGCACTGACAATTTTTTGATATGGTTCCTACACTCGTTATGTAAATGTTATTCCTTAAGAAAATCAAAAGCAGCCCAGGTGACCCTACTGCACACACGGCCCAGGGGACGATAAGGCATTTGTGTGACAGGAAACAGAAACTCGGATGCCAGCCAGCGTTTATTTTCACTTTCCCGCCTGGTCTGCGGTTGGCCGGGCTGTGCAGCTAGTCGTGGGCCCTCACCCACCCGGGCAGGGGAGGCGGCACGTGAGCTGCTCCCTGGGGAGGACTGCAGGAAGCCCAGGTACCCCTGCTGGGCCGCCCGGTCCCCAGATCACCTCCGAGGCTTCAGTGCCTCCGCTGGGACTCCCTCCAGGCGGGCCTCCGTTTCCCCAAAGCCCCCTCCTCCATGCTCTGTGTGTCGACACTAGGGGCTGTCAAAACAAGAATGCAGAAAACATGAATGTTTTTTTTAAATAAAATTTTTAAAATATCAGCCATAAAAAAGAATGAAATATTTCAATTTACAGCAACAAGGATGGACTTGGAGCGCATTATGCTAAGTGAAATAAGTCAGACAGAGAAAGACAAATACTCTATGATATCACTTACATGTGGAATCTAAAATATACAACAAACTAGTGAATATGACAAAAAAGAAGCAGATGCACAGATGTAGATAACAGACTAGTGGTTACCAGTGGGGAGAGGAAAGGGGGGAGGGGCAACATCGGGATAGGGGAGTAAGAGGTACAAACTATTATGTATAAAATAAGCTACAAGGAAATGCTGTACACCACGGGGAATATAGCCAATAATCTATAATAACTATAAATAGAGCATACCCTTTAAAAGTTGTGAATCACTATGTTGTACATCTGTAACATATAATACGGTACATCAACTATACCTCAATTTAAAAAAAAACTAGGGAATTCCTTGGCGGTCCAGCAGTTAGGGCTCTGTGTGATCACTGCTGAGGGCCCAGGTTTGATTTCTGGTAGGGGAACTAAAATCCCACAAGCGTGGCCAAAAAAAAAAAAAACCTAGAAGAAGGGAACCCAAATTATGTCCAAATAGGTTTGTCTGAGAAGAGAGAAAAGTGTGAAACTTGTATAACACCGAACTGTTACCCCTGTTTTTCCCCAAAGGTTGGATTAAAGGAAGGGAGATGATGGGGCTTCCCTGGTGGCGCAGTGGTTGAGAGTCCACCTGCTGTTGCAGGGGACACGGGTTTGTGCCCCGGTCCGGGAAGATCCTACATGCCGCGGAGTGGCTGGGCCCGTGAGCCATGGCCGCTGAGCCTGCGTGTCCGGAGCCTGTGCTCCGCAACAGGAGAGGCCACAACAGTGAGAGGCCTGCGTACCGCAAAAAAAAAAAAAAAAAAAAAAAGTAAGGGAGATGATGGGCCCTTCAGCACAGCTGCCTTGTCCTGAGTGACATGATCCAGCACACATAGTGGTAGTTTTGTGGTTTAAAAAACAACAACAAAAAGCTAATAAGACCAGAGAAAAAGGTGCTTTGAGAACTATTTATAGCTGTCCCCAGATCCTTTGGGTCAGAACCTCCATGACATCTGTTAAAAAGCAGGAGTCTGGGCTTCCCTGGTGGCTCAGTGCTTAAGAATCTGCCTGCCAATGCAGGGGACACGGGTTCGAGCCCTGGTCCAGGAAGATCCCACATGCCGCGGAACAACTAAGCCCGTGCGCCACAACTACTGAGCCTGTGCTCTGAAGCCCGCGAGCCACAACTTCTGAGCCCACGTGCCACAACTACTGAGCCCGTGCACCTAGAGCCTGTGCTCCGCAACAAGAGAAGCCACCACAATGAGAAGCCCGCACACCGTAAAGAAGAGTAGCCCCCGCTCGCCACAACTAGAGAAAGCCTGCTCGTAGCAACGAAGACCCAACGCAGCCATTAAAAAATTAATTAATTAATTTTTTTAAAAAAAATGCAGGAGCCTACATGCATCATGTGATGAGGGCGGCTGTGCTGGGCACCTCCCACATCTGCGCTCCAGGAGAAGCCCTCAGGGTCGGCGTCCTTATCCCCAGTTTAAAGGTGAGGAAGCCGAGGCTGGCCCACACTGGCTGTCTCATCCCTGAAGCCCCTCTTGGAAGGCCCCATTTCACAGGTGGATCAGAGGGACGAACTGATTTATCCAAGGTGAGAGCCAACTGGGGGAACTTGGGTCTGAAGTTCTTTTCATTCCCCTGGGGGAGCCTCCCCTGCCCAGACCCTTCTCTCTTGCCCCACAGCCCGGGAAGGCCTGTCCCTGAAATTCAGATGGTGGCCCTTTGGCTATCAAGACAACAGGGGTGGGCAGCAGCCAGCCCTGCCCCTGCCCCCAGGGCTGGCAGGAACCCCTCCCTTGTTTTCCTGCTGGGATAATGGGCAAGGGTCAGCCTGCTGTGGTCGGGTAGGGCGTCAGATAAACACCAACGCTCTGCAGCCTGGATAGGCACTGCCGCTTGCCCCTCCCCGGCTTTTGGATCAAAGGACACTGCAGAGGGAGGGAAAGGAAGCCACTTACAGAGTCAAGTGGAAATTGGACAGGCGTGTTCAGCCCTCTGAACCTCTGTTTCCTCACCTGGAAACAGGGCTGGTAAGGTCAACCGTACAGGATTAGAAATACCACCAGAGCAGGGCTGGCATGTGTACCGCAAGGCCGTAGAAGGTGGTGGTTATAGCTGAGGGTCTGGAGCAGGGAGGCTTGGTTTCAAATCCCAGCTCTACCCTTACCAGTGGTGATAGTTTGGGCGCAGGACCTTCTATGCATCCAGTTCACACTCAGCAGACATTTATTGAGGCCCTGCGTTATGTGCAGGGACTCTCTTGGCCTCAGTTTCTCCATCTGCCCAATGGGAATAACAGTCCTCCCGCACAGGGTCATGGGAAGGATTAAATATTATTTTCCCCATGTAGCCTGGGCACAGCACCTGGTCAGCGAGCACTTGGTTTGCTGTTCCAGGAGCAGTGGCCCTCCCGCAATGGTGGCCTGATGACCAGTAGGGCAGGGAGTATGGGCATGGCCGGCACCGCTTTCCAGATCAGGCCTCTCTGCTCCCTTGCTGGTCTGGGTTCTGAAACTCCTTACTTGGGCCGGCCAAGCCCTCTTGTCCCTCAGCTTCAATCCCTCTCCGGGGTCGTTGGTCCAGGGATGCTTCCATGAATACCTCCTCCATAAAAAAAAGGAAAAATAAAGCTGTATTTTATGGCCACATTGTATGAAGTGACTATAATCTAGGCTGGAGTCATTATTACATATTCATTATTACCACATCTGTTTTTCCCTCCTATGTTAAAAGCACTCAGAACATTTCAGTGGGCCCCCAGAAGTATCCTGGCCACAGGGACTGTTCCTTCTGAGCCCAGCAGAGAGGTCACCCTGCTTGGGCTTTCTCAAATCATAAATCACCCCCCTGACCTCTTCTTGGGAGGCCTCCATTGCTGGACTGAAAACCTGGCCCAGAATTTTCCAGGGAACAGTGTTCCCTCTGCGGAATCCCACCTGGAGGCTTTACCCCATGACCCGGAAACCTACTCCTGCCCCTTTCCTGAAGGGAGGGGGATCGTGGGGCCAGACAGGGCTTGCCGAAGCGGAAGCCACCACTGACTCTAAGGCAGCAGCCCTGACAACAGAACTCCCAGCAGCTGGTGATGGAGATCCACTACATGTCCACACCACATGAGCCTCATATCAGAATTTCATTTAACCCATTGGCTAATCTCTTTGGACAGATGAGGCAACTGAAGCCAGATAAACCAAAGAACTTGTCCAAGGTTACAGCGTGAGGGGGAGGTTCGAAATGAGGCAGGCTAAGCGAGGGGTCCCCTGAAGTTGTTGGGTTTTTTTTAATTTTTATTTATTTATTTATTTATGGCTGTGTTGGGGCTTTGTTTCTGTGTGAGGGCTTTCTCTAGTTGCAGCGAGCGGGGACCACTCTTCATGGCGGTGCGCGGGCCTCTCACTGTTGTGGCCCCTCTTGTTGCAGAGCACGAGCTCCAGACGCGCAGGCTCAGTAGTTGTGGCTCATGGGCCTAGTTGCTCTGCGGCATGTGGGATCTTCCCAGACCAGGGCTCAAACCCATGTCCTCTACATTGGCAGGCAGATTCTCAACCACTGCACCACCAGGGAAGCCCTCCCCCAAAGTTTTTGACCTCCGTTCCCATATCAGTGTAAAAGGTCAGCACAAACCCCTGTGTATGTGAACCCCGTAATAAATTATATATGTTGTGTTAGTTTCCTTGGGCTGCTGTAACAAGTGACCACAGACTGGGTGGCTTCAAACTACAGAAATGTCTTCTCCCACAGTTCTGGAGGCCAGAAGTCTGAAAAAAGGTGTCCACAGGGCTGGTTTCTCCTGGAGGCTCTGGGGGAGAATCCCCAGGCCTCTTTCCCTGCTTCTGGAGGCCACCAGAAGGCTTTGGTGTTCCTCGGATTGTAGATATGTCACTCCAAGCTCTGCCTGCATCTTCACATGGCCTTCTTGTCTCTGGAGTTAGGGCTCACCCTAGTCCAGGATTAGCTCATCTTGAGAGCCTTATTTTATGTGTTTTTTAAAACTGTTTAGTTTATATTGGAGTATAGCCAATTAACAATGTTGTGAGGGCTTCCCTGGTGGCGCAGTGGTTGAGAGTCCGCCTGCTGATGCAGGGGACATGGGTTCGTGCCCCGGTCCGGGAAAATCCCACGTGCCGCGGAGCGGCTGGGCCCGTGAGCCATGGCCGCTGAGCCTGCGCGTCCGGAGCCTATGCTCCGCAACGGGAGAGGCCATAACAGTGAGAGGCCCGCGTACCACAAAAAAGTAAAAAATAAAAACAATGTTGTGATAGTTTCAGGTGCACAGCAAAGGGACTCAGCCATACATATACATGTATCCATTCTCCCCCAAACTCCCCTCCCATCCAGGCTGCCACATAACATTGAGCAGAGTTCCCTGTGCTATACTTGCTGGTTATCCTTTTTAAATATAGCAGTCAATCCCAAACTTGAGAGCCTTATTTTAATTACATCTGCGAAGAACCTATTTCCAAATTAGGTCGTCTTCACAGGTTTTGGGGGTTAGGACAGGGACATATCTTTTTAGAGGCACTGTTCAACCCACTCCATGGGAGATGCAGGTAAATATGCTGAAAGGACTCAGGAAGCTGTCTGAAAATAACAACCAGGATATGAATAGTAGTTATATCAGCCTACAGCCCAGTGCCAGGCACATTGTGGGTGCTCAAAAGAATGTCTACATTTATTTCCATATATAAAATGTTCCGGCTCAGAGAAAACATTTGGGCGCTCCGGTTTTGCCCAGTTTAGAAGTTTTAGCAAATGCCAGTGGGTTTGACTGCAGCTGGGACCCCTTCTCTCGGGACTTTGTTGAAACCACCTTTAGTCTCATTCTCCGCTTGGGAAACAACCACTATTCCAGCTTCAGGTCTGTGCAAGTCCCTCCTGTGACACTTTGCCTGCAAATGGGCCTTTGTTTGCCCAACCTCAGGCCTCCGCGTCTCCCTGCCTAGACACCATGCCCCAGCCCTCACCCTCCCGGCTGTTGAGATGTGTTTTGTAAAAGCGCTGGCTCTGTCCACCCCCAGCTCCAAGAGGACTTGGCCAAGTCTGGCCTGTTCACTGCCCCGTCCTCTTGCCTAGAAAAGAGCCAGACACTGGCCCCTACCCACCTTCTTACGCATTATGTATGGCCCCCTTTCAGTTCCCAGAATTCCAATCCTGTTCCCACCTCAGGGCCTTTGCCGGGCTGTTCCCTCTGCCTGGAATGCCCTTCTTATCATCAGATCTCAGCAAAATGTCACAGGTCTGCCCTGCCCTCCCAGGCACAGGGAGCCTTTCCCAGCCCGCTTGCATTCTCTGTCCTCCACACAGCTGGATGGTCCTGCCTCCTTATTTGTTTGCCGCCCTGTACCAGATCTCAGTCCCCTTGAGAGCAAGGACGTGGACCAGCTCATGGCTGCAGCCTCAGCGCCTGGCAAATCACAGATGCTCAGAGAAGAAGGTATTCAGTGTATGGTTGGGTTCTTACCAGTGGGCTTCAAAGGATGGAGAATCCCCTATAATTATAGGCAAAAATGTGGTCACCATAAAAGCATTTCCCATTGTGTCCATTAGATTCTCTGTGGGGTGGGCACTCCCCAAAGACTGAGAAGCACCACTTGATTTAAAACACTGATGAACCCATCACCTGCCCGTGCAGTCGCTCGGCCTTCCCATCCTCATTCCATTCATTCTACTCGTGGTTAAACAGAGGCCAGGCTAAATAACTAAATAACATGAAGGAATGTCTCAGTCATTGGATCATTTGAATCTCATGGTGCCAGGCATACAGTTGGCACCTTGTTGATGTTGAACAAGTGGAGGGAGGAAGTCAGATCCACTTCAGCAGTTCTGTCTGCAGGACCCTGGGCTGGTGACACAATCCCCTCTCTGAGCCCCAATTTCCTAGTCTGTGAAATGGTGCTCATAAGACCTGCCCTGGAATCTTGTTTTTTTTAATTTATTTTTTATTGCAGTAACATTGGTTTATAACATATGTTTCATGTGTACAACATTATATTTCTACTTTTGTATACTTTTATAACATATGTTTCATGTGTACAACATTATATTTCTACTTTTGTGTACAACATTATATTTCTACTTTTGTCTACTTTTGTATATCTACTTTTGTATTTCTACTTTTGTACAACATTATATTTCTACTTTTGTATATAATGTATAATACATTATATTTCTACTTTTGGGCCTCTCTGAGCCCCAATTTCCTAGTCTGTGAAATGGTGCTCATAAGACCTGCCCTGGAATCTTGTTTTTTTTAATTTATTTTTTATTGCGGTAACATTGGTTTATAACATATGTTTCATGTGTACAACATTATATTTCTACTTTTGTATACACTGTAGCGTGCTCAACACCAAAAATTTAGTTTCTATCCATCACAGTTGATTCTCTTTACCCATTTCGATCCCCTGCCCACCCCCCTGGTAACCACCACTCTGATCTCTGAATCGAATTGTTTGTTCTTGTTCGATGTGTTCATTAATTTTGTGTGTGCGTTTCTGTTGTTGTTTTTTCCATTCCACATATGAGTGAAATCATGTGGTATATGTCTCTCTCCATCTGACTTATTTCACTTAGCATAATACCCTCAAGGTCCATCCACCTCATCACAGAGGGCAAGATTTTATCTTTTTTTTATGGCTTGGAGTTTTGAAGGAGTGACAGCAGGGATTCTCCTAGTCTGTCCAGGGAGCTTTACAAATCCTGTCCTGTCCCCTCCCCTCCAACTAATTGGATCAGTCTGGGGTGGGGCGGCCACATCAGTATGTTTTAAAAGCTCCTGGGTGGGGACTTCCCTGGCGGTCCAGTGGTTAAGCCTTTGCCTTCCAATGCAGGGGGCATGGGTTCGATCCCTGGTCAGGGAGCTAAGATCCCATATGCCTCGAGGCCAAAAAACAAAACAACAACAAAAAAAAAACATTAAAAAAATAAATAAATAAAAGCTCCTGGGTGGGACTTCCCTGGTGGTGCAGTGGTTAAGAATCCGCCTGCCAATGAAGGGGACAGATGTTCGATCCCTGGTCCAAGAAGATCCCACATGCCACGGAGCAACGAAGCCCGCATGCCACAAATACTGAGCCTGCGCTCTAGAGCCCGTGAGCCACAACTACTGAGCCCACGTGCTGCAACTACTGAAGCTTGCACACCTAGAGCCCGAGCTCTGCAACAAGAGAAGCCACAGCAATAAGAAGCCCACGCACCACAACGAAGTGTAGCCCCTGCTCGCCGCAACTAAAGAAAGCCCGCACACAGCAAGGAAGAACCACCCCCCCCCCCGCAAAATAATCAATCATCGATCAAAAAAAAAAAAAAGCTCCTGGGTGTATGACAGAATATCATTTGGCGATAAAAATGAATGAAGTCTCTTTATCTGTGCCTCTATTTCTGCCCTGCAAACCGGTTCATCAGTACCTTGTTTCTAGGTTCCACATATATGCGTTAATATACGATATTTGTTTTTCTCTTTCTGACTTCCTTCATTCTGTATGACAGACTCTAATTCTGGATGTGGTGGGGGGTAGGGGGTGGAATGAATTGGGAGATTGGGATTGACATCTATACACTAATATGTATAAAATGGATAACTAATAGGAACCTGCTATATAAAAAATAAATAAAATAACATAGAAAATGAGTGAAGTCCGACACAGCATTGTAAAGCAATTATATGCCAATAAAGATGTAAAAAAAAAAATAATGAAGTGCTGACACATGCTACACCGCGGATCAAACTTGAGAACATGCTATTTGAAGGAAGCCAGACACAAAAGACCACATTTTGTATGATTCCATTTATAAGAAATGTTTAAACATGAATCCAAAGAGGCAGAAAGTAGACTAGTGGTTGCCTAGGACTGGGGGGAGGTGATGTGGGGAGGGGCCGTAAATGGGTACAGGGTGTCTTTTGGGATGATGAGAACGTTCTGAAATTGATTGTGGGGATGGTTGCACAACTCTGTGAATGCACGAAGACCACTTTAAATGGGCGAAGTGTATGGTTTGTGGGTTGTATCTCAATAGAGCTGTTATTTTAAAACTTTCTAGGAGAGAAAATCTTCTCGCCCTGGCCCAGAACCATAGTGCTGGGGCAGGTGAGCACAGAGGACCCGGTACCCACGGGCCCCCAGAGGCAGAGGAGGCCGGGACGAGGTGGGAGCCGGGTAGTTCCAAGCGTGGACTGTGGCCTCTCCTGCAGTTTTATTAAAATGCACGTTCTGGGGGTCCACCCCAGCCCCTCATCCGATGCTGTAGAGAAATGGGGCTGGGAAGGTGGATCTTAAAACACCTCCACATGCGAGGACTAAACCCTCTGGTTTAAGACAGCTGTGTGTGTGAGGGGGCCCAGCTGCCGAGCGCTAGGACCCTCTGCCCAGAAACTGCACGATGCCGAGATCTCAGGGGCTTGAGGACCCCTGGGCCCTTGGGACACAGGACACAACCGCGAGCAGCTTGTAACTGAAGAGAAATCAGCTTGGTGGTAACAAAGGATTGGAGGGCAATAAAGTAAAGTTAAAACTGTCCCTTTTTTTTTTTTTTTTTTCGGTACGCGGGCCTCTCACTGTTGTGGCCTCTCCCGTTGCGGAGCACAGGCTCTGGACGCGCAGGCTCAGCGGCCATGGCTCACGGGCCCAGCCGCTCCGCGGCACGTGGGATCTTCCCAGACCGGGGCACGAACCCGTGTCCCCTGCATCGACAGGAGGACTCTCAACCACTGCGCCACCAGGGAAGCCCAAAACTGTCCCATTTTTAATGACCCTCAATAACTCACTCCGTTCTTTGTAAGAAGCCTCCCCGCCCCCCACCCCTACTGAAAAACAGGTAGATCCTGGCCTTCAGGAAAAGAAGGCAGCCTTTGGATTTTCAGTGGTTTTGATGCTCCTCGAGGGGGTTCTCCTGGCCCCTGCCCCACTCTGTGAGAATGACTGATCTAGGGAGATCAAAACCCTTTCTAGGGTCTGGGAGCTGAGTACAGAGGCTGTGTGTGTGTGTGTGTGTGTGTGTGTGTGTGTGTGTGTGTGTGTGTGTTGTGGGGGTGACGATAGTGAGAATAGTAACAGTAGCTGATATGCTAAGTGCTCTCCATTATTCACCCCGTAGAGATGAGGACATAAGGATGGAAGGTCAGAGAGGGAAAGTGTCTGACCCAAGGTCACACAGTTTGACAGTGCCTGGGCTGGGTCTCCAACCCAGTCTGACTCCAGAACTCTGCCTTAGAACCTCTGTCCTGCCAGCCTCCGTGCCTCGTCATTTGTGGGTGTGAAATCGTAAAACAAAATTGTGCCTTTGCACAGTCACGTTCATAGCAGCATTCTTCACAATGGCCAAAAGGTGGAAACAACCCAAGTGTCCATCACGGGGGAATGGATAAACAAAATGTGGTGTATCCATACAACGGAATATTACTCAGCTTTAAAAAGGAAGGAAATTCTGACATCTTACAGCGTGGGTGAACCTTACGGTCACTAGGTCACTACGCTCAGTGAAAGAAGCCAGTCACAAAAGGACAGCTATTGTATGATTCCACTTACATGTGTCCCTAGAGTAGTTAGTCACAGAGACACAGTGGAATGGTGGTTGCCAGGAAATGCAGGGAGTTGAGAGATGGGGCGTGGTTTCTTCCTAGGTGTAGAGTTTCCGTTTCGTGAGGGGGAAAGAGATCTGGAGATTGGCTATCAACAATATGAACCTACTTACCACTACTGGATGCTTAAAAATGGTTACGATGGTAAGTTTTATGTGTATTTTGCTACAATTAAAATAAATTTTATTGTATTGTAAAATAAATTATTGTGGGAAAACGTAAATAGCAGAGTTCCCAGAACTTTGATGGAATGTTACATGTGCGCACGCCTGTGTGCACGCTTGTGTGGTGGCCACCAGACTGAGACAGAGGACAGGCAGCTCCCGGCAGCTCCCACCCGCGCTGCACAGCCGATGCCCCTCCCCCAACAGGTCCCTGGCCATCAGACTGTGTCACCAGAGTCCCTGCCCTGTTCCTCGTAAATGCAGTCCTGCAGGCGTCCTCTTTTGTGTCTGGCTTCTTTGTCTGAACGCTAGGTCTGTTTTCCTCACTCTGTTGATGTGTGTGGTTACATTAGTTCATCCTTATCGCTGTATAATATTCTGTTGTATGAACAGACCACAGTTTATTTATCTGCTCTATTATCGATGAGTTCTACGTCCCCAACTGGGCTGTTATGAATAGCGCCGATCCGAGCACTCTTGTCTGTCTTTTGGTGAACATGCAGCTGCATTTCTCTGAGTCTTGCCGAGACTCAGAGGTGGGATTGCGGGGTTGCGTCCAGCCTCGGTCAGTGCTGCCAAGCAGATGTCCGCAGCGTTGTACCACCTTCACCCCAGCAGCAAGCAGCAGCTCTGCCCTCCCTCGCCACGTCCGGTCTCTTTTTCATTTTGCAACTTCTGGTGGGTGTGTCCTGAGTGGCTCCTTATTTGAGGTTGGGGACACTGGTGAAGCCAAGGCCACAGGCCGTGGGGTGGGGGTGGGCACACATGAGACCTTTCGTGAGGAATCCCTGGTCTGAGGGCCTTGATGACCAACTCATACCTATGGAGTCAAGAACTTGGGGGGTGTGGACAGCACAACATGTTTTAACAAGTCCCCCAGGGGCTGCTGGAGCTCACTCACCCGTGAGAGCCACTGCCTGCAGCTTAATGGCGAGGACATGGGCTCTGCTCCTCATTAGCTGTGTCACCTTGATGTGGTTCTTAACCTGTCAGGCCTCTGTTTCCTCATCTGTAAGATGGGCATAATAACCATACCTACCTCACGGTATATTTTCAAGAATTAAGTGAACTAATGTCTACACAGTCACTGGAACTTGAAATAAACACTGGCGCCTAGCTAGCACCCAACAAATAGCTGTGAAAGTAAAAGAGGGGCTCTGCCTGGCCCAGGGAGGTTAGCACCAACGCGTCCTCGCACGTCGCTGCCGTATGACCGTCGATGAGGAGAACACACAGAAAATCTTCCGCTGCCTTCCAGGCCCTGGTCCAAGGCAAAGCTCAGGTCTGAGAGGCCTCGAAGGATGTGAGTGGGGTGGGTGTGCGGCAAGGCTGTCCCCCAAGATGTTCAGGGAAAGGGAAGCTCCAGACCCTTATCTCTGGAGAAGTAGCTGCACAGCCAGGTCCCTCTCTCCCAAGGAGCTGCTAGCACCTTTCTCTGGTTCCATTTTTAGTTTCTTGGAAAGCACTGACGTTCCCTACCCTGGGCCCCTCCCGTCAGCCCCCACCCAGGATCTGGGCACCAGAGGCTTCAGGCAACTTGAGCCCAGTCCAAGGCTGGCAGATAAGAAATGCCCCTTGTATCTGCCAAGCCTGAAACCACACACACCCAGGGCTGGGCGTTCCACCTCTGGGTGGCATCTTACAGAAAGGTTCATCGGAGCTCGAAAGAATGGGAGTGCAAGGGGCCTGGGCACAGCAATGCTGTGGTCATAAAAGACTGGAGACGACCCATGTGCTGGGCAATCTGGAGGCAGCGAGGTGAATTACAGCACAGCCAAACCATAACCCGGGTTTTATGGGCTGATAGGAAGACAAAGTGCAGGGCAGTAAAAGCAAGGAGCAGGTCTGGATATAGAGCATGCCCCCATTTGTACAATATAAGTGAGAAAACACAGTATGTATTTCCACGTACTGTCCACGCAGAGCATGTTTGAAAAGGGGCACAAGAAATTGATCACAGGGATTGTCTCCAGGGAGGGCCATGGGAGGCTGGGGATGGCGTGGGAGGGAAGCCTACTTTCTCCAGCAAAGCCTTTGGATGCTTTGAATTTTTGTTTACATCATGTGCATGCATTATTCTTGTGGTTGGGTTTTCCGGTTTGTTTTTGTTTTTTCCCAAAGGAAGAAAGAGAAGAAAGAAGCTTTCTTTCTCAAACTAGCTTGCTGGAGGGACGTCCCATGTTGCTTACTGTGTGAGAGACTCAGGTTAAAATCAGTCAGGGCTCTGGATTCAGACAGAATGGGTTCAAAGCTTGGCTGCCCTGCTTTGTAGTGATCTCGGGAAAGTTGTCTAACCTCCCCAAGCCTTGGTTTTCTGCCCTGTAAAATGGCCCGTTATTGAGATGATATATTTGTATCGATATGGTGTTGGTATTAATAATAGTTCCTGTCTTCTAAGCTTGTTGGCTTAAGTGAGGCGGTGCACAGACATGCCTGAGAAAGTGCCCGGTGAGGCACAGGCCCCGTGTTACAAGGGCTCCCACGGCTGTGGGAGGCGGTTGGGAAGAGATATTTATGCCTATTTGCAGATGGGTAAGTAGAGACCCAAAGTAGCAATGTCCAGGGCAAGAGGCCTGGTTGGGGCAACTGGTGCCC
The DNA here is from genome assembly GCF_949774975.1 of Lagenorhynchus albirostris. Taxonomy (NCBI): domain Eukaryota; kingdom Metazoa; phylum Chordata; class Mammalia; order Artiodactyla; family Delphinidae; genus Lagenorhynchus; species Lagenorhynchus albirostris. The sequence continues at coordinate 58,651,549 of NC_083109.1, forward strand.
TGGACCCGTTAGTCACCTGCTGTGTGACTCCCTTCCCTCCGTTGGAAAGGCTCTCTGAGCAGTCGTGAGAGAGTGAGGCCTGGTGAGAGTGAGGTCCAGGCACGGCTGAGCCTGCTTCCAGACCCAGGACCTGACGGATCCCCTGGGGTCTTGTTCAGTGGAAGCAGATTCTGACCCACGCGAGATACTGGTGGGGCCTGCAGTTCTGCATTTCCAAGAGCTCCCTGGAGAGGTGGATGCTGCTGGTCTAAGGACCACGCTTGGAGTAGCCAGGGCTCGAATCTTGATCTGGGTCTCGGTTTACAAATGTGTACGTAGGTGTAAAAATTCACAAAGCTGTACACTTTACTGTATGTAGGTTGTATATACCTCGATGAAAAAAACCACACACACACACACACACACACACACGATCGATTTTGGGTGCCACATGGACAGGGAATTAAACAGCATTAAATAACATTCAGAAAAAAATTCAGCCCAAAAATGGTCTCAAGAGGAACTCAGAAAGGTTAATGGACCCCGGCCTGGCCTTGGCCACCCACAGGGCCCCTCAGCCTCCGCCTTCCATACCCCACCACATTACCCTTCCCATCCACCCTTCCCACCAGGTGCTGGGGGGAGGGGAGCGCCTTACACCCAGCAGCCTCGCCTTTCTCAGGAAATGTGTGTGGTCCCCGGGCTGAGAGACAAAGCCACCCTCTTAGTAGCTTAGCCCCAGGAGGAGGAAGGGGGGAATTTCCTTAGGAGGGTTTCCAAGAAGTGGGATTACTGCTGTGAAGGGAGTGCACGGCTCAAGGCGGCTGATAACTGATAACTGCCTTCCGGAAGGGCCCAGACAAGCCCTGCTTTGCTTAGTGAGGCCCAGGCAGGGGTGATTCTGCAGCAGGGCCCGCTCTCCCGCTGTCCCCCCAACCCCTTGCTGTCGGAGACCCCCAGGGCTTTCTGCCCAGCCCACCTGCCCCCACCCTTGGCCGCTCTCGCTGTGTCCTGCCCGGCTCCTCCAGACCCCACTGCCTCTCTCTATTCCTTCATTTCCCCACTGAGTCTCTGGTCCCCCAGGGCCACAGAGCTGAGGGGTGCCAAGTGTGGGCTCTGGAACCGGTGTGTGAGGTCAGAATCGCTCCACACTGACCTGCTGTATGACCGTGGGCCGCTACCTAACTTCTCTGTGCCCTGATTTTCTTGCCTGTTAAAAGCGACCTCGTGGGGACGTTTGTGAGAATGAAATGTGCAAATATTTTAATATTAAAATTCTAAGACTTCCCTGGTGGCACAGCGGTTAAGAATCCACCTGCCAATGCAGGGGACATGGGTTTGAGCCCTGGTCCAGGAAGATCCCACACGCCACGGAGCAACTAAGCCCGTGAGCCACAACTACTGGGCCCATGTGCCACAACTACTGAAGCCCATGCACCTAGAGCCCGTGCTCTGCAACAAGAGAAGCCACTGCAATAAGAAAGCCGTGCACTGCAATGAAGAGTAGCCCCCACTCACCGCAACTAGAGAAAGCCTGCGCACAGCAATGAAGACCCAACGCAGCCAAAAATAAATTAATTAAAATTTTTAAAAATGTACAAAGTATGGAGTTTTGAAGAAACCAACTAATATCTACTGTTTTCATCCCTTCCTAAAAGGAAGAATGTTCACTGTGCATGTGTGCATACACACACACACACACACACACACACGTGCACACACGCACGCACACAAGGAAGCTCATAATGTCAAATGCAAGCTAGTCCTAGGCAATAATTACAGTGATCAGCGTTGCCAGGTCTGAACTCACTGAGGTGCAGCCCCAGGAGCCAGACATGTCGTTTCCATCTGGGAGGAGGATGCTGCGGGACATGAAGGGACGTGCCTGAGGCCACAGAGCTCTTAGGTGGCAGATATGTAACTCTAGCCCACGGGGGCCAGCTCTCCACCTGTGCTTTGCAGCCCTAGGCCAGTGGTCCCCAACTTCAGGCATCAGTGAGAACGTGCATTCCTAACAAGTCCCCAGGTGACGTTGGCCCGGGGATCACCCTCTGGGAACCACTAGTCTTTGTGATACTGTCCCTGTGGTTAGCTTTAACTCTAGGAAACACCTGCTAACTTGTTCTGCTTTTCTCGTTTTGCTTTGAAGATGTTGTCAGGGGTCAGACCTAGTCTGGGAGCCAGCACATGGTACCCTCAGTGGGGCCAGGATGCCAGATTTGGGCTGCCCCCCTACCACCAGGGCTCAGTGGTCCCACCTGACAAATGGGACTATTGTGCCCCTCTCTGTCTCTCTCCAGGGGGCAGGGGAGTAAGGAGGGGAACCAGGAGATGATTGGTAAGGAATCCTTTTTACCAGGCGCCCTCAGATGATAATTAGCATTTACTGAGCATTCACAGTGTTCCAGACACGGTTTTATGTATTCAGTTATCAAACATTTATTGAGAGCTCTCTAGGTTCCAGGCAGGCACTGCTCTGAGGTTTTATGTTTATCAACTCACTTCATTTCCATTATGAGAAGGATAATGGACTAGCTTATCCTCATTTTACAGGTGAAGAAACGGAGGGACAGAGAGGGTAAGTTACTTGCCTGAGGTCTCACAGCAAATAAGAGGTAAGGTCAGGATTCCAAGCCAGGCTCGAAGCCTCCAGAATCTGTCCCTTGTCCCACCTGTGGTCTTGGTAATGACAGCCCAGATCAGGGCTGGGGTGTGGGGAGAGCTCTGCCTGGTGCTAACCCTGGCTTACTGGGTGTAGTGGGTTAAACAGTGTCCCCCAAAGAGATAGGTCTCTGTCCTACACCCCCGAACCTGTGAATGTGACCTTATTTGGGGAGGGAGGAAGGTCTTTGCAAATGTAATTAAGGATCTGGAGATGAGACCCTCCCGGATGTAGGGTGGGCCCTAAATCCATCACCAGGTGTCCTTATAAGAGAAGGGCAGAGGGAGGTTTGAGACACATAGACATGGGGGTGGGGAGCGGGGAATGGGGTGGGCGGGGGCCATAATAAGATGGTGGCAGAGACTAGAATCATGCAGCCACCTTGATTTGAGACTTCTGGCCTCCAGAACTGTGAGCGAATAAATTTCTATTGTTTTAAGCCGTCAAGTTCATTTGTTACCACAGCCCTAGGAAACTGATATGCTGGGTAACCCTGGGCAAGTCCCCTTCCCTCTCTGGGCCTCTCTATCCTCGCCTCAGCTCCCACCGTGCAGCTGCCAGGTCCCCTGCTCACTGGCCCCTGATGCCAGCTGCCCGGGGACCCCTTCAGGACCTGTGGGGAGCGTGGCGGGCCGGGGAGCCTCCCCTGGGACAGCACTGGATGGGCCGCGGTGGGTTTGTGCCTAGACCTGTCTCCCATGCAGACAGGTGAGGCTGGGGTCAGTAGATTGGGCTCCGCTGCTGACCTTGGTGACTTGGACAAGACACCACGACCCGCAGGGTCTCAGTTTCCTCTTCTGGGAGATGAGAGCCCTCTGGCCTCCTGCAGTCACTGGAGCATTCACAGGGCTCCTCCTGTAAACATGGCCAGCCTTCGTCTGCCACAAATGTCGTTCTTATTCCTTTAATGAGCTTTTACTGAGTACCTACTGCCTGCTTGGCTGGCCATGCAACGCCTCTCAAGGACAAGGGTTCTTGTTATGATTATAATTATCTCAACTTTAGTAACAAGGGAGACTGAGGTCCAGAGAGGGTAAATCCTTTGTGGCAGGCACCAAGCCAGCTGAGAGGGCGAGCCAGGACCCCAGCCCACGTGTCCCCCACTTCTGAGCAGCAGTGATTGCTGGAGGGGGCTTCCTGGTGGGTGGGGCTGGTGGGAGCCGACCACTTAGATGGGTGGTGGTTTGTAGGGACAGGAGTGTGTGTGCCTTGCACGTGCCTGCCTTATGATCGTCTCCGCATGTACCTGTATGAGAGGTGTGTGTGTGTGTGCACATATGCATGTGCACACACATGTATGTGCCTGTGTGTGTGTGTGTGAGAGAGTTTTGCTTTCGCATTCAGTGCTGCTCAGAGGCCCCGATTCCTGTAAACCTCTTGGTCTGGTTTCCAGCAGACTGTGCGGCAGTGGCAATGGGCACCAAGACCTCGGCTGGGTCTGATTCGTGGCTTCCTATTCTCACTCCTCTGGCTGCAGTGGGTGGAGGGGATGTTAATGAGGGCAGGACACCTGTCCCCACTGCCAGCTGCAAGCTCGCAGGCTGTGGCATCTGTGGCATGAAGCCAACTGTAAGAGCCCGAGGAAAGTCACACACTACCTAGGCTGGCCAGGGCACAGCTGCCTCAGGAAATGTGGGTGCATCTTGGGACCCCTTCTCAGGGGTCACCCGGGTCCAACTGGCCGGAGTGAATGACTGGTGTAGAAATCCACTATCGGCATATCCAGCCATATGGCCCTGGGCTTCAGTTTCCCCTCCTGTAAAAGAGGGGTAGTAAGTCCTCAGTGCAGGGGACCATGCAGTCATTCATGCATCCATCGGTGAGGCTTTGGAGACTCAGCCATGAATGGGACAGTCCTCGTGGGCGCCAGCCTCTTCATACACCCATATGTGCTTCCCTGAGTGAGCACAGAGGCCTGAGCACGGACGTATCAAAGAGCAGTTGCTTCCCCACGCCACTTCTGTTCCACCTGGAAATAACACTGACTAACCGTCTTTATATTGGAGTGGCCAGATGAGTGAGTGGTCCTTTGTTAATCCTGCACCTACCCACATGTGGTGGGTACTTTTATTTTCAACCCATTTTGCAGATGAAGAAACTGAATCCCATTAAGGAACTTGCTCAGGATCCGCTGCTGGGAGGTGGTGAAGCAGCAATTCTAATCAAGTAGGGACTGGCTTTAGAGCTGCTGCCCCAGATAGCCCTTCAGAGGCCTCCGTAGAAGGGGGTGGGGCTTCCACTCTGTCCCAGGAGGAGGGAGAGCCCTCAGGCAAGAGGAACAGGCTGGAGGAAGGGAGAAAGCAAAGGTGAGGAGGTGGGACCGAGCGTGAGCGTGGCGTGTCAGGGGAGAGAGTGGGAAGAACCCCTTGTGGAGCAGCGTGAGGTGGGGATGAGGATGGAGAAGCCAGAAGGTCGGAGCACAGCGGTGCTTGAACGCAGCCGTGAGCACTCTAGGCTTTTTGGGCGGGGGGCGGGAGCAGGCGATGGGAGTCACAGGGGGAAGGGCAGAGTCAGTTCCTGGCTGGGTGACTTGCTCATATCGTCCTTGTCTCAGTCACCCAGTTGCTCAAGCTCCAAACCAGACCATCATCCTTGACTCCTCTGTCACCCCTTATCGGACCACAGGGGTTGGGCTGAAACCAGCCACTTCCCCTCATCTCATACCTCCTGCCCAAGCCTTGGCATCTCCGGTTACTGCAGGCCTCCTGGCTGATCTCCCTGCGCCTCTGCCCGGACAGCATCTGCTAACAATGGAAATCAGAGCACACCTCTCTTTCCCTGTCTCTCTCAACCCTCCAGAGAATCCCTGTTGCATTTAGAACAAAACGTGAGTCTCTGCCTGATCAGGCCCCCGCCGACCTCTTGACCTCACCGCACACTACCCGCCACTCAGGTCACCCACCCATGCTGGCCTCTCTGCTCCTCTCACAAGGGTCATTCCCACCTCAGGGCCTTTGCCTGTGTTGGTCCCTCTGCCAGGAGTGCCCTTCCTCGAATCACTGGTTCCTTCTCATCCTTCAGGTCTCAGACTAAACATCGCCAGCTGACAGAGCCTTTCCAGATAAAGACCCGCTCCCTGGCCCCCTGCATACACATCACCCGTACACATACACGGCCTCTATCTCCTCACCCTTCACGAAGCTATAAATTTCCTAAACTCAGAGTCCTCGTCTCTTTTGTTTACTGCTGCATCCCACTGCCTGGCATATAGCAGGCACTTGGTGAATACTTGTTTTTTCTTTGTTTGTTTGTTTTTGTTTGGCTGCGGCCAGCGGCATGTGGGATCTTAGTTCCCTGACCAGGGATCGAACCCATGCCCCCGGCAGTGGAAGCTCAGAGTCTTAACCACCAGACCGCCAGGAAAGTCCCAGGTGAATACCTGAAGTGGAGAAATGAGTAGAGAGATCAGACTCAGTCTTTCTGTCTGTAAAGTGGGGCCTCATCAGAGCTCCCTGACAGGGAGGTGTGGCTCAGAGGTAATGCTTGCGCATAGCCGGAGTTCTTCTCCCCTCGTCCAAGTGCTCCCTGGAAGGAAGGGCTGTCCTGCGAGCTCCTGGACTGGCACTGCCCAGTCCAGCCGGCTCTCTGCAGCTGGCTCTCTGCCCACAGGTCTCTGAGGATGGCTGAGGGCCTGGCCCCCAGAGCCCCAGCCCCAGGCTCATGCAAACTCTGTCTCCCGGCCCAGCAGCTGTGGCACCCTAATACAGCCTTTTTAAAAGAACTTTTGGGGTTGACTCATACTTCCTTTGTTCCCAGCTGGGTTCACTCAAGAGTGTTGCTGTTTTGCAAGGCTGAGGTTTGACTCTGCTGTCTGCCTCAGTGACCCTGTAATGAGGATCATGCCCCTCCTCGAAAACCTCAATCTCAAGACAGTTGGGAAACAACTCTTTCTGGCACTTGGGGCATTCCGGTTTGGAGAAACTGCTTTGAGGCTTCTGCGGGCAGTCATCATGTCTACCCCTTTGCCTCCCAGCCTAAGACTGCCTGAAACCCAGCAGAAAAAGGCACCTGCTGCCCTTGGGGGGCCATTTCAACATCACATGTCCCGTACTTTCCCTTCCTACCCCACAAAATAAGGCATTCCTAGTCCCTGTCTTGCTCAGAAGGGTTTTTTTCTGTGCAGATGTGCACAGTGGTGCCCAGCCTTGATTTTCTAGAATAGTTCTACTTTCACAGAATTGTGATCCTTTTGGGAAAGCGGTTCATTACAGTACAATATATTGGCCCAGGTGTCTTGTTTACAGCCCTGGAAGACTTTTCATGTAAATCAGGTCACACCATTCAGGGAGGAAGGAAACCTGGACTAGGCTTTGTGTCCCTGGTTTTGGTTTGAAAAATATGTTCTGTGAAGCCACACGTATACTGATCAGAGGTTGTCCTTGGCAAAGGAGAAAAGGTCGGCTAGAGCTTCTAGGTAATAACCACTCACTTTTGGGGGTAATATTTAACCCATTCTATCACATCTGCCCATGGAAAGGACTCAAGCTTTGGAGGCAGACTGACTTAGGGTCAGCCTCCTACTGGCTGTGTGGCCTTGGGCAAGTTACTTCACCTCTCTGAGGCCTGGCTTCCTTGGGGTAGATTTAGGGCACAGTTATCCCTGGATACTTTTTTTTTTCTTGTTTGAAACTTCTTAAAAAATAAAGATGAAATTCACGTAGCATAAAATTAACCATTTTAAAGTGAACAATTCAATGGTATTTAGCACAGTCACAATGGTGTACAACCACCACCTTTATCTAGTTCCAAAACATTTTCAGCAGCCCAAAATGAGACACTGTACCCATTAGCAATCACTCTCCCCACTCCTTCAGTACTTTTAAGCATTAATTTGCATAATGCCGGACTTCCCTGGGTCTCCTAGGCTGAGTCCCTTGAAGAAGAGATGGTGTTTTCCAGCTGGGCCACAGCCAGTGACAACAGGCAACCTGCTGTCCATTTCATGGAGTTGCCTATCCTGGGGCTAGGATTCTGCTTTGGGTGTGTATGTGTGTGTGTACAGTTCTTTGAACTTTAACACAGGTAGACACTGTGTGATGTAACTACCACCACAGCCAGCTCACAAAATAATTCTAGCACCCCAAAAGTTCCCTCCTCATGCCCCTTTCTAGTCAGCCCCCTCCACCTCCCTCAGCCCCTGGCAACCACTCATCTGTTTTCTGTCCCTATAGTTTTAGCCATTCAAGAATGTCGTATAAATGGAATCCTACAGTATGTGAACTTTTGAGTCTGGCTTCCTTTGCCCACTGTAATGGATTTGAGATTCGTCCAAGTTGCTGTGTGTCTTAGTTGTCCATTCCTGGTTAAGGCTGAGTAGTATTTTGTGGTGTGGATGTACCGCAGTTTGCTTCTCCATTCACCTGTTGAATGACATCTGGGTTGTCTACAGTTTGGGGCAATCATGAATAGACTGCCATAAACATCTGTGTTTTTGTGCGAACCTAAGTTTTCATTTCTCTAGGCTAGATTCTCAGGAGTGGGAACGCTGGGTTGTAACGTGAGTGTGTGTGATTCTTCTGCGTTAGACCCTGGGTAAGTTAAACCACACTGGGCCTCAATCTCTCACATCTGTAAAATGGGCGTAATAACACTGCTGCCTCATCAGGTTATTGTGAGGATGAAATGCAATGACGTTCATAAGGCATAGAGTAAATGTTCTAGCTCTTTTAGGGGTGTGTGGTCATCCATGTTTTGGGCCAACTTTTCACCTTCAGTGGGGGGGGTTTCCAGCCAATGTTGGCATGAGAGCTGAGATGTGAGGATTTCCTTGGGACCAGAGGATTTCCCTTCTGGGGCCAGATGTTGAATTCCTGGGGAATTCATTTTCAAGTCTGGCTGCAGACAGAGGTCCTATCTGCAGGAGAGCTGTGAGTTAGGATGACCTCGCTCCTTAAATCCACAGAAGGGGAAACTGAAGCTCAGAGAGGGATGGAGTCTTGCCCAAGGCCACCCAGCCAGCCTGTGGCAGAGAAGGACCTGGCCCCAGGGCTCCTGATGTGCCAGCCCAGTGTAACCCCACCTTGATTCCAGGGCCCAGTGTTTGGTAAATGAGTGAATGAGTGAGTGAGAGCAGTGTAACAGGTGTGAGCACAGGCTCTGCAGCCAGCCTTCCAGGTTTTCACATCTAGCTCTTCCTCACATAGAACTGTGTGACTTGAGCATGTGTCTTGACCTCGCTGAAGCTCAATTTCTTTTTTTTAAAATTTTTTTAAAATATATATTTATTTAATTTATTTATTTTTGGCTGTGTTGGGTCTTTGTTGCTGTGCGGGCTTTCTCTAGTTGCAGAGAGCGGAGGCTACTCTTCGTTGCGGTGCATGGGCTTCTCATAGCGGTGGCTTCTCTTGTTGTGGAGCACGGGCTCTAGGCGCACGGGCTTCAGTAGTTGTGGCACGTGGGCTCTAGAGTGCAGGCTCAGTAGTTGTGGCGCATGGGCTTAGTTGGTCCGCGGCAAGTGGGATCTTCCTGGACCAGGGCTTGAACCCATGTCCCCTGCGTTGGCAGGTGGATTCTTAACCACTGCACCACCAGGGAAGCCCCTAATTTATGTTTTTGAAGTACAGTTAATTCACAATGTGTGTTAGTTTCTGGTGTACAGCAAAGTGATTCAGTTTTATATATATATATATATATATATATTCTTTTTAATATTCTTTTTTATTAGGTTTATCACAGGATATTGAATGTAGTTCCCTGTGCTGTACAGTAGGACCTTGCTGTTGATCCATTCCCTATATCATAGTTTGCATCTGCTAGTCCCCAACTCCTAATCCACCCCTCCCCCCTGCCCCTTGGCAACCACAAGTCTGTTCTCTATGTCTATGAGTCTGTTTCTGAGATAAGTTCATTTGTGTCATTTTTTAAGATTCCACATGTAAATGATATCATGTGGTATTTGTCTTTTTCTTACTTCACTTAGTATGGTAATCTGTAGGTCCATCCATCGTTGCTACAAATGGCATTATTTCATTTTTTATGGCTGAGTAATATTCCATTACACACACACACACACACACACACACACACACACACACACATATATGACATCTTCTTTATCCATTCATCTGTCGATGGACATTTAGGTTGCTTCCATGTCTTGGCTATTGTAAATAGTACTGCATTGAACATAGGGGTGCATGTATCTTTTTGAATTATAGTTTCGTTCAGATATATGTCCATGAGTGGGATTGCTGGATCATATGGAAACTCTATTTTTAGTTTTTCTGAGGAACCTCCATATTGTTTTCCATAGTGGCTGCACCAATTTACATTCCCACCAACAATGTAGGAGGCAAACCTCAATTTCTTTATCTATAAAATGGGCATAATGATTGTGTGTACCAAATACAGTCATCAAGAGGCTTAAATGAGTTAAGTATGCAAAGGCTCGTATCAGTGCCAGGCACACAGTAAGTGTCAATAAAAGCAACTTTCTTAATGAAGGAATTAATGACAGGAACATGGCAGGGTTGCAAATAGACTTCAGGGCATTGATGGATCTGCCAGAGACAGAACAGATCTGCTTCTCAGTGGTTTGTGATTTATTGAAAAGTCAAGGAAAACGTGGGTCAAGTCACGCCCAGGGCCCTGTTGCCAGCAGCTGAGAGTGCCCTGCCTTCTACTCAGAGCTGCACTGTCTAGCACGGCAGCCACTAGCCACATGAGATGACTGAGCACTTGAACTGTGGCTAATGTGAGTTGAGATGGGCTGTCAGTGTCAATACACTGTGGATTTCAAAGACTCAGTATGTGCAAAGGTCCTGAGGCAGGAGGGTGCCTGGTGTATTTGAGGCACAGCAGGGAGGCAAGTGGGGTGGGAGTGGAGGAAACGGAGAGATAGAGAGAGGAGATGAAGGCAGAGAGGTGACCTTGTGGTGTCTGTTCCTGTGTCTGTCCCCCCACTTGAGTGTTGCTCCTCTGGGGCAGGGGCTGGGTCTGCCTTGTAGGTCTTTATAACTCCAGAGGTCAGCACAGTGCCTGCCATATAGTAAGTGCCTGTTATATGCCTGGTGAATGAATGAATGCATGTCAGTGGGAACTGAATGTAGCTGAGCTGAACTGAGCAGCCAGGAGGGAGAGGACAGTTTGTTGCCTGTTGCAGTGGCGACTGTGGTGTTGCCTGGATCCACCTTCTGGACTGAGGTGCTCACTCCACGGCTGCTGAGAAAGTTGGTGGCTGACTGACGGCACCCACCTGAGTCCCTCTCTGGAAATGACCCAAAGTCGTACATACCACTCCAATGACTGGCCTACGTGGAGTACAAAGGTCCAGCCCTCTTTCCCCAGGTAGGACACCCCTGTGGGGCTGTTCCAGCTGGACCAGCATTCATTCATTCAACAAATATGTATTGAACAACTACAATGTCCCAGACATCGTTTTGGGGCCCAGCAGCAACTCCAGACAGACCAGGACTGTTTGTTTGCGGGATGTTGGCAATCAGGTTTTCAGACTTCACCAAGACCAACTCATCTCCCAGCCCCACCATTGCCAGCCCCACCCCCTGCCGCCGTGGCCAGGTGATCTGACTGTGCTTCAGCTCCCTGGGCTGGCCCGTAGAGGCCCTTAGAGGGTGTGGGCTCATGTTGGGGGGCGGTAAGAGAGCAGACCCAGGAAGCTCAGGGCTCTGGAGTCAGATCCAGGCTCAAATTCTAGCTTAGTGCTTTTGCATCTCCCTGATGACTAATGACACTGAGCATCTATTCATGTGCCTATTGGCCATTTGTATATCTTCTTTGGAGAAAATTCAAGTCCCATTTGTAACTCGCGTTGTCTTTTTGTTACTGAGTTGCAAGTGTTCTTGAATATATTCTGGATACTGGACTTTCATCAGATATACGATTTGTAAATATTTTCTCCCATTCTGTAGATTGTCTTTTCTTTCTTTATAATGTCCTTTGATGTGCAAACATTTTTAATTTTGATGAAGTCCAGTTTGTGTTTTTTCTTTTGTTGCTTGTGCTTTTGGTACCATTTCCAAGAATCTATCACCATATCCAAGGTCATGAAAATCTATCCCTATGTTTTCTTCTAAGAGTCTTATCGTTTTAGCTCTTATATGTAGGTCTTTGATCCATGTTGTGTATGGTATGAGATAGGGGTCTAACTTCCATCTTTTGCATGTTGTTCCAGCACATTTACTGAACAGACTATTTTTTCCTCACTGAATGATCTTGTCGACCCTTGTCAAAAAGCAGCTGGTCCTAGGTATATGAGTTTATGCCTGGACCCTCAATTCCATTCCCTTGATCTATTTGTCTCTCCTATGTCAGTACCACATGGGTTTGATTGTTTTAGGCTTAGTGCCTTTTTGAGCCTCAGTTTCCTCCTCTGTAAAGTAGGGGTGGAGGTAGGTCCCCAGCAGGGGTTTGTGGATGAAATGAGCTGATTTAGATATAGCAGCTGGTACCGTGCCTGGCCTGTAGTGGTTGTGGCAGAAGCAGTTGCTTTTATTATTATTATTAGCCTAGAAGGATGGTTCTTACTTTCAAAATGTGGGTTGTGCTTTGGGGCTCCTCCAGGAAGCTGGAAAGCGGCTGGCCACCTCGAGTATGCAGTGGAGAGCAGACATCACCATTGCTTCACAGGGCCCAGGAGTGCCGGTCATCATGCACTAAGGCATGAAACTCCACCTCTTCCTCCTGATCTCCTCTGAGCCCAGCCCAGAGCTAGCCTGCACTGCGGCTTCTATGGCTGGGGCCTGTGGAAAGGAGGACATCGTGCTCTGGCGTGGAGTCATGAAAAAGGGGTGCCAGAGACCAAGAAACGACCAGAGACGGTCCTGAGATGGTCTGGTGATATTCTGTGATGAAGGAATAGGAAGCATGCTGGTCACTGGGTGGGGGCTGGGTGTTGGCTGGGCCTCAGAATCATTCTAGGTTCTCACTCCCCGAGATTCTGATGTAGGAAGGCTGTGGTGAGGCCCTGGAACCTAGAATTATCCCCCATCACTGTATTATTGAAAGAATTGTGCAGCGGACCCCCATTGCATCCACCACTTAGATTCTACAATGAAATTTACTCGCCATATGACGTATCTAGTCTCCTATCCTCCCCTCTGTCCACCCCTCAATCTACCTTACTTTTTGCTGACCTTCAAAGCAAGTTGCAGACATCTGTACACCCACTTATCCCTGTGTATTTTGTTAACTAAAGTTCAAGATATGTCTCTATTATTTTTTCTTTTTCTTTCTTTATTTTTTGCCTGAGTCAGGTCTGTAGTTTGCGGCACGCGGGCTCTCTAGTTGAGGCACCCAAGCTCAGTAGTTGTGGCACGCAGGCTTAGTTGCCCCAAGGCATATGGGAGTCTTAGTTCCCCGACCAGGGATCGAACCTGCGTCACCTGCATTGGAAGGCAGATTCTTTACCACTGGACCACCAGGGAAGTCCCCAAGATATGTCTTTTTGATAGAACCTGTACTTAAAAATGTTTCCCCAGGGAATTCACCCTGGTGAAGACCCAGGATAGTGGGTAAGACCCCACCTTATCTGGGGTCCTGATTATTGAAAGACACGGGAGAGGGATGCTTTGTTCCAGATGAGGATTGGAATCCCTGGCCCTACCTCTTACCAGCTGTGTGGTTTTGGGCAGGTCACATCACCTGTCCAAGCCTCAGTTTCCCCATCTATAAAATGGGCTTAAGAAAAGCACTTACTAAAGAAGATGTGGCACATATATACAATGGAATATCACTCAGCCATTAAAAAGAATGAAATAATGCCGTTTGTAGCCACATGGGCGGACCTAGAGATTGTCACACTGAGTGAAGTAAGTCAGAGAGAGTAAGGGAAATATTGTATGATATCGCTCATAAGCAGGATCTAAAAAGAAATGGTACAAATGAACTTACAAAACAGAAACAGACTCACCGACTTAGAGAACAAACTCATGATTACCGGGGGGAAGGGTGGGGGGAAGGGATAGTTAGGGAGTTTGAGATTGACATGTACACGCTGTTATATTTAAGCCTGCGAGCCACAACTACTGAGCCCGCGCGCCACAACTATTGAAGGCTGTGCGCCCTAGAGCCCGTGTGCCACAACTGAAGGCCACACACTCTAGGGCCTGTGTGCCACAATTACTGAGTCCGTGTGCTGCAGCTGCTGAAGCCCACACGCCTAGAGCCTGTGCTCAGCAACAAGAGAGCCACCGCAATGAGAAGCCCTCTCACCACAACAAAGAGTAGCCCCTGCTCGCCGCAACTAGAGAAAGCCCGCTCACAGCAACAAAGACCCAACGCAGCCAAAATAAATAAATAATAAAATAAAATAAAATGGATAACCAACAAGGACCTACTGTACAGCACAGGGAACTCTGCTCAATATTATGTAACAACCTAAATGGGAAAAGAATTTGAAAAAGAATAGATACATGGGATGGCTAGTGGGAAGCTGCTGCGTAGCACAGGGAGATCAGCTGGGTGTTTTGTGATGACCTAGAGGGGTGGGATAGGAAGGGTGGGAGGGAGGCTCAAGAGGGAGCAGAAACTAACACACCATTGTAAAGCAATTATACTCCAATAAAGATGTAAAAAAAAAAAAAAGAATAGATATATGTATACCTGAATCACTTTGCTGTACACCTGAAACTATAACATTGTTAATCACCTATATTCCAATATAAAATAAAAAGTTTAAAGAAAAAGAAAAGCAAAGCACTTACATCTTAGGGTTTTTCTGAAGAGTCACAGACTCTGCACGTGAAGCGTCTGGCATGGTGTTTAGTACATAGTAAGCACTTGGCTAATGACAGTTTTGCCATTTTGTAGATGTTACTGCGTGGATAATCTTCCAGAACAAACTCTTTTCCTTGGGCACTAGGGTTTGGTTTTGTTCCTGGCAATCAGAAGCGTTTGGGGCCTGATCTGCCCAGGAACTGGTGAATGTGTAGGTTGAGTGTGAGGCCAAGGCCCAAAATTCCCCTTGCCTTACCTTTGTCCTCAAGGTGGCAGGAAACCCCCTTGCAGGAGTCTTTGATCTCACTGGGAAGCTGGGGCCCAGGAAGGCCCTACATAAGTGTGATTGGCCCCTTTATTGGGGCCTGTGAAGGCCAGTGTGTCACTGCTCCACCAGGGTTACCTGCCTGGCTGCTGTTGGCATCAGAGTTTAGACCCCTGATCTGCTGGTGAGGCGGACTCAGACTCAAGTATTTATGGTTCAAGGCAGAATGCAGTGAGTCTGTAGATGCCAGCAGTGGCTCTCAGCAGGCGGTGATTTCACCCTCCAGGGGACATTGGCAATGTCTGAAGCCACTTTTTTGTTTGTTTTGCGGTACGCGGGCCTCTCACTGTTGTGGCCTCTCCCGTTGCGGAGCACAGGCTCCGGATGCGCAGGCTCAGCGGCCATGGCTCACGGGCCCAGCCGCTCCGCGGCATGTGGGATCCTCCCGGACCGGGGCACGAACCCGTGTCCCCTGAATCGGCAGGCGGACTCTCAACCAGTGCGCCACCAGGGAAGCCCTGAAGCCACTTCTGATTGCCACCTTGAGGAGAGTACTACTGGCATCTAGTGGATGGAGGCCGCGGATGCTGCTCAACATCCCACAGGGCACACAGGACAGCTCCCTCAACACAGGATTACCCCGCCCCAAAAGTCAGTGGGGCTGAGGCTGAGAAACCCTGGATTAGGGGTGTCAGCAGCCTGGTCTGGAAGGGAGGGGTTGACTCCAGTTGTGGGCTCAAGAATGGCTCCCTGAAGAGAAGTGGTCTTGGTGGTGGCAGGCATGTGGTGACTGAGTTAGCTGGGAGAGACTGGGGGAAGGCATGTCGGGCAGAGAACAGCATAAGCAAAGGTACTGAGACATCTTTTTTTTTTTTTTTTTTGCGGTACGCGGGCCTCTCACTGTTGTGGCCTCTCCCGTTGCGGAGCACAGGCTCAGCGGCCATGGCTCACGGGCCCAGCCGCTCCGCGGCATGTGGGATATTCCCGGACTGGGGCACGAACCCGTGTCCCCTGCATCGGCAGGCGGACTCTCAACCACTGCGCCACCAGGGAAGCCCCTGAGACATCTTTGATGGGGAGATGGGCGATAGTGTGGAGAATGAGATGGCAGATGTGGTTCAAGGAGCATGAAGTTTGGGGTCAGATGGACTTGGGTTGAGTCCTGGCTCCACCCCTCGCTAGCCGTGTGGCCTCAGCCTTGTCATTAGCCTGAACCTCAGTTTCATCATCTGTAAAATGGGGGTAAGAAGTGAGGTTATGTAGGTACAGCCTCCTATATCCCCACTCCTCTGTTTGCACTCTGTGTCCCAGCCGTTCTGATATCCTGGCAGTTTGCTCAATGCTTCCTGCTCGCTCTCCTTTCTGGGCCCTCCTTGTACATTTTGCTCTGCCTGGAGGGATGCTCATATTCCAGGTGGAGGAATGACACCATAGGAGGTTATAAACTGGGACACCCCTCAAGCTCCATGCGTGTTGCTGGCAGAGTGATCTTTCCAAAACACTAGTCTGAACATATCAGTGCCCAGTGTGTGTGTGTGTGTGTGTGTGTGTGTGTGTCCGTGTGTCCGTGTGTCCGTGCACACACACACACAAATTTGAAGGCCAAGAGAATGGTGGGAAATTCCCAGGCCTTTACTTCAACTCCCTTCCCCATCACTTTTCTGGCCTTCAGGTGCCTTGGGGAAGGCCAGTGGGGACTCACCAGGCTTGAAGGGGGTGGGATTCTCTCTTGGTTAAAATCTCTGCTTCCTTCTCAAGTTAGAAGCCTGGTTACTCTACAACTTAGGGTTGAGGTATAGAGGCCAGGATCCCACGGAGGCTACTGCCAGAGAGGCTGTGGGCAAGCCACCTAGCTTCTGTGAGCCTTCGTTTCCCCCTTTGTAGAACAGTATTTACAGGGTGTGGGTACATGGGATACTCCCTTTAAAGCTCTTAGGTCAGAACCTGGCTGAGTATTTCTTGGCTGCTTTATAAAAATCGACCTCTTGGTGAATACCCTCTGTGAGCCAGGTATTGCGGGAGGCCCTGGGAGGACAAAGTCTTCTGACAACTGGTCTTGATTTACAGGATTGCTTGGTTTAGGATTTGTGGATTTGACTGATTGGGGACATGCAATTTTTAGGGAGCAATTCCATTTCTAGAAAGTTATCTGAAACATGCACAAAGATTTAGCTCTAGATAGGTTCACAGTAGCGACTTATAAAGTGAAAAACTGGAAATAGCCTAATGTCCACCTCTAGGATATTGGTTAGGTAGGTGATGAGACAAATAGAATCTTAACGCAGTCATTCAAGAGGACGCAGAGGGATATTTGTTGATATGGAAAGATGTTTATTATTAAGTGAAAGTAATATACAAAACAATATTTGTGTATAAAAATATATATACACATGTATATAGTTTAAAACCTGAATGCTAATACACCAATAGTGGGTAGATATCTCTGAGTGATTTTTACAATTCTTTTCTTATTCTAGATTTCCTTTTCTAAATTTTCTACAATGAACGTGCATTCCTTTTGTGAAAAATATAGTAATATATCTTATTAACTTTTAAATTATTTTGTTATTAAAATATAATAAATAAAAATAGTAATAAAAGAAAGGGCAATTTTACTAGCTGTTCCTGTCCCTCTTTACAGCCTTATCTCTCGACTCGATTCTTGATAACTCCCAATAAACATAGGCTCACCATTGCTACAATCCATTTCAGTATTTGCAGGTTATTTGTTAGCCTCAGAGAACCGTACTAGGCAAGGCGATATAAAGATGAATACTCACATTCTCCAGATGATTTGCGTGCACGCCAAATTTTGAGGTGCCTGGAAACAGGGAGTTCTGTACCTCCCTCCATTTATTTTTTCTCTTTTAATTCATTTCATCCATTCCTAGCTTGCGGGTCGGTTATTTACTTTACGTACGCCTGCGCACTCCTGGGGTGGGAGTGGGGCTGCTCTGTCCGGCGGCCCCGCCTCCCAACGCCGACCACTGGCCGGCTCCGCCAGCGCGCCCTGATTGGTGGCTGCGGACCGGGTCTCGCCGCTCATCAAGGTTGGCGGGAAAGAGGAGGCGGGGCAGAATGGCGGCGGCGCCCACTGCCTCCTCGCCCGGCGGGTGCCCCACGGCTGTGAGGCTGCCGCGGTCGCCACCGCTCAAGGTTCTGGCGGAGCAGCTGCGGCGCGACGCGGAGGGCTGCTCGGGCGCGTGGCGGCTGTCGCGGGAGGCGGCGGGCCGCGGGCCGCTGGAGCTGACGGCCGTATGGATGCAGGGCACGGTGCTGGCGGCGGGCGGCGGCGAGGCGCGGCTGCGGGACCCGAGCGGGGCCTTCTCGGTTTGCGGCCTGGAGCGGGTGCCGCGCGGGCGGCCCTGCCTCGTCCCAGGTAACAGCCGGAGTCGACACCGCGGCTGACCCTGGGTTTGTACCGCCCTCGGGCGGGGCCTGGCCGTCCCACCTCCCGGTGTTTGCGGTGCTGGTCCCCCGCCTCGATACCCTTTTCTTCCCTCCCCTCCCCAGCCAAGCGCCACCCAAGCAGTTCTGATGATAAGCATCACCTGCAGCCCATTCAAAAAATAGTTTCCGAGGACTCCACCAGCCCTCCCGGCTGGAGTCTCCGGGGGAGGGACCCCCAGCATGTGTATTTGTTAACAGAGTCCCTTCCCCACGGGTGATTTTTTTTCTCCCTATCAAGTTTTGGAAAATATCATAGTGGGGAACTTGGTTCATCCCTAACGACTCTACTCAAATGTACCTTCCTTTGGGAAGCTCTCCCCAGTTCCCAGGAATGAGGAGCCCTGCTGTACCCCTCCTTCGTGGGACTGTCTTAGGCTGTAGTTCACTACTGTTTCCTTTTAAACCAGTGGTGCGCAAATTTGAGCCTGCATCCGACTCACCCTGAGGGCTTGTTAAAACTGACGGCTGGGCACCACCCTCAGAGTTTGAGTCTGTTGGTCTGGGCGGGGCTGAGAATTTGCATTTCTAACCAGCTTCCAGGTGCTGCTGGTGCCGGTGGCCTGGGGGCCACACTTTGAGAACCCCTGGGCCAGACTATGGCAGGGCGGGCTCTGTGTCTTTCTGACAACTATTCTCAGTATTAGGTTGAACTTTTTCTGGCCCTGGCCCTTTCTGGCTGAGCTCCCAGGAGCACTTTTCTTAACCTTTCTGGACCTCTTACCAAAGGGACCAATAATTCCTGCCTGTTGTGTGGATTCAATACATTTAAAAACTGTCCTCAACACAGCTCCTAGGCCATAGTGACCAATGTTTTTTTACTAGGCAGTGCTCCTGCACGCTTGTCACCCCACCCTGGCGCCATCCTTCAGCCTCCCTCTCTGTCTGCCCTCCATTGCAACGTTAGTCTAGCACAAGATCGGCAAACTACAGGCTGCCCCCTGTTTTTGCACGGCCCATGAGCTAAAAATGTTTTCAAATGGTTAAAAAAAAACAGAAGAAGATTTCATGACATGGGAAAAGTATCAATATATGAAATTCAAATATCCGTGTCCATAAGTAAAGTTTTATTGGGGCACCGTCATTTAGGTATTGTCTAGGGCTGTTTTCCCATTACAGCTACAGATCTGAATAGTTGCAACAGAGACGCGATGGCCTCAAAGCCTGAAATATTTAGTATCTGGCCCTTTACAGAAAAAGTTTGCCACCCTTGGCGTAGCATGTAGCACGAGGTGTTTGGTATGCTGGTCCCCAGGCAATGCTCTTTGAAGGCAAGCTGGGGCTGTCTCCCATGTCTGGCCCCAGCCCTGGCATAAGGTTGGCACCAGTAGGTACCTGAGTGGGCATTGCACGTTGGTGAACCCATCTGACTTACCTACTGGCCTGTGTGCCTGGGCCGTACCATTTCCTCTTGCTAATTAATACCAGGGCTTGATTGACAAGTCTGACGCTGGCTTCAGGTAGGGAGCCTGAAGAGTAAGCAGGCCACTGAAACACAAAGTGATGTCGTGGGCGCAGAAGAGGGACAACTGATCCAGGCCTGTATGGTCGGGGTGAAGGCCTGATAGAAGGGAGCGGCGTGATGGGGAAGGAGAAGGAGAGACAGTGGAGAGACACTCTGGCTGGGGGAGAGAGTGTGGGTAGAATGAACCAGACTAGTAACCAGGTGGTCTGTTCTCGGGAGGAAAGAGCTCAGGCCTTTGAGTTCACCCGTATAGTTGTGTTATACGCCTTGGTGTATGTAGGTTTTGAGTACGTGGATTCCGTGTTTACCTCGCCTGTTGGGACTGTCTGTGGGCTTGTTCTTCCTTTCCAGGGTCTTCAGTCATTTTCTGAGGGCTCCATCTCCACCAGCTTTTTAGGCCCATTCAGAGGGTATGACAAGTGTATTTTCAGAATGAGCCTCTGTCGCTGAGGAACCCCACGTTACTTGCTCAGGTAGAATGTAGGGATGGGCTCAGGGAAACCTTAGTACGCCGTGCCAGGAGCTGATAGACCAGAGGGTAAGGTGTCAGCCTGCCTGGCTTCCTTCAGTCAGAGCCCCAGGCCCGAGTACAAACCCAGTCCTGATGTTGGAAGCAGTGTGATTAAAGCAGCCTCGCAGGGGCACTCAGTGGGGGCTGGCGACGTGCCTGCTCTTCCTGCTGTGTTTGGGGTTTTTTACACAGTTGAGTTTTGTGTGGTTAAGACTGGCCATTTTTGCTTTCAAGGAGAGCCACTTCCCCAAGGGAATGGGAATAGCGTCGTGGTTAATATGTCACTAGATCCTTGTGATGGCAGCCTGCCCTCTTGTTGATTTGCTTGTGTATGCCCAGCTGGCGGCAGGAGGTGGCAGGCATTGGTCCCAGGCAGTTGCAATAACGGTGGCATGGGGGTGCTACCACCTGCCCAGCTCTTTTGGCAACATAAAGGGAAAATTGGATTTGCTTTGGGGCTGTCAGGGGTTGTCTTTGCAGAAGGGGGACCAGTCCTGTGCACAGAGACCAGTCACAGGCTCTGGCATGGAGCAAGGAACAGGGAGAAGAGAAAAGCTCGGGTTTTCAGGCCCCGCCTTAGAGCAGTCTGTCTAATTACAACTCTTCCTCTGATGTGAGAGACTCTTCCACTCTTTGGGCGTGATAGCTTTATGCAGTGTGCTGTGATTTTGTTTTAGCATTTTATTTTATTTTAATATTTGTTTATTTGGTTGTGTGGGGTCTTAGTTGCGGCTCACTGGCTCCTTAGTTGGGGCACGTGAACTCTTAGTTGTGTTATGCATGTGGGATCTAGTTCCCTGACCAGGGATCGAACCCGGGTCCCCTGCACTGGAAGTGCGGAGTCCTGTCCACTGCGCCACCAGGGAAGTCCCTGTTTTAGCATTTTAAAACCAGAAACCAAAGAAGATACAAATGTCATTCTCCAGGTTAAATGCGGAATTTGTTGGCAATATATGTATTTTGACCACTAGCTGCCTTGGCACTTTGGTATCTACTCTCTGCTTTTTTTTTGTCTCCAGTTTGCCTCCCTGGTAAATTTAAGCCCTCTCAAGGACTTCAGGTGTCTGTTTTGTTTTTATCTTCTCTATCAATGTGAACTTTACCACTGAGCTTTTCTTCTTCTAGGAAAGTATGTGATGGTGATGGGAGTGGTTCAGGCCTGCAAACCGGAGCCATGCCTGCAGGCTGTGAAGATGACAGATCTTTCTGATAATCCCCTCCATGAAAGCATGTGGGAGCTGGAAGTGGAAGATTTACACAGGAATATTCCTTAGAGGATGTTGGAAACGTCGATAAAAACAACCGAAATTCAGAAACAACTTAGGTTCTTATACCGTATGGATTTCATGGACATCACTCAATATGTATTTCTCAAAAGTTTATCAGAGAGCTTTGCTTCGAGGAGTCTGGATGTAGGATTTCTAAATGCTGGGACACTCCAGTGAACTCAGCCCCTGCTGCCCCTTGCTATGACTGTTTGCTGATGAAAAGCAGATGTTTTGTTCTCTTTTTCCTCTCCTTTTTTTTTTTTTTTTTGCTTTATGTGTGTTAATTCTCTCTCTCTAAAGCACACAGAAATCTCATGTTGCATTTTCCAAGTTTTACAAGTGATGATACTTTTTCCATTACCACTGCAACCCTACTTTACGAGGCAGAATTTGAACCTCAGTCATTGTCAGAAGAGAGTAAAGTGTGTGGTTATGGGCAGGAAAAGAGGCTGCATAAAAAAGGAATGACCTCATGGCTCGGCAGTCTTCTCCATCAACAGCTCCGTATCCAGTTTGCAAGTCAAACGGCATTTTCTAACTGCAGGCACTGGGGCCTCTCAAAGACACAGCCCTCTTTCTGCTTCAGACACCACTCAGCCCTAAATGTGTAAGGTCCATTCCCTGCAGATGCGGACGACGATGTCTGCCCTTCTTCCTTCACTTAGGGCTGTTGAAACACTTTCAGAATTTCTTGTTGAAACTAAAAATCAAGACTAAGAACAACTTCCAGGCATGAACTAAACTTCTGCCTCATAACTTTTGGTGAGATGCTGTGAGGAGGCAGCCTCCTGGTTAGAGTCTTTATGTTGTTTTTGGTAGGGAATGTCCTTCTGTTGTGATTGTGTTCAGTGTTGGGTGGCAGCTCTTCACTTCTTACACAACCTTCACTTTGCTGTAAATATCAAGGGGGTCGGGTTATGTTCCTCATTGCTATGGAGTTTTGCTGGATTATTTATCTCTACCACTAGTAAATTGTTTTCTATGCCGTATTTTTTAAAATAGATTTTATTTTTTAGGCGGCTTAGATTTCTAGAAAAACAAAAAAGATCAGAACCTATAGAGATGACCTTTACATGCCCTCCCTCAGTTTCCCCTGTTATTAACATCTTGCACTGGTGTGGTACCTTTGTTAAAATCGATGAGCCAGCATTGATACGTTATTATTAATTAAAGTCCATTGTTTACTTAGGGGTCATGCTTTGTGACGTACAATAGGCATAATATCGCGTATCCACTGTTACAGTATCATACAGAATAGTTTTGTTGCCCTAAAAGTCCTCTGTGCTCCACCTAATCATCCTTCCCTCCACCGTAACCCCTGGCAACCACTGATTTTTCTACTGTCTCCATAGTTTGCCTTTTCCAGGATGTTATATAGTTGGAATCACACAGTCTATAGCCTTTTCAGACCAGCTTCTTTCAGTTAGCAATATGCATTTAAGGTTCCTCCATGTAGTTTTGTAGCTTGATAGCTCATTTCTTTTTATCCTAATCCTCCACTGGATGGATGTACCCTAGTTTGTTTATCCATTCACTTATTGAAGGACATCTGCTTGATTCCAGTTTTTGGCAATTATTAATAGGGCTGTTGTAAACACTCGTGTGCAGATTTTGTGTGGACATAGGTTTTCAACATACCAGGGTAAATGCCTGGGAGCGTGATTGTTGGTTACACGGTCAGCCTGTGTCTAGCCTTGTGAGAAACGGCCAGACTGTCTCAGACTGCCATAACTAAACACCATAGAGCTGGGGCTTAAAAACATCCGACATTTACTTTTCAAAGTTCTGGAGGCCAAAGTCAAGGTGCTGCTTCCTGTTTCACAGGTGGCTGTCCTCTCACTGTGTCCTCACATGGTACCAGGGGGCAAGGTTGCTCCCTGGGGTCTCCTGTAAGGGCACTGATCCCGTTCACCTCCCAAAGGCCCCACCTCTATACCATTACACTGGGGGCTAGGTTTCAACGTATGAATTTGGGTTAGGGAGAATACATATTCAGTCTATAGCGCTTTGGAGGGGCCATATTCAATCTGTAGCGCTATCTTCCACCGTGGCTGCACCATTTTGCTGTCCCATCAGCAGTGTACGGAGTTTTTGTTCTGCAGCCTCACCAACATTTGATGTTGTCAGTGTTTTGGATGTGCCATAGTTTTAAACTCTAGCATTTTCTTTTTTTTTTTTTTTTTTTTTTTTTTGCGGTACGCGGGCGTCTCACTGCTGTGGCCTCTCCCATTGCGGAGCACAGGCTCCGGACGCGCAGGCCCAGCGGCCATGGCTCACGGGCCCAGCCGCTCCGCGGCATGTGGGATCCTCCCGGACTGGGGCACAAACCCGTGTCCCCTGCATCGGCAGGTGGACTCTCAACCACTGCGCCACCAGGGAAGCCCCTAGCATTTTCTTTTAAAGGTGGGGAAATTGGAAAGTGTGCACTGTTTTTTTGTTTTTATAATAAATTTATTTTTGGCTGCGTTGGGTCTTTGTTGCTGCATGTGGGCTTTCTCTAGTTGCAGCGAGCGGAGTCTACTCTTCGTTGCAGTGCACAGACTTCTCATTGCAGTGGCTTATCATTGTGGAACACAGGCTCTAGGCGCATGGGCTCAGTAGTTGTGGCTCGTGGACTTAGAGAGCAGGCTCAGTAGTTGTGGCACACGAGCTTAGTTGCTCCGCGGCATGTGGGATCTTCCCAGACCAGGGCTCGAACCTATGTCCCCTGCATTGGCAGGTGGATTCTTAACCACTGCGCCACCAGGGAAGCCCCCAAGCCCTTCATTTGTCATTAAACTTGCTGTGTGACTGAGAGCAAGTTACCTACCTTCTCTGTGCTTTAGTCTCCTTATCTATAAAATGTAGATTATACCGAGCTCACAGCACTGTTGTGAAGGGGTGTGTAAACCCAAGCCCTTCATTTGTCATTAAACTTGCTGTGTGGCTGAGAGCAAGTTACCTACCTTCTCTGTGCTTTAGTTTCCTTATCTATAAAATGTAGATTATACCGAGCTCACAGCACTGTTGTGAAGGGGTGTGTAAACCCAAGCCCTTCATTTGTCATTAAACTTGCTGTGTGGCTGAGAGCAAGTTACCTACCTTCTCTGTGCTTTAGTTTCCTTATCTATAAAATGTAGATTATACCGAGCTCACAGCACTGTTGTGAAGGGGTGTGTAAATCACTTTTACATGTGTCTGGCACATGGTAGGCCCCAAATGATTGTTGCTGGGAAGAGCAGTAAGTTCCTACTCACATCCATTAGTTGCCTCTTTAAAATTTTATATATTTTTATTATTTTTACCTTTTTCTTGTTTTTGGCCACACCACACGGCTTGTGGGATCTTAGTTCCCCGACCAGGAATTGAACCTAGGCCCTCGGCAGTGAAAGTGCAGAGTCCTAACCACTGGACTGCCAGGGAATTCCCTATATACTTTTAGAATAGCTTTAGATCCACAGAAAAATTGCAAAGACAATACAAAGAGTTCCCATACACCTGCACCCTGTTTCCTTTATTAACATCTTACGTGAATATGACACATTGGTTACAATTAGTGAACCAACACTGAGATGTTATTAACCAAACTCAATCCTTTATTCAGATTCCCTTAGTGTTTTTCCTAATGTCCTTTTTCTGTTCCAGGATCCCATCCAGGACACCCTATGACATGTCTCCTTAGGCTCCTTCTGGCTGGGACGGTTGACCAGTTGCTTTTGATTACATTGACATTTAATTTTGATGTAGTCCATGGCATCTCTATTATAGGATTCTTAGGTCAACACTATTCCAAAACTAGTGTGGGTTTCCCAGTAGTAGCCCCTGAGCTGGGTGTGTGGTAGCCTCCCGAAGACCTTGAAACCGAAGTTGACCCTATTGAGGTTCCCTTATGTGATGCCTGCTCTTCTGCTAGAAGACTGACCCAGGCTGCTGAGAACCGTATCCTGCCCACTTCGTCCTCACCTAACTTCTGGTAACAAATGCCTGATTGAAAATCGCTGATTGGGCCGATATCGTCGCCTGGGCAGTGAACAACCTCAGGAGTGTGGGAGGTGGGAAAACGAGGGTGCCCCATGTTTTTCCGACAGTCCGCGCAGACTGCCGACGGCTCCCGGTGGCTCCGAGCTGGCGGTGTGCCATCTCAGCATGTTAGCTGTTAGCTGAGCTGTTGCGGTTTCCCTGAATATTAAGAACTCTCACTGTTTCGGCTAGCGTTTCCTCCTTGACATCACCAATGAAAATGCATCTCGGGCGGGGGTTTTAGTTTCCTGATGCCAAATCAAAGCTGGTTTATCAGCAAGCTCCCCTCACCAGACAAGGGCAGGCTGTGTGCTCTGGCTGCAAAGCTTCCCTTTTGAAATTGGCTCTTTTCTAAGAACTGAAAATAAGCACCCTGGGCTGTGACTTCACTTTTCTTGGAACTGCTTTACATTATAAGAAAAAAAAAAACAAAAAACCCTCATTTAGCTAGTTTTGGATCACTGAGTTCCCTAATTCTTTCTGTTGCCTATTCTTGTAAAGCTGAAGTTTTACCGCAAAATTCTTATGCATCAGGTGAAGCAGGAAGGAGAAGGAATGACCACATGAAAAAGTCGAGTGTTTTGTCTCCTGGCCTGTTGTGTGTGATTTAATGGTGAGAAGGCAAAGAACCTGGGGAACACACCGCGGACAGAATCATCTTCGAACCCCAGGGATCCAGCTGCGACTGCGCGGCCCTGAAATCCGCTGGGTCACCAGATGGGCTAGGCTGGTGTTACTAAACCTCAGGTCATGGTCCAGATTCACTGAGCAGCTGCCTGTGTGTCAGGATGAGGGGAAAACACACATCCTCGGCCATAGTGACCTACATTTAGCAGACATCGTGGAGCCTGTGCAAAGGATGACTTTCAGGGGCCCCTGCCTGCTGAGGATGAGGGAGAGAGAGGCTTAGCCACACCTGAGCAGTCCTGGTCCTGCTCTTGCCTATCTGACCTTGGGCTTTTTTTTTTTTTTTTTTTTTTGCGGTTCGCGGGCCTCTCACTGTTGCGGCCTCTCCCGTTGCGGAGCACAGGCTCCGGACGCGCAGGCTCAGCGGCCATGGCTTCACGGGCCCAGCCGTTCCGCGGCATGTGGGATCTTCCCGGACCGGGGCACGAACCCGTGTCCCCTGCATCAGCAGGTGGACTCTCAACAACTGCGCCACCAGGGAAGCCCTGACCCTGGGCTTGGAGGTCAGTCTGTGAAGTGGATGGTACGTGGTAGGGTCATGGAAACTGGATTAGATGCCCCTTCCCAGTGCGGTTTGTAGACAGACACATAAATTGTTCTGAAATGTCTGTTAGTATCTCTGTCCCTGTCGGAGGGGCCTCTGGTGATGTGACTGTATCTTATTTATCTGTCTCCGTACATGCATAGCACACACGGCAGTCAGTAAATGTTCCGTGAATGGCTGGTTTTTAGGTAGGAAGGCAGAGGAAACACACGTGGAAAGGCACCATGTTCTTGAATTTACACTCAGCACTCCAGAGTTTCCAAATGCCAGGAGCCCCCTGACAGGCCGTCTAAGAGGGCCTTTTGAATCAAGCTTCTTTGGTAGTTTATAATTGGCCTGAGGGCGCATGCCAGAATGTTTGAGAGCCCTCTGAAGTACAAATGGGGAAGACTTGGTAAAAAACATAAAAGGAAAAGGAGAGAGACAGCTGAGTCAAAATAAAAGATTCATGTGGTTTGGGCAGAATCTGAAATTATAGTCCTATGAGAATCATGGAACATCTCTTGATAAAGAATGCAAATTCAAGCAAGGGTTGCACGCCAGGGACTGGGCTAGGAGCTTTCCCCTGTGTTACTTCATTCTGTGTCAGTGCCCCTGGGAGGTGCTTTCCCCCTCCTCTGGGAAAAGTGCCACCAAGGAATGGACGCCCTTTGCCCCAGGACGTCTGGCCAGCAGGCTATGGCAGAGACGGGTCTCAGGCCAGTTGGTGTCCCTCGCCGTGGGAGAAGTGGCCAGGGCCTTCATTCTGAGAAACTCGTCAGATCCTCTGGGAACGTTAGGTCTTTACTCTTGGGTGCTAGCACCCTCTGCTGGTCTGTCCCGGGCAGAGCTGCCCCGTTCCATCAGAAACGGGCTGACAGCCAGTGACCTGAATGAAAAGCCACAGAAGGAAGCAAAGGAACAAATGGGGCCACGAGCAGTTTCGAGGCTGTCCACCCCGGCAGTTTCGCCCATTATCGCCAAGCCCTAATGGGGTGGGTAGAGTTTGGCAACCAGATGGGTTCTGATGGTCCCACTTTTGAATCTCAGCCCTGCTGTTTATTAACTGGGTGACCTTGGGTGAGTCACTTCACCTCTCTGAGCCTTATTTCTGTTATCTGTAGAAAAGGGATGGTTTGGGGTCAGAGAGGTGAAGTAACTTGTCTACGTGGCTGTTATAGAATCCAGTCTTAGCAGGTGCTCAAAACATTTTCACTTCACTGTTCTTTCTGTCACCAAGCACTTCCTGAGAAGTTCCAGGCTCGGTGACACGAAAAGTCACATGAGCAAACGACATGTGGTTGTCTCTCTGCCCTCCCACTCTGCCTCATCTCTCCTTCTTACCGCCCAAGAAATTTCCCTACTTTTAAGGACTCCTGTGATTAGATTAGGCTCACCAGGGCAATCTCCCCATCTCCAATCACATCTGCAAAGTCCCCTTTGCCTTGAAAGGTAATGTATTTTTACAGGTTCCAGGGGTTAGAACATGGACACCTTTGGGGCAGGGCATTCAGCCTACCCAGCCTGCCCTCTGCCCCACAAAGATGCACGTCCATCCCAAATGCAAAATACATTCACCTGGTCCCAAGGTCCCCGAAGATCTCATCCCATTTACAGCACAACTCAGTCCCACATCTCAGCCAAATCTCATTATCTAAATTATCTGTTTCTGGTGGGGGGAGGGTCTGGACGTAATTCATCCTGAGAGCAGTTGCTCTCCATCCGTGAACCTGTGGATCCCAAGAAACAAGTTAATCTCCCAAAATACAATGGGTGGCAACCCAGAGGGGATGCAGTCTAGCTCTGTCCCTGATCCAAGGGGACCAGAGTTGTGTTATGGGCCAGAAAAAGAAGAAGAAAGAAGAAACAATGAGGCTCTAGCACCTGAAAATAACAAAATACTAAGTAAGCTTCTCTTCCACCTGGGCAAGAAGGACGAGGAGAGGAGTTTCTCTGAAGGGTCTGTTAGCACCTAATTCTGTGTCCACTGAGGAAGAAGCAGAACCAGAACTTCTCATCAAACAGGTAGTGCTTGTTTTAAAACGTCAGTCAGACTCAGGCCCTGCCCTGGGGTCTTCAGGGTACAACTGCGCTGCCTCTGGTTGCAGACTTTCCCAGAGAACCGCCCAGCCTGGGCCTCCTGCACGGCAGCCTCAGGGCTGATTATCAGCCCCACTGGGCTGCTTTTAGCCTCTTCTCTACCTGCATCTTTATTTATCTATTTAATTGAAGTATAGTTGATTTACAATGTCGTGTTAGTTTCTGCAGTTATACATATATATTCTTTTTCATATTCTTTTCCGTTAGGTTTATCACAGCATATTGAATATAGTTCCCTGTGCTCTACAGTAGGACCTTGTTGTTTATCCATCCTATAGATAATAGTTTGCACCTGCTAACTCCAAACTCCCAATCCATCCCTCCCCCACCCCGCCCTCCCCTTGGTAACCACAAGTTTGTCCTCTGTGTCTGTGAGTCTATTTCCGTTTTGTGGATAAGTTCATTTGTGTCATATTTTAGATTCCACATATAAGTGATATCATATGGTATTTGTCTTTCTCTTTCTGACTTCATTTAGTATGATAATCTCTAGGTCCATCCATGTTGCTGCAAATGGAATTATTTCATTCTTTTTTTAAAAATTTTTATTATTTTTGGCCGCGTTGGGTCTTTCTTGCTGCACACAGGCTTTCTCTAGTTGCGACGAGTGGGGCCTACTCTTTGTTGCAGTGCATGGGCTTCTCATTGCGGTGGCTTCTCTTGTTGCAGAGCATGGGCTCTAGGCGTGAGGGCTTCAGTAGTTGTGGCTCATGGGCTCTAGAGCCAGGCTCAGTAGTTGTGGCACACGGGCTTAGTTGCTCCGCAGCATGTGGGATCTTCCCGGACCAGGGCTCGAACCCGTGTCCCCTGCATTGGCAGGCGGATTCTTTTTTTTTTTTTTGGCAGGCGGATTCTTAACCACTGCGCCACCAGGGAAGTCCTTTCATTCCTTTTTATGGTTGAGTATTATTCCATCGTATATATATATACACCACATATTCTTTCTCCATTCATCTGTGTATGAACATTTAGGTTGCTTCCATGTCTTGGCTACTGTATTGTAAATAGTGCTGCTATGAATACTGGTCTGCCAACGTCTTTAATTTGAATCCTCATGGGTGGGGCTCAGGAAAATATAAGCATTAGAAAGCTCTCCAGGCAAGTCTTATAATCAACCAGGTGTAGCAGCTGCAGATCTACAGCTTCTTAGCTTGGAGGCACCTGGCGGAAGTCAGAGCTGCCCCCACACTCGTTGACTGCTGAGCACTTTGCCTCCTCGGTTGGGGATCCTGCGTCCAGGGGAAATGGGCCTTGGCCAGAGGAAGGACAAATGAAGAACTCAGGAGCCCATAGGACCAGGACCAAGGGGGCCACTCACCCCCCAGCTTCCCTTAAGGGGAGGAGAAACAGAGGATGGAAAAAGCCAACAGGGAGGAACTGGGCCGGACCACCTACAAGCACTCTTGGACGTCCTGAGGCATCCTCGGTGCTGCGCTGCTGCTAATGATGTCGTAAGGTAGTGATATTCCATTTCCTTTTTTTAAAAGTGAGCGCATTTACAAGAAAATGTTAAGTGAACGGTAGTGGGGGGTGGTACGTGAACAACCCATGTTTGGACAGCCCGTGTGCTTTGACTTGATGCTGTCCACTATGGTAGCCACTGGCCTCAGGTAGCTACTGAGCACTTGACATGTGGCGAGTACCACTGATAGGGTTGCCAAATTTAGTAAATAAAAATACAGAATGGGCTTCCCGGGTGGCGCAGTGGTTGAGAGTCCGCCTGCCGATGCAGGGGACACGGGTTCGTGCCCCGGTGCAGGAGGATCCCACATGCCGCGGAGCGGCTGGGCCCGTGAGCCATGGCCGCTGAGCCTGCGCATCCGGAGCCTGTGCTCCGCAACGGGAGAGGCCACAGCAGTGAGAGGTCCGCGTACCGCAAAAAAAAACCAAAAAACAAAAAACAGGATGCCTCCCACTCCTTAAGCACGGGCGGTGTGTGGTAACTCCATTCCAGAGAGGACACCGTCGGGGTGGGGGGAGGAGGATAAGAGTAAACACAGTGGAGGAAACCTGACAAACACACCTCAACCAGGTGATCAAGGTCAACATCAGCTGTGGTAAGTCATGTTGAAAGCATGTGCCCTTTGGGAATTCCCTGGTGCTCCAGTGGTTAGGACTCTATGCTTCCACTGCAAGAGGCATGGGTTCAATCCCTGGTTGAGGAACTAAGATCCCGCATGCTGTGCTGCGTGGCCAAAAAAAAAGGAAAGAAAGAAGGCATGTGCCCTTGGTCTGATGTGATGAGAACAGCACTTAACCTCTGTGATCTTCCTCCCCCAAACCCATAACCCCTGGTCTCCTCATGAGAAAACCATCAGACAAATCCCAGTTGAGGGACATTCTACTAAACATTCTGCAGAACTGCCAAGGTCATCAAAATAAGGAAAGCTTGAGAAATTGCCATGGCCGGGGCGAGCTGGACTGCTCTGGATCCACACTGAGCACTACCACGTGTGGCTGTTTAAATCCGGGGGAGCCTAAGGAGGCGTGATGACTCAAAGTAACATGGGATCGTGGAACAGAAAAAGGACACTAGGAAAAAACTAAGGAGATCTGAATAGAGTATGCACTTTCATTAATAATAACATAGTAACATTGGTCCATTAATTGCAACAAATGTACCATATGAATGTAAGACAGTAGTAATGGGTACTGGGTGTGAGGTACTTGGGAACTCTGCTGTTGTCATGATTTTTCTGTAGATCTAAAACTGTTCTGAAAAATGAATTAGTAAAAAAAAAAATAAGGCTGGCCAATTAAATTTGAATTTGAGAAACGAAAACTTCTTTTAGTATAAGTATGTCCCATGCAATATTTGGGACTTGGTT
The DNA here is from genome assembly GCF_949774975.1 of Lagenorhynchus albirostris. Taxonomy (NCBI): domain Eukaryota; kingdom Metazoa; phylum Chordata; class Mammalia; order Artiodactyla; family Delphinidae; genus Lagenorhynchus; species Lagenorhynchus albirostris. The sequence continues at coordinate 58,682,956 of NC_083109.1, forward strand.
ATACTAAAAAATGATCTATTTACCTAAAATTCAAATTTAACTGGGAGCCCTGTTTTTTATCTGGCAAGCCAACTCACCAAACTGAATTTTTTTTTTTTTTTTTTTTTTGCGGTACGCGGGCCTCTCACTGCTGTGGCCTCTCCTGTTGCGGAGCACAGGCTCTGGACGCGCAGGCTCAGCGGCCATGGTTCACGGGCCCAGCCGCTCCGCGGCACGTGGGATCTTCCCGGACCGGGGCACGAACCCATGTCCCCCGCATCGGCAGGCGGACTCTCAACCGCTGCGCCACCAGGGAAGCCCCTGAATTTTTAATTCTAGTTAATTTTCATGAATTTGAATTTAAACAGCCATTTGTGGCTAATGGCTACAGGTAGTCTTGGGTGGCACAGGTGTAGAGCTGTCTGGCTCACCCTGAGGTCAGCAGTTAAAGCAGGTGAGGCCCTGAGAGGCTCAAGACTTGCTCAGAATTTTCTAATTCCAAGGGCAGTCCTCTTCTCACTGCACTTACCTGGTTCCTGCAGAAAAGAATGGTGCTCTAAGGGCCTGTGGGAGCCTGAAGGGGCAGCGTGAGGCCTCGGAGGCCTGGAGAGGCATTGAGTGTGCAGTCTTTGGAAGGTGTGACAGCTGGGACTGGTGCTCCAGACCATTGGTCAGGGACTGTAGTGCCTCCTAACAAATCGGCCCAAACTCAGCAGCTTCTCTGATGCGGCACTGTTGCATTTGCAGGACTGAGGTCCCCTTCCCTTGCTGGCTGTAAGTTGGGGGCTGCTCTTAGCTCCTGGGCCATCCTCATTCCTTGCCATGTATCCCTCCCCATCTTCAAGCCCCAAACAGTGTCAAATTCTTCTCGTGCTTCCAATCTGATTTCATTTGTCCTCTCAGCCCCAGTTTAAGGGGCTCATACGATAAGGTCAGGCCCATCTGTCTCAAGGTCAGCTGATTTGGGACTTTCATTACATCTCTAAATTCCCTTCACAGCCACACCTAGATTAGTGTTGGATTGAATGACTGGGGAGAAGATGTGTACACACCAAGGGTGGGACTCTTGGGAGGGGGCATCTTAGAATTCTGTCCATCACAAGGACCCACTGGATGCAGCAGCATAAGGGGTCAAGCAGGTTCTAGAGACAGACAACATGGTTTCAGCGCCCAGCTCCACCACCATTCAAAGTGTGTGTGGCCTGGGACACACAGCCTCTTCGAGCCTGTTTCCTCATCTGCAAAAGGGGAATCAGAATGACCTTAGCTCACCAGGCGGCCTGTATCTGGCACTGATGCTCTGGCATTCCTGCTATTCTCTTTCTGCTGCCAGAGCCGCCCTATCTATTGTCAGACCTACTTTGTAGACGTGAGAATGGCGTTTCCCCTGCTTTCCCCACATTGCCTGACTTTCTTACACGGCTCTTTAAGGAGAATGAGCTCATGGTTTGGGACCTTGGTCTCCCCTTCTTGGCAGGCTGGACCAGACTTGACAGGGGGTAGAAATGTCAGCAGGGAAAATCTTTTTAAAAACGTATGCGCATAGTAAAATGTATATCCAAATCCAAAATAAAGGTAATTGCACGCATTGGACTGTGTTAATAGCCCGAGGTGGGGAACATTTGGTAGGTAGAGGTTAATTTCCATCTCCTTCCTCGTTGCACGGCTCACGGAAGATGGGACTTTTGGCATTGGGATTCTGGTGTAGGCATTTTGCCATGGTTTATTCCATGTTTAGTCCATGGTTATGGGCCTTTAGTACCAAGTCTGCCTGAAAACCTTGTGAACTTATTAATGCAGAAAGAAAGAATGAGGAATTGTGGATAATGCATAAGCGAGTGGCCAGTTTTGCAAAAGTTCCAATATGGGTGGTTTATAACTAATTGGAAAAACATGCCTCTTCTCGGTTGCCTTAATCCTTTTTGCAGTGCTCAGGCCTTAAGTGTTCCCAGAAGGTTTAAGGGGGCCTAATAGGCTCCCAGGGTGGTCATTACGGTGAAAAAGGGGGCAAAGAGCTCATGCCTGCGTCTGAGAGTCCTGCAGCTGTTGCCAGCTCGGTCTAGGGGAGCAAAGACCTGGTGGGTCACCAGCCTTCCTGGCAAGGGCCAAGGGGTAGGTGTCAGGCATAGTAGAAAGTAGGGGTTGATTCTGGCTTTAAAGTTAGCCTTTGGAACTGAGAAATCTGGAGGCAGAATTTGGGACCCAGACAGGAAAAGGAAACTGCCGACAGTCCTCTCTGAGCTGAGAAACCCCTGAGCCTTTGATCGTAAGCGCAGTGCTTGCGTCCTTCCATTCTTTTACGAAGTTCTTTTCAGAGATGCAGAAGTTGATGGTCCCACGGTCACTTCCTTGCTGGATTTCTCTGTAAGAGAATGTTCCCAGGGACAGATGGTCTGGCTGGGCCCTGCCCCACCAGTGTCCTTAAGAGGGAAGCCTCTGTCAGCAGAGTGAAACTCAGCCCTGGATGACACCACCGCTCCTCTGGTCCAGGTGCTGTAGAAACAAATGGCCCACCTCAGGCCCCCAGGTCAGAGAGACTCAGCATGTCCCTGTCCCAGCTTTGCTGGCCTCTCTCAGTGCCTGGGCTTCATCTCTCACAGCCACTATGGCGTTGCTTATAAGATGGGAGAATGGGGCTTCCCTGGTGGCGCAGTGGTTGAGAGTCCGCCTGCCAATGCAGGGGACACAGGTTCGTGCCCCGGTCCGGGAAGATCCCACATGACGCGGAGCAGCTGGGCCCGTGAGCCATGGCCGCTGAGCCTGCGCGTCCGGAGCCTGTGCTCCGCAATGGGAGAGGCCACAATAGTGAGAGGCCCGCGTAGCGCAAAAAAAAAAAAAAAAAAGATGGGAGAATGACACCCTCCCCTCCCCAGGGTGGTTTCAGGATGAAATGCAGCACATGCAGCTCCCTCCCCCATCCCTCCACCCAACCCCCACCTAGCGTGTCTCTAGGAGGGGGCCGTGGGCCAAAAGGTGACTCTGCTATTAGAGTTATAAGGGTTTGTGGTTTCCTCTCCGTCTTCACTTCCTTCCAGAAGAGGCTTCTCGGGAAAGGAAGGGCCTTTCAGATCCCGGCACGCAGCTGGGAATGGCTTGGAGCCCAGGGTGACTAGGCTGGGTTGTGGGTTTGATCCACCAGGGCCACTGAGGCACAGCTGGCCAACCGCTGGGTGCTACCAGCCATCCTGCAAACATCGCCTTTGTACACCCCTGAGAGGTGCTCCAACACAGATGAAGAGGATGGTCAGGTCTTGTGCTCAGGACATGCCACTTAGAGTAACACCATAAGGACAGACTTGGTCCTGTGCCTCCCAGGAATTTTTAGCATAGAACGCGTACAACAGGTCCTAGTCCTTTGGCACTGGCCCCTCTTGTTACTATTAATGCCACAGCTATGTGAAACAGACCTGCTCTTGCAGCGGTGGGCTGCCAATCTGCAAATGGTCTCGGGGTCGGTTACCAAGCTGTTTAAGGCTCCATTAGGAAGTGGCTCCGAGACAGTGATTCTAGAGCCAGGGGTGGGTCTCCCTGTTGGGAGGGGTCCCATGGCTGGCCAGCCCCTTGTTTTATGGGCACTCTGACCTGTTCCAGTCACCTGAGGACCTGCGTTAAACAGCTCTGAAGCAGGACCTGCCACCAGATTTGGTGGGCCCAGTATAAAATGAAAATGCAGGGCCCCTCATTCAAAAATTAAGATTCAAGGGACTTCCCTGGCGGTCCAGTGGTTAAGACTCCACACTTCCACTGCAGAGGGCATGGGTTCAATCCCTGGTTGGGGAACTAGGATCCTGCATGCCACGCGGTGCAGCCAAAAAAAAAAAAATTAAGAATCAAGATGGTGACACAGAGCATGCAGGAAAGTGTGCGCGTCCTTCTGCGCACAGGGCCCTGGTTGTATACTTGGCTCACCTGTGAAGCCAGCCCTGGTCTGGAGAGAGAGCACAAGGCAGGCAGCTGGTCCTCAGTACTCGGGTGACCACCCTACCCTTCGGGTGAGTGGACACGTCTCTTTTCTAGACTATTGGTTGGGGAAAGCTGGTGAGATGAGCAGAGCTGAGAGTTGGGCTGAGTGTGACATGCAGTGACAAAGAGGGGGCAGGGTTCCAGGCAGCGTCTTTTCTCTAGAACAGAAGGTCCCTGAGCGTGGACACCTGGTCTGATCATCTTTCCCAGGATTCAAAGTAAAACCAGACAATGATGTGTTACAATTGTCACTCCCCAAGTCAACATTTTCCAAAACCACTTTTTTTTCCTAATTTGTCCTATCTGTGATTTTGGATTATGCATTTTTTTTTTTTTTTAACTGCTACTGGAGAAAACAGACCAAATTGATGAACTTCAAAAGCAAATCCATTACTGCCAGACCTTACTAACCATGGGCATGGAAGGATAAACTAAAACACGGTAAAAGCACTTACTCCTTGTTTCCTTGGCCTTTGGCCCTCAGCCCTGGGCATTCCTGCTAATGCTTTGCCCATGGCCAACCTTTGTGAAAACCTCAACTTTTCTGTCTTAAGTGAGATTTCAAAATAAACTTAGATTGGCTGGAAAAGGACAGTTCACCTGGAGAGCAATTTGTATCTGAAGAGACTGGGTCAGAGGTTGCTAAGGAAACCATTGTTTGCAAAGTTTGGCATATATAAATTATTGGCGAAAAAGGAAAAACGAGTGCCACTTTATTCTTGCAGATGGTAAACAGGAAGGGAAGGCTGTTACTGAGTAAAGTGAGTCATGGAGCATGGGAGGCTCAGATCTAAGTGGGGCTGCGGGACTCCTGTCTCTTTACTTGGGACCCATTTCTATTTTACCTGCTGGGCTCCAAATTCAAAGGCAAACAAAGGCCTTTTATCTGATTGGATGGGAGCACACAATAGATTCTCTGGGTGGGTGGATGGGGGGATGAAAGAAGTCTGCAGAAACTGAAAGAGATTTCTTTTTCTTTTCCTTCCTTCCTTTCTTATTTTTTTTTGAAAATCCCTTGTTTTATTATGAAACCAAAATACCATTTGCAGCACTTTCCTTCTCCTACTAGTCTTTCTTAAAGAATCGAGGTATAATTCACATAATATACAATTCACCCCTTTAAAGTGTACAGTTCAGTGTTTTTAGTGTATTCATAAGGTTGTGCGACCCTCACCACTAATTCCAGAACATTTCCATCACCCCTGAAGGAAACTCTATACCCATCATCTCCCCACAGTCCTCCCATCCCCCTCATGCCCTGACAACCATGAATCTACTTTCTGTCCCTTTGGGTTTATCTGTTCTGGACATATCCTGTACACGGAATCATATAACGTGGCATTTTGTGTCTGGCTTCTGTTGACCTAAAACAATAAAACAGCCAATTATTTTACCAGTAAAATAGGTTTATTAGGGAACAGCAAAGAATCGCAATTCAGGACATGCAATCCATGGCGAACCACAGGCAAGTATAGAGAACAAAAGAGAGGCAGGTTCTTGTATAGAGGAGAAAGGAGAGTTGGGAGGGGCTGTTATAAACAAAGAGTCCATTGGAGGAAACTGGGAGTTTGAAGTGTAGTGGCTTTTCACTCGCTGAATTGTGACAGTCTCTCATTGGCTGGGCAGTTGCTGGGTGAGGAGAAAATCTTCCTTCTGCTGGGGTAGTAAAGTAGTACTGTGGAGATGCAAGGTACATCCCCTCCTATTGGGGTCTGGGATTGACATCCAGTAGCGGGGCATGAGAACTCCCCCTTCAGGCCTCCTGACTCCATTTTAAATGAGGTTTCTGGTTCAATTTTCACACTTCTTTCACTTAGCATAATGTTTTCATGGCCCATCAGTGTTATAGCATGTGTCAGTGCTTCATTCCTTTTTATGATGGAATTATATTCCATTGCATGGAGAGACCATATTTTGTTTATTCATCAGTCAATGGGCAGTTGGTTGTTTCTAGTTTTTGGAAAAAGGGACTCCTAACACCTAATGAAACAGGAATCTCAGAGCTGTGCCTGGCACCTAGGAAACAGAAACATTTACTTGGAAGTTAGGGAACAGATAGTATAGTATTTGGTATTCTTCATTAAAAAAAGCCCATTTCTCAGTTTTGAACCATTCCATCCAAAAGTACTGAAGGGTAACAGAATATGCCACCCCAAAATATGTTTCTTTGACATAGGATTATTTTGAGCTGATTATTTTGAGAACTAGCAGATACATGAGAAGCTTTAAAAACAGAGCAGAAGTTACCCTTTTGTAGGGAATTTACATTTTTAAAGGAAATCTCTATTTGTAAGGGTGCCTCCCTCTCTTACCCTTGTTAACTATGCTTTTCCTGGTAACCTCCCCACAACTGACTTCTCCACATCTTTCGTCTTTAGCTGAGGATAGCATTTAAGCTGGTGGCTTAGGTCACCTGGGGTGTTAACTCATTTTCCCCCCCGAGTATCTCCTGTGTTTACGTGAGGTAGACATATTAATAAACTTCTATTCATTTTTCTGTTGTTAATCTGTCTTTTATTACAAAAGTCTCAGGCAAGAACTAGGAAGGACAGAGGGAAAATTATGTTTTCTCCCCTTCAGTTTCTGGTGACCCAGATGAGACCCACTGGGATGCCCTACTTGCTCTTGAGCCTGAAGATGGGATTCTGAGTAAACTGGCAGAAGCCAGTGGAGGATAAAAATTCTTACCAAAGTCAGCTCTTCCAGATCTCTCTGTAGTGCCCAGTCGAGAGAGGAGGGTAAAATTTCTTATCCTTTCCTTCCCAGTTCAGATTAGCAGGAGTAAAACACTTGTAAAAAACAGTTCTTTGGATTGTTTCTCATCCTGTTCTGCAGATTTGGGCTTCCACATAGGATCATTTCTCTTAGGTGTGAACAACTTCTTTGTGTGTGTGTGTGCGGTACGCGGGCTTCTCACTGTTGTGGCCTCTCCCGTTGCAGAGCACAGGCTCCCGACGCGCAGACTCAGCGGCCATGGCTCACGGGCCCAGCCGCTCCGCGGCATGTGGGATCCTCCCGGACCGGGGCACGAACCCGTGTCCCCTGCATCGGCAGGCGGACTCTCAACCACTGCGCCACCAGGGAAGCCCTTTAACATATTTTAAAGTCCTTGTCTGCTAATTCCAACATCTGGGTCATGCATGGATCTGCTTTTATGAACAGTGTGTTCCTGTTTCACATAGCTAGTAATTTGGATTGTATGCTGAGCATTGTGGATAACATGTAAAAATTCCAGATATATTATCTTCCTCTAAAAAATGTTGAGTTTTGTTCCTGCAGAGAGTTAAATTAGTGACTGATCACCTTTGAACATATCAAGGCTTGGTTTTCAACTTTGTTAGAATGGGTTTTCCACTACACCTCATAGAGTCTCATTGTATACAAGCATGGGTTAGAATTTGGCCAACGATCTGAGGATCCCCTGTGCAGATTTCTGTGCCTCCTTCTGTGTGGCTCCTTCCTGCTCTGTGCCTTGTCCTGGAAGTCCCAGATTCCCTAGCATCCTTGAACTCTTATCTCTATTTCCTCCAGTTAACAAGACTGCTGCTTTCTATTTGAACTGTACATCCTCACTCAGCCCTTTGGAAAGTGCTCCTTTCCAAAGAAAGCCTTGGTGAGATTTTATCTCATGTACTTCCCTTCTCTCAAGGATTGCAGTTCTGTGCTGCACTGCCCAATTCCTGCAAACAACTGGTATATATATACTGTTTACTTTTAGAGTTGTTTATGATGAGGGAGGGATAATCCTTTGGGGCTGGCCATGCAAACGTCTACAACTTTTTATTTTATTTATATATATATATATATATATATATATATATATATATATATATATATATATATGATTTCTGGGTTTTGAGTCATGCTTAGAAAGGACTTCCCTAACAAGAGATGGTTTAAAAAGTTTCTTCTAGTACTTTTACTGTTTAATTTTTTATGTTTAAATCATCTACTCATTCAGAATTTATTTTGGTGGAAGGAATAAGGTAGAGGGACCTAACAAGTTTTACCCCAGACGCTACCCAGTTGTTCTAGTACCAGTAACTAGAGAGTGCCCCCTCTCCACTGATTTGAAATAAAGTCTTATTTATATACTAAATTTTTGAATGTATTATGTGTATTTGACTTTTTCTTCTGTGCCATTGATTTGTTATACATATATATACATGCATGGATACTTGTTGGTATGAAATTGTTTTAATTACTGTAGTATAATCTGATTTAGTATCTAGTAGGGTTAGTTTTACTTCATTATTCTTCTTTTCAGAAATTTTCTGGTTGTTTAAAATTTCATAAACTTTATTTTTTTATAAATTTATTTATTTATTTATTTTTGGCTGCGTTGGGTCTTCGTTGTTGCGCACGGGCTTTCTCTAGTTGTGGAGACTGGGGGCTACTCTTTGTTGTGGTGCGTGGGCTTCTCATTGCTGTGACTTCTCTTGTTGCAGAGCACAGGCTCTAGGTTCGCGGGCTTCAGTAGCTGCAGCACGAAGGCTCAGTAGTTGTGGCTCATGGGCTCTAGAGCACAGGCTCAGTAGCTGTGGTGCACGGGCTTAGTTGCTCCGCAGCATGTGGGATCTTCCCGGACCAGGGCTCGTACCTGTGTCCCCTGCATTGGCAGGTGGATTCTCAACCACTGTGCCACCAGGGAAGCCCAAAAGTTTCATAAACTTTAGAATCAGCTTGTCTAGTTTAAAAAATATGCATGAACATATACACACACACGCATGTATATCCCTGTGGGGTATTTTTATTGAGATCATGTTATTTGTATGTTAAATTTATGAAGTTAATTTTTTTCTTAATTCTTTTTTTTTTTTTTTTTTTTTTTTTTTTTGCGGTACAAGGGCCTCTCACTGTTGTGTCCTCTCCCGTTGCGGAGCACAGGCTCCGGACGCGCAGGCTCAGCGGCCATGGCTCACAGGCCCAGCCGCTCTGTGGCATGTGGGATATTCCCGGACCGGGGCACGAACCCATGTCCCCTGCATGGGTAGGCGGACTCTCAACCACTGCGCCACCAGGGAAGCCCTGAGAAGTTACCTTTTTAATGGCTTTATTTTTATACTATAAAAATCACTCATTTTAAGTGTACATTTCAATGATGTTTAGTGAATTTAGAGTTGTGCTGCCATCTTTACATATTTTAGAACATTTCCATCACCCAAGAAAATTCCCTGTGCCCATTTGCAGCCACTTTCTCTATCCACATCCTTAGGCAACCACAACCTGTTTTCTCTTTCTGTCTAATTTCCTTTCCTGGACATTTCATATAAATGGAATCATACAACATGTGGTCTTTGCGTCTATCTTTCACTTAGCACCATGTTTTTAAGATTCATCTCTGTTCCTTTTTATTGCTGAGTGGCATCCTGTAGTATGGACATGCTGCCTTTTGTTTATTCATTTAACAGCTGATGGGTGTTCGTGCACAAGTCTTTGTGTGAGTGTACATTTTCATTTCTCTCGAGTAGATACCTGGGAGTGGAATCATTGAGCCATATGGTCAATTTATGTTTAACTTTTAAGAAATTGCTAGTTTCCCAGGGTGGCCACACCATCTTACATTCCCACAAGCATGCGTGAGAGCTCCAGTCCCACACACTCCCTAACGCTTGGTATTGATAGTTATATCTTTGTAGTGTTGAACCTTTCTAGATCAGAACATATGCAGTATGGCTTTCTTTGCATTTGTAGTGTTTTACATCCCTCGCAGCTTTTAATAGATTTCTTCACATAGATCGTACACATCTTTGTGCATTTATTTCTGGGAGGTTTACTGAGGAGGGGTGCTGTTGTAAGCGGGATATATTCTTCTGTTAACTTTTCCAGCTGCTTGCCGTTTGTACATAGGAAAGCTAGTTGTTTTGGTCGGTTACTTCTCTAGCTGACCCCTTAGAGAAATCTCTCACTGCCTGCCACATTTTTGGTTGCTTCTCTTGGAGTTTCCAGAGTAAACACAATTATTTCACCTCTTTCTTTCTCCTTAAATTGCTTATTTTTTCTCTTGCCTACTTTCATCAGTTAGAAACTTCCAAACAAAGTAGTGGTGCAGGGCATTCTTTTGTTCCAGAGTCTCATGGGAACTTGTTGCTTCCAGCCATCACAAATGATGCTGAATTCTGGCTGGATGTGTGTGCGTTCGTTTGTGTGTGTAATTTTATCATGTTAATGAAGTATCCCTTTTCTGATTCTGTGAAAGATTTTCTAACGAATGGGTAAATATTGTCACATGCCATTTAACATCTGTTACAATCATGATTTTTCTTCTCTAATATATTAATATAAAGTGAATTAAAAGATGTCCTAATATCAAACCGTCCTTGTCGTACTGTACAAGTCTCACTCAGTTCTGGTGATTTTTCCCTTTTGATGTTCCTGTGGATTTTATTTGCTAATGTTTTATTTTGGACTTTTGCACTGATTTTTACTTAAATGAAATTGGCCTGTGGTTTTCCTTTGTTGTGCTATAGTTGTTGGCTTTTGGCATCAGTGTTCTACAGGTTCCTGATCAAGAATTTGGAAGTGTTTCTTCTTCTTCTAGGCCCTGGAGCAGTTTAAATAGCATTGGAGTTAGCATTTAAACTGGCTGACTTCACCTGGGAAACCATCCCTGCCTGGGATCAGGCTCTGTTCCTCACCGCCACCACCACGGGGGCTTGGGGGATGGATGTAGTTTCTTGTAGTCTAGTTAGATACTTTCTGTTTTGGTATTTGTGGGTACTTTTTTTCCCCCTAGAAAATATCCATTTCCTCTAAGTTTTCAAATTTTTTTTGCATAGACAGTCAGCCTTGGTTGTCCCCTTCTCATCTTGATTAGCTCAACACCCCCCACCCCCGATAAAACAACTTTTGGATTGACTTAAGGTCAGCATTTTTCTGTTCATTTATTAATTTGTGAAAACTTTTACATTCAGGAAATGGACACATGCTTCCAAGGAGAAATACACTAAGACACACATCACATCCCAGACCCCCTGGGGCAGCAGGAACTCACTGGAAATCATCTTTGTTAGACAGTCAAGCGTCTTGCTCCTCTCCGGGGAGCTCAATTCCAAGTTTACTGGCCAGAGTGCTTCAGCGTGACCTCATTTCCACCCACTCCTTCCCTGTCTTTGAAAAGAATTGAAAAGCGAGGTTAGGTAATAAAAGCTGACTAAGTTTTTCATAAGATGTGGGTTGACTGGGTCACTTTCCTCCTCCCTTGACAAGGGTCAACATGAACAGTTTTTCCTCTTCCACTTCTGTTGTAAAACTCAGGCTCACACTTAAACAATGGCCACCCTTTAATTTGGTCGTAACCCCAACACATGGCAAGAGTGAGACTGATGGTGGTGAAGGGGAGCAGAACATGGCACACCAAAATATGCTACTTCGGTGTAATGGTTATTTTGAGCTGAAGGCAGTTGAGAAGAAGCAGATATAAGAAAAGCTCTGCCCTCCCCTTATTCGCCTAAAAGCAGGACGTAATATGTAAATGTGTCTCCCCTCCTCTCTCTACCAGAGGGACAGAGGTTAATTACTGGAGACAACACTAGGCCCTTGTCTGCACAGAGTAATCTACATAACAAATTGCTGGATCATATGGCAACTCTATTTTTAGTTTTTTGAGGCACCTCCATACAGTTCTCCATAGTGGCTGTATCAATTTACATTCCCACCAACAGTGTAGGAGGGTTCCCTTTTCTCCAAACCCTCTCCAGCATTTATTGTTGGTAGACTTTTTGATGATGGCCATTCTGACCAGTGTGAGGTGGTACTTCATTGTAGTTTTGATTTGCATTTCTCTAATAATTAGCATTGTTGAGCACCTTTTCATGTGCTTTTAGGCCATCTGTATGTCTCTTTGGAGAAATGTCCATTTGGATCTTCTGCCCATTTTTTGATTGGGTTGTTTGGTTTTTTTCTATATTGAGCTGCACGAGATGTTTGTATATTTTGGAGATTAATTCCTTGTTGGTCGCTTCGTCTGCAAATATCTTCTCCCATTCTGTGGGTTGTCTTTTCGTTTTGTTTATGGTTTCCTTTGTTATGAAAAAGCTTTGAAGTTTAATTAGGTCCCATTTGTTTATTTTTGCTTTTATTTTCATTACTCTAGGAGGTGGATCCCAAAAGATATTGCTATGATTTATGTCAAAGAGTGTTCTGCCTATGTTTTCCTCTAAGAGTTTTATAGTATCCGATCTTACATGTAGGTCTTTAATCCATTTTGAGTTTATTTTTATGTATGGTGTTATAGAATGTTCTAATTTCATTCTTTTACATGTAGCTGTCCAGTTTTCCCAGCACCACTTATTGAAGAGACTGTCTTTTCTCCATTGTATATTCTTGCCTCCTTTGTCATAGAGAAATTGACCATAGGTGCGCGGGTCTATTTCTGGGCTTTCTATCCTGTTCCATTGATCTATATTTCTGTTTTTGTACCAGTACCATACTGTTTTGATTACTGTAGCTTTGTAGTATAGTCTGAAGTCAGGGAGCCTTATTCCTCTAGTTCCATTTTTATTTCTCAAGATTGCCTTGGCTATTCTGGGTCTTTTGTGTTTCCATACAAATTTTTAAGATTTTTTTGTTCTAGATCTGTTTAAAAAAAAATGCCATTGGTAATTTGATAGGGGTCACATCGAATCTGTAGATTACCTTGGGTAGTGTAGTCATTTTGACAATATTGATTCTTCCAATCCAAGAACATGGTGTATCTTTCCATCTGTTTGTGTCATCTTCAATTTCTTCGTCAGTGTCTTATAATTTTCTGAGTACTGGTCTTTTTGCCTCCTTAGGTAGGTTTATTCCTCGGGTTTTTTTTTTTTTTATGCAATGGTAAATGGGATTGTTTCCTTAATTTCTCTTTCTGATCTTTTGTTGTTAGTGTATAGAAATGCAATAGATATCTGTGTATTAATTTTGTATCCTGCAACTTTACTGAGTTCATTGATGAGCTCTAGTAGTTTTCTGGTAGCTTCTTTAGGATTTTCTATGTATAGTATCATGTCCTCTGCAAACAGTGACAGTTTTATTTCTTTTCCAGTTCCGATTCCTTTTATTTCTTTTTCTTTTCTGATTGCTGTGGCTAGGACTTCCAAAACTATGTTGAATAAAAGTGGTGAGAGTGGACGTCCTTGTCTTGTTCCTCATCTTAGAGAAAATGCTTTCAGCTTTTCACTGTTGAATATGATGTTAGCTGTGGGTTTGTCATATATGGCCTTTATTATGTTGAGGTATGTTCCCTCTATGCCCACTTTCTGGAGAGTTTTTATTATAAATGAGTATTGAATGTTGTCAAAAGCTTTTTCTGCATCTATTGAGATGATTATATGGTTTTCACTTTTCAATTTGTTAAGTGGTGTATCACACTGACTGACTTGTGGATATTGAAAAATCCTTGTATCCCTGGGATAAATCCCACTTGATTATGGTGTATGATCCTTTCAATGTATTGTTGGATTTGATTTGCTAGTAGTTTGCTGAGGATTTTTGCGACTATGTTCATCAGTGATATTGGCCTGTAATTTCTTTTTTTGTGGTGGTATCCTTGTCCGGTTTTGGTATCAGGGTGGCTTCACAGAATGAGTTTGGGAGTGTTCCTTCCTCTGCAATTTTTTGAAATAGTTTTAGAAGGATAAGTGTTAACTCTTCTCTAAATGTTTGATAGAGTTCACCTGTGAAGCTATCTGGTCCTGGACTTTTGTTCGTTGGGAGTTTTTAAATTACAGTTTCAATTTCAGTGCTTCTGATTGGTCTGTTCATATTTTCTATTTCTTCATGGTTCAGTTTTGGGAGATTGTACCTTTCTAAGAATTTGTCCATTTATTCTACATTGTCCATTTTATTGGCATATAGTTGCTCATGATCCTTTGTATTTCTGTGACGTCCATTGTTAACTTCTTTTTCATTTCCAATTTTATTGATTTGAGCCCTCTTCCTTTGTTCTTGATGAGCCTGGCTAAAGGTTTATCAATTTTGTTTATCTTTTCAAAGAACCAGCTTTTAGTTTCATTGATCTTTTCTATTGCTTTCTTTGTCTCTATTTCCTTTATTTCTACTCTGAACTTTATGATTTCTTTCGTTCTGATAAATTTTGGGTTTTGTTCTTTCTCTAGTTGCTTTGGGTTTAAGTTTAGGTTGTTTGTTTGGGATTTTTCTTGTTTCCTGAGGTAAGACTGTAGTGCTATAAACTTCCCTCTTAGAACTGATTTTCCTGTGTCCCATAGGTTTTGGATCAGTGTTTTCATTTTCATTTGTCTCTAAGTATTTTTTGGTTTTCCTTTTGATTTTTTTCAGTGATCCATTGGTTGTTTAGTAGCATACTGTTTAGCCTCCACGTGTTTGTGTTTTTTACAGCTTTTTTTCTTGTAGTTGATTTCTAATCTCATAATGTTATGGGAGAGACCAATTTTTTTTTTTTTTTTTTGCGGTATGCAGGCCTGTCACTGTTGTGGCCTCTCCCGTTGCGGAGCACAGGCTCCAGACACACAGGCTCAGTGGCCATGGCTCACGGGCCCAGCCGCTCCGCGGCATGTGGGATCTTCCCATGACCGGGGCATGAACCCGTGTCCCCTGCATCGGCAGGCAGACTCTCAACCACTGCGCCACCAGGGAAGACCAAGACCACTTTTTTCATCCATTCATTCATTGATGGACACTTGGGTTGCTTTCTTCCTTCTTCCCTCCTTCCCTCCTTTTTTTTAAAAAAATTATTTTATCCAGTCGTTTTTGGCTGCACTGGGTCTTCCTTGAGCACATGCTTTCTCTAGTTGTGGTGAGCAGAGGCTACTCTTCATTGCGGTGCGTGGGCTTCTCATTGCGGTGGCTTCTCTTGTTGCGGAGCACAGGCTGTAGTCACGCAGGCTTCAGTAGTTGTGGCTCGCGGGCTGTAGAGCGCAGGCTCAGTAGTTGTGGCACACTGGTTTAGTTGCTCCGTGGCATGTGGGATCTTCCTGGACCAGGGCTTGAACCCATGTCCCCTGCATTGGCAGGCGGATTCTTAACCACTGAGCCACGAGGGAAGCCCCCTCCTTACTTTTTAATTTTTAAAAACTCTCTGGGACAAGAAGCATCATAATATTTATAAAGGAAATTTTAAAAGAAAAATAATCAGCTACAGTGTCCTGCCCTTCTTATATGAACTGTTTTCATTTTCCTCTATTCCCTACCAGCTTTTGTCCATATGCAGTCACTATTAGTGCAGATTTTTATGCTGTCTTGTCTTCTGCTTTACTTGGAGGCTAATCTTTTTTTCATGTTAATACATTGCCTCATGCTGAACTTTTTGACAGATGAGTTCAAGATAATGTTTGCAACTAATACAACTTTAAAAAATCATTTCCCTGTTGGCTGTTTTTAATTTTCCATTATTTTGAATAATGAAATTATTTTGAAATCTTTTGGAATCATTTATGTCTTCCTTCCCTCCCTCGCTTTGGATAAAGGCCCAGGAGTGGGTTTATTAGGTCAAAGGAACGAATGGTTTTAAGACTTTCAAAACATGCTACTGAGGTTGTACTAATTGAAACTGCCCTTTACAGAATTTGAGGGGATGGGTTTTGCTGACAGCCTCACCAGTTCTGGGTGTCATTATTTATGTATCTATTTTGCAGTAGATTAAGTTATAATCACTATTTTCATTCACATTTGATTATCAGTAAAATTAAATTTTCTGCCTAATGTTTACTCCTCAGTTGTATTTTTCTACTTTTGAATTGCCTTCTCCCACACTTTACCAAGTTATCTCATGGTGAGTCAATTCCAAAGAAATTTATCTGTACCTGCTCTTTGTTTGCTGTAGGTATGAATATTTATAGGTATTTTTTAACATCTTTATTGGAGTATAATTGCTTTACAATGGTGTGTTAGTTTCTGCTTTATAACAAAATGAATCAGTTATACATATACATATGTTCCCATATCTTTTCCCTCTTGCATCTCCCTCCCTCCCACTCTCCCTATCCCACCACTCTAGGTGGTCACAAAGCACCGAGCTGATCTCCCTGTGCTATGCGGCTGCTTCCCACTAGCTATCTATTTTACGTTTGGTAGTGTATATAAGTCCATGCCACTCTCTCACTTTGTCCCAGCTTACCCTTCCCTCTCCCCATATCCTCAAGTCCATTCTCTAGTAGGTCTGTGTCTTTATTCCCGTCTTACCCCTAGGTTCTTCATGACATTTTTTTTTTCTTAGATTCCATATATATGTGTTAGCATACGGTATTTGTCTTTCTCTTTCTGACTTACTTCCCTCTGTATGACAGACTCTAGGTCCATCCACCTCACTACAAATAACTCAATTTCATTTCTTTTTATGGCTGAGTAATATTCCATTGTATATATGTGCCACATCTTCTTTATCCATTTATCTGATGATGGACACTTAGGTTGCTTCCATCTCCTGGCTATTGTAAATAGAGCTGCAATGAACATTTTGGTACATGACTCTTTTTGAATTATGGTTTTCTCAGGGTATATGCCCAGTAGTGGGATTGCTGGGTCATATGGTAGTTCTATTTGTAGTTTTTTAAGGAACCTCCATACTGTTCTCCATAGTGGCTGTGCCAATTCACATTCCCACCAGCAGTGCAAGAGTGTTCCCTTTTCTCCACACCCTCTCCAGCATTTATTGTTTCTAGATTTTTTGATGATGGCCATTCTGACTGGTGTGAGATGATATCTCATTGTAGTTTTGATTTGCATTTCTCTAATGATTAATGATGTTGAGCATTCTTTCATGTGTTTGTTGGCAATCTGTATGTCTTCTTTGGAGAAATGTCTATTTAGGTCTTCTGCCCATTTTTGGATTGGGTTGTTTGTTTTTTTGTTATTGAGCTGCATGAGCTGCTTGTAAATTTTGGAGATTAATCCTTTGTCAGTTGCTTCATTTGCAAATATTTTCTCCCATTCTGGGGGTTGAATATTTATAGGTATTTTTAATGGAATCCTTCCCTCTCTGTTTTTCTTTAAATGCCGTACATGGGCATGCACACCCACCCACACGCCCCAAATTGCCAAGTGTTGATCTTAAATCAGCCTGGAGAAGGGAGAACTGCTCTCCCTCCTGGGGCACCCACTGTGCCCAGCCCACTGCTGGGTTCCTGGTAAGCATGTGAGGGACAGAGCTGGGAGGCAGGCTGGGAAGTCTGCAGTTTCCTTTCTGGACCAGAAATCGCTGAGCCATTGCACAGCTTTAGAAATCTACAGGTGGTTGCAGATTGTAGGTGCATCTATCTCCGGCCTGCTCAGGCCCCTGCATTCCAGTTTTCTCTTCCGTTGTCTCCTTCCCTCCTCCAGAGCCAAGTTCCCAGCAACAAGGCCTAGCACAGCACTTCAGACAGTTGTGGGTGCATTTCTGCTTGAGCGTCACACGGCTTATGGGCTGTTTTGATGCATATTAGGAAAGGATGAACAAGCACTACACATTATGGCTTGGGACAAGGCTAAAGTTAATTTGACTCTTTCTTAAAGTAAATGGCAGACTACAGGCACACCTCAGAGATACCGGGGTTCAGTTCCAGACCGCTGCAATAAAGCAAGTCACGTGAATTTTTTGGTTTCCCACTGCGTCTGTTATGTTTATACTACACTGTAGTCTATTAAGTGTGCAATAGCATTGCTTCTAAAAAAACAATGTACATACCTTAATTAAACCATAACACATATAATAATAATGAAAACGTCTGAAATACTGTGAGAATTACCAAAATGTGACACAGACACGAAGTGAGCAATGCTCTGTGAAAAATGGCACTGATAGATTTCCTCGACGCAGCGTTGCCACAAACGTTCAATTTGTAAAAACAAAAACAAAAACACAACATCTGCAAAGTGCAATAAAACAAGGTGTGCCTGTAGATGGCACAATGCTGTTGAGAATGTAGAAGGCAGATGGTTGTTGTTGGGCAGCCTTGGGGATCAGCGCCAGCCTGGCCATCTGCTAGTTGTGTGACCTTGGGTACGTCCCCTGGGCTCTCTGAGCCTGCTGCTTCTATTACATGGGGATCGTCCACTCCTCATTGGGTTATTATAAAGTCTGAGAGAAGAGCAAATGTCTTTCAAAGAGCAGTGCCTGTACTCTGGGATCTTCTAGTTGTAACCATGGCAACATGGCATCTGCTCAATCAATCACGACAGCCATCCCCTCCCACTTCCCTCCAGAGTGTGGGAATGAGCAGGACCGGCTCCCTGATTCCCATTCACTCCTAAAAACTCTAAAACTCTCTAGAGCTCCTTCTTCTAAACTTCACTGAGCATCTGCTGTGTGCCAGGCATTTACGTGTGGGGAGGCCAGGGACAGTCTGGCGTCTGGCCCTCTGGTGGCCCCATGCCTCATGGCTGACACTTCACCCTTTGCTCTGGACTCTGGACTTGGTGTAGAGAGGGCCCTGGGAACCCCCTACTGGTGGGCAGGTTTCACAGCCACCCAGCACCCCCCCCACACCCCCTGCCAATCTCTCCAGTGGATGGCTAACCCCAGCAATCTAATGGACATGTTCTTGGAATCTGCCAGCTTTATTTTTTCAGTTGAAAACTCAAGGGAAAAGCCTCCCCCCAAAGAAAGTGAACAACTTTTAGGGCTGTAACTCTTGGGGTCTGAGTGCCCAGGTGCAGAGCACACGTCTGTGGAAACCGGCCCCCTGGAGCATTCAGTCTTAGAGTCAGGCTCTACCCCAAAGAGGGAGGCACCCAACCAGGCTTGTGGTTCAGGGATTTGGGACCATCAGTTTCCCCTCAAGGATCCTCATGCCTCAGGGGAGACCCTGAAGAGGGCAGGGGAAGCCAATCCCAGGCTAGGAGACCCGGGGCAGCCTGGCTCATACAGCTGAGGCTTCCGAAACAGCAGCCAGCGAGTGACTAAATATCTCAGGCAGAACAGTTGCTGGAGCGGCTTCCGCTCTCCAGAGCTGGGCCCGGCAGGCCAGGCTGCCTCCTGGAATTACAGGGCAGGTGTTGAGGGAGGTGGAGCATTACCCAGACCAGTGTGGGCTTTACCGCCCCCAGAAGCATTCTGAAATCAATGCCTAACAGCCCTTCTTTCCTGCATCTGTGTCTTTCCTGGTCTTCTCTGAGTTTCTTGGCATTTCGTGCTGCTTGTCCTGCCCCAGACAGGAATCTTGAGCTTGCTGACGAGATGGGATTGTGGTAGGAGGAGAGGGAGTCTGAAATCTTTGGCAGCCTGGTGCTGGCTCAGGCAAAATCTCAAACTGCAAAGAAAAAAGAAGAGAAGTAAGGCTTTGCTGTGGGCCCAGAGGACAGGGAGCTCCCGCCGTTTCCTGGAAGCGAGCTGAGGGCCCCTGTTATAGCCCCTGGCGTGCTGTAGGCCCAGCAGGGTCAGGCCTCGAGTGGCCCTCATTAAAAGGACATCTCCCCCTTTGGAAGAGCAGTGGGTATGGTTAGATGGTTCCCTGCACTTGTGAGACATGCCCTCACCCCCACCCCAGGAGTTCCTGGCCTGGGAGAGGGCTGAACCCCAGAACGTGATGCTTTGGGAGCATGGAGGGTGCACCCAAAGTGGGGGGTAGAGGGGAGTTCAGGGGCTGAGTCCTGATGAAGAGAGGGTATCCAGGTCATGAAAGCAGCAGGGACATTCAGATGTTTCCAGTACATTTGGTGACATCTGAATGACTTTTCTTTACTTTCAGAAGGAGCCAGCCGTACCCTTGGATATCCAGCTCACACTGAAGCAGGGACCTCTTCAACTTAGGGGTCACAGACCCAGGAAGACCCTCGGCACCTCTCTGGGCAAGGCACACCATCAGCAGGTAAGGCTTTTTTTGTTTTTTTTTAATTTATTAATTTTTGGCTGTGTTGGGTGTTTGCTGTTACGCGCAGGCTTTCTCTAGTTGCAGCGAGCGGGGCCTACTCTTTGTTGCGGTGAGAGGGCTTCTCATTGCAGTGGCTTCTCTTTGTTGCGGAGCATGGGCTCTAGGCGCACGCGCTTCAGTAGTTGTGGCACACAGGCTTCAGTAGTTGTGGCACACAGGCTTCAGTAGTTGTGGCTCGCGGGCTTAGTTGCTCCGCGGCATGTGAGATCTTCCCAGACCAGGGCTCGAACCCATGTCCCCTGCATTGGCAGGCAGATACTTAACCACTGTGCCACCAGGGAAGTCCCAGCAGGTGAGTTTTAATCTCTGTACTTCATTTCTTTTTCTGGTCTTACTGAGTGTGATGGGGTCATCAATACAATATGTAATAGAAACAGAGAGAAAGAGTGTCTATCTCCTTGCTTCTGATGTTTCTCCATCAACTGTGATGTTAAAGGCTGGATACCAAATACCTCAAGTTACCAGGTTAAGGAAGGTCCCTCCTAGCCCTCATTTGCTAAGAGAATTTTTTAAAAAGAAAATATGAGCATTAGACAATCTTATTAAATTCCTTTTCTGTCATCTGTTGATATGATATCTTTGGTTCTTTCCAGATATGATATTTTTAAAATTTTCTAGTTCCCTGCCAAAATTTTTTTTAACATCTTTATTGGAGTATAATTGCTTTACAATGGCGTGTTAGTTTCTGCTTTATAACAAAGTGAATCAGCTATACATATACATATATCCCCATATCTCTTCCCTCTTGTGTCTCCCTCCTACCCTCCCTATCCCACCCCTCTAGGTGGTCACAAAGCATGGAGCTGATCTCCCTGTGCTATGCGGCTGCTTCCCACTAGCTCTCTGTTTTACATTTGGTAGTGTATATATGTCCATGCCACTCTCTCACTTTGTCCTAGCTTACCCTTCCCCCTCCCCATGTCCTCAAGTCCATTCTCTAGTAGGTCTACATCTTTATTCCCGTCCTGCCCCTAGGTTCTTCATGACCTTTTTTCTTAGATTCCATATATATGTGTTAGCATACGGTATTTGTTTTTCTCTTTCTGACTTACTTCGTCCTGTATGACAGACTCTAGGTCCATCCACCTCACTACAAATAACTCAATTTCGTTTCCTTTTATGGTTCCTTTTGGTTTCCTTTTATATTCCATATATACAATGGAATATTAAATATTCCTTTAATATTCCATTGTATATACGTGCCACATCTTCTTTATCCATTCATCTGTCGATGGACACGTAGGTTGCTTCCATGTCCTGGCTATTGTAAATAGAGCTGCAATGAACATTGTGGTACATGACTCTTTTTAAATTATGGTTTTCTCAGGGTATATGCCCAGGAGTGGGATTGCTGAGTCATATGGTAGTTCTATTTGTAGCTTTTTTAAGGAACCACCATACTGTTCTCCATAGTGCCTGTATCAATTTACATTCCCACTAACAGTGCAAGAGGGTTCCCTTTTCTCCACACCCTCTCCAGCATTTGTTGTTTGTAGATTTTCTAATGATGCCCATTCTAACTGGTGTGAGGTGATACCTCATTGTAGTTTTGATTTGCATTTCTCTAATGATTAGTGATGTTGAGCATCCTTTCATGTGGTTTGTTGGCCATCTGTATATCTTCTTTGGGGAAATGTCTATTTAGGTCTTCTTCCCAATTTTGGATTGGGTTGTTTGTTTTTTTGATATTGAGCTGCATGAGTTGCTTGTAATCCCTGCCGAAATTTATGGTCTGTGTTGGATAAACCCATTTCTGAATTCCTGTGGGTTTGTGTCTGTTGTCTGACTCTGCTGGTTCTTGCTCTTAGAATTTTGTCTCCTTAAGTGTGTTTGTTTTTTATAATTACAGTGGTTATAAGTTCAGTGTTTAGAGTTGTATCACCATGCCTAGCATATGAAGTAGGTGCTCAGTAAAAATTTTTTAATTAAAAGATTCTTAGTTGTGGCAAAATATACATCACAAAAAAATTGACCATCTTAATAAGTGCACAGGTCAGTAGTGTTAAGTACTTTCACTTTGTTGTGCAACTATCACCACCACCCATTCTCCAGAATGCTTTTCATCTTGCAAAACTGAAACTCTGTCCCCATTAAACAACTCCTATTATCCTCTTAGACCAGCCCATGGCAACCATCATTCTGTGTTCTGTCTCTATGAATTTGACAACTCTAGGTACCTCATAGAAGGGGAATCATACAGTATCAGTCTTTTTGTGACTGGCTTATTTCATTTAGCATAATGTTCTCAAAGTTCATTCATGTTGTAGCTTTTGTCAGGATTTCCTTCCTTTTTAAGGTTGAATGATATTCCATTGTATGTATATATATATATTTGCTTATCCATTCAATTGCTGATGGACACTTGGGTTGCTTATAACTTTTGGCTATTGTGAATAATGATGCTATGATGGGTGTATAAATATCTTTGAGATCCTGCTTTCAATTCTTTTGGGGTATATACCCAGAAGTGGAATGACTGGATCATATGGTAATTTTATTTTTAATTTTTTTGAGGAACTGCCATGCTGTTTTCCATATTAGCTACACCATTTTACATTGCCACCAACAGTGCATGATGGTTCCAATTTCTTCACATCCTTGCTAACATTATTTTCTAATTTTTTGATAGTAGCCACTCTAATGGGTGTGAGTTTATATACCATTGTGGATTTGATTCACATTTCCCTAATGATTGGTGATATCGAGCATCTTCTCATGTACTTGTTGGTTATTTGTATATCTTCTTTGAAGGAAAGTCTATTCAAGTCCTTTGACCAATTTTATTTTTTTTGTCAGAGTATAGTTGCTTTACAATATTGTGTTTGTTTATACTTTACAGCACAATGAATCAGCTATATGTATACATATATCCCCTCTTTTTTGGATTTCCTTCTCATTTAGGTCACCACAGAGTATTGAGTAGAGTTCCCTGTGCTATACAGTAGGTTCTCATTAGTTATCTATTTTATACATAGTATCAATAGTGCATATATGTCAATCCCAATCTCCCAATTCATCCCCCCACTTCTCCCTTGGTATCCATACGTTTGTTCTCTACATCTGTGCCTCTGTTTCTGCTTTGTAAATAAGATTGTCTGTACCAATTTTTTCAGATTCCACATATATGCGTTAATATATGATATTTGCTTTTCTCTCTCTGACTTACTTCATTCTGTATGACAGTCTTTATGTCCATCCATGTCTCTACAAATGACCCAATTTCGTTCCTTTTTATGGCTGAGTAATATTCCATGGTATGTATGTACCACATCTTTATCCATTCCTGTTGATGGATATTTAGGTTGCTTCCATGTCCTGGCTATTGTAAACAGTGCTGCAATGAACATTGTGGTACATGACTCTTTCTGAATTATGGTTGTCTCAGGGTGTATGCCCAGTAGTGGGATTGCTGGGTCATATGGTAGTTCTATTTTTAGTTTTTTGAGGCACCTCCATACTGTTCTCCATAGTGGCTGTACCAATTTACATTCCTACCAACAGTGTAGGAGGGTTCCCTTTTCTCCACACCCTCTCTCCAGCATTTATTGTTTGTAGAGTTTTTGATGGTGGCCATTCTGACTGGTGTGAGGTGATACCTCATTGTAGTTTTGATTAGCATTTCTCTAATAATTAGTGGTGTTGAGCATCTTTTCATGTGTTTGTTGGCCATCTGTATGTCTTCTTTGGAGAAATGTCTATTTAGGTCTTCTGTCCATTTTTTGACCTACACTCTTTTTTTTGGCCGTACGTGGCCTCTCACTGTTGTGGCCTTTCCCGTTGCGGAGCACAGGCTCCGGACGCGCAGGCTCAGCGGCCATGGGTCACGGGCCCAGCCACTCCACGGCATGTGGGATCTTCCCAGACCGGGGCATGAACCCGTGTCCCCTGCATCGGCAAGTGGACTCTCAACCACTGTGTCACCAGGGAAGCCCCTCTTCTGCCCACTTTTTGACTGGGTTGTTTGGGTTTTTTGATATTGAGCTGCATGAGCTGTTTGTATATTTTGGAGATTAATCCTTTGTCAGTTACTTCATCTGCAAATATTTTCTCCCATTCCATAGGTTGCCTTTATACTCTGTTGATTGTGTCATTTCATGCACAGAAGTTTTTAATTTTGATGAAGTCCAGTTGGTCTATTTATTCTTTTATTGCTTGTGCCTTTGGTGTCATATCCAAGAAATCAATGGCAAATCCAATGTCATGAAGCTTTCCCCTGTTTTTTTGTAAGAGTTTTATAGTTTTAGTTCTTATATTTATGTATTTGATTTATTTTGAGCTAATGTTTTTATAGGGCGTAAGGCAAGGGTCCAACTTCATTCTTTTCATGTAGATATTCAATTTTCCCAGCACTGTTTGATGAAAAGATTGTACTTTCTCCATTGAATGGTCTTGACATACTTGTCAAAAATTATTTGACCATATACGCAAGGGTTTATGTCTGGGCTATTTTATTCCTTTGGTCTATATGTCTGTCTTTATGCCAGTACCACAGTGTTTTGATTACTGTAGCTTATGTTAAAAGTTTTGAAACCAGGAAGTGTGAGACCTCTAACTTTGTTCTTTTTCAAGATTGCTTTGGCTACTTGGGGCCCCCTTGAGATTCTGTATGAATTTTAGGGAAGGTTTTTATATTTCTGCAAAAAAAGCCATTGGGATTTTGACAGAGATTGCGTTAAATCTGTGGATCACTGAGTAGTATTAATATCTTAATGATATTAAGTCTTTCAATCCATGAACATGGGATATCTTTCCATTTATTTGTATCTTCTTTAATTTCTTTCAGCAGTGCTTTGTAGTTTTCAGTGTATAAGTTTTTCACCTCTGGTTAAGTTTATTCCTAAGTATTTTATTCTTTTTGATGTTATTGTAAATGGAATTATTTTCTTAATTTCCTTTTTGGAATGCTCATTAGTGTATAGAAACACAATTGATTTTTGTGTGTTGACTTACATTCTGCAACTTTGCCAAATTTGTTTACTAGTTCTAATAGGTTTTTAAATTTTTTTAAGCTTTAGTATTTTCTACATATACATGGTTTTTTAGATATATATGATTGTGTCATTTGAGAACAGAGATAATGTCTTTCTTTCCAATTTGGATGCTTTCTGTTTCTTTTTCTTGACTAATTGTTCTGGCTGGGACTTCTGATACTACTTTAAATTGAAGTGGCAAAAGTAGGCATCCTTGTCTTGCTCCTGATCTTAGAGGAAAAGCTTTCAGTCTTTTACCATGGAATATGGTGTTATCTATGGGCTTGTCAAATATGGCCTTTATTATGTTGAGGTAGTTTCCTTCTATTCTTAGTTTGTTGAGTGTTTTTATCATGAAAGGGTGTTGAATTTTGTCAAATGCTTTCTCTACATCAGTTGAGATGGTCATGATTTTTTTTCCCTTCATTCTTTTAATGTGGTGTATTACATTGATTTTCCTGTGTTGAACCATCCTTACATTTCAGGAATAAACCCACTTAGTTATGGTATATAATCCTTTTAATGTGCTCTTGAATTCTGTTTGCCAGTACAGTTGTTCCTCAGTATCCACGGGGATTGGTTCCATGGATACGAAAATCTGTGGATGCTAAAGTCCCTTATATAAAGTCCGTTATATAAAGTGACATAATATTTGCATACAGCCTATGTACATTCTCCTGTATAGTTTAAATCATCTCTAGATTACTTATAGTACCTAATACAATATAAATGCTATGTAAATAGTTGCCAGCATGCAGCAAATTCAAGTTTTGCTTTTGGAACTTTCTGGATTTTTTTTCAAATATTTTCAATCCGTGGTTGATTGAATCTGTGGATGTGGAAATCATAGATATGGAGGGCCAACTGTATTTTTTTTTGATGATTTTTGCATCTATATGCATCAGGGATATTGTTCTGTAGTTTTCTTGAAGTGTCTTTGTCTGGCTTTGGTATCAAGATAATTCTGGCCTCATAAAATGGGTTTGAAGATGTTCCCTCTTCAGTTTTTTTTAAAAAATATAATTTAAATTTATTTATTTATTTTTGGCTGTGTTGGGTCTTCATTTCTGTGTGAGGGCTTTCTCTAGTTGTGGCAAGTGGGGGCCGCTCTTCATCACAGCGCGCGGGTCTCTCACTATCGCAGCCTCTCTTGTTGCAGAGCACAGGCTCCAGATGCGCAGGCTCAGTAGTTGTGGCTCATGGGCCTAGTTGCTCCGCAGCATGTGGGATCTTCCCAGACCAGGGCTCGAACCCATGTCCCCTGCATTGGCAGGCAGATTCTCAACAACTGCACCACCAGGGGAGCCCCCCCTCTTCAGTTTTTTGTACGAGTTTGAGGAGACTTGGTTTCAATTCTCTAAATGCTTGGTAGAATTTACTAGTGAAGCCATCTGGTCCTGGGCTTTCCTTTGTTGGGAGGTTTTTGATTACTGATTCAATTTGCTTGCTAGTTATAGGTCTTTTCAGATTTCTGTTTCTTCATGATTCAGTTTTGGCAGGTAATATGTTTCTGAGAATTTATCTATTTCATCTAGATTATCCAATTTGTTGTCACACAAGTGTTCATAGTACTCTCTTATAATCCTTTTTGGTTCTGTAAAAATCAGTTGTCATGTTCCCTATTTCACTTCTGATTTTACTTACTTGAGTCTTCTTTTTTCTTATTAGTCAGTCTAGCTAAAGATTTGTCAATTCTGTAGATCTTTTCAAAACACCAACTTTTGGTTTTGTTGACTTTCTCTCTTGTTTTTCTACTCTCTACTTCATTTATCTCTGCACTAATCCTTATGACTTCCTTCCTTCTGCTAGTTTTGGGTTTGATTTGTTCTTTTCCAGGATCCTTAAGGAGTAAAGTTAGGGTGTTGATTTGAGCTCTTTTTTAATGTGAGGATTTACAGCTGTACATTTCCTTAGTAGCACTGCTTTCTCTAAATTCCATAGTTTTGGTGTGTTGTGTTTTTGTTTTCATTTGTCTCAAGATATTTTCTAGTTTATTTTGTGATTTCTTTGACCCATTGAGTGTTTAAGAGTGTGCTGTTTAATTTTGTACAATTTGTGATTTTTCCAGTTTCCTGTCTGCTATTTCTAGTTTCTTTCCATTGTAATTGGAAAATAGTTTGTATGATTTCAGTTTTTAGAGGTTTATTAAGACTTGTTCTATGGCCTAATAGCTATCTATCTAATGTCTATCATGGAGAATGTTCAATGTACACTTGAGAAAAATGGATACCCTGTTGCTGTTGGGCAGAGTGTTCTGTATATATCTGCTAGGTCTGGTTGATCTTCAATGTTGTTCAAATTCTCTATTTCCTTATTGATCTTCTCTTTGGTTGTTCTATCCATTATTGAAAGTGTGCTCTCTTTTGGTTACTATTTGTATGGAATATTTTTCTCCATCCTTTCACTTTCAACCTGTGTGTGTCCTTAGATCTAAAGTGAGTCTCTTGAAGACAGCACAAATTGCATTTTTCAGCTCCAGAATTTGTTTACTGTAATTTCTACATCTTCGTTGATATTCTCATTTTTCTCATATATTGTTTTCCTGATTTCACTTAGTTGTCTGCCATCTTTCTTCTCCTTCATCTGATTGAGCATATTTAAGACAGTTGTTTTAAAGCCTGTCAATAAGGGGCCTATGTTTCTTGAGAGTTAGTTTCTGGAGATTTACTGTGTTCCTCTGAATGGGCCCTATCTCACCGTTTCTTTGTATGTCTTGTCATCTTTTGTTGGAACTGGGCATTTGAAAAGACATCCACCTCTCCCATTCTTTGCAGACTGTCCCTGTGCAGGGGAAGGCCTTCACTAATCAACCTGGTATGAAAGCTCAGGGTTCTCTCAAATACTTTCTATGGGCGCATCTTCCCTGGGCCTGAGTGTGTGCTTTAACTCCACATCCCCAGTAGACACAACTGCTTTTAAAGGTCCTAATTTCCCCAGCTTTCACTCCTGCTTCTTCTCAGGGGCTTAGATATAGTATTGTATTCCTCTGTCCAAAGTCTTGCTCCCAGTCACCTACAGGACTGCAGACTCCCTGCAGCTGCCTCTGGCAGCAGCACCCACTCCTGCTTTCAGCAATCACCCACACGATATCCAAACGATGCCACCATCCTCCTCATCACTAAGTCAAGAGAGACCTGTTCCTCTGGCAGGTCCCAGACAAGTCAGAACATTGCAAGCAAGTTCCACTCCTTTCCTTCCCTCCCAAGGGATGAGCCAGGAGCTAGCTGGCTTCTTCAACACTGTATTGTGGAAGGCAAGCACAAATGCCATGAAATTTCCTGCATTTAGAGTGAGACGTTTTCTCAATCAGGCAGTCACTTGGTTGTTGCTGCTGCTTAACTGGTTTCTAGGGTTCTCACAAAGCTACTTTGGTCCATGTATTGTTCTATGTTCAGTGTTTCCATGGAGGACTGAGGATTTGTAGATTCCTAGCCTGCCACCTGTTGATGTCACTCTCCTGTCTTCCCCTGGATTTTGATCCAGATATTTCCAATACCCCATTTTCTCTATCTTGTTTAACATTATTAGATATCCCACCAGAAGGACTGTTTTGAATTACCTAGTTTAAATTGCCTACTTTAGTACACTGTTCTTAAATACCATCCTTGGGTTCCAGAGATTACTTCCAATTGGTTAAGATGTTTTCTTAGCTTATGTCTCAACATATTTTTGAATTTCACTAACATATTAGTAACATCTACGTTCAAGTTTGCAGTTGGGCTTCTAACTTTCCTCTTGTATTGTCCTTGGGTTTTTGTCTCCCATAAGATAACACTAACTTCATTAAAATGAGGTAGGAAGAGGAAGGTTTCCTTTTTATACTCTGGAACAGTTATAGTAAATTATTACAACTTGCCTATAAAACTGTGACTCTGATGTTTTATATTTAATTTTAAAGCCTTTTTATTTTAAAATAATTATAGAATTGCAGGTAGTTCAAAGATAGTACAGAGTGTCCTGTATATATTTCATCCCATTTCCCCCAATGGTTAAATCTTCCATAATTATAGTACAATATCAAAACCCAGACATTGACATTGGTAGAATGTGTGTGTGTATAGTTCTATGACATTTTGTCACAGGTGTGGATTCATGTAACTACCACCATCAAAATACAGAACTGTTCCATCACCACAAACATCTCCCTTTTCTACCCTGTTGCAGTCACACCCACTCCTCCTCCCAGTAGCTACTACTACTAACTGTTCTTTTGTGAGGTTCATGAATAATTGCTCTGTTATCAGGGGGTCCACTGCCGTTGTTTGTTGCAGTTGCCAACTTCTGTGTCTATGTAGTGGGACTTCAGCCGTGGGAATCATGCACGACCTTGGTTTCAGGTGTGCCCAGGGGTTCCCAGACCTTGTAGGGCGTGTACATTCAGCAAGTCTGTGGTTCTGAGTTTTCAGCAGCTGACTTCATAGCTGCCTGACCTCCCCGAGCTCTCGTCTCCTGTGCTGTATGTCACAGGGCTCACTGGACCTGGGGTGGAAGGTGGAGGTTGTGGCCCTCTTTTTCTCTTTCTTAATAAGTACTCCTTCACACATACTTTGCTTTGACTCTTAGCTCACTGTACAACAACTGAGTACCTGTCCTCTCGGCGGAAGCTAAGAGAAAAGAATTGGTTTTCCCTCTGGGATGGAAGGCAGAGGCCAACCTTCCGCCCCCAGGCAGGGGTCAGACTGCTTACCGCACTGTGGAGGAGGGTCCAGGGGCACGAAGCCCCGGGCACACAGGTGGATGTAGGCGGCCGCCAGGTTGCAGGCAGGTTGGCGCTCCTGGGTGCCACAGGTGTCCTGGACACATAGGCTGAGGAAGGGTGTGGGGTCCACCTGAAATCCAGCACCCATAGTCAGTGTCCTTGCCCACCACACCCTGGGGAGCAGCACAGAGGAGGGCTATAGGCTAGATCAGGGCAAGGGCCTTCTCTGCCCTGCAGTCCACCTGCTGAGTGGCCTCTGCAGCTGCACACTCACCACCCCGAAGCAGTTCCCCAGGCTGGAGCGGGGGTCCTGGAAGAAGGCCCGGCAGGTGAGGCTCTGTCCCGGGCATGCCCGCCGAGTCTTCTCCATGGCCCTGCAGTCACCACCCACCTGGGGAGACGAACCCAAGACTCAGGCTCCTGCCTGGACCTCCTTTCTCCAGGCAGCTCCACTGGGGGCTGCAGCCCCAGGAGGGAACCACCACCCCCTCGGACTGAGAGGTTCCCTGCAGGTGTGGAACATGCAGGCCCAGGAGCCTCGGAGGTGGGGGCCCCACCCTCCTCAGGTCCACGGCCAATCCACACAGAGGCTTCCCTCTCCGGGGCGCGCCCGGGTCACACCTGTTCCCCTCTCCATCCACAGCCACAGCGTCCTAGTGATGACGCCCGGCCCTGAGGGAGGGAGGGCTGGCTAGCCAGCTCACCTGCCAGGCGGGGGTGACCTCCTCCAGGCTGCTGGCCACCGTGCCGTCCGGCAGCATCAGCTCATTGCTTGCCTCGTTGTCGTTGGTGCCCAGAAGGCCAGCGGACAGGCCTGTGGGGCAGGAAAGGCTGTGAGAGCCTGCTGGCCAGGGTTGGCGGGGGGGGGGGGCATGGCCAGACCCTGCACCCTCCACGCCTGACCCCCCAACACCGGTCCTGGCTCTGAAACTTCACCAGAGGGAGAGGAGAAAAAGGACTGAGAAAAGCATTTGTTCCCTCCCCCACCCAGCAGCCCCATCCCGAGTGGTCGGGATGCAAGCTCTTTACAGGTGTTCCTGGGGCTGCCCAACCAGATCAAGGGGAGCGGCACGTCCCAGAGAAGGGGGCAGCCGTGGGGTCAGAGCTCTGGGCTCAAAGCCTGGCCCTGATGTTCGTGGCTGGAGGAGTGGGGGGGCCCGTAAATTAGCCTGGGTCATGTCACGTGTCCCAGGGGACAGCAGCGGGAGGATCACGTGAGAAGGAGCAGGCCGTGCGCGCTGCAGCGCCTGAAACGGGGCAGCGGCCAGCCAGCGGGGCTGTATCCAGAGTTGCGCTGCCGCTGGAGTAGGGGCTGTCCCAGTGCTGGACGTGATCAAAGCCGGGAGAGATGGCCTTTGACCCTCTTCCAGTTCTGAGCTGTTTGGGCTGTTCTGATACCCGCTCGGGTTGTCAGCCCTGAGGAGCAGCAGAGGCCCAAGAGTGTCCCCGGGCCTCCTGCCCACAGCCTCCCAAGGACTCGGAGTGCTGCCCACTGGGATCTGTCAGTCTCAGCCCTGGAAGCTGACCGCACTGGCTCAGAGGCCGCCAGTGGGGGCCCAGACCCACCGTGCTGCCAGACGCTGAGAGTCAGGCTGCAGAGGCTGGCGTGGAGGTCACAGACCACAGAGACACCGTCCTCACTAGTCAGCTCGATCCTGGGGACGTTGTTCCTCCTGGTCTTGGCGGGAGGCAGATCCAGGTGCAGACAGCTCTCCCCAGGCAGGGAAGAGTTGTACAGCCTGTAGGTCTGCGGGCCAGACAGGGGCTGAGCAGGACAGGTGACAGTCTCCACAGGGCACAGGTGTGTGGACGTGACAGGAGGCAGGAAAGTGTCTGGGCGATGTGCCCACCCGCCCCCCCCCCAACTCTTGCAGGCTCACCTTCAGGCTGGGGCAGAGGATGAGGGTGGTGTGGTTCAACTCCACGGTCAGGGACGTGAGCCCCGAGCCCGCCCGGTTTAGCGTCAGCGAGAATGTGCCGTGAGCGAAGTCCTTGGCCAGCAGCAGGCTGCTGCAGTGGGCACTGATGCCCCACACCTGGCCGTCGAAGGTCACCACATGCCTGGCGCCGGCCACCACAGCGTGGTCTGCAGAGAAGAGGCCGGATGCAGGGGGAGTGGGGCCCGCTGTGCCCGGGACCTGAGCCCACGGGGCAGCCCAGCCTGTCCAGAGCCTGCTCCCTGGCCCATGTCCTCATGGGCAGCCCACGTGGGGAGTGGGGTCTGTCCCCAAGAACCTCTGGCTTCAAGATGACTTGAGCTCTAGGGGTCCCCTCAGGTGAATGAGGTGTGATGCACGCTCCAACACTGACGAACCTCAGAAACTTTACGCTGAGTGAAAAGCCCGTTATAAAAGGGCACGTGTTACGTGACTCCATTCATACGCGGTGTCCAGAACAGGCAAATCCACAGAGACAAAGTAGACTGGGGGTGTAGCTGAGGGATGGGGACACGGAGCTAAGGGATGCAGGGTGTCTTTTTGGGGTGATGAAGGTTCTGTGATGGACGCACACTAGCCACTGAATCAGACACTTTAAATGGGCAACCTGCAGTCTCCCAAGGCACCAGAAATAAAACCAAAAATAAACAGATGGGACCTAACCAAGCTTACAAGCTTTTGTACAACAAAGGAAATCACAAACGAAAAGACAAGCTACAGAATGGGAGAAAATATTTGCAAACGATGAGACCAACTAGGGCTTAATTTCCAAAATATGCAAACAATTCATACAGCTCAATATTAAAAAAACAAACAACCCAATCGAAAAATGGGCAGAAGACATAAATAAACATTTCTCCAAAGAAGACGTACAAATAGCCAATAGGCACATGAAAAGATGCTCAACATCGCTAATTATTAGAGAAATGCAAATCAAAACTACAATGAGGTAGCACTTCACACTGGTCAGAATGGCCATTATTAAAAAGTCTACAGATAACAAATGCTGGAGAGGATGTGGAGAAAAGGGAACCCTCCTACGCTGTTGGTGGAAATGTGAATTGGTACAACCACTACAGAGAACAGTGTGGAGCTTCCTTAGAAAACTAATAACAGAACTACCATATGACCCAGCAATCCCACTCCTGGGCATATATCCAGACAAAACTCTAAATCAAAAAGATACATGCACTGCTATGTTCACAGCAGCATTATTCGCAATAGCTAAGACATGGAAACAACCTAAATTGACTGATGAATGGATAAAGATGTGGTACATATATACAATGGGATACTACTCAGCCATAAAAAAGAATGAAACGATGCCAGGTGCAGCAACATGGATGCAACTAGAGATTATCATGATATCACTTGTATGTGGAATCTAAAATATGACACAGGGACTTCCCTGGCAGTTCAGTGGTTAAGACGCTGCACTTCCAATGCAGGGGATGTGGGTTTGATCCCTGGTCAGAGAACTAAGATTGTACATGCCATGGGGCAACTAAGCCCATGCCCTGCAACTACTGAGCCCTTGCACCACAACTAGACAGCCCGTGTGCCGCAACTACTGAGCCCGTGTGCTCTGGAGCCCACATGCCACAACGAGAGAGAAGCCTGTGCGCTGCAACGAAAGATCCTGCATGCCACAACTAAGACCCAAGGAAGCCAAATAATAAATATTTTTGTAAAAAAGAAACAACAGAATGCCCCCACAAAAGTCAAATGTCTTCATTAAAAAAAAAAAAGTACGGCCAAAGGCTCCATCCAACAGGAGGGAGGTGCCGCGTGGGCCAGGCCCAGCCCTCTTCACGGTGGGCAGGAGGGGGCCCGAGAGAGGGTAGTTCGGACCCCCTGAGCCAGCGCTGCTGCGGAGCAGAGGCTTGCGTGGGGGTCGGGTAAGAGAAGCCCCACCCGTTGAACACACGCCCAGGCCAGGTGCCCGGCAGCTGCTGGCCCGTGACAGCCCGTGATGGCCTCACGAGGAGGGCACTAGGAGCCCCTTGTCAGGTGTCAGAGCTGAAGGTCACAGGCCGGTCCCCGGTCGCACACATGGAACCCAAAGACCAGGCTGTTTCCAGTCGCCACGCTGCCTAGCGGACAAGTACCCCCAGACTCTGGGGGGGCTCCCACCTGCCCAAGCCTCCGCGTTCCCACCTGTGAGCTCACAAGACCCGATGCTACATACCCGTCCTTGCCAAGCTTTCCCACTGACTTGAGACCCTGCCGGGCACCAAAGGCGCACACTCGTTACCACACCGGTGAGCCACGTTGCCCCCTCCAGGTGCCAGAGAGGTGAGGAGACTCACCAGATCGCACTCAGGGCAGCGGATGCAAACTCCAGGGGCTCCAAGCCCCCAGGGCCCCCAGAGCTGCGTCTGGTCCCAGCACTGCCTGTGGCTCCGGGCCTTGCCTGACGGACAGTCTGGACTCAATTAGTGGCCTTGCGGCTGCAACTGGAGGTCTGCCTGGTGCTTCTCCTGCAGAGTCTGCCTGGAGGGAGCTGGCCCTGGCCCTCAGTCCCTCGCCGCGCCTCCGCGCTGGGTTCCAGGCTCAGGCTTTTACTTTCTGGCCAAAAGCCTGGATCTGCAGCCCAACCCTCATCCTGTTTGACGTTGGGAAGCCCAGTAACCTCTGGAATCAGCCTGGGATCAGATGGGCCCAGCACTACAATGCTAAGGCTTCCCTGTACTACTAGGGGATGGTCCCACTGTCTATCTGGCCCTGCCAGGTCCTGCTGCCACGTTCCAAAGGGTAGAGGGGTCCCGGGGAGGAGGGCGGCGTAGGACTCACATCCAGAGGGGGCCCCCAGCAGACGGTGTTTGAGCCGGTGGTACTCGGCCAGCACGCTGGTCCCATACAGCTCTCGGAGTGGCCGCAGCAACTTCTCCTCCACCAGGTGGCTGGTCACCCGGGCCACGTCCAGGGGCTCGTCCCCTGCAGGCAGCATCGGCAGTGTCACCACCACTGAGTGGTCCCTGGAGGGAGCACAGAGGAGCTGGGAGACCCCAGCACAAGTCGTGCCTGTCGGAGCCTCACTTTCCGCGGCCGCAGGATGGCCATGTAAGGGTCCGGCGCAAGCTGACCTCCACGGAACGTCAGCCTCTTAGGGAGGGCACAGGCTTTGTTTGGGAGGTGGAGGCTGGGGGTAGAAATGACTGTCCTATTTTAAGGACGCAGGCATCTGATCTCCTGCCAGGGGCCTGAACGTATGTGCCTTGGCGGGGCCTCCGGCCTGTGTGGGGAAGGGGCTCCTCAGGCCTGTCCCTGAAGCTGGCTCTGCTGCTCCTTCAGGGCCAGTGACTCCTCCAAAACCTCCAAATTGCTCTACGGCCCAGGCCTCAGAAAGCTGCCTCAGTGGGGTGTCCTGATGGCGTCTCAAACTCAGCAGGTCGGAAAGAGCTCCAGACACCCACTCCCACCACAGCAGGCTGAGCAACAGCCCCAAAGACGCCCAAGTTCCTGGAACCTGTGACTGTGTTATCTCAGGAGGCCAAAGGGACTCTGCAGGTGTGACTACACTAAAGATTTTGAGACAGATTTCCAGGTGGCCAATGGAATCACAATGGACCTTATAAGAGAGGCAGGAGGGTCAGAGAGAAGATATAAGGACAACAGTCAGAGGGGAGAAGATGCTGCCCTGTTGGCTTTGAAGATGGAGGTGGGGGCCACGAGCCGAGGCAAGCAGGCAGCCTGCAGGGGCTGGGAAGGGAAGGGCTATGCCCTGAGCCTCTCGGAGGAACCTGCCATTCATTTTGAATTTCTGACCTCCAGAACTACACGAGAACACATCTGTGTCGCTTAAGCCACTGAACTTGTGGTCATTTGCTGTGGTAGCCACAGGAAACCAACAGAGCTCCAAGCTGCTCCCTGCACACCAGTCATCCCCATCACTCCGTAGATGGACCCTCCATCCTTCCAGTCATCAAAGCCAAGACCCTGGGGGTCATCCCTGGCTCTTCTCTTTCACCACCTACATCCAATCTGTCAACCAATCCTACAGGCTTGTCCTTACAACACCCGGAACCTGACTGCCTCGCACCCCCTCCGCGGCTGCCGCTGCTTGGCGCAGCTACTCTCCCATCTCGCCTGGACCATTCTAAACTGGGCTCCCTGCTTCTATCCCCCTCCCTGCCCCCAGTCTTTATTCTCAACACTGGGGCCAGAGGAATCTTTTTAGATGAAAGGTAGCTCATGTCCTTCCTCAGCTCAAAATCTCCTGTGTGTTCCCATTTCAGAGTAAGAGACAAAGGCCCCAGGCTGCCCGGAACCCGTTACCCGCCCCCCCCCCCGCACCCGCGACTCCTCCACTCTCTGCTCCAGCCCCCTGGCTTCCTTCAGATTCCTCAAGCAGGAAGTGCACTCCCACCCCTGGGCCTTTGCACCAGCTGTGCCCTCTGCCTGGAACGCTCTTCCCATGATGTGCACCCGGCTCACTCCCTCACCCTTCAAGCCCTTGCTCAAATGCTACCTTCTCACTGAAGCCAACCACAGCCTCACTCTTTATAATGCCCCCATCGGGGGCTTCTCTGGCGGTCCAGTGGTTAAGACTCTGCGCTTCCACTGCCGGGGGCACGGGTTGGATTCCTAGTTGGGGAACTAAGATCCCACGTGCCCCCCAGCCAAAATAAACAAAAAGATTTAAAAAATAAAAATAAAATGCCCCCATCAACCCACATGTCCTGCCTTTTTTTTTTCTGTAGCACTTGGTACCTAACATCTAGCTCAGAGGTCGGTAGACTGTGGTCCATGGCCGAATCCAACCTGGGTCCTGCTTTGGAATGGCCTGCAAGCTAAGAATGGCTTTTACTGTTTAAAGGATCCTTAACAAAAACAAAAAACGAAGGCTACGTGAGAGACCATCGGGCTACAAATCCTGAACACATCACTCTCAGGCCCTTTATAGGAAGGCCTGCCGCCCCTGAGGGTAGATAACCTGGTCATTGTGTTCAGTGACCGTCTCCCTGCTCAGCCATGGCCCTCGTGAGGGCCAGGATCTATCCCACTCGCCGCTGTCTGCAAACCTAAAACAGCGCCTGCTCAGAGACAGTGCTCATAAAATATCCGTGGAATGAAGAATAAGCCTCAGTTTCCTTATCTGTAAAATGGGCTGATAATGTCTCTATGGAAGGGCTGTCAGGGGAGCAGATGAGACGGAGGGTGTGCCTGGCGTGGGGCAGGACCGCAGAGGGGACAAGTTACCTGGCTGAGAAGCTGTACAGGTCCAGCAAGGGTTTGCAGAGCCGTCTCAGTGCCTGTGAGAACACAGCTTCAGCCCAAGACAGCATCTGGTGGGTGGCCTGGAGCAGGTGGGGGCAGTGAGAGCCGTCAGGGCCATCCCTGCCCGCAGGGCCGCCGCCCTCCCCCTCGCCCCACCTCACCAGCTCCAGGGCGCCCCTCGTGGCCTCCAGCGCCGCCGCGATGGGCCCGGACCCCCAGGTCCCCGGCGTCCCGGACACCCAGGCCTGCAGCCGCTGCACGGCCTCCTCGGCCCGCTCCTGCCACACCTTGTCCAGGGGCTGCACTGTCACCTCCAAGTAGGCATCCTTCAGCGTGGCCAGGGGCTCTGCAAAGGCAGCCACCACCCACCGTGAGGCCTCCCGGTCCTGGTGGCAGGTGAGATGCCGCTACCCGCATCCCAGGCCCACAAAGGAAAACCAGCCCCCCGACAACCCGGGCCTCCAGGAAGGAAATAGGACCTGTGACCTGGAATGAGGTGGTGGCACTAGAGACTGGAAAAGAGTTAGCCCGGCAGGCCTGAGACTGCCCAACTGCAAGGCCTGTTCACAGGGTCAGCCCTGGCTGGATTCTGGGGGGTTCCCACCATTCCCAGACCTGATAAGAGGGCCTCACTGTGCCTGGATTGCACGAACAATGTGGTTTACATTGAACACCCCCTTTCCTTCTGCGAGTCTGGAATGTTGGTCTGTGCCAGGCAGAGGCTCATACGTGACCAGCCCCCAATGAGAAGCCTGGGCGCAGGGTCTCTAACGAGCTCCCCTGGCAGACAGCGTTTGACACGTGTTGTCACAATTCAAAGCTGGGGGAGTGGAGGGCGTCCTGTGTGCCCCCACTGGGAGAGGAGTCTGGAAGCTCGTGCTCGGTCTCCCTAGAACCTCCCCTGCACCTGTCCCTCCGCCACCTGGCTCTGTATCCTGTCCTTGTAGCAAATCATAGCCGTGGGTGCAACTATGTCCTGAGAGCTGTGAGTCCTAGTGAATCACGAGGCTGGGGGTGGCCCTGGGATTCTGACAAAGGGACACAAGCAGGGGTGAGAGTACATTTAATAGGCTGTCTGGCCCGAGCACTGGCCAGTCAGAGGGACGGCCGCCCTGGTGCTGGGCAGGGTCCTGGGGCTCCCTGCTGGGCCAGCTGTCAGCCCTGGTGCTCCTGGGAGAGGCTGGGGGGGGGTCCCAGCACCGCCAGGAGGGCGCTCGGGACAGCAGCCTTCACGACCCGCACGGTCTCACTGGTGCTTAGCACAGAACCAGAAATAGGCCCTAGAATCTACGGCAGTGGGCCTAATAGAAGTAAAGCTATATACCCAAGAGAAATCAGGCGGGGACCGAAGAAACTTGGGCAGCAGTCCCAGAAGAGGTAAGGCAGCAGGCATGAGGGATATGAGCTTGGAGACTGACAAGAATGGACACTGTTCCAAAAGTCTGAAGGCTCTAGATCCATGAGAAATAAGGCAGAGGGTCTAAAGGAAGTTGGGCTGCAGGCCTGCCAGAAATCAGGTGGCCTTTCTGGTTGAACCAGTAGCCCAGGCCGAGCGTGAGGGGCCTGGGGTCGGGGGCCCTGGGATCAGGTGTGGATCTGGGTGCACGGTCACGCCCTGACTCCTGCACTCACGTTCCAGCTCATCCCGCAGCTGCTCCAGCCCTGCCTGCAGCCTCTCCAGGTAGAGCGGCACGCGGTGTGTCAGCCCCTGCCTGGCCCGGCTCTGGTCCCACAGCGCAGCCACCGCCCGGCCGCTCTCCCGCACGGCCCCCAGCCCCGCCTGGCACAGCTGCAGAAGGGGGCCTGCCACGCCATCCAGGGCACCCGCCGGCTGCACCTGGGCAGGGGAACGGGGGCACAGAAAGCTCCAGAAGACCCTCATGTCCATGAGGGAGGCCCGGGACGAGCCAGAGGGGTGACCTCCCACAGCCTCACGCTCCCTCCCGTTCTCCAAGGGTGCCCCCGACATCACAGTGCACTCTACCCACCAGGCGCTGGAACCTTCTCACGTAGGCGTCCAAGCCATGGATCTTCTCCTCCAGCCGGGCTTGCACCTGGGACCCAAGAGCAGCCACCCTGGACTGCGGACACAGAGGGACAGGCTGGGCCTCACGGGAACGAAGTGGACAGAATGCTCTCGGTGCCGGCAGCAACGCCCAAGGACGTGCTGGCCACACTACGGGCTGTCTGCCTCTGGTTTCCTTGGTACTCCTGGACTTAGGGATCCTGGTCCTGTGGCCTCTGCCCGGGCAGGGTGGGGGTCGGGGGTAGGAATAACACCCCTCCCCCCAGCCCTGGGCCCTCTCACCTCCACGTGGCCCAGCAGGGCCCCCTGGCAGCCATGTGCAGCCAAGCGGAGGCTCTGGTTGGCAGCCTGCAGGGTCAGGCGTCCCAGGGGCTGGATGGGCTGCCCGCTGTCCTGGAACAGGGCCTCCACCTCCGCAGTCCGCCTGTGGGCACATGCCCGCAGCACCACACTCTCCTCTTGCCTCCCTGGGGCCAGGAAGGGACCCGCCGTTGTACCCAGGACTCGTCCATCTGCCTCCCAGCTGCCCACTCCTCCCGCTCTCCACAGCCTTCTGTAGCTCCCCACTGCCCACAGGCAGAGTCTCAAAGGCCCAAGGATTTGAGGGCCTTGAACTGAGCTGCCTAAATCAACCTCCAAACCCCTGAAGCCTGGTTTCTGCCCCATCCCCCAGCCCACACCCACCTCTGGTCCAGACTTACCCAGCCTCTCCTGGCACCACAGGTGACCACAGGAAGCTCATCATCACCTCCAAGCTGGGGGTACCACCAAGTCCTACCAGGGTTTCCTCTGACTTCGAGCTCTCAGCACCCCAATCTCTGTCCACTCTTGGGCCAAGCTGGGGCCTTGGCCAGGCCGCTGAGCCACACCAGTACCTCCACTCACCTTCCTTGTGGGCCACCGAGGCCTGGAAGCAGCTCGGGGCCCGGGACACCAACAGCCTCACTTTCTCGTCCCCGTCGTCCACATTTCCCTCCAGCTGGACCAAGCTTCGAGAAGCTGAGGTGGAGACCCGACCCAGCAGGCCAAACTGCTGAGCCTTGGGGCCGCGGAGCTGGGAGGCGAAGGGCAGAGGCCTGAGTGCAGCCTGGCCTCTGGCCTCTGGCCCCTGTTGGCCCCAGGCCCAGGGAGAGGTGGCTGAGGAGGGTGAGGTTGAACCTGCAGGGAAAAGGCAATGCCCACCCGCCTCCACATCTTCAGGGGCACTGGGTCCCCCCACCTTACACCCCTGCCACAGGGCTCAGAATCCTACCAACTGCAGAAAATGCTTATTAAAATCCACATCCAGGGACCTAACCAAGCGCGGCGCACAGCATCCAAGTAGCTTAAAAATTCCTGCTGCCGAGGCCTCACCCCAGAGATTCTGACTTAACTGATTGGAGGAGGGGCTGGGCACTGGCATCTTTACGTTCCCAGTGCCCAGGTGTCTCCACCTGCAGGCCAGGGTTTCCATGTTTGCATGAGAACCACTGCAAATGTCTCCACAAGTTCAAGGAAGACATCGTGGGTAGCACCCAGCATAAAGGCCGGCACTGAGCAGTTCATCCCAGCCCTTGCAGCCACCAGCCTTGAGGGAAGGGGACACAAGACAGGAGGGTTTCGAATGGGGTGGGGCAAAGGCAGGAAAAGCCTCAGAGGCCTTAAGAGAAGGAACCCTAGGGAGACCTTGCAGGGGGGAGGCCAATGGGCTGATTAAGAAGCCGTTGTAGGGGAGGGGAGCCACCTCTGGCCTGAATTCAGCTGCTCTGTATTCTAGTCCAGATATTGCAGCTAACAAGCTGTGCAGCCTTGAGTAAGTGTGTTACCCTCTCTGGGCCTCAGGTTCAAAATCTATAAGATCGGATATAGAATGGTGGTTCTCAAAATTTATCAGCAATCAGTGTGTGTGTGTGTGTGTGTGTGTGCGTGCGCGCGCGCGTGTGCGTGTGCGTGTGTGTGTGTGTGTGTGAGGTGTGTTATGGGCTTATATTCCTCAAAAAGATCTGTTCAAGTTCTAACCCTTGGTACCTGTAAATGTGACGTTATTTGGAAATAGGTTCTTTGTAGATGAACTAAAATTACGATGATGTCATACTGGATTAGGGTAAGCCCGAAATCCAATAACTGGTGTCCTCATAAGAAGGCCACGTGAAGACAGAGACAGAGATTGGAATAATGCAGTCACAGCTAAGGAACGCCTGGATTGCTGGCAGCCCCCAGAAGCTGGAAGAGGTGAGGAAGGATTCCTTCCTGGAGCTTCTGGAGGGAGCATAGCCCTGCTGACACCTTGATTTTAGATTTCTAACCTCCAGAACTGTGAAAGAAGACATTTCTGTCGTGCTAAACCACTGAGTTGGGGCTAATTTGTTACAGCAGCCCTAGGAGTCCAATTCAGGGTACTCACTGAACATGCAGCTTCCTAAGTGGGTGGGAGGGGTGGAGCC
The DNA here is from genome assembly GCF_949774975.1 of Lagenorhynchus albirostris. Lineage (NCBI taxonomy): Eukaryota > Metazoa > Chordata > Mammalia > Artiodactyla > Delphinidae > Lagenorhynchus > Lagenorhynchus albirostris. The sequence continues at coordinate 58,723,982 of NC_083109.1, forward strand.
CAGGAATCCTTAGGGGATTTCACAGTGCATGAGGTGAGCCCGAGGCGGGGTGTCCTGCAGACCACAGCTGAGGTGTCCGTCCTAGTCACTGTCACTGAGTGGCGAGCGCCCCAGCAGCCGGGGTGAGTGCCTGACCTCCCGAATCTGTCCCTCTTCTCCGCCGGGTTGGTGTAGAGACCAAACAAGGCTGTGAAAGGCCTCTCTCCACACCACGGACCCCAAAATGGGGCAAGCAGAGAGGGGGTGGGCAAGGGAGAAGCGGTTAGAACCAGCTGCGCACATGCTCAGGATGGAAGCAGGAGGACCAGCCGCTCCCTGGCCGCCCACCGCGGGTTGGGCCCCACGGGGCTCACTCCCAGTCCTCCGATTCTGGGGAAGTGAGCCTTGGGGCACCCGGATTACAGGTGCGGGAGTGGCTGGGGGCCTGGCTGGCAAACGGGGAAACGAGAGCCAGCCTTGGCGAAACTCGGAAAGGAAAACTCTTTTGAAACTGCCACCGCTCCTGGGCTCGGAAACAGGAGCTGAGTGAGCTCCAGACACAGAAATGCCTCATCCGGCGTTGGATGCTGGAAGGAAAATCCCATCTCATGAGCACCTACTGTGTGCACGTGCTGTGCAAACTCTGTTTCTTTTCCTCCCAACAATTCTGCAAAGGACATGGGATTTGTTCCCATTTGACAGAGAAGACTGAGGCTTGAAGAGGGAAAGTCACAAGGTCAAGGTCACCCAGCCAGGGAGACACAGAGATGGGTGGATGACAGCACTTATGGCGCACCTCCTGTATGCCCGTGCTGTGTGGGGGGAGGGGAGGGGTGCCCAGAACCCCACTGACCACCCTGTGAAATATACCTGATCCCCACTTACAGATGAGGAAATGGGGCTCAAAGAGGTCCGTTCCCAATAGCCCTTGGCCAGGTGGGAGCAGAGCAGGTATGGAACCCAGCTCTGCCCCCTTCTACCTCCCTGGGCTGCTGGGAGGTGGAAGGGGTAGGAGAAGACTCGGCCAGTAATAGCTAATAATAATAGCAGCTAATACTTACTTAGTGGCTGCTTTGTATCAGGCACTATTCTAAGCAATCTATACGTATTAACATACTTAATCCCTGCAATATTAATGCCATGGGAGGTAGGGTAGGTGCAATGATTATCCGCCACTTTACAGGCGAAGGAACTGAGGCACAGAGAGGCGAAGTACGTTGCTAGCCAGGAAGAGGTTGGGCTGGGATTCAAACCCTGGGAGTCCAGCCACTGCCTCTCGGTTATAGGAAGGGCTGATGTTGGGGCAGCAGAGGAGCTGCTCAGGGCGGGGGGGCCAGCCACAGGGGGTCCCACCTACAGTTAAGCTCAGGTCCCCACTAGGGTGCCAGTCTGCAGTTCTAATACTGGCCACTAGATGGCAGGGCCACCCAGGCAGTGGTGGTCCACTGGGCAGAGAGAGACAGAGGGACATCAGAGTATCCTGCCTATGGGGTGGGCAGTCCCGACCCAGCCACCTTACCTCTAGCTCCCCGGAGAAGTCAGGCATCCGGGGCCTGCTGTGGTTGCGGAGGGTCAGGCTGAGGTGCAGGCTGTGGTCTGGGTCTGGGGCGAGGCCCAGCTGGCATTTGGAGTGTAGCAGAAGCCCACCGCTGCCCAAGGTGTGCTCCCCGGAGACCGAGAGGGCCTGGAACGAAAGGGTGGGGTGTCAGTGGTCAGGGAGGTGCAGGAGCACAGCTTCCTCTCCCTATGCCCTGGTCCAGGCTACTATCCCTCATGCCAGGACTGTCACAATAGCCTATCAGGTCTCCCAGCCTCCATTCCTGCCCCAGCCCACAGCCCCTCCTCCACTTGGCAGCCAGGCTAAGTTTCAAAAAAAAATGCAAATCAGACACTGTCCAACCCCCCCCCCCCCCCCGCCCGGCTCAAAGCCTCTGCCTTCCCATTGCGCTTAGAGGAGAAGCCGGTCTCCTTGGCGGGTCCTACGGGTCTGCGTTATCTTCTAACCTCGCCCTCTCGCTCTCTCTATAAGGGCCACCCTGTGTTCCTCAAACACTCTAAGCATGCTCCTGCCACAGGGCCTTTGCACGGGCTGTTCCCGCTGCAGTTTGCATTCGTCAGCAAGGCCCCCTGCAGTCCCCTGTCCACTCTCCCTGCTTCGTTCCTTCACAGCATTCACCACACCTGACTGCGTATCATGCATCTTGTCTGGTTTTTCTTCTTCTACCCACTGGACTGTGAGCTTCAGGAGGGCAGGCACCTCGTCTGTCCCTTTCACCGTCCTTGCCCCTGCACCTAGAACAGAGCCTGGCAGAGGTAAGACTTACAAATGCTTTCTGAATGGATGAACAGATTGGGGGTTGGCAAACTATGGCTCATGGGCCGAATCTGGCTCACTGCCTGTCCTTGTAGATAGATCTTTATTGGGAATGGCCATACCCATTCATTTACATGTCATCTACGGTGGCTTTCATGACACAATGCCAGAGTTGCAACAGAGACCATATGGTCTGCAAGACTTAAAATACTTACCATCTGGCTCTTTACAGAAAACGTTTGACCCCTGGGATGTGGGGAATGGGAGGATGGAGGGATGAATGGATGGAGGGATGGGAGGGAGGATGGGAGGGTGGGTAGATGGATGGATGGATGTTTGGATGGTTGAGAAGAGGGGTGGGTGGGTGGGCGGAAGGAAGGGTGGAAAGAATGCAGAAAGACCAATCAACCCGCTAACAAACTCGGGGGAATGTTGGGGGGATAGGGGTCCCAACACCTCCCCCTAATAATAATGACGAAAGCAGCAGCTTTTGTTTATGCGTTGAGCACTCTCCCAGTGTCACAGCTTAAATTTCACAATCACCCTACATGCTGGAACCAACTGCATCTTCCATCCTTCAGATGAAGCACTGGATGTTCAGAGAGGAGAGAGCCCTGCCCAGGGTCGCCCAGTGGCATGTGCAGAGCTGTGATGACGGCATCCAGCTCCCTCACTCACACCCCTGACCTGGGCGGGCACCCTCCTCTCTCCTCACCACCAGGGTCCCTGGGCCTTTCCCTGGGACAGACTCACCCTGGGCAGGTGGCAGAGCCCCAGATGCAGGGAATGGCGCAGCCAGTGGGCATAGTCAGTCTCCATGACTCCCTGGAAACTCTGCGTGGCGCAGGAGGCCGTGAGGACGCGCTCCAGTGTGGTCTCTGCACGGATCTTGTCCGGGCGGGACGGCTGGTGCCTCTGGAAGGAGAAGGCACCGTGGGATGGGGGTTCGTCCCAGAAGAGAGAGTGCCCATGGCCAGCGGCAGTCAGGAGCCCCCCACAAGAGGAGGGGGATGCCAGAAATCCCACCATCAGAGCCCTGGTCAGCCCCACAGCAGCCGTTTACACTCTGAGCAGGACTTCTGTTGGGAGACTGAGGGGGGCTGGGCCTAAGGAGACCCAGAAGGGGCAAGGGGACTTGCAGGGCTAGCTGTCGCTGTCTCTCCCTAGCCCATCAGGAGCCCCAGGCAGGCGGTGCTGCTGGAGAGACCTTGACCCTGACACCTCTGGAAACCTGACCTCCCGACCTCCCCCCACCCCTCCCCAGAAGCCCACTGGCGTCACCAGCTCCTTCCCCGTCTGCTCCCCAAGTGCTTGCCTCATGCTGGGTGCCTTGCTTTCCTTACCTCCCAGAGCTCTCACTACACTCCAGTCAGGGAAGGATTACTGCACCCATTTCACAGATGAGAAAACCAAGGTTCACAGTGGAGAAATGAGTTGCCCGGGATCCACAGCACAACTAGCACTTACACCCAGGACCCTAGGGCCCCAGAGCCAGGCACTTCCTGAAGCAGGTGGGGACCCCCAACCCCCCAGGCCTCACCTCATACGTCAGGTTCTGCTGCACCCGGCGTCCGTCCCAGGACAGATCGAGCCACTCGCTGAACACGGCTGGGGTCTGTGTTAAGGCCCCACAGGCCCTGAGGGCGCCCAGGCCCCAGGTGTCCTGGAGCTGAAGAGGATGGAGGACGTGACTGGGGGCACAGAGGGCAACACAGGGCTCAGAGAAAGGCCTGTGCCTGATGAGCAGGGCAGCCAGTGCCTACCTGCCCCGGGGAGGTGGCCACGCAACCATCCCAGGAGGTGCTGTGCGCCAAGGACCTGTCGGCCCAGGTGAGCTGCAAAGTCGCAGGCTGCCCTCCATTCCAGGCAAGCTGTACCTGCAAGGACGTGGGGCCAGTGGCGGGCGGAGGAGAGAGGTGGGGAGTGGAGACGGTGCCTCCTCTTGCGGCTCGTGTTCGTAAGAGCTTAGAGCCACGCTCAGGCTGGGAGGCCAGAGGCGTTTAGATGGAAAACTCCTCATTCTCAACACCCAGACTCATCATTCCCAAAGACAGAATGAAATCTGAGCCCCTCACTGGGGTTCGTGGGGCTGCTGTGGACTGACTCACATCACCCCACGAGTTCGTATGTTGAAGCCCTAATCCCCAATGTGACAGCATCAGGAGGTGGGGCCGCTGGGAGGTGAATAGGGTTAGATGAGGTTTGGGGCGGGGGGTCACGATGGAATGAGTGTCTTTGTAAGAAGGACCCCAGAGAGCTCTCTCCCTGACACGTAAGGACACAGTGAGATGGCTGCAGGCCAGGAGAGCCCTCACCAGAAGCTGACAATGCCGGCACCTTGATCTTGGACTTCTAGCCTCCAGAAGCGTGACAAATAAATGGCTGTGGTTCGAGCCACACAGCCTGTACTGTTTTGCTATGGCAGCCCGAGCCAAGAGAGGGGCCCTGCGTGCTGCCCCTCCCCTGACCTCATCTCCCCCCTCGCCTGCCCCATCGCTTCCTTGGTCCTGGTCTTAATCGCCTCTGGCTCTCCCTGAAGCACCCAGCCCGTTCCCACCTCGGGGCCTTTCGCTTGCTGTTCCTCCTGCCTGGACTGCGCTGTTTCTCCAGCTTGTCACAGCCAGCTCCTCCCCATCCGCGGGTCCTCAGCTGACAAACCACCTCCTCCAGGAAGCCCTCGCTGTTCACCCCATCTAAAGTAGCCCCCCACACACTCCAATGTTTCTCTCTCTTAGCACCCTCCTTACTTTCTTTATGGTGCTTACCACAACTCTTAATTTCTTTATTCATTCATTTGCTTGAGTTTTGGTCTTTTTGCCTGTTTTGCCTGGCACACACTGGCTTACTGTCTTCCATTTCACAGAAGAAAAAAACTGAGGCTTAGGGACGTGCTGTGAGCTGCCCAAGGCCTCCCAGTCAGATGCAGAGTCCAGCTGCCCTGCTCAAACCCCTGCAGTGACTGACTGAACAAACGGACACTTCAGTGATGAATTGGACATGCTTGTAACTGTTTCTCCCACTAAAGTGTGAGCTTTATCGATGCAGGGACTGTGTCTGCACCTCAACACTGCCTGGCACACAGTAGGTGCTTAATAAGGTACCGATGAAGGAATGAAGGAATGAATGAAGGTCTCTTTGGGGTTCCAAGCTTCAGGAATCTGTGATTCCAGAGATGTCCTTGTCTCTGATGAACAAACGGGATCCTCCTCCCCCACATGTGGTCCCAGATGCCCCACCCGTGGGCTCAGCCACGCAGCTCACCAACCCCCAGACCCCTACACCCAGGGCCCCTCAGATGCTCCCTGCTCACCTGCCGGCTCTGCCTGCCACCCCTGCTCTCAGCAAGGCCACTGGCCTCGGCCCGCCACCAGGAGAGGCTGAAGGGGTGAGCCAGGGCCAGGTGGGCGGCCAGCTCGCCCTTTCCCAGACGAAGAGAGGAGGACAGCACCACCTGGGGAGGGGACAGGCTGAGGGGGAGGGCTCCCCCAGAGAGGCCAACCCCCTCCCCACCACCCAGTGCAGGCAACCTTCTTCATCAAGGTCATGGGAGTGAGGGCTGCTGGCCCAGCACTGTGGGAGGCCCTCCAAGAGCTTCAGCCCATTTTGCAGAGGAGTAAGTTGAGGCACGGAGAGAAGCAGATGGGGACAAGCATATGACAAAGATGGGACTGGAAGTGACACATTGTGGTGGCTGGAGGCATTTCATGGGTTCAAATCCCAGCCCTGCCTTCCAGTAGCTCCATGACTCTGGGCAAGACCTCATGCCTCTCTGAGCTTCAATTTCATCTTCTAGAAATGGGGCTGATGTACCTGGCACACAAGAGGCCTGCAGTATGCGTCAGCCACTGGTCTTCCTGTCCCAGGTGGTGCTGGGACCCAGGTTTCCTCCTCCCACCCAGTGCCCTTCCGATGGTCCCTTGGGGACTGGGGCCCAGCCCTGTTGGCCCTGTAAGGCTCCTCGGGCAGGGCAGGGCCCCAAGTGCCCCACTCAGGCCACAGGGTGGGCTTCCCAGGTGCCCTTCCAGCCCTGACGCCTACCTGGTTTTTGCCATCCCAGCCCACGACCAGGTCATCCTGGTGGCTGCGTCGCGAATGCTCAGAGGCAAGGCGGAGGCTGCAGTGCCGAGGCAGGGGGAGCGGCAGCGGGTGGGTGAGCTCCACTGGAGGCAGGGACACGGGGAGGGGCGGGAACATGAGCTGAGGACATCAGCTCGAGGCCGAGAGGGTATAGGGGGCCACTTTGGGGCCACACGCTCAGGTAATCTGCACAAAATTCAGAAGCTACACCCTCACTTGGTCCCCATACCACTCAGTATAGTCCCTCAGTGTCCCCGTGAGAACCCCAAATCTCTACTCCTGCAACGAGGCTTTGTACCTCCTCCATCAAGAGGTGGAATTTGTTTCCCTGGCCCTTGAACCTGGGCTGGCCTTGTGATTTGCTTGTAGAATTTGGTGAAGTTGCCACTGGCAAACCCAGCCTAGGCCTAAAGCGTCCTCAGCTCCCACTGGCTCTCTGGGATCCCTGCCCAGCCACTGTGAGAACAAACCCAGGCTGGCCTGCTGGACGGTGACACCACACAGAGGAGAACCTGAATGTTTCGGTCGAGGCTGTCCCAGACCAGCTGACAGGCAGCCAGCCCCCGAACACGTCAGAAAGCCCAGCCAAGATCAGCAGCACCACCTACCCAACTTGGGGCTGACTTTGATGCGTGAGTAAGACCAGAAGAGCTGCCCAGCTGACCCACAGGCCCATGAGCAGTGATAAATGCTTATTACTATAAGTCACTGAGTTTGGGGTCATTTGTTACACAGCAATAGCTGACTGATACAGTCAGCTGACTGTACAGCTGTACAGCTGTACTGTACAGCTGACTGATACACCTACCTGGCCACACTCACCTGCCCTATGATCTCATTGCACCTTGGGGTGTGACACAGGTGGTACCTTCATAGCTGAGGCCTCACAGCAGACAGTCTCCTTGCCCTAGATTTTCTTCCTTCATCCCTTAAGGCTGAGTCCAGCTGCCCTGACCTCCTGCACCACTTGATCCCATCCTGTGAGGCCACCAACTGGTCCTGCCTTCCTAGACCCCCAGAGCAGGAGTCCACCAAGACCCCATTGCAGACAACAGCCAGCATGCTGCCCTCTGAGCCCTCTGGAAGGGGTGCTGCCTGTCCCCACACAGACTCTGGGGAGCTGTGCCCAGAGACGGTGGCACCAGCTGGTTCTCAAGGCATCATCTGGTCACCAGTCCAGGGAGCACTGACCACATTTGCATGCCACATGCAGAGCCACAGCCCTCATTCCCTCCACCCCTGACCTGCTGGCTCCTATGCTCTGTGAGCACCTGGCAGGGCCCACGGACTGCTCTGCCCACCCACGGGCCCCCGAGCACGCACACGCTCACACATGCACACGAGGGCATCACACATGCACACGAGGGCTACACACACCGCCCTGGCATGCTGAGGGTCTTCTCATTTCCTCTGCCTTGCAGGGCACATGTGTGGCAACCGTGATCATGGGGAACTCCACTGGGCCACTCAGCAAGCCGTGCCCCGGGGCCAGGGTCTGCACCGTGTCTCCCGCCTGGCAGGCCAGCAGGTCGGGCTCTGCTCTAAGGGGGCTCCTCAAACACTAACTGACAGTCTGTGTGCACAGACCCTTGGGGACAGGGTTGTTTCCTGGAGGGCCGCAGGGGTCACAGGTGCCACCATTGGGGCTGCACTCACCTCCCCTGCCAACCTTCAGTCTGTTGGCCTCAGCTCTGAAGCCTCTCGGGGATGCTCAGAGTTGGCACGCCTTCCACGCCCTGGCCCTACCCTCCTGTCTTAACACACTCAGGTAAAACCCCAACTCCTTGTCCGGGCCTGGGATCCTGTGTGACCTGGCTCCCCTGACCTCTCCCACCCACCTCATCTCCCCGCTGCTCCTCCCTTCAGTCCACTCCAGCCACACTGGCCTTGCTGCTGTTGCTCCAGCCACAAAGCTTGTTCCCACCCCAGGGCCTTTGCACCTGCTGTTCCTTCTGCCTGCAATGATCTCCCCAGAGCTTCACCTTCTTGGCACTCGGGGCTCAACTTGAACATCACCTCCTGAGACAGCCCTTCCCCGACCACCCCACCTGGAGGAGCTCCAGGCCCCCAAACCAAGCCCTGCTTGTTTTCTCAGCCCTTCTCTCTAGGAGACACCCTGACGTTATCTTGTTCAGTATGTGTCCCTGCTCACAGCCTGCCTCCCTGAAGGCGGGGACCTGGGCCATCTTATTTCCCAGTGGATCCCAGCACCTGGAACAGCACCTGGGATAAGCAGGTGCTCAATGATGGTGCTCTGAGTGACTGGGTGAATGGGCCACCCCTGCTGCAGCCGCTGGGAGACTCACCCTGCAGTCTGAGGGTCCCGGTGGGCTTGAGGAAGGGCCCGGAGAGGCTCCCGTTGATGGCCATCTCCTGGCCGTCCCACAGCACCATGTGGTGCAGGACACGGGTGCCGCGGGCTCGCTCGTATGAGGTCTGCAGGACCAGCTCCCCAGGAAGGGTGTGGAGCTGGAAGAGAAAGATGGAGCTGGGTCACAGGGGAACCCGGCCCATGTTCCCGCTGAGGGTAGGAAAGGAGAGAAGCTTTCAGAAGAGGAAACACAAGAAACAAAGTTCTAACAGTTTACTGGGCTGGGCAGATAATGTAAGGGAGGGGAGTGACGGGGTGCAAGGGGTGTGACATAGGAGACCGACGCCCCCTGTAAAGAGGACAGCAGCCTCTCAGCTCCACTTCCAAGCTGTGTGGCCTTGGGCCAGTTTCCCAACCTCTCTGGGCCTCATTTCCTTATGTATAAAATGGGGTAAGAATAACAGTGCCAACTTCAGTGATATAATGGGTGTGATGTGCTCAGCCCAGGGATGGACCCATGGACAATGCCATGTGGGGCTGCTGCAGTTGGTAGTAGGATTTCTCAAACATTTAGTGAGCACGTATTATGTCCTTGAACCAGTGCTGGGGGTTGGGATACAAAGATAACCAAGACTGGCCCTGGCCCTTCAGGGCCTCCAGGCTGGTGGGGAGACAGTCACAGAGACAGAAAATGGTGGGACAAGGTGACAAGAATAGCCACGAAAGATATTAGAGGGACAAAGGAACACAAAGAAAATAAGTGGACAAAGCAGGGAAGGGCATTCTAGGCAGAAGGAACAGCCTGTGCAAAGGCTCAGCAAGGAGCACTCTGCCTGCTGGTGGGTGCCACAGGGGGAGGGTGGAGGGGACTTTTGGTGGGACGAGGGGAACTGACTCTTAAATGCCTCTAAAGCCCATCACTACTGCCCCACCTCGGTCCAAGACATCATCATTCTGGCCCTGCCCACTGGCTTCTTCACTCTTGTCTCTGCTGTCCCCTGTAGGTCCCTCCCCACACAGCAGCCAGAGGAATCTGAAAGCACCCCTTGGATAGTGTCCTCAAAAGGCGTCCAATTTCAGAGAGAATAAAATCCAAACTCCTCCCTGTGGCCTGACATGCCCTGCATGATTGGATTCCCACTACTGCCCACCATTTCCCCCTCACTTACTCTGCTCCAGCCCAGTGGCCATTCCTCAAATATGCCAAATTCATTCCTGCCCAGGCCCTTTGCACGTCTTGTTCCCTCTGCCTGGAATGCTCTTTCACTAGATTTTCTTTTTTCTTTTCTTCTTTTTTTTAACATCTTTATTGGAGTATAATTGCTTTACAATGGTGTGTTAGTTTCTGCTGTATAACGAAGTGAATCAGCTATATGCATACATATATCCCCATATCCCCTCCCTCTTGCTTCTCCCTCCCTCCCTCCCTCTCCCACCCCTCTAGGTGGTCACAAAGCACCGAGCTGATCTCCCTGTGCTGTGCGGCTGCTTCCCACTGGCTATCTATTTTACATTTGGTAGTGTATATACGTCCATGCCACTCTCTCACTTTGTCCCAGCTTCCCCCCGTCTCACTTCCCCCTCCCAGTGTCCTCAAGTCTATTCTCTACATCTGCGTCTTTATTCCTGTCCTGCCCCTAGGTTCATCAGTACCATTTTTTTTTTAGATTCCATATATATGTGTTAGCACATGGTATTTGTTTTCCTCTTTCTGACTTACTTCACTCTGTATGACAGACTCTAGGTCCATCTACCTCACTACAAATAACTCAGTTTCTTTTTATGGCTGAGTAGTATTCCATTGTATATACGTGCCACATCTTCTTTATCCATTCATCTGTCGATGGACACTTAGGTTGCTTCCATGTCCTGGCTATTGTAAATAGTGCTGCAATGAACACTGTGGTACATGACTCTTTTTGAATTATGGTTTTCTCAGGGTATATGCCCAGGAGTGGGATTGCTGGATCATATGGTAGTTCTATTTTTAGTTTTTTAAGGAACCTCCATACTGTTCTCCATAGTGGCTGTATCAATTTACATTCCCACCAACAGTGCAAGAGGGTTCCCTTTTTTCCACACCCTCTCCAGCATTTATCGTTTGTAGATTTTTTGGTGATGGCCGTTCTGACTGGTGTGAGGTGACACCTCACTGTGGCTTTGATTTGCTTTTCTCTAGTGATTAGTGACGCTGAGCATCCTTTCACGTGTTTGTTGACCGTCTGTGTATCTTCTTTCCACCAGATTTTCAAATGGCTGATATTTGCTTGTCATCTCCGGCCAGCTCAAATGTCATCTCCTTAGTGGGGCCTTTCCTGGCCACCTAAATAGCTCCCCAGTAATTCCCACTCATATCACCCCATTTTGTTTTTTCTATAGTATGTATCATCATCTGGTATATTTTCTTATTTGATTTTTTTGTTGGTCAATCTCCCCACTAGACTGTACACTTGATGAGAGGAAAGACTCATCAATCCTGTTCTAAGCAACATCCCCAGTTTCTGGAATAGTGACTGGTCTGGCACCTAGTAGATGCTCAATAAATAATGTGGAAGGAAGGAAGGAAGGAAGGAAGGAAGGGAGGAAGGGAGGAAGGGAGGAAGGGAGGGAGGGGAGGGAGGGGAGGGAAGGAGGGAGGATGGATGGATACAGAGGCCAGCTGAGAATCCACTCCAGCAAATTTTGCCCATATCACAGCTCTGCCTGCATTGGATCCTCCCAGGAACCAGGACAATTCCTCTTTTCTCAAAGGGCTGCCCCAGGAGCCTCCCAGCCTGCCCTAGCCCTGGCTCTGGCCTCCTCCACGCACCTGGGGGAAGGTCTGTTCCAGCGTGATGATGTTGGTGAGACTGTTCTTAGCAGCCACCAGCCTGGAGCCAACGTGGAAATGATGCTCCTCCACCGTCAAGGCAAATGTGCTCTCGGCTCCACCCTCAGAGTATCGTAGCTGGGCCAGAAGAAAAGCAAGTCAGATCTCCTCATCCAAGTCTCTGACGGAACACTGAGGAAGATGCTGGCTCCACACTAAGCAAGCTCGGCCTCCCAAAGCCCCGGGCCCGAAAGACGCACAGCTCCCTGGATGGGACAAACTCTGATGACACGAGGGTCCTGAAGCTCAGTTTAGACCACCAGGTGTGGCCATGACAACAATCTCCCTGTGCCCTTCATGCTGTTAACACTGACTTGCAGATAGCTAACAGCCTGGGGCGGGCAGGCAAGAATTCTAGTTGTATTACCATTGCGAACAGCAGGGGGCAGTCTACTGCAGAGGACAACACACAAGCATTGCATTAAACAGACCAGGGCTCCAATTCGGGCTCTGGCAGGTATGGGATGAATGACCTCTAGCTAGTTCCATAACCACCTTCACTTTCTTATCAGATAAACTGGGATAATGATACCTACTTTATTAATGGGTTGATACGAAAACTATATGAAATAATGTGCTAACTTCCAGGCTGGCTGAATAGCAGAATCACTTAGGGCACCTGCCGAAAATATAGATTCTGGGCCCCCACCCAAGACCTACAAAAACAGAGCCTCTGGAAACTGGGTCAAGAACTGGTATTCTTAAGAGCTCTCCAGAAGCATCATTAATTTAGTGATGCCCCTGTCAAAAACGTTCAACCTGAATCATGTCTCACACAAACAATCTGACAAATTCAAATGGGGGATTTTTGCAAAACAACTGCCTGAACACTGCAAAATCATCAATGCAGGAGTTCTTTTGAAAACTTAACTATAGCGTATTTACAATATTGTGTTAGTTTCAGGTATACAGCTTCCGATTCTTTTCCATTATAGGTTATTACAAGATACTGAATACAGTTCCCTGTGCTACACAGTAAATCCTTGTTGTGCCATGCAGGAGTTCTTCTTTAATGTGGTTAATGACAATGAAATGCTTAGGGGCAAGTATATCAATATCAGCAACTTACTTTGAAATGCATCAAAAATTAAGAAGGATGGAGAACTATGTGATAAAGTAGAGCAAAATATGAATGAAAAAAACCTAGGTGATGGGTATGTGGGTGTTCACTATAAAATTGTTTTAATTTTTCAGTGTCTGAAAAGTGTAATAATAAAATGTAGGCAGTGGGAAGAGAACTTCTAGATCAGGGGTCAGTCTTTGGGCCAAATTTGGCCCACTGCCTCATTTTGTAAATAAAGTTTTATTGGAACACGACCATGCCCATTTATTTACATACTGTCTGTCGCTGCTCTTTTGTTACAATGGTAGTAGTTGCGACAGAGAGGGTATTGGGTGTAAAGGCTAAAATGTTTATTATCTGGCCCTTTATGGTAAAAGTTTGCAGACCTCTGTTCTAGATGAAGAAACTAAAGAGATTTCGGATTAAGAAACTGAATTTCTAGATTAAGAAACTGAATACCCTGGATGATCCTGATCTGCATTCTGGATTTAAAACAAACAAAACAAAACCGCTCGAAAGAACATTATTGCAAAAGAATGCGACAACTGGGAAATTTTATGATGAACCATATATTCGATAATGGTATTATGTCACATGTTAAATTTCCTGAATTTTGTACTTCTGTCGCGTTATACAAGAAAATACCCTTGTTATAGGAAATACTCGCTGCAGTATTTAGGAGTAAAGAGATGCCTCCAGAAACAACTCAATATTAACTCACAATAATACAGAAAATACGTGTATGAATATACAAATGTATATAACATATGTAAGTATAAATAGAAAGACGTGATAAGATATTAACACTTGGTGATATAAGATAAATACCAGGGATGTATGTACAACAGGATGACTACAGTTAACCCTGTTGGACGGTGTATTTGAAAGTGGTTAAGAGAAGAGAAAGGTACAAATGAACCAATTTACACAACAGAAACAGATGCAGAAAACAAACTTATGATTACCAAGGAGGAAAGGGGGGGAGGGATAAATTGGGAGATTGGGATTGATATATACACATATATAAAATAGATAACTAATAAGGACCTACTGTAGAGCACAGGGAACTCTACTCAATGCTCCGTAATGACCTACATGGGAACAGAATCGAAAAAAGAGTGGCTATATGTATACGTACAACTGAATCACTTTGCTGTACAGCCGAAAGTAACACAGCATTGTAAATCAACTATACTCCAATAAAAATTAATTTATAAAAAAAGAGGAGATTCTAAGAGTTCTTATCACAAGGAAATAATTTTTTTTCCTTTTCTTTTTCTGTATCTCTATGAGATGATGGATGGTGACTAAACTTACTGTAGTTATTTCACAATAGATGTAAGTCAGATCAGTATGCTGTACATGTTAAAGTTATACAGAGCTGTATGTCAATTACATCTCAATAAAACTGGGGAAAAAACCGATTGGTAAATGTCCACTGTCCTACAATAACTTTTCTATAGGTTGGAAATTATTCAAAATAAAGATTAGGGGAAAACTAAGAGGTTCCCCAAATGATGGTGCAGTGAAATCTGGGAAGCACTGAGATTCTGTGTGATGTGTGGGTACAGGGCCTGGCACACAGTAGGTGCTCTATAAACAAAGGCAGCCTGGCCCAGGGCAGGGAGGGCTTTTAACAAAACTGGGTGGCTGGTGGGATAATGAAGTGACCAGCTGGTGATTGTAATCACTCACTCATTTACACATCCTGTCATTCATTCATTCATTCATTCATTCTTTCTTTCATTCATTCACTACACACACCTACTATGTACTGGGCCCTGTGCCAGGTGCTGGGCACACCCTCCAGGATCTCCTGATCTGGGGAAGAGGGGCAGACAGAAATAAACAATGGCAGCAGCACGGAGGGAGGGGGAATCACGGGTCTCATGGGTCCTCCTGTCTTCCCCCAGGACCTCCAGATGCTACACACAGGGCAGATGCATGAGTGCGGGAGATGCTGGGGGTTCCAGGTAAAAATGGGATTTGTGGACACAGGGCACGAAGACACGCAAAGACCCGTGGGAAGGCAGACGGGACACCTGGGAGGTGATGCTGGCTCAGCTCATCTGAGGCCGTGTCATCTGATCCAGCGACCGGGAGCGTGCCAGGCCGGGTGAGGCGGCACCAGGCACCAGGCGGGCAGAGCCTCCCCTGGCTCCTAAGGGTCTCGTGGGCCTGGCTGGGGGCCGCAGGGGCTATAGCCCAGGAATGTAAACCTGGGCCTGTTTGGGAAAGCTGGAGCCAGGGGTTTCCGAGCGTCGCCCACGGGGGCCTGTGCAGCCGGCAGACAGATGTGGATGTGTTAACACTCTCCACACCCGCCTCGGGCAGGGCACCTGGAACCAGTTAGGAGCTCGGGGGAGGCGGGGACACAGTTACCTTGGTTGAGGCTGAGGCTCTGCTGGGGCAGCAGCCTAGGAGGATGGGGAGGTGATGCCGGCCTGAGAGCCGCAGCTCTTTGCTGGAAAGAAGGAGGATGTGAGAGGCCTGGCTTGAGCGCACCCTGTCCAGGGCCTCCAGGGCCAGGTCAGGACCAAGCCAACCTCCCCAGCAGAGGGGTGGAGACTCAGGAACACAGCAGCAGAATAGCCGATAAAGGGCTATTCACACGCCCCGAGGCCTGAGGGCCATGCGTTGTAATGGTCGGGGCTGCAGCCTGCCCCCAGGTGACCTGAGTTTGAATCCCAGCTTGGCCTCTGCCTGGTCCTGGGCAGGGACATTGGGCAAGTCCCTCCGTTTCCCCTTCAGCACAGGGGCTGGGTGGTACCGGGAGGCACGTCTTCTGGAGGCCCACCGACGGGCCCCCTCGGGCTTGGCCAGTGGAGCCTCAGCAGAGAGGATGGTGGGATTTAAACCCGGGCTCCCTCCCAGCACCCCTTCCTTGCCTCTTCAGGCTGGGGTGCTCATTTCTCCCCACTGCTGCCAGCCCTGGGGGCTGTCCTGGCCCGGTGGTGCCTCTGCACCGGGGTGTCTCACCCTCAGCGCAGCTCACACCTTGGGCCACACGATTCACTGTCGTGGGCTGACCTGTGCGTTACAGGGGCCTGGCAGCACCTCTGGCCCCCGCCCACTAGGAGCCAGTAGCATCCCATGCCGAGTCGTAACAACCAGACATTTCCCCAGACATTGCCAGACACTCCTGGGTGGGCACACTACTCGCCGCCAGGTGAGAACCACTGGCCACCTGACTTCATCTGACTGTAAGACCCCCGACCCCGGCACCCAGCAGTTCCCTGGATTGAAGAGCCGTAATAGTTACTAATATGTACTCGAGGCCTGGGATGCATTTAGTTTGTGAGACCAAGAACTCCTCATCCATGTCCTGCCCCCAGAGGTCAAAGATATTTTATCAGCTGTGTGACCTTGGGTAAGTCACTTGGCCTCTCTGAGCCTCCCTTGTCACACCTGTGCAGTGGGGCTGTAGGTCAGGAGTGCTCAGCTGTGGTCTCCCTCACTCATTCCTCTCCTCTCAGGGCCCCCAGAGCGTAGAGAACCCCTCACCTGAGCACCCGGTTCTGGCCACGGATGTTGAAGACCAGGCAGGCTTGAGAATCACAGGTCAGCTGCAGGGAAGAACTCATCTCCTCCTCTGTCCAGAGCTCCCAGAACGTGAGCTGAAGAGGGATCGGGGGGAAGGCTGTGAGGTGTGGGGAGGGTAGGGGCCTGAGGACCCTCACAGGCCAGGCCATGCTCCACAGCCCCAGCATGTCCCTGTCCCCCCCAGCCCGGCGTGGCAGACGCCTATCAGGCCTGGCCCCATCTAACAACCTCTTGGATGGTGAGGACCCTTGGGCAGGGCCTGGACTGGCTCCCTCACTGCAGCCCAGGTTGCCTACTGTGGGCCCCCAGTGCAGACCTGCGCCCCTGACGTCGGCAAGGAATGACCTCCCCACGGGTCTCCCATCACCCGGTCCTGAGGCCAGGAAAAGGGGATTCAGATGAAGTCAGGGGAGAAGGGAGCTCGGGCTGCTCCGTTGTGGGTTACAGTGACGCAGACCCTCTGCGTGAACAGTGACATCCTGGCCCTCCAGGACTCCTCTCACGGCAGGGTGCAGTGACGGGCAGGGGGATTGCTGGATAGTCCAAAACAGGAGGTTGGAAAAGAGGCTTTGATGCGTGCGCTCTGTGACTCGTGGGGGAGTGGGAGGGCCCAGCCAAGCAAGGTGAGTTCACACCAAACGACAGTGGCTGGGACATGGCCCCATGCAGTAGGGCCACAGCACATTTCCTTTCTCAGAGGCTGCTGGCGGCAAGCATCTCATGGAAGGGCCCCGTACCAAGCCTGTGTCCCTGTTTTGATGTCTACTTGTTATGTGACCTTGGGCAAGTCACCTAGGCGCTCATGTGTGACCCAGAGATGATGATGATGATTAGTTACCACCATCATCATCACCACCAGAGCAGCAGAAGCTTCTAAAACATCTGCTTCAGCCACACGCCGTCCCAGGTGCATTCCTGGTATTCCTCGCTCCATCCTCACACCCCCCACATTATCGACACAATTATTATCCCCATTTCACAGATGAGGAGATGGAGGGCACAGAGAGGTTAAGGAATTTGCCCAAGGCCACACAGCCAGCAAAAGGCAGAGCTGGGACTGGCCTCCGGAGACGGCATTCCGTAACAACTGTGCCGCTCTGCCTCTCGCTGGGGTGTCAGGTGATGAGTCAATGCATATAAAACCCTTAGAATGGTGCCGAGCACGCAGTAGGCGCTCTACAAATGGAAGCTGAGCTTTGATTTTGATTAAAAAGTGGAAGGGCGGAAAGGACACAGCATCAGGAACTGGAACACAGAGATGCAGGGGGCCAGTCCACACCAGCCCCACAGCTGGGAATACAGAGGTCACTCAGTAGACACTGGTTACAATTATTACTATTATTAATAAAGCCTTTACAAACTGTAAAGTGCTGGAGAGACACAAGGCAAGAGCATCCCGGTCAATCGTGCACACAGTGGTCCTCTGCTCCCGGGAACAGGATGGGAGTTGACAGGATTAGGAGGGAGCCTGCCCCTGCCCAGGCTGGCCACCCACTCCTCACCTGGCTGGCGAAGGGCAGGCCCAGCCTCCGGAGAGCGGGCGCCGTGTGGCTGACATTCACCACCAGCTCCAGAGGGCCGTTCACCGGCCAGGCCACCAGGGCTGCCACGTCCACGCTGATCCCACCATCCCCACTTTGGAGGACCACATGGGCCTGGGTCTGGGTCTCTAAAGGCAGAGAATGGCAAAGGCTGCTAGAGACTGGGGTTCACCTCCCTTCCCAGTTTAGGGTCGCACCCTGAGGATACCAGTGGGATTGACCCTGGGCAAGTGTTTCACCTCTCTGAGTCCCAGTGACATCGTCTGTCATGAGGCGTCCCCCAATCTAGGCCTGGCCAGTTCCTTCTCTCATTGGAGTCGCTGCTGATAGGACAACTCCTCCGAGGAGCCCCCCATGACTGCCCATCTAAAGTACCTCCCAGCACTTCCTGCTCCCTCCCCCTGCCAGAAGGTCAGCTCCATGATGGGAGGGCCTTTAGTCTGTTTCATTCCCTGCTATAACCCCAGCACTCAGCACAGCCCCAGCCAGACACATCATAGGTGTCCGGTACTTGTTGAGGGAATGAACAAACCAATGATGCGTCTCTTCAGGGTCAATCAAATATCAAATCAATATCAAATAATACTGACCTGCAGCTTGCCTGGCCCAGGCTGGAGGGTCTCTGTCCCCTCCCACCCCACAGGGGCATCTCTTCCAGTCCCCTGCCTCCCGCTGGGCTGCCCCTCATCGTCGCAGCAGGTAAAAACTCTCCAGAAAAGGAGAGTCCAGGATCTGGCCCAGCCCCGTCACCTGCCACTTGGGCCTAGCAGGGAGGGTGGCCCTCTCTGGCAGACACAGACACGCCTGGCAGCTCTGAGCCTCAGTCTCCTCACCTATAAAGTGGGCACAGCCCGCCCACCTCGAGGGACATTGCCAAGATCAACTGAGATTCCACATCTGCGAACACCTGTGCATGGGGCACATAGCAGGTCTCAGGAAGGGGTCGTTTCCTTCCTTCATCAGGCAATGTTCAACCACGTGCACCTACTATGGGGGGGCGCATGAGGAACGAGGGGACACACAGTGAAGGGGACCAAGTCCTCTTGCCCGGGGAGGTTCCAGATTGTGGGAAGTCACCGAGAATGCTGATGCCAGGCAGAAAACGCCCCCCGAGGGACTGGGACGGCAGTGGGTGGGGGATGAGAGGTCACCCTGGCTGGAGGCCAGCACACCAGGCCTCCTGGTTCCGGGGAACTGGAGTGTGGAAATTATCCCTGGGACGACTGTCCCATTACTTTCCCCCCACACCCACTAAAAACCCTTCCTCAAAGCAGTCTGTGAGGTCAGCGCACACCGAGACAGTCGCCTGTCTGACCCAGACCCCCGCTCACACCACAGGATGCTGAGAGCCGAGGATGGAAGAGTTTGAGACCAGAAGAAGGTGACCCAAGGGACTCGGGGACACACAGGGATCCTGATCTCCACAATCTACACAGGGGTCAGAGGGTGGCTCTGGAGTCATGCCACCTGGATTCATCATTAACCAGCTGTGTAGCCCGGAACAAGTGACTCAACCTCTCTGTACTTCTGTTCCTCCCTTGCAGAATAGGGATGGTGTTACTAACCCCTCTCTCATATGTTCACACATTCACTCAACAGATGATTAATTGAACACCTACTATCTGTCACTCTGCAAACAAACATCATCCCCGTCCTTGTGGAGTGTACATTCTAGTGTGGGGTGAGTGGAAGACAGGCAATGAGAAATAAAGATATTTAAAAAGTAAGTTACACGGTATGTTAGAATGACAAAGCCAGGGAGAGGGATGGGGAGAGCTGGAGAGAGGTGGGGGTGCAAATAAATAGGGGGAGCAGGCAAGGCTTCACTGAGGAGACGACATTTGAGAAATACCCAAAGGAGGTGAAAGAGTGACTGTGGGGAAGAGCATTCCGGGCAGAGGGAATAGCCTGTACAAAGGTCCTGAGGCAGGAGCAAGCCTCATGCGTTGGAGGAATATCAAGGAGTGGAACGAGCAGGGGCCAGGAGAGAGGTCAGAGGTTAGGGTGTGGCTCCTGGGGGCCTGAAGGCCCCACTGGGGGCTTCAACTTTCCCTTGGTGTGCAGGGGATGGCTGAGCAGATTCCCTCAGCTCCTGTGCACTGAGGACTTGCCTGGTATGTATGCAGTAAGCATTCAGTCAATGGTGGCTCTTATCACTGTCATCTTCCCTTCCTCCTCCAATATGGGTTAAACTGTTTCCCCCTAAAAATTATGTTGAAGTCCTCAGTCCCTGACCTGTGAATGCGGCCTTATTGGGAAATAGGGTCTCTGAAGCGGTAACCAAGCCAAGATGAGGCGCTAGATTAGGACGGGCCCTCGTCCGATGACTGGCATCCTCATAAAAAGAAGAGAAGAGGCAGAGACACAGGGGCAGAGATTGCAGTGATGCGGCCACAAGCCCAGGAGCCCCTGGGGCCACCAGGAGCTAGAAGAGGCAAGGAAGGATTTTCCCCTGAAGACTTTGGAAGGAGCATGGCCCTGACAACACCTGATTTCTGACTTCCGGCCTCCAGAACTGCGGGAGAATAAACTTCTGTTGTTTTAAGCCACCCAGTTTATGGTACGCTGCTTTGGCGGCCCTGGGAAGTGAATAGACGCTCCCTTAGGAGTGAGGCTCCAAGGCCAAGGGTGTGCTGGTTAGTCCTGGAGCTCAGGGTCAACTGGGCCTTAGGCTGGCGGGCAGTCCCCACATGGGGGAAGCCAGCTCTCATCCATGGGCAGTGCCTGGCGGCCTTACCGCGTGTCTGCAGCTCGGCGCTGATGCGGGCCTCTGCTGGGAACCCCGCCTGCCATAGGGCCTGGCTGTCGTGCTCACTCCAGCCAGAAAGCTCCAGGCGCCCGTCGCGGTGATGGCAGCTCACGGAGTAGTTCAGAGACGTGGCCCCTGCCGAGACGCGTCCCGAATTCTCAAAGCCAGAGTCACTGTCGTGAACGTCCACGGAGCCCTGGAATGACACCCAGGAGATGCTGGACCACCCTGCACAGAGAGCGTCAGCCCAGCCTAGCTGGCACCAGCTCCCACAAACCCTGGGGTTTTGCACCACCCATGCCGCTGGGATGGGAAGAACCGGGACCCCTTCAAGGAAGCAGGTTGGAGGGACAACTGGGTTACACGTGGCCAACGACATGTGTGCTGTTTTGCTGGTGGTGAGGGGCTCTGCCTGCTGAGGAGTGACTGCTACCAGGTACAGGGTTCCCATCCGGGGCGATGAAAACGTTCTGAATTAGAGAGTAGTCGCACAAATTTATGAATGTACTAAGTGCCCCTAAATTGTACACTTTAAAATAGTTCAAATGGTCAATACATATCTTGCCACAATAAAAAAGTTAATAAAATTTTTTCAAATTTTTTCAAAAAGTTAAAAATACACACCTTGGCCCTCAAAGGCCTTTGAGTTCGCAACCTCCCCACCATGTGTACGTAAGTTAATCACTGGAGCCACGACAGCACGGCAGCCGTCACTGGCCGAACACGCAGTGCGTGGCAACAGGTGGCGAGGCCCCTCCCTGCTTTATGTCACCCACTCTATAAAGTGGGAAGTGTCACTCCATCATTCAACGATGCTGACTGAGCACCTACTACATGCTGGGCCCTGTTAAACCTAGGGATGCTGTCATGCACACGACAGACAGAAATGTCTGACCCCGTGGAGCTTAAACACCAGCGGTGGGAGACAGACCAGGACAAGGTCAAAGGCGTCACGTGTCAAACAATGGGAAGATGATGGAAAACAGAAAGCTGAAAAGAGGCTAGGAAGGGTGTGAAATAAGAAGAAAGATGTAGATATAGATGTCTCTGCCCCCGGTTCCTGCTAATGTTTGGTCTTTGACCCCAGTCCTGACACAGAGCCCCTGTACCCTTGTAAATTCTTGAGTGATGGGGGTGACAGGAGCATCTGACGTGGAGCTCCTAAGTCCCTTAGAATTTCCTGGGTGATAGGAGAGTCTTTTGTGCTAATGAGGTGACTCTTGGGGGGCTCCTGGGTGGAGGCTGGTCAATCCAGGTTGACTTCAAGGGTTTGACTGCATGACTGGAAGGATGGACGAGGTACCATTTGCCGAGATGGGGAGATGGGGAGGGGCAGGTCGCGGGTGTTGGCCTGTCTGGTTTGGAACAGTCAAGTCGGAGGTGCCTGCCAGGCATCCGAGTGGAGATCCAGCAAGCAGGTGGGTCTACGGGTCTGGGGTTCAGTGGAGGGAGAAACGGGGGACATGGCAGTGCAGAGACGGCACTGGTGTGAGACTGGATGAGTCCACGAAGGGAGTGTGGGTGGAAAACAGGGAAAAAGAGGGCTGAGGACAAGCGCCAGGTCTGCTGGGAGCGCGAGGAACTCTGGAGGAGGAGAGTGTGTAACAGCCCCGGGGCACATGGCTGGGCAAGAAAAATGAGTATTAGCATCCCCAATTTCCAGATGAGGAGACTGAGGCTCAGAGGGAGGTCCGAACCTTGTTCTACCATCCCCTTGTCTCTGAGGTATTTCCAGAAAGGTTTGTTGAATGAATGAATGAATGAATGATTTCCACTCTCACTGGTACTTGCTCAGGCTGACCTGCAGGCCCAGCTTGTCCTCCACCCACAGCGTCTGCAGTGTGGGGATGTTGTGCTGGAACATGCAGTCTAGGGAGATGTGCTCCGGCCACCTAGTGAAGGTCAGCTCCTCAGACACCTGTCAGGGTGGATGACCGTGGGACTGGGGCCGTTGGGCTGGGCCATCCCCACAGCCCCCAGCCCCCCAAGGCCCCGTCAGCAGAGCCCCCACCTGTCTGCCATCCACTCCAACCTGCAGGGTGTGTCTGTAGCTGGGCCCGAGCCTCTCGGTGGTCAGGTCCAGCAGGACGTGGGCTGGGAGGGCCAAGGGCTGAAGCAGGTTGTGTGTGAGCAGCAAGTTTACCTCCTGCTGGGTCTACAATAGAGCAAGAGAAACCAAGACTCGTGTGAGATACCATGAAGAGATATTTGTACACCCGTGTTCATAGCAGCACTCGTAACAATAGCCAAAGGGTGGAAGCGACCCAAGTGTCCACTGATGAATAAATGGCTCAACAAAATCTGGTCCATCCACCCAATGCAATGCTATTCAGCCTTAAAAAGGAAGGAAATCAACAGAGCTCGGGGGAGGGGAAAATGAGGAGTTATTGTTTAGTGGGTATAGAGTTTCAGTTTTGCTAGATGAAAAGAGTTCTGGAGATGGATGGTGGTGATGTTTGCACAAAAATGTGAACATACTTAATACCGCTGAACTGTGTACTAAAAAGCGGTTAAGATGGTAAATTCTGTTATGCATATTACACCACAATAAAAACAGTTTTAAAATAAAATAAAAACACGTATGTGATTAATTAATAAAATAATATACAATAAGAAACTGGACACTGTCCAAGTGCTAATGGATAGGATAGATAGATGAATTGTGATAGAGGCATGCCATGGAATACTATACAGCAGTGAAAAAGGATAATCAACACAGAGTGGGTGAATCTCACAAACATAATGTCGAACAAAACAAGGCAGATGCAAAAGGGAGCACGCTGTGTGCTTCCATGAACATGACATTGAAGAAGTCGTATGAACGGTGGCTCCCGGGGAGTTAGGAAGGGGAAAGGACAGCTGAGGGACTTCTCCTTGGAAGCCTCATTCCTCTACTCATGGACCTTGATGCTCTCATATGCCAGGGTCCTCTTTGGAGCTCAGCGGGTATCCAAATGCTTCTCCTCGGGCCTCGGGGGCACATGGCCTCAGCACCCCTTCCCAGGCCACCCTGGGTACCCCACCCATCCACACCCTCACCTCGGTGGTGTTGAGAATGAGCAGCCCCCGTAGGGTGTTGGCATCCACGGTGACCAGCACCTGGGCGTCCACAGCCATGGAGTTCACCATGATGTAGCCGGAGCCATCCACTCGACCCGGGACCCCCAGGGCCTGGAGGGGTTTAAGGAGATGGAAGCAGGGCTTCTTAACTAGGGTGGGGTCCCAAGTGGGCATCAGGGGTCCTATAATCCCCCTTGAACTGACCACAAAATGGGGCATGTGCCCATGAAAGTCTGTACAGGAGAGGGTTTGTGACTTTGATCAGGTTCCCAGAGTGCCCAAGGTCCCCACATCGGTGGCCCTGCACTGTTCAACGAGCTTCCCCCACCCCCTTCCACCTCCCCAAACTACGAGGATCGCATCTTTATACCCAAGAGAACCACATCCTGTGAAACCAACTGGCCAAGAGTCTTCCAACCACTGGCAGCTGAGAACGTGCATCTCCCCACCTCTCCTCCCCATCCCCTCCGCCTTCCCAGGCGCACAGAACTCAAACACCTGCTCCCAAGAGGCAGACGGGAGCCTGTCCAGGAAGCAGCCTGCAAGGCTGGCCCACGTGGGCATCTCTCTCTGCTGCTCCCGCAAGCACGTCCCAGAGCACATCGGTAGTGCGGTTTCATCTAATCCTGAGAGTGGAGGAGGCCTTTGCACCCCGTTTATGATGATGAAACTGAAGCCCAGGGAGGAACAGTGATTTGCTCAAGGTCACCAGAGACGGGGCAGAATTGCCATTCAGAGTCTGGCGCTTCCTGGCCTCAAAGGCGGCCTTCCCAGCACCCAGGTCGGCTGCCCAACTCTCCACCTGTCTGACACAGCGTTTGACTCTGGTAGCCCTTCCCTCCTCTTGGAGTCCTTTCCTCCCCAGCCTTCTCCCTTGGGGTTTCTCCTCCTCTTGGCCTGTTCTTCTTGGTACCCTTGGCCACTTCCTTCTCATCCCTCCAGCTCTGCAGCCTGAGCGCTTAGTCTCCACCCACCCCACAGCCATGTCAGCCAGTCTGTGGCTTTAAATGTGACCACTTAGAGGTGGAGCCCTCCAGTCCAGACCACAGCCGACCTCCCGACTCGAGAGCTGCCCCCAACATCTCCACTTGAGCGTTTAAGAGCCCTGTCAAATTTAACACATCCAAAATAGGCCTGGAGTTGGTGACACCACTTCCCCAACCCTCCTCCTCCATCCACCATTCTCCCCACTCGGAGAACAGCAGCCCCAAACCTCTCATCATGTACGACAAAAGCACAGTCGCCATCCACTCCCCTCTTTTTCTCACACCCACATGCAACTTCTATCCAGTCCTCTGTGATGGATCCCGAATCCAAGTGTGCTCCCAGCCCATGGGCTTTTTAGAAAACAGGAGTCAGCAAAAAATGGCCCACAGGCCACATCCAGCTCACTGCCTGTTGTAAATAAAGCTTTATTGGAACACAGACACGCCCACATAGTGCATATTGTCTATGGCGCTTTGTACTACAAGAGCAGCACCGAGCAGTTACAACAGCGGCTGAACGGCCTGCAAAGCCAAAGATATTTACTAGATGAACTTTTATAGAGATGGGTTGCTGACCCCAGTCCTAGAGAATACCCTTCCCTCTCCAGCCCTGCCTCAGGGCCTTTGCACTGGCCATACTTAGAATACCCTTTCCCCAGACACAAAACAATGCTACTCCCTCCTCTCCTTCAAGTCTGTGCTCAAACGTCATCCTGTCTTTGGGGCCAATCTTGACCGACTATAAAATTGCAACATGTGCCCTGTTTTTTACGCCCCCCTTTCCCACTTTCTCTCTCCCCTTAGCCCTCACCACTGTGTGATGCACTCCACAGTTCAGTGATTTATTCTGGGGGTTGCCAGTCTGCCCCAGGCAGGCATTCATATCTGCTTTGTTTATGGGCATATGTCCAGGGCACAGAGGAGCTCCTCAATAAGTATCTGAGGAGTCCATCCCTCCAGGGTTCACCCAATCTCTCTGGTTTGGGCAGTGGTCAAAAAGGAGGCCCCTGTCCTGTCCCCTGGAGACTCTGGTGCCCACCCCTCCTGCTCACCCCTGGCACACCTACCTGCAGGGCCTCACAGGAGCTCTCGGACAGCACCCGCCATTGCAGCCAGGGGTCCAGCTGCAGCTCGCCGCTGCCCCAAAGCTCGCAGGCCCCCGCGTGCAGCTCCAGGCCCAGCTGGTGTCCGGCCTCCCACCCAAGCTGGACGGTCAGCGAGGTCTCTGGGGGAATGGAGTGCAGTGAAAGCAGCGTGTGCCTCATCTTCGCTCGAAGTGTGGCCTCGGATGGGTGCAGGGCCACCGCCAAGGTCAGGGAGGCAGTCTGGCCGGCCGCTGCGAGGACCCCTGAAGCTTCTGCTTCCCTACCTGAGGCCTGCAGGGAGCCACTGAGCTGTACCCCTGCTGGGAGGCCCAAGCCCTGCAAGACCATAGAGAGCGGGGTCGGAAGGTGGTCCCACATCAGGAATGACCCTGATTCTCCATCTTCTACCCTCTTACCCCTCCAGCCCTGCCTACCAGCTTGTGCCCCTCCTCCGTTACGGTAACAACACACTGCAGCAGCAATCGTAATACACGACAATTGTCCATCGTAGAACACTTGGTACATGCACAGCCTCATGCTAAGTAACTCACAAGAATGTCCTCTTTTCACCCTATTTGATGGCTCTGAAATGGGTAGGTAATATCCCCATATTACAGATGGGAAAACTGAAGCTCAAAGAGGCGAAGTAATTGTCCAGGGTCATATAGCTAGTAAGTAGCAGAGCCAAGGTTTGAACCTGATCTGTCTTCAGTCTAAGCTTCAGACTGGGGCTGGTTCAATTTTAATTAAAATAAAGTAAAAGAAAGAATTCAGGTTCTTCTGTAGCACTAGTGAGCCCATTTTAAGCTACACATGGCTGGCAGCTCCTGTCCTGGATATCAAATAATGAAACATTTCCATCATCATAGAAAGTTCTAGTGGGCAGACCTGCTTTATCCCGTGATGCACTACTCTCTCATGGCCCAATCCTGTGTTGACCTGATTAACACTGACAGAGCATCTGTGGGCACCCAGCCCTATGCTCAGGGATGCCGAGTGGACCAGACCCTGTCCCGGTGCCCAGGAAGCTCCGTCAGGAGACAGGGGAGTGACCTGTCCCACTCAGACGAGGGCACCAGTCCTCTCTGCTGACCCAGACTCCAGCGTCAGGGATTCCCCTCCCCCAAACATCACAGGACAATTCTCAGACCATCTCTCAGGTCAGATACAACCCAGCCTGTGGTTTTTAACAGGTTATGAAACCAAGATGTGACTGTTCCCCACTGTCAGCTGAGGACAGCTTCCGTCATTCCCTTCCTGCCCTCAGAATTTTACTAAGAAGACAGACTTTTATAAGAGTTTATATTCAGAATTTATATTCTGAATCTGTGGTCCTTTAGTTTCACAGCGCGCCTCTCATCTCTCCCAGCCTCGATTTCCTCATCTGCCCAATGGGGATGTGGGATTAGTGATAAGAGGAACCAAGTATCCGACAGGGTTTTTGGGAGATAGGAGCTGGGGTCTTGGGAAGCCCCTGGAGGGGAGTGCCAGCCAGGCTCAGGCCTCACGCTGACAGGGGCTCTGGAAGCTGCCTCTCCAGCCACTTTGCTGGCCCGCCATACGCACCTCCAGCAGCGGGCAGCCCGGCTCAGTGGTCAGTGTCCACGTGCTATGGTTCTCAGCTCGCTGCTCCAGCACACCCCACAGCTGGCATGGCCCCACCCGGAGGGCCAGGGAGCCGCGGCTGGTGCGGGGGCCGGGCCGGGCAGTCAGGCTGATGGCGCTCCCGGGTGGCAGGCCCAGGCGGCCCAGAAGGGGCAGGGAGTGGGTCAGGTGCCCCAGGGCAGAAGGCTGGGCCCCGCAGGTACGGGCCAGCTGCAGGTGGGCGTCTCCGTGGTCACTGTGGAGGCCTGCGGCCAGGTCGAATTCACAGGGTCCCCAGCTCAGGCGGCCCTCGGAGTGCAGGGCCTGTGGGATTCCAGTTGCCTGGAATATGGGGAAAGTGGTCAGGTTTAGGGGCAGCTCCAGAAGCCAAGGTGGGGGAGCTGGAGACGGGCCTGGGTGCGAAGAGGGCAGCGGTGGACCCACAGCCTGAACTCTACCAGCACCTCCCTCTGCAAGGTGACTGATACCAAGGGTATCCCATGGAGAGGTTCGGGCTCAAGTTCTGGCTCCACCACTAACTCGGTTGTTCCAACCTGCAACCTCAGCTCACCCATCTCTAAAATGGGAGTTGATTTATAGCAACATAAGTTGCTGGGAGATGTAAGAAAGTTAATACTTGTGAGCCCAGAGCCAGGCACCCAGAAAGCACCGGCTATTGGAAATACATCACTAACATCAATGTTCACTGGCTGGAGGGTAGACACCTTAAGCAACTCGCTCCCCTGGGGCCCAGGACGCACCCCACATGGGGGCAGGGACCCAAGATGGGGATGAAAGGAGGGGTACAGGCAGCCCCTTCCTCCCCGGGCTGAGGACTGAAGGGGCCTCAGAGGGCACTCAGCACACGTGCCTAACGAATACCAGCTGCTGCTTCGTACGATTCTCATTCTCACTCCCGGAGCCTCAACCCCAGGAACGGGGCAAGTGAGATGTGAGAACAGAATCAACTTGAGCCCCGGAAAGGAAGCGAACCGGTGTCTCAGGAAGGCCCTTTGCAAAAGGGGAGAAAATTCAGTTCTGGTCCCATCTTTGGCTCAAAGCTTTGTAGTCAACGAGTCCCCCAGTTCAAGTGACAACGGCAAAAAAAGACTAAAGTTTCTCATGCTGAGTGCAGAGCTGGGCATACAGCAGGCGGTTAATAGCTTGTGGAGGGAGGTGGGAACCTACATTGACCGGTGGGGTGGGGGCTTACCTCCAGCAGGGGGCAGTGATTCACCAGGGCCAGGGTCCAGTTGTGCATGGCGTTGGCCTCTGTCCTGACGTCCCCATGAGCAGTCAGGGTGCATGGGCCCAGGGCCACCTCCAGCTGGGCCCTGGGGGGTTCGTCTCCCCCGACGGACACTCGGATGTGGTTGTCGGGGGGCACCCCCAGCGCTTGAAGTGGAGGCCACGTGTGCTGGAGGCTGGTGTCCAGGCAGGCATGGCGGCCGCAGGCTGTGTGGACGTGGGCCCGGGCGAAAGCGTCCCCAGAAGATACCTGAGCCGCCAGGCTGGCCCCAAAGGCGTGGCCCAGGAAGGAGCCATTCAAGGTAAGCACAGCTGGATTCTGCCGCCAAGAAAGGCAAGGTGAGCCCGAGCGGGTGTCCCTACAACACCCCACCAAGTGTGTCCACCGCCTGCCTGTCCACAGGTGGTCAAGGGAGCCCCCATGCCCCAGGGGCACCCGCCACCACCCCTTAACAGGTGATGCTCACGTGAAGCACTTCTCTCTGAAGAGCTGAAACCGGCCTCCCAGGGAGTCAAGAAATTCGACTGTTCAGAGCACTTTAGGGCCCCTGATGCCCGCTCCCCCGCTCCCCATGAGGCCTCTGGGTCCTCCCTCCCGTTTCCTCCTCTCTTTTCCATAATGGAACCTCGGGCCTCTCAACCTCTCTGGTCTGGACATGTCCCGCTTAACACCTCGAATGGAAGTCACTGCATCTCTGAGTAGTGTACCTGGGGGTCCTGGAGTGTCTGCACGCCCGTGACAGAACCAGGAGCTGCTCTCAGCCCTTTCCTGTCACCCAGTGCTCATCTGTCCACCTGGGGTGGGGACAGCACCACTGACGACAGGGTGAATGCACGTATCACCCCCACCACAGCTAAATGGAGGCCACAGAGGAGCCATGGAGCTCGGGGTGGCCGCCCACGGGGCACAGCCCACGGATTCTCCCGCCTGGACGTTGCTGACCTGCTCTAGGACTAAGGAATGCCCAATTTCCAGCCCTTTCCTGGAATTCCAGACCACGGCTCTCGGAGGGAAGGGCCGTCCATTCATGGCTCTTGTCCTAACCTTCCCGCTCAGTTAGTCTTTTCCGAAGTCACCCGCGCGCCCCAGCCCTGAGTCTTTCTCGCAGGTGTAGCTGCTAACTCCACGTGCCCCCTCGGTCTTAGGTTTCCTCTGGGGGGAGGCAGCCCATCTGTCTAGCTCATTAAGACCCTTTCAATCCTCATCCTCAATTCTCTTGGCTAACCCTCCTGCCATTCAGGCCACTGTGTGACCTTGGGAAGGTGACTTCACCTCCCTGAGCCTCAGTTTCCACATCTGTAAAATGAGATCATGATTCCCTGGTAGCTGAAACCACGCCAAAAGAGAGGATACCAAATTGAGATGGGACCTGACATGCGCTGGCCCATTTCATGCTCGACAGTGCAAGGTAGGTGTTGCCACCTGCAGTTTACTGATGACGAGGCTGAGGCTCAGAGAGGTTAACGCCTGGCTAAAAGTCACACAGCAGGTGAGTGGCAGGTCTGGGCAGGAAGTTGTGTTGGTCTGATTTTCTGGTCCCTGTACTGGGTGGAGCTGCTACCACTGCCAAGCTGGAGGCATGAAAGTACTGCATCTTTTACGCTCACAGAGGTGAAGCTGGCAGAAACGGTCCTCCCGAGGAGGCCATGTTCCCTCTATCTGGACAGGCAGGCGGTGAGCCCATAGCACCAGCTCCCAGGACCCCCAGGCAGGGCCCCAGGCCAGACACCTTGCAGCATCCGCTCAGCACCTCCAGGCTCATGTCTGCCTGGCCCCAGAGCAGATCCTAAAGATCAGAAAAACCTCTGTCCTCCTCCTCCAGGCCGTCCTCAGGGCTGTGCTCACGGGCTGGCCCCCCAGAGCCAACTGCACTGAGAGCTCAGCTGAGCCAGGCCTACCACAAGCTGCCCACCCAGCTGCCCACAGGGCAGCACTGACAAGGTCTGCAGGCAACCCCAGTGGTCGCCCCACGTCCAGTTCACCCACAGCTCTTGGCCCAGGAGCCACAGGACCCCGCTGGAGATCAGGGAGTCCAGGCCTTGTGCTCAGGTCTCCCAGCCATGCCTTGCCTTCAAGGAGAGGACCTACTATCCACCTGCACCCTGGCCCGGGAGAGCTCAGAGCTACTTAAGCTGTGCCGTGCCCCAGCCTGGGCAGCATGTGTGCCTGTGAGCCCCACGGTCTGTCTCCCTCAAAAGACCCAGATATGCCTGTCACCAGCCCAGCTCACCGCGGCAGAGGCTGGCTTGAAACACTTGGATTCTGGGTCACTGTCTAAGTGTGCTTACAGAAGGGACCACCCATCTGCTGTCAGGTTGGGCTGGGTCCCCTCAGGGCTGGGAGCCCAGATGCATGTTACTGGGGGCGTGAAGGGCTTGGAGGAGGGGACCATGTGGGTCGGCCTGGCAGTGGCCACAGGCCCCAAGCCATCCAGCAGGCAGCCCCTGGTGCTCAGCCTGTGACCCCCCCCCAGGGGCAGACCACCATCTCCCACCCTGCCCTGCCTGTGACAGAGACCCTTGTACCTCGTGAGGCCACCCGGTGACGTCCCCCCAGCAGAGCCCTGACAGCTGGGCAGGCGAAGCGTCTCCACTGCAGTTGACCTAGGGAGACAAGCAGGGTGGGTAGGGGGCATGTGTAGGCATGAGGTGTCTCTCCCCGATCTTAACCCTGGACAGAGTACTGAGATACAGCTTGACCCCATCTCCCTTTGTGAAGGCCTCCCTGGGAAGATAACCCCCAAAGAGAGGTTTGTGCAGACCTAAGTGCTAACCCACAGAATCGTCAAAAACAGAAGTAACGAGAAAAAAAAAGAAGCAACCTGAGTGCCAGGTTCTAACTGGTTCCTCATCTAATCCTCAAGGTAAACGTGGGAGGCAGGGATTATTAACAGTCCCATTTTGCAGATGAGAACACTGAGGCACAGAAAGAGTAAGCAACTGGACTAAAGTTGCACAATTGTTAAGTGATGAAGCAGGCTGGATTCGGGCCGCGTGGCTGGCTCGCTCACCCTGACACTCGGACACATTGGATGGTTTAGCCACACCTGTGCCAGGCCCAGAGGTGGTTTCCTGCCTTTTGTTCTTGAGAACAATGCAAAAGACAGCTGTGTGTGTGTTTCCTTGTCTAGTGTTCCAGGTTTCTCCAGGGGAGGTAACCAGGAACACGAGCTGAAGGGTGAGAGTCTCAGCAGTTTTCATTTTACTAGATAGACCCAGAGCGCCTCTGAGGGAGCTGCCTCAAATACACTTCCATTTACGAGGGCAGGGGAGGGAGCGTTGACAGAGGGACAGGAGGACAAGTGGACAGAAGACAGAGAAGAAGAGTAGAAGGCAGGGTGGGGAGGAAGGAAGGGAGGGTGGATGATGGATGGGAGGAGAGGGTGGGAGGAAAGGAGAAAGGATGGATGGGAAAGGAGGATGGGAAATTTGGTGAGAGGCTGGGAGGGAAGGTGGGAGGGGCTGGGACGGTGAGAGGGGCAAGCTGGTGGGAGGGGCTAGGGAGGTGGGAGGGGCAAGCTGGTGGGAGCTGGGAAGGTGACTAGAGAAGTTGCATAGGCAGTGGGCCCCGCCCAAATGGGGACTTCGGGTCATTTACCTGGAACCTTGAGAGGCCGTGGTGCAGCCCCAGGGCCAGCCCCCAGCGGCCGCCGGCTCCCCTCCTCTCCAGGGCTACACGAAGCTGATCGCCATCCACGTTCACCACCAGCGCGACCGCCAGACTGGGTCCCACGCTCTGCGAGAAGCAAAGCTGTGGGTGTCTCTCAAGCCCACTGCCCCCACGGGGCCCGGGCCCAGCCCCCTCACCCACCTGCAAGTGCCCGCGGCCGTCCACGGAGAAGGGGAGGCCCCAGCGCCTGAGGCCGGGCACCGTGTGGCCAAGGCTGG
Organism: Lagenorhynchus albirostris; assembly: GCF_949774975.1. Taxonomy (NCBI): domain Eukaryota; kingdom Metazoa; phylum Chordata; class Mammalia; order Artiodactyla; family Delphinidae; genus Lagenorhynchus; species Lagenorhynchus albirostris. The sequence goes on from NC_083109.1 coordinate 58,756,279, forward strand.
CACGGAGCCGGCTGCCCAGGGCGCTGGTGACCAGGCCCTCCAGGCCAAGGGCAGCATCCAGCAGACGCTCTGCACTACGCAGCATCACATGCACTGAGAGGTTGGAAGCCACGTGGCTGTGCAGTAGGAGCATCTCTACCTGGGAGGGGAGTCCTGGGGATGAGAGGAACCAGAAGATGGTACACAACACGGGAGCCAGAACGGGGTCACTGACAGCCCTCCTTCTCTCTGGAGGGTCCCCTGAGCCCTGAGGCAGACAAACTCCCCAGCTCCCACCTACTACCTACAATGGCCACACCTAGCAAGTGATAGGCCCCGTGTCCCCTTTGGATTCCTACCTCCCCAAAGACAGGGCATGGGCTCTCAGAAAGCACGAGGGGAACAGAGGTCTGATCCTGTGCTCTCCTCTTGTTGCTGCACCTTTGGGCCCCCCCAGGTCCCGTGGAAATGTCCCCAAGAAGCTAGAGCTGGGGGTGTCCAAGCTATTTCTTAACCACAGTGCCGAGAACATCCTGGAGGCCCTGCTAGACCAGGCTTCCAAGCTGGAGAAGCCAGACTGGGGGCAGAGAGTCCTGGGGGAGGGGCCAGTGGCAGGGGTGCCTGCCTCCAGTTTGGAGGTGTGTCTGTACTGGGTAGCAACCAGTGTTCTGGCTGAATAACAGCCCAGGGAAGATGGAGGCACTGGGAGAAGCTGGTAGGGGGAGGAAATAGAGCTGGAAGGTGGGTTTGGGGACTGGGGGCTCCTTTAACTCCCTAGGCTTCAGGCCCTGGGAGTCTTTGGGGGAGGAAGCCATTGGGCCCTATCCACCCCTCCTACCTGCCTCACGCAAGGTGTTGATGTTGTGACTCAGTGTGACCGAGAGCTGGCCGTGCCCAGGGCCCCAGATGCAGACTCCACCCAGAGCTAGGCTGACCGTGTCAGCATGGAGGCTGGCCTGGCCCTCAAGGCTCCCCGTCTGGGCCTGCAGTCGCCCCCTCAGCTGGAGCTCTCCTGGCAAGGCCTGGCTGCCATTCTGGACAAGGATGCAGGTCACACTGTGCACACTGGTGCTGTTCCCTGCCTTCTCATGCTTGTCCCGCAAGAGGAATCCCAGCACAGCTGAGCCGGCAGTGACCTTGATGGTACCTGCAGAGGATGGGAGAGAACCCATACAAAGAAGGGGGTCAGCCCAGGGTACTGGGCTGCTTTGGGAAGGAAGGCAAAGGATCCTGGGGCAGGAAGTTCCTAGATCCATGATAAAATTCTAATTCATGTCGGAGAGAGCATATCTGGGAAATGGACCAAATTAAACCACCTCTCCTGCAGGATGCCCCAAGGACCAAGCAAGCTAATTCACAAATAAAAGAGCTTTGGCCGAAAAGCAGCAAGCCTGATGAGGCGTGTCTGTTAATACCAGTGCTGAACCCTGCTCAGGAGAGTCACGGATCAACGTGACAGAAAGCCCCCATTTTACAGACAACAAAACTGAGACCCAGAAAGCCTCAGTTTCCCATTTAGGTTATTACAGAATATTGAGCAGAGTTCAATAGAGGGGTCCAACCTGGAATTCTACGGAGAGAAAAATTGCTCAGAGGTCTCTTCCACCCACTTGAGAAAAAGATTCCACACCCTTAAGCTAGTCCCACACACCCTTAAGCTAGTCCCATTCCAATACAGAACTCATGCATTTAGAGAAATTCTTGCTTTTATCAGAACCATTTACATCTCCTGACCCCATTGGGCTCCAGTAGGGTCTTGACATGGTTCAAGTGCCCTTATACCTCTCTCCTTTCATTCAAGGTTTGACTCGGGGGTCACCACCTCCAAGAAGCCTTGCTTGGCCTTTCTGCACCCCCAGGCTGGGTTAGACACCCTTGTTCCGTGCTACCAGACATAGAGCTCTTGCTAACCTCTATCACAGAGTCCAGAGCACTTTCTATACAGATGGGAATTTCTCGCAGAATCTTGAAATCATCTTTTTCAAATTCCTTACATTTTAGGGCCCTATGTCACCATGCCCTACAAGATGTTAACCAGTGTGAAATAATGTCAATAGAACAGTGTGGAATCGAGGAATAGACCCATACACAAATTGTCAATTGATTTTTGACAAAAGTGCAAAGGTAACTAACCAGGAAAAGGATAGTCTTTTTAATAAATGTGCTGAGTTGTTTGGAAATCCACATGTGAAAAAACTATCGTGAACTTTACCCAAACAGATACACAAACTAATTCAAAATTAACCATATAAGAAAAGGGAACCCTCCTACACTGTTGGTGAAAATGTAAACTGGTGCAGCCATTATGGAGAACAGTAAAGAGGTTCTTGAAAAATATAAAAATAGAGTTACCGTATGATCCAGCAATTCCACTCCTGGGCATATATCCAGGAAAGATGAAAATTCTAATTCGAAAAGATACAGGCACCCCAATGTTCATTGCAACAGTATTTACAATAGCCAAGACATGGAAGCAACCTAAGTGTCCATCAACAGATGAACGGATACAGAAGATGTGGTACATATATACAATGGAATATTAGCCATAAAAAAAGAATGAAATATGCTATCTGCAACAGCATGGATGGACCTGGAGATTATCCACATTATATTAAGTTAATTAAGTCAGACAGAGAAAGACAAATATCATATGATATTGCTTATATGCGGAATCTAAGAAAAAAATGATACAAACGAACTTATTTACAAAACTTATTTACAAAACAGACTTAGAGAACGAACTTATGGTTACCGGGGGGAGGGTGGGGGAGGGAAGGATTGGGAGTTTGGAATTGACATGTACACACTACTATATTTAAAATAGATTACCAACAGGGACCTACTGTATAGCACAAGGAACTCTGCTCAATATTCTGTAATAACCTAAATGGGAAAAGAATTTGAAAAAGAATAGATACATGTATATGCTTAACTGAGTCACTCTTCTGTGCACCTGAAACTGACACAACATTGTTAATATGCTCCAATATAAAATTAAAATTTTAAAAAAATAAATAAAAGAAAAGATACATGCACCCCAATGTTCATAGCAGCATTATTTACAATAGCCAAGCCCTGGAGGCAACCTAAGTGTTCATCAGCAGATGAATGGATAAAGAAGTTGTGGTATAACAGATGTCGAGGACAAACGTATGGACACCAAGGGGGGAAAGTGGCAGGGGGGGTGGTGGTGGTGTGATGAATTGGGAGATTGGGATTGACATGTATACACTGATGTGTATAACATAGATAACTAATAAGAACCTGCTGTATAAAAAAATAAATAAAATTCAAAAAAAAAAGATGTGGTACAGATATGCAATGCAATATTACTCAACCATAAAAAAGAATAAAATATGCCATTGCAGCAGCATGGATGGACCTGGAGATTATCATACTAAGTGAAGTAAGTCAGAGAAAGACAAATATCAATACCATATGAGAGCACTTATATGTGGAATCTAAAATATGACTCAAATGAACTTATTTACAGAACAGAAGCAGACTCACAGACATAGAAAACAAACTTATGGTTACCAAGGGGGAAAGGGTGAAGGAGGAATAAATTAGGAATTTGGGATTAACAGATACACACTACTGTATATAAAACAGATAAACAACAAGGTCCTGCTCTATAGCACAGGAAACTGTATTCCATATCTTGTAATAACCTATAATGGAAGACAATCTGAAAAAGATATAGATATATATATAAAATAAAACGAATCACTTTGCTATACACTTGAAACTAACGCAACATTGGAAATCAACTGTACTTCAATAATAAATAAATAAAATCAACCACACACCTAAATTTAAAACCTAATATCATAACACTTCTAGAAAAAAATATGAGAGAAAAATTTGTGGCCTCAGCCGAATATTTCTTATATGACATCAAAAGAAAAAAAATGATAAATCAGACTTCATCAAAACTTAAAACCTCCACTTTTCAAAAGACACCGTTAAAAAAATAAAAAGACATAGATCAGGAGAAGATATTTTAAAACCCCTGATAAAGGACTTGTATAAATGGTTCCCTAATTCAATAATAAAAAATAAGCCACTTGATTTTTTAAATGGGCAAAAGGTTTGAATAGACACTTCACCAAAAAAGATTTACAAGTGGCAAATAAGGCAATGAAAAGATGTTCGACAAAATTAGTCATTAGGGAAATGCAAATTAAAACCAAAATGAGATACAACTACAAAAACAATTCGACTGATCAAAGAAACAAACAGACCAAAAAACCCAAAGCCAAAAACTGCCAGTACAGATTGCTAGCGAGGATGCAGAGCAACTAGAACGCTCACACATCGCTGGTGGGAATGGACAATGGTGCTGCTACTCTGGAAACAGCCTGGCAGGTTCCTATAAACATATACTTGCCATACAACCCAGCAATCCCACTCCTAGGTATTCACCCAAGAGAAATGAAACCATATGTTCCCACAAAAACCTATAGACCAGTGATTATTGAAGCTTTATTCATAATTGGAAATGACGGGAAACAACTCAAATATCCTTCAGCTGTGAATGGATAAACTGCAGTATATCCATAGAATAGAATATTACTCACCAGGAAAAAGGAAAAAGAACTACTGATACATACAACTTTGATGAACCTCAACCACATTACGTTGGGCAGAAGATCCCATACTCAAAGCTTACGTGTTGTATGATTCCATTTCATGTGACATCCTGGAATAGCCCAAACCATAGGGACAGACAACATCTCAGTGGTTGCCAGGGACAGGGGGTGGGGGAAAGGCTGATGACAATGAGCAGCAGGAAGGAAATTTTGGGGGTGATGGAACTATTCTGTATCAGGACTGTGTTGATGGGTACACAACTGTATGAGTTCATCAAAACTTGAAGGGGTTTTCCCCTTATGTAAATTGTACCCCAAGAAATTATACCTTAATAATTGCCTTCAAAAATGTGGGCCTCGCTGGTGGCGCAGTGGTTGAGAGTCCGCCTGCCGATGCAGGGGACACGGGTTCGTGCCCCGGTCCGGGAGGATCCCACATGCCGCGGAGCGGCTGGGCCCGTGAGCCGTGGCCACTGAGCCTGCGCGTCCGGAGCCTGTGCTCCGCAGCAGGAGAGGCCAGAACAGTAAGAGGCCCCCGTACCGAAAAAAAAAAAAAAAAAAATGAAGCAATGTGGGACTTCCCTGGTGGTCCAGTGGTTAAGACTTCACCCTTCCACTGCAGGGGGCACGGGTTCAATCGCTGGTCAGGGAACTAAGATCCCACATGCTACATGGCATGGCCAAAAACAAAAGAAGCAATGTGTGTTAAGAGATCAGCATGAGGGTCTGTTAGTTATCAGCTGCAAATGATAAACTTCAGAAAGATGAAGGGGAGACCGTCAGTGTAACTCAAAGTAAACTTGAGAAGAACAGCACGCTGCTTGAGTGTATTTAAATTTTTTCAAACCCATGTCATTTGATCTTCAGACAGGTATTTTATTATGCAATTTGGTTTTGCCACAATTTAACCAATTAGGAATTAGGAGGGTCAGTGTTAATATTAAGATTAGAGAATGACACTATTCCCCCAAGGTAGGTGGGAAAGCAGAGTCTTTAGATTCTGAAACACAGGGCCCTGGACAGATGTCCAGCTAGGGTGCTACGGTCAAGGATGCTTGGGCAGAAGATCCCATTTTGTATAATTCTGACTTTTGGAAACTTGTTAATGTTTCACATAATCAAAAAATAAATGCACAAAATCAATAAAGATAGGGGGAACCTGAAAATGGAATACAAACAGAAACCAGTGAACCAACTGTACTTCGAATGATTTACAACATCACACTGGGTGGGTGGGAGATTAACTCCAACTAACATTTAAACACCGTGTTTGCGGACTTTCCTAGTGCAGTGGATACGACTCCACACTCCCAATGCAGGGGGCCCAGGTTTGACCCCAGGTCAGGGAACTAGATCCCACATGCACGCCGCAACTAAGAGTTCTCATGCCACAACTAAGGAGCCCGCCTGCTGCAACTAAGGAGCCTGTGTGCCGCAACTAAGATCCGGCACAACGAAATAAATAAATAAATAAATATTTTAAAATAAATAAACACCGTGTTTAGATTTATACCCTCAGGCCAAAGACAAGAAGAACTCTAAACAAATATTGAATTCTAGTTAAAAGGGTTTATTTCCTCAAAGGTATAGGTTAGTAATTCTGACTACTTTCTATGTATCCTAGGGCTGAAGAAATAACTAAATATGTTGTGAATAATTGGAGCCAGGTTTCTTACTGTTGAAGAAGGGAATAAGAGATATGAAAAGGGGGAAGAAACAGAATGAGCTTTTTGATGATGGATTGGAATTAAGGACTAATGGTTGTAAACTTATTTATCTGTAGATAGACAGATATAGTTGTGTGTGCATGTATATACACACATATATTTTCTTGGTCTGTCCATTGAGAAGGCCTAGAAAGACAGATACTTCAGTAGGAGTAAATACACCTAGAACCCAGATCTTAGTTTCTAAATACCGTTTTGCACAAAAAGGAACCAGGAATCCTTGGAGAAATGACTTATTCCATCTCAGGGAAAATACAACATGAGATTGAAACATCTTTTTGGTCATAAAGGAAGGAAGTGGTCAAGGAATGATAGGGACATGTCAAAAGGACACAGGAGGAGTTCTATTTCCATTAATGGTGGAGACACTTAAATGGACCAACCCTCCCGAGGTAACAATTGTACACTCTGGACAAAATATATGAAACAGTTACCTGAAGTGGCTGGAGACTGACCATAAACAGGCAGACAGTGGAGGGGAGTTAAAACTTGAAGGAAAGGACCAGCAATAGTTGAGTTGTATGTTTTTACTCTTTTTTGGTGCCATGCAGGGTGAAGAAAACTCACATAGAAATCTACGGTCTTACTGATTAAAGAATCAAAGAACAGAGTTCAAGGTGACAATAGCAAATGGAAAGTGAAGTGGGAAATTCCAGAGAGAGCCACATGGGGGAATCCCAAATTCTACCTATAAACTCTCTCCAAAGCTAATCCTTGAACTTCACAAGGGTGGTACAGACTCCAAGCAGACCAGCTAAGATAAAAGAGCTGAAAATTATTTCCACTGCAGCCCACCAGAGGAAAGACAGAGTTTGGATTTTGAGCCCAGCCAAGTTAACTGCATGCTAAAATTTAAAAAAATAACAATACTCTTTAGAGAAATATAAAAGAATCAGAGTCTTAACATCATTCAAAATGTCTAGAATACAATCTCAAATTACTAGACATACAAAGAAATAGGAAAATGTAACCTATATTAAAGAGAAAGGGCAGTCATCAAGGGAGATCAACCCCAAGATGACCTAGACATTGGAATTAGCAGATAAGGATTTTAAAACAGCTCTTACAACCATGCTCAAAAATATAAGGGAAATATAAATTAATAAAGAGCCTAGTGGTGATTTCAGAACTAAATAAAATACATAAAATCTGTGATTGAAAAGAAATTATTGGATGGTCTTAACATTTTTATTGGCTGGTGTTTGGAGAAGAAAGATTAAAGAGCCAGTGAACTGGAAGATAGATTGATAGATATCTGAAGAAAAGAGAAAAAAGACTAAAAAGGTCAACAGATCCTCAGAGATCTGTGGAACAATATAGAAACTTCTAAAGCACATGCAGTTAGAAATCCCAGGAGGAGAGGACAATGAGAATGGGACAGAAAGAAATCTCTGAAGAAGTAAATATGAAAAACTTCTAAATGCGTTAAGAGATATACATATGCATTTTTAAAATATCCTTCAAGAATCAGGGCAAAATAGAACATTTTCAAATAAATGAAAACTAAGGGAGTTCATTGTTGTAAGCCAGACTTACAAGAAATGCGAAAGGTGATCCTTCTTTTTTTTTTAGTTTTTATTGGAGTATAGCTGCTTTACAATGTTGTGTTAGTTTCTATAAAGGTGATTCTTTATACTGAAGAGAAATGATACCAGAAACTCTAAGTAGAATGTGAAAGAACATACAGAAACACAGTTGAAAGAGCAACAGATAAATTAACACTGAGTTCTAAAATTTTTTAAAAATCAGCCAAAAGAAGGCAAAAAAAGGGTAACAGAGGAACAAAAAAATATATGGGAAAGTAGAAAACAAAACAGCAAAATAGTAGACCTAAATCTAATCATATCAATAATTACATTAAAGATAAATCAAGTAAATACCATAATTAAAAGGCAGAGAGGGCTTCCCTGGTGGCGCACTGGTTGAGAGTCCGCCTGCTGATGCAGGGGACACGGGTTCGGTCTGGGAAGATCCCACATGCCGCGGAGCGGCTGGGCCCGTGAGCCATGGCCGCTGAGCCTGCACGTCCGGAGCCTGTGCTCCGCAACGGGAGAGGCCACAACAGTGAGAGGCCCGCGTACCGCAAAAAAAAAAAAAAAAAAAAGGCAGAGATTGTCAGACTGGAAATAAAAGCAAAATCCAACTGCATGTGGGCTACAAGAAATGTACCTCAAATATAGGAAATATATATTTGAAAGAAAAAGCATGGAAAAATATATACAGTACAAATTCCAATAAAAAACAAAAGTGGCAACGTTAATATCAGACAAAACAGACTTCAAGACAAAGAACTGTGTGAGAGATAAACAGTCCATTTCACAATGATAAACAGGTCAATTCATCAAGAATGCATAATAATCATATTTGCTTATGCACCTAATACTTGTACATCAACATACATGAAGCAAAAATAGACTGAAAGCAAGAAATAGAGAAATCCACATAGTTGGAGAGTTTAACACACTTCTCTCATTAATTGATACAATAACCAGACAAAAAAAATCAGTAAAGATATATATCAGAGCAATACAACCAAGGACCTTGACTTAACATTTATAGAACATGACACCCAACAACAGCAGAATACCAATTCTTTTTAAGTGCATAAGGTATGTTCACAAGATAGATATAGATTGGCCCATAAAACAAGTCACAACAAATTTTAAAAGACTTATCCTACAGAAGAGATCCTCTGATCACAATGAAATTAAATATTAAAAAGCTATCTAGAAAAATCTAAATATTTGGATATTAAGCAACATACTTCAAATACATGGGTCAAAGAAGAAATCACAAGTTTGAAAATATTTCAAAATAAATGATAATGAAAACACATGACATAAAAATTTGTGGGATGCAGCTAAAGGAACTTAAGAGGAAAATGTATGGTTTTATATGCTTATATTAGAAAAGAAAAAAGGTCTAAAAATCAATGGCTTGAGGATCTGCCATAAATAAACTGTAAAAAAGAGCAAAAGGGTCTTCCCTGGTGCCGCAGTGGTTAAGAATCCGCCTGCCAATGCAGGGGACACGGGTTCGAGCCCTGGTCTGGGAAGATCCCACATGCCGCAGAGCAACTAAGCACATGCGCCACAACTACTGAGCCTACGCTCTCTAGGGCCTGCGAGCCACAACTACTGAGCCTGTGAGCCACAACTACTGAAGCCCGCGTACTCTACAGCCCATTCTCTGCAACAAGAGAAGCCAGCGCAATGAGAAGCACTCTCACCGCAATAGAGTAGCCCCCACTCGCCGCAACTACAGAAAGCCCACGTGCAGCAATGAAGACCCAATACAGCCAAAAATAAATAAATTTATTTAAAAAAGAAGAGTAAAGTAAACCCAAATTAAGTGTAAGAAAGGAAATAATAGAGATAATGGCTGAAATCAATGGAACTGCAAAGACACGAGAGAAAATTAACAGATCCAAAATTTGGTTCTTTGAAAGGATTAACAAAATTGATGAAATCCAAGTTAGACTAATAAGGAAGAGAGAGAAGAAACACAAGTAACAACTATTAGTGATGAAAGCAAGGGTATCACTATAGATCCTGCATACATGAAAAGGATTATAATACATATAATGAACAACTATGCCAATAAATTAGACTACTTAGTGGAGATGGACAAATTCCTTGAAAAATATAACTTACGCAAACTGACACGTGATGAAATAGAAAATCTGAATAGCTTTATATATCTATTCATTTTCAAAAAAAAAATTTCCACAAAGTCCAGATGGCTTCTCTCCTAGAGTCCATCAGACAAATACGGGAGCATTCACACTAATCTTATACAAACTCTTTCAGAAAATAGAAGGGAAGAAAGTACTTCTCAACTTGTTTTATGAAGTTAGCATACAAAGGGGAAAAATGCTTAACAGTGAAGAAACTTCGCAGACATTACCTTAATCAAGTGATCAAAACTGATGTCACCAGTAGCACTGGGACAAACTGACATCAGGTGGTATTCTGCCAACGAGGCTTTTTTGAAAATAGTCATGAGGAAGCATCTAACAAAGCCCAAATGAGGGATATTCTACAAACTTTGAAATATAATCATGAAAGAGAAAGAAATACAGAGGAACTGATCCAGAATAAAAGAGACCAAAGAAACAATACGACTAAATGTAATGCACAATTCAGGATTTTCTTTTACTATAAGGGACATTAATGGGATAACTGGTGGGATCTGAATAAGGTTTGTAGATAACAGCCTTATATAAATGTTAATTTTCTGATTTTGAGAACTGTACTGTGGAATGTAGGAGAATGTCTATTTTTAGGAAATAAATATTGAACTATTTAGGGGTGAAGAACTATCATGTCTGCAGCTTAGTACAATACAGTTCAAGAATAAAAAATTTTAGGGACTTCCCTGGCGGTCCATTGGTTAAGACTCTGTGCTTCCATTGCAGGGGGCGCAGGTTCGATCCCTGGTGGGGGAACTAAGATCCCGCATGCCGCATAGCTTGGCCAAAAAAAAACTTACATGCAAATAATAATGTCTTATACACACACACACACACACACACACACACACACACAGAGGGAGACAGAAAAACAGACAAAGAGAGAGATAAAAATGATAAAGCAATTGTGATAAATGTCAATAATTGGTGAACCTAGGTAAAGAGCCTATGGGATTCCTTGTAATATTCTTGCCACTTTTCTGTAAGTCTGAAATCATGTCAAAATAAAAAGTATTAAATGTAGCCACTCTGAAAAACAATATGGAAATTCCTCAAAACGTTAAAACTTGAACTACCATATGATCCAGCAAATCCATTCCTGGGTATTTATCTGAAGAAAATGAAAACAGTAATTAGAAAAGATATATGCACCCTTACGTTCATTGCAGCATTATTTACAATAGCCAAGATATGGAAGCAACCTAACTGTCCATTGACAGATGAATGGATAAAGAAGATGTAGAGTGTGTGTGTGTGTGTGTGTGTGTGTGTGTGTGTGTATGTCTATATATATATATAAAATGGAATACTACTCAGCCATAAGAAGAATGAAATCTTGCCATTTCCGACAACATGGATGGTCCTAGAGGGTATTATGCTAAGTGAAATAAGTCAGACAGAGAAGGACAAAAACTGTATGATTTCACTTATATGTTGAATCTTAAAAAAAGAAACAAATAAGCCAACAAACATAAAATGGAAACTGAGTCACAGATTCAGAGAACAAACAGGTGGTTCCCAGAGGGGAGGTGGGGGGGAGGAAGAGAGAAATAGGTGAGAGAGATTAAGAGGCACAAACTTCCAGCTGCGAGATAAATGAGTCACGGGTCTAAAATGTACAATGTGGGGAACAGAGTCGATAACTGTGCAATATCTCGAGATAAATGAGTCATGGGTCTAAAATGCACAATGTCAGGAACAGAGTCAATAACTGTGCAATATCTTTGTATGGTGACATATCATAATTAGACTTATCGTGATCATTTGAAACACAGAAATATTGAGTCACTATGTTGTGTAACAGGAATTAACACAGTGTTGTACTTCAATTATACTTCAAAATTATACTTCAAAAACAAACTCATAGAAAAAGAGATGACTCTTCAATAAATGGTGCTGGAAAAACTGTGCAGCTACATGTAGAAGAAAGAAATTAGAACATTCTCTAACACCATATACAAAAATAAACTCAAAATGGATTAAAGACCTAAATGTAAGACCAGAAACCATAAAACCCCTAGAGGAAAACATAAGCAGAACACTCTTTGACATAAATCGTATCAATAGCAATATTTCTTTGGATCCGTCTCCTAAAGCAAAGGAAATAAAAGCAAAAATAAACAAATGGGACCTAATTAAACTTAAAAGCTTTTGCACAGCAAATGAAACCATCGACAAAACAAAAAGACAACCTACTGAATGGGAGAAAATGTTTGCAAATGATATAACTGATAAGGGGTTAATATCCAAAACATATAAATAGCTCATATAACTCAATATCAAAAAAACCCCCCAAAACCCACAAACAACCCGAGTAAAAAATGGACAGACATTTTTCCAAAGAGGACATGCAGATGGCCAATAGGCACATGAAAAAGATGCTCAACGTCATTAACCATCAGGGAAATGCAAACTAAAACCACAATGGATATCACCTCGCATCTGTCAGAATGGCTATCATCAAAAAGAACAAATAACAAATGTTGGCGAGGACAAGGAGAAAAGGGAACCCTCGTACATTGTTGGTGGGAATGTAAACTGGTGCAGCCACTATGGAAAACAGTATGAAGGTTTCTCAAAAAACTAAAAATAGAATGACAATATGACCCAGCAATTCCACTCCTGGGTATATATCCAAAAAAATGAAAACACTAATTCGAAAAGATACATGCACCTCAATGATCATAGCAACGCTATTTACAATGGCCACGATATGGAAGCAATTCATCCATCAACAGATGAACGAATAAAGAAGATGTGGTATATATATACAGTGGAACACTACCCAGCCATAAAAATGTAATGAAATTTTGCAATTTCCAGCAACATGGATGGACTTGGAGGGTATTATGCTAAGTGAAGTAAGTCAGACAGAGAAAGACAAATACTGTATGGTACCACCTATACGTGGAATCTAAAAATTAAACAAACTAGTGAATATAACAAAAAAGAAACAGACTCACAGATATAGAGAACAAACTGGTGGTTACCAGTGGGGAGAAGGGAGGGGGGGGACGGGCAAGAATGGGGTAGGGGATTAAGAGGTATAAACCATTATGTATAAAATTAAAAAGCTACAAGAATATATTGTACAACACAGGGAATATAGCCAATATTTTATAATAACTTTAAATGGAGTATAACCTTTAAAAATTGTGAATCACTGTATTGTACACCTGTAACTTATATAAAATTGTACATCAACTCTAGTTCAATTTTTTTAAAAAAGATCAGATTTGTAGTTACCAGAGGTGGGGGATGGGCAGGGATTGGATGAAGGCAATCAAAATGTACAAACTTCTTGGTGGGAATGTAAGTCGGTGCAGCCGCTGTGGAATACAGTATGGAGGTTCCTCAAAAAACTAAAAATAGAATTACCATATGATCCAGCAATCCCACTGCTGGGCATATAGCTGGACATAACTCTAATTCAAAAAGATACATGCAGCCCTATGTCCACAGCAGCACTATTCACAATAGCCAAGACATGGAAACAACCTAAATGTCCATCAACAGATGAATGGGTAAAGAAGATGTGGTACATATATATACAATGGAATACTACTCAGCCATAAAAAAGAACAAAATAATGCCATTTTCAGCAATATGGATGCAACTAGAGATTATCATGCTAACTGAAGTAAGTCAGAAAGAGAAAGACAAATACCATATGATATTACTTATATGTGGAATCTAAAAGATGACACAAATGAACCTATCTTTGAAACAGAAACAGAATCATGGATATAGAGAACAGATTGGTGGTTGCCAAGGGGGAGGGGGTTGAAAGAGGGATGGAGTGGGAGGTTGGGGTTAGCAGATGCTTTTATATACAGAATGGATGAACAACAAGGTCCTACTGTATAGCACAGAGAACTATATTCAATATCCTATGATAAACCATAATGGAAAAGAATATTTAAAAAAAGAATGTGTATATATGTATAACTGAATCACTTTGCGGTACATCAGTAATTATCACAACATTGTAAATCAAGTATACTTCAAAAAAAATTTTTTTTTAAAGGTACAAACTTCCAGTTACAAGATAAATAAGTACTAGGAATACAATGTACAACATGATAAATATAATTAACACTGCTCTGTTATATATGAGAGTTGTTAAGAGAACAAATCCTAAGAGTTCTTACCATAAGAAAAAAGTTTCTATTTCTTTAATTTTGTGTCTATGTGAGATGATGGATGTTCACTAAACTTATTGTGATAATCATTTCCTGATGTATGTAAGTCAAATCATTATGCAGTACACAAACTTATACAGTGCTCCTTGTCAATTACATCTCAATACAACTGGAAGAGAAAAAAGTGTTAGAAAAAATTTGTTTGGGGAACACTGCACCCAACTCTCCTACCTGGATATTTCCAACGTCCATTAGCATGTTAAGGCTCTGACAAGTCCTGCACAAGGAAGCCTGTTTAGTATTTAGAGAGCAGAAGATTCACGTTGTCTGAATGGGTATTAATTTCTGACAGAGGGGTTTCGCCAGTGTGTCAGACACTGGAACAGAGCATCAGTGGACTTGAAAATGTATAGGATGTCATCTACGCTGTGGACCCGCAGAAAGTATTTGCCAGATCCCCACTGTCCCTGCCCCATGGCGTTCCCCAGGCTCTCACCTTCTGTGAGTGTCTCCTTCTGCTTCAGCACACCTGTGAGGGTCAGAAGACGGGGCACGGCTGCCCAGGTGTGCTGGGCTTGGCTCTGCAGGGTCAGGACCTGGCCTCCCCTCTGCTCTTCAGATGCCTTGAGAAAAAGCTGCACTGTGTTCTGGTCTAGCAGTGCCTTGGAAAACAGCCAAATCCTAGGAAGGAAAGCGATGGGGGCATGGAAAACGTTGGCATCTATCCCTGCAGGCAAATGGTAGTTTTCCTCTTCAAATAAGCAGGCCAGTCCATAAGAGGTGCATTCCTGAACCCCACTGTCCAGACCCATCAAGGGACTGCCTTACTGGCCCTCAGCCCACAGGGATACAGGGTAATAGGGGGTTAAGATCATGGGCCTTGAGGTCAGTCAAACATGAATTCGAATCCCAGGGCTACTGCTCACTCACTGTGTGGCCTTGCACAAGGACATGACCTCCCTGAACCTCAGTCTCGTCTTCTGTAAAGTGGAGGCAAAAATGGAACAACTGATGTTGATGAGCTGACATTGCTAATGAGTTATCGATGTATGTTGTTAGGGTGAGGGACAAGGGAAAAAACAGCCCCAGGAAGCCTGCTGTTAAACTTCCTGGAGCACTGGAGCAGGGGACATGGTCCCTATCATCCCTGTGGTATGTTATTGACAGGATACCGTAAGAGATACTTCCCTCAAGTACCAAGACCAGGAACAAGGTCAGCCATGCTTTCCTTGGTGAACATTCACACACGTATGTGAGGGGGCGTGTGTTTTCCCATAAGGAAGGGCACTGTTTGCAAATAATGCCATTGGTTGGTTTCCCTTTTTTGCACTGGCTACTAGGAAGCCCAGAGACAAATCTTCAGCTCCACTCTAGAAAACGGCATTTGTTTACCAATGCCACTTTGAGCACCTTCCCATTTTTCCTTCCCTTCACCCTAATTTCCTTATGTATTTTTTTTAAACCCAGAACAAGAGTTGGCAAGCTATGCGCCTGTGGGCCAAAACCAGCCCACCCCGTTTAGTAAATAAAGTTTTATTGGAACTCGGCCACACCCATTCATTTACATGAGTACTTGCAACAGAGACCACATGGCCCACAGGTCCAAAAGTATTTACCATCTGGCCCTTTCCTGAAAGTTTGCTAATTCTTGACCTAGAACAATATATATTTTCATATCTGCCTCAAACCCTTTTTAGATTGGGAATAGGATGCGCAGATGGATGAATAGGCAGGTGGACACACAGGCGTAGATGGTAATTCCAGGGACAGGGTTATCTAGGACCATGTCCAAAGCCTTAAAGCAGCTCTATGGCAGCTGGAAGCGAACGTTCTCGCTGGCCAGAAGCTGGTTTGGAATTCACACGTGCTGTCCAATTAATTCTAGGACAACCCTAAGAAGCAGGTTGAGAAACTGAGGCACAGAAGGGCACAGTGTCTCACCCAAGGTTCCCGAGGCAGCAATGGCAGAGCTGGGATTTGAACCCAGGCTGGCTCCCTATCCCAGGCCATATCATAGTGAACATGTCATTATGTGAAAATATAGTCAGAGATGACAAACTGGAGGGAAATACACCAACATATTCCCCATGACTGCCTCTAGTGATTTTTGGTTTACTCCTTATTCATTATTATAATCTTTCAAGTCATCTAAAATGAATGCTGTTGTAACTAAAAAAGAAAACAGATCAAAGTGGAAAATTGAATGCCTCCTCCCTTCCATTCCCTCAAAGCCTTAAAAATCAAGAATGGCACAAACGGGGGTAATTCAGGCATGGTTCCAGAGGAACGTCTGGATGATGATTTTCCATCTCCCAGGACGCCAGGCCTTTGACCTCGGAGGCCCCCTCACCCCTCACAGGCCACTTGGGGATGGGTACCTGTCTGGGGTGACCTTGCCGGACAGCTGCAGCTGAACAGCTCTGGGGGCTCTGAGGACCTCCTGGCGGAGAAGGACGTTCATGCCCCAGCCCCGGCTGCTCCTCCAGGTATCCTGGCTGGCAGTGGCCTCCAGCAGAACGAGCACCTCACCAGACACGTGCACAGACAGGGAGCCGTTGAGGTTGCGCTCTTTGTAGCGCCCAGCAGCTGCCTGCACCTGCAGGGAGGCAGGAGAGAGCTCAGAAGTGGAAGGGGGACAGGAAGGGTCTGTGGGAGCTGGGAATGCAGAAGGCCCCTTCTTCCAGGAAGTCTTCCTGAGCCACTCCAGCTCTGAGCATCATCAAATGCAGCAGACTGCAAACACTCAGGAAGAGAAATGAGACAGAGAGAAGAATGGGGGACAGCCTTCCCTGACCCCAGCTCCTGGCCCAGGAACAGAGTCTCATCTTGTCCTTTCCACCACATATCAAGTGGGATTACTTTCTTACAAATGGGGGAACTGCAGCTCAGAGAGGGTCACATATTCAACCTGGGCCTGCCTGGTTCTAAAACTCATGCTTGTGCCTGAAAGGGGGCTGCTGGAGAAAGCAGAGGACCCCTGTGCAGCTCAGTTACAGAAAAGGATGCTCCTAACAGTGTGCCCTGGGGCCCAGAGGACCCCTAGAAGCTCTGGAGGTCAAAGGGGAGAGTGCCCAGTGCATAAGGAGAGGGCCACACCTGGGGTCAGGCTTGACCAGGGCAATGGTCGGGGGGCGGGGAGGAGTGGGGGTGGGAGCAGTGAGGCCCACTCCTCCACCAGCTCTGCAGGACCTGAAGCCCCTTTCCTGATCTGGGCCTCAGTTTCCCCATCTACGGGGTAGAAACTGGCCTAGCCCGGTCTGCACATTACAATCACATGGGAAGCTTTTATAAGTAAGCCTGGTCCCTCCATATTTGAATTGATAAACTGTAGATCCATGCAATGCAATATTATTCAGTGATAAAAAGAAATGAGTTATCAAGCCGTGAAAAGACATGAAGGAAATGTAACTGCATATTCTAAACGAAAGAAGCCAATCTTTTATTTCAAGGCTACATACTGAATGAGTCCAACTGTATGACGTTCGGGGAAAAGGTAAAACCAAAAAGACAGAAAATGGCTCAGTGGCAGCCAGAGGTTAAGAGAGAGGGAGGGAGGAATCGGTGGATTGAGAAGGACTTTTAGGGCAGTGAAACTACTCTGTATGATACAGTAAAGGCTGATATACGACGTTATGCATTTGGCAAAACCCACAGAACGTACGACACAAAGAGTGAACCCTAAACGTGAACTATAGACTTTAGTTAATAATAAATTAACACTGGTCCATCAATTTTAACAAAGGTACCGCACTAATGCAAGATGTTAATAAGACGGAAAACTGTATTGTGGGGAAAGGAGGTATATGGGAACTCTCTGTACTTTCTGCTCAATTTTTCTGTAAACGTAAAACTGCTCTAAAAAATGAAGTTTATCGATTTTTTTAAAAGTGTGTCTGTGACCCCCTGACTAATCAACTCAGCATCTCCAGGCTGGGGTCCAGGTAGGTATGTTCTAAAAGCTCCCCAGGTGATTCTTTTTTTTTTTTTTTTTTCTTCGGTACGCGGGCCTCTCACTGCTGTGACCTCTCCCGTTGTGGAGCACAGGCTCCGGACGCGCAGGCTCAGCGGCCATGGCTTACAGGTCCAGCCGCTCCACGGCATGTGGGATCTTCCCGGACCGGGACACGAACCCGTGTCCCCTGCACCGGCAGGCGAACTTCCAACCACTGTGCCACCAGGGAAGCCCTCCCCAGGTGGTTCTAACATGCAGCTTGGGTTGGGAAGGTGCAGGGTACACCGTTCTTTCTCTGATTGGCTTCTGTGGGCCTGAGGGGTCCTACAGAGTGTGCGTTCTCAACAGGGGCAAAATTGCCCTAAATGCATAATTGGTTCTTAGCTGGTAGGTTAAGAAAAACAACAACGTCTTCTATAAGGCATAGGTATACATCAGCACATAACAGAAATACAGGACATCTGTGGACTTAAGTTTTCATAAAAGGGATGGTTAGAGGAAAAAAATATCTAAAAAGTCTCCTTGGGCAGGGAGGCAATAATGAAAATTAGGTTGTGAAACACCAGCGGAAAGATACCCCGGAGGGATTTCAAGAGGGAGGATGGGGTTGAGAAGGCCAGGCTCCTGCCCCCATCCCCAGCCCCCATTCAATCACAGAGATAATGTGAGCAAAGGATTCTGCTGCTTTAAAAAGTAATAATAAAGGACAAACCCGTTAGGTGACCCAGCATCCAAGCTTCCAGCAGGACCACCCACCCACCACCTGCCTTGAATGCCAGAGGCTGCATGGGCGCTGCAGCCAGACTGCCTGGGTCCCCACGCAACATCCTGCACTTATGCGCTCCATGACCTTGTACAGGTCACGTCACCTCTCTCTGTCTCAGAGTCTCATCTGCAGAATGCCGAGACAGCAGCACCACAAGGCATCCGTGAGATGATCCACATAAAGGGTTTAGAACAGAGCCTGGCACACAGTAAACACTCAATGGACATCAGCTCCTGTTACAACTGATGACAGCGACGGCACGGTTTCAAATCCTAGATGCCAGCTGCCCTCAGATGTGCCATGATTTTATATATCTCCTTGAAAGTGAAAAGGCTGCTAATGAAACAATGAACCAGCGTGGATTTGAAGACACATCTGATTTCACAGATGCCGACATGTGAAAAAACGTGCCTCTGAGAATGATCAGTTTCCATAATTCAGAGCCCTTCTCAGGCTCCACTCAAGTTTTCAAAACCCACAGGAACAGCAGGCATTTAAAAATTGCTATCGAGGGCTTCCCTGGTGGCACAGTGGTTGAGAGTCTGCCTGCCGGTGCAGGGGACACGGGTTCGTGCCCCGGCCCGGGAAGATCCCACGTGCCGCGGAGTGGCTGGGCCCGTGAGCCATGGCCGCTGAGCCTGCGTGTCTGGAGCCTGTGCTCCGCAACGGGAGAGGCCACAGCAGTGAGAGGCCCACGTACCGCAAAAAAAAAAAAAAAATTGCTATCGAATTCCAGTCCTCATTCCTGTTGGGATTACCCATCCACACCTCCATCTCCCCAGCCCACGGCCTAATTCCTGCATACACAGCACACACGGCTTCCTTAGGGAAGCAACCGACGTGGGGGGCTTTCTAAGGAGCCAGCCCTGGAAGAGCAGAGCACAACCTTCCCACCTGGTCTCCTTTCTCTGCCCCTTCCTTTCCTTGTAGAGTGAAACCCTTTAGTGTTTCTACCACCCTCTGGGGTTGAAAAAGCCATTCTGAAGGTCATACAGCTTCTCCCAAATCCAGCTACAGGACAGGGTTTGAGGACAATTCTGCTTCTCTCCATTTTCAAGGGTGAAATGTGATCCTTTCTCTCTCTCTCTCTCTCTCTCTCTCTCTCTCTCTCTCTCTCTCTCTCTCTCTCTCACACACACACACACACACACACACACACACACACACACACACACACACACACACACACACACAGAGCCAGGGAACTGAAAACCCTTCTTGCCTGGACAATCACTTCCAAATGTGGAGGGACTGTCTGGCTAAGCTTAACATCGTGATGTGGCCCTCCCTCTGCTCCCTCCCCAGGGTCTCCATCCTCCTTTCCTTCCACCCCGTCTCCCAGCAAGCTGGCTGCTTGGAGACAACACTTGGCAGGTAGTTGAGGTCATCCCAAAGGGACCACCATCCATACCTGTAAGTTTGGAGGAAATGTTGGTCTGTGGGGATGTCTGAGCTGGAGGGAAAACACCAAGTGGGAGTCAGACCCGTTCAGCTGGACTGAGACCTGTTGGGAGGGGGAGTTGGAGAAGCACGGTCAGAGGGAGCAGGAGAATGAGATGCAGAATCCCAGAAGGTGGCTCGCTGGCATGGAGGAGGAACAGGTCATCCCGGAGTCTGCCCCAAACCCGGGCCCCACAGCAGATGCCAGAAGCCACCACCCTCCCTGGATGGTTCTCAGCCTAAATCTCACTGAGGCTGCATTACTCGGAAGCTTGAGAAGTGAGGCCCAAGACACGGGGCTGGGAGGACAGCTCTGGGACCCTGCACCCCCTCCTTCACCTGCCATGGTGCCTGCTCGTGCCTCCCATGTCCACGGCTGCCATTTATTTGACCCTGGCCATGAACTAGGCACTGGGAAGCTGGCTTTACAATTATCGTCTTATTTAATCATCACCCCTGCTCTCATATGCTGGTATTACTATTCCCATTTCACAGCTGGAAAAACTGATGCTCAGAGGGGTTAAGTAATTTACCCAAGGTGACACAGCAAGTCAGCAGTGGAGCTGGGATTTGAACTTGAAAGCTCCTTGGAGATGGGAATAGAAGCACAGTCATCTGTGCAGCCCTGGTACATCGCACAGAGCCTGGCACACAGCAAAGACAATCTGTATATGGTGAATTCATGAATAGACCTACAGTGGCTGCTATATATTTACCAAAATGTATTTCCTTTCCCTCCAGGACACATGGCTAAAATTACATTTCCCAGCCTCCCTTGCAGCTGGGTGAGGTCATGTGATGAGTTCTGGTCAATGGACTGTGGGCAGGAGTGGCATGGACTACGTATGGGCCTGGCCAATGAAAACCTCCTGCATAATTCTCACCCTCTTTCTCACCATCCACCAGCTGGGCAGAGCCACAAGGTGGAGGGAGCCTGGGTTCCTAGTTGACTGTGGAGCAGAGCCACACTGAACCGTGACGTGACTGGGGAATAAACTTCCACAGTAAAGCAAACTTTTATTACAATAGTGCATCTGATTCATCACATGCACACTGCCAAAATAAGGTCTGTGCTGTCAGTTTGCCAGGGCCACCCTGCCACCTCCTGTGCTGTCCCATACTGGACACCTGCTCGCTAACATTAAAGCCCCTCCTCCCTCAGCAAGGAGGCAGAACTCGGTCTTCTGACCTGGGACGTGACATTATGGTTGAAGGCAGCCCGTGCATCCGCACCGCAGTCAAATGCTCCCTGGTGACTCCGCCTGAAGACAATGTCCCCATCCAAACTCAGGGCCTGGGGGAACCTCAGCTAGGAAGGAACAGACAGTACCCTTTACTCTCACCAACAGTCAAGTTCTGCCTGGAGGCCACCAACCAGCATTTGCCCGACGCGGGGATGGGTACCTGGGAGGAGTGAGCCGCCTCCAGGGCCAGGCTGTGGCAGAGTTCCCCACGCCGAGACCGGTCATGGTGCAGACCCTTTAAGTGCAGCAAGACTTTCTGGTTGACTTTCAGAGTGACCTCGACGTCCTTGTTCCTAGCCTGGGTGTACAAGAACCAACGGCCCTGAGAGAGGGGACTTCCCGTCGCTGAGTGCCCACAGAGGCCACCCCTGGAACCCAGTTAAAGTGGGTCCCAAGATGGATGGGTGAAAGCACAGTCTACACTGTCCTGCTCACAGGAGAGGAAGTGCAGGGCAGGTACCCATGGAGTCTTCGAACAGGTATGATAAACTCCAGAGCCCACAGGTAGGATGAGTGGGGTGGGCTTGAGGGCCTGTGTCTCATTCACAGGGAGTGTCCTGGTATTAGTCTGTTCTATTCACTGCTATATTTCTAACACTCAGCACAGGAGCTGGCACATAGTAGGTGCTCAATAAATATCTAGAAGAACGCAGAATCACTAGTTGTAGTTGTAGCCTGAAACCCCAAAGCCAAAGCCACGCTAAGTGGAAGAATGTTTAACTCACAGTGTGGCAGGCAGAATAATATTCGCCCTCCCAAAGATATCCATGTCCTCAACCCTGGAACCTGTGAATTTGTAACCTTACAGGGAAAAAGGGACTTTGCGGTTAAGGATCTCGAGATGGGGAGATTATTCTGGATTATCCAGTGGGCTAATCACAAGGGTTTTTTTTTCTTTGTTTGTTTTGGGTGTTTTTTTTTGGCCATGCCATGTGGCATGCAGGATCTTAGTTCCCCGACCAGGGATTGCACCCGTGTCCCCTGCAGTGGAAGCATGGAGGCTTAACCACTGGACTACTAGGGAATTCCCATCACAAGGGTTTTTATAAGAGGGAGGCAGGGGGGTCACAGTCAGAGAGAGTGGAAGATGCTACTCTGCTAGCTTTTAGCAAAATGGACCATGAACCAAGAAACATGGGTGGCTTTTAGAAGCTAGAAAAGGCAAGGAAACAGATTCTCCCCTGGAGCCTCTAGAAAGAATGCAATCCTGGCAACACTTTGATTTTAGCCAAGGGAAACCCATTTTGGATTTCAGATCTCCAGAAATGTAAGATATATTTGTGTTGTTTTAAGCCGCTGAGTTTGTGGTAATTTGTTATAGTAGCAATAGGAAACGCATACACGTAGCTAATCACTTATTCACCCAACAACCATTTAGCTTCTGCGCACGCAACA
The DNA here is from genome assembly GCF_949774975.1 of Lagenorhynchus albirostris. NCBI lineage: Eukaryota > Metazoa > Chordata > Mammalia > Artiodactyla > Delphinidae > Lagenorhynchus > Lagenorhynchus albirostris. Next base: position 58,779,207 of record NC_083109.1, read on the forward strand.
TACAAGTAGCAGGTTGCCACCTTTTCCCACCTGTGCTGACTGAGAAGTTAAAAATTTCTTGCCACAGAATTTTATCATTGGTGTACATCTTTAAAAGAATACACAGCTTTATTTTAGAGCCTGGAAGGAGTGAGAATAAACAAAGGTCCAAGAGAAGAGAAAAATGTGTGTCATTAAACAAAGACAGGGTTTTTAAAAGAACGGACAGCCAAATTAAACTACATTAAAGGATCCCCATCTACTTGGTTCTAGCCTGTTGTTGGCGGGTGGGTCAGATCTTCTGATTTTTTTAAAATTAGAAGCAGAGATCCGGGTTTTACTCCCAGTCTTCTGATTTTAAATGTTGATAATTTATTATTTTTTTAATTTAAATTCTGACCAGGCCAAACAAAACACATCTGCAAGGTTGGATTCGGCCCATGTCACCATTTTGCAATGTCTGGTTTAGAAAACAGTACACATCACTGGGAAACATTTCTGCAGGTGTTCTGGGTGGCCATCCTGCCCGCTGTTTCCCCTCAGGAGCTCCAAGAACTTCAGCTCCTAAACCTGGGGGCTGCTTACAGCCCACTTTAACAAGCGGGGAAGTGAGGTCCCAGAAGCACAGGTCTCCATACTCAACAGCTGGCCCGGTTTCACCCTCAGGCCTTTGGATATCCCACAAGGGAGAAACCACCACTATCTTCCTTGTCCAGGGCCCAGCACACAGTAGGTGCCAATAAATGCTTGCTGGAGAATGGAGTCACCTCCCAGAGATGCTACTCCTAGAGGGGTCAGGAAGGAGACTTGGATGAGGGCCTATGGCCATGTCGTAAGTGCTCGAGAGAGATCACTGTACTACACTTTGATCCTCACAACCACTGTGTAAGAGGGTTGCTGTCTCCATTGTACAGACGAGGAAACTGAGGTCCAGAGACATGAGATAATTTGCTAAGGACACAGAGGCAAAATGAGTTTCACTCCTAGGAAGACTAATGTCAAGTAGGTTGGATCAGGCAGAGAAAGTGGAACAGAAAACTCAGGCAGGGGAATGTTTTGTTCATCCAGCTGAGAGAAGATGACAGCTTGAACTGGGGACCGCTGGGGTGAAAAGGTCTCTGGGATCCTCACTTACGATGTGCCGGTTCCACGTAACCACGCACCCCTCCAAGTTCCTGGGGATGGCCTTGCCGTTGTATGGGTGGGTCAGGCCCGCGCAGACCTGGGAGGGACAACCACACACACACACACACACACACACACACACACACACAGAGATGGGTCAGAGGCAGATGGGGCCCTCCCTCCCGCTCTCAGGCCCCTTCCCACTGCACCCTGGAGCCCACTCACGTATGGGTGCCCGGCCTGGTAGCCCAGGACTACGGTCTGCAGGGTCTCCTCCTGGCCATCCAGAACAACCCTCGTCTCCAGGGAGTAACGCTGGTGCTGCCTGTCCGCCGTGAAGGTCTCCTGCAGGAGGATGCTTTGTGGGATGGGCAGAGTCCACAGGTGCCTGGCGTGGAGAGGGGGAAACAGGCTGAAGTCATTAAAGTAGCTGGCAGGGTCAGGGGACAACTGTGGCCCAGGGGCTCAGACTGGGCCTGTCACTGTCTTGCAGAGTTAAGACTTTGTCACAGACAGGAGAAGAACATCAGGACACACAACAGCCCTGTGCGTTACATTTGCCAATCAACACCCATTCACCATCCCGCTGTGCCCTCTCGACAACCCAGTGAGCTGGACACAGCTGGGGTCACCACTTGGCAGCAGAGACCCAGGGCCAGGCAGCACATGGGGTCTGGGGTCACACAGACTGGGGCTGGAATCCAGGCTCAGCCTTTCACTAGCTCTGTGACCTTGGGCAGCAAAGGACTTGATTGACTTCTCTGTACCTCAGTCTTCCCATCTGTCAAGTGGGGGCTAAAATAATAATACCCAACTCACACAGCAGTGGAGTTATTAGGGATAATGTATGTGCCACGAATGCAAACACCCTAGGGGCAAGGACTTCTGTCCTTTTTATTCTCTGCTGTTCTCCACAGGCCCAGAAAAGTGCTTGGCACATACTAGGTGCTCAATAAATATAAATGAAATAAAGAAATGAATGAGACCTCTGCAAATGACAGTTGCTGTTACTTTTGGGTTATTGCTGTTGTTTTGACAGTAGATGGCTAAGGTCCCTCAGCTGGTCAGTGCACAGCCTGGACTTCAGGCTGTTGACTCCAACCCTGCGCTGTTCGCCCCCCACAAAGAACAAGCTTTTTAACCCCTGTGCCTCCAAGAACTGAAATGGTTCCCCAGAGCAGCTTTCAGGCTGGGGTGATGAGACTGATTTCTGTGCCCACCATAGCACACTAATGGAAGGGGGTGACGGACATGGGGGCTTTCGGGCGGGGGGCAACTCGTCTCTGAGCTCTGGGTTCTGTCTGGGCCCCTCTGGCAGCACTGCACACCCTGCTCCCTGGTGACCCTCCATGCTGGAGAAGGGGAGGCCCAGGCCGGCACCGCACCTCAGGGGAATCGGCCTGGGGGAAGGGGCCAAACATACCTAAGGAAGAAAGTCCCCTGCTTCTGGTACAACCTCCTGTCTTGCATTAGCTCCTCCAGTTCACCCTCCAGCTGCAGGCCCTGACGCTGGCCCCCGGCACTGGCCCCCAGAGCCGTCAGCAACAGGTGGCTCTTCCATGGCTGCAACGAGGACCAGGCGGATGCAGAGGGATGCCCGCAGGGTCCAAGCTGCTAAACATCCTGCGCTGGGGGTCACCAGGGGCAGCTCCCACTGCCCGCTCATCACCCTGGGGATGACCACCCAAGAAGGGCTGCTGCCTCCACCTCATCGGACCACAAGGTGGCACAGGGACACTGCCATGGCCAGACCTCCCCAGGTGCCCAGCAGGAACGAAGGACTTGGGCTTCCAGCTCCAGGTGGCTGACCTTTGCTCTGAGGTCTGTGCTAATATGGCTGGGGCCCATTTTACAGATAAAGAAACTGAGGTTCAGGGAGGCCCAAGGTCATAGGCCAAGCTAGTAGCCCTTTCCCATCCCAGGTGATGGATCTGGGGTCTCTGGATGGCAGAGCCTCCAGCACGGGCCGCTGGACCCCTTACCTGCTCTGTATGCCTGTAGGCCACCGTTAAATTCAGCTCCTGCTGGGGGCCCTTCAACCAGCCGTGAAGGATCTTACGGTCCTGGCTGTTCTCGGCATGGATCTCACCCTGCATTGCTGCACTCCAGGCTGATTCTACTTTACTCCAGCTGCGAAAGAGGCTTTGTGCCACGGCTGTCACTGTGGAAACCTGCAGTGAGGGTGAAGAGGCTGACCAGGGCCTTTGCACACCCTATTTCCTCCTCCTGGGATGCCCTTTCTCCCCAGTTCCACTTGGTGAACTCCCACTCATCCTTCAAAACCCCTCCAATGCCATCTCTGCGAGGCCTTTCCCGATGGGTCCAAGCAGAATTGGTTGTTCCGTACAGGGTCATGAGGAAAGAGGAAAAACTGCTCTCTCTCTCTCAACCCCGAACAGAGAGAGAATCTGAGTTATCAGAGAAAACCATCCCTTCCCCTCTCTCCCCTTCAGCTCAAGGAGGGAATAGAATCTACTGAGCCATTGTTATGAGCAGGCAGGGTCTCTGTGTCTTGAAGGGCACACGCTTGCAGGTGGCTTTCTGTCCCTGCATCATCGTCATGGTGTTCAGAGCCCTGGGAGGAGTGTTACTTTGGCTTGCGCTGGGGCTGGGGGAGGCACAGCACTGCAGCCCTGTGCTGGGCCGTGTACCCGAGCACAGCGCCCTTGGCACAAGCCCTACTAGGAACATCAAGGTGCCTCGTGCCCGGCTGGCCTCTGTCCCTTGTTCACGCAGCTCCCTCGGGGGACTCACGAGAAGAGGTGACAGGGCCAAGATGGGCTTTGGGAATTACTGAACCTCCTGACAAATACTAGAACTCCCCAAGACCTTACCCCCTATGTCACCGACCTCAGGTCACCCCCAGAACCTGCAGACCCTTCACTGCTGGCTTCCCCATTTCAGCAAACGGCACCTGCTTCCACCCAGCTGCTTGAACCAAAAACTTGGGGTTACTTGTCTTTTCTTCACTCCCTCCCCCAACCAATCCATCAGCAAATCTGTCAGCAAATCAGTCAGCTACACCTTCAAACCACCAGGCCACCATCTGCCCCTCCCTGGGCTGGGTCATCTGAAGGAACGGGCTGGTCATCCCCACCCTGTATCCTATCCTGGGTCTGTCTATCACACAGCAGCCTCCTCAGGGTCCCTAAGCTTGCCAGGAGTCACCTGCTCCTTCCGACTCCACTGGTGCCACCTGGCCCCCGCCTCAGAGGGGACTGAGCTGTCCCCTAGCACGCCCACCGAGCTGCCTCCTTCTGGGCCCCAGGCCTGGACCACACTGTGTCCGCTCATCATCCCAACACAGGGAGAGTCTTGATGTGCCAGGTTCCCATGTGTGACACCAGGCAAGTCCTTCTCTGGTTGGTTTTCTTCCAAACTCTGTTACGCTTCTACGGCCAAACGATCAAATGTGTGCAAAGAAGCAGACTTACACTGAGCAGGTGGTGGGAAACTGACCTACATCCTTGAAGTTTCCATTCTGGATTTAAGCAAAAGCCTGATGTCTACCTGTTTCCGAGGTACCACTTCAAACTACTTTAATATTTTACTTTATCAGCTGCTAAGCAAGAATATGGGAAATTGAGATTTATTTTGTTTCCCTCTCCCAAACCCACTTGGCAACAAATTCTGAAGAATGTTAATAGCGTGTGAGCCAGATGTCACACATCTGCGACCTGTTACCGACCCCGGATCTCGGTTTTAACCCCCTGCACAGAAGATCTAAACCGCAGGAAATCAGGCTCCCTGTCTGCGGGGGCGGGAGTGAGGGGCAGGTGGTGTGGGCGAGCACACGCACCCGGAGGTAGGTGGTAGCTGGGGTGTAGACGTGGACCTTGCCCTCCCTGTGGAGGCCCTGGCTCTTGCAGGCCATGTTCATCACCAGATTCTTGAGGGTCCAGGCCTTGCCCAGCGTCAGCTCCACAACAGCCTGGAACATGGCTCGGTGGGGCCAGTACAGCCTGTGAGCCGCCGAGACCATCAGCCATGGACTGTCCAGGTTCAAGGCTCCTGAGAGAGGCAGAGAGGAAGAAATGGCATCCCCGGCAAGAGGGGAGCTTTTGAAGAAGGGTGCGCAGGCAGCGAGCTAGAGGCTCCCATAGTCTCATCACGGTCACTCTGGGTGTATCTCAAAACTTGGAATGGGACGGAGCATGAGGGAACTTTCTGGAATGATGGTAACGTTCTGAATTTTGGCAGGCGCTTGGGTTTCATGGGTCTGTGCACCTGTCGAAACTCATCAAATGGTACCCTGGAGATGTGTGCAATTCGCTCTAGCTAATGATATAATACTGAAATGTGTAGGGGTGAAATTGTACTGAAGTTTACAACTTAATTTGACCTGCACCAACAAATAAGATGGATGGATAAGGGGGCAGATGTGTAAGAAGGCAGGTGGAGTAAAATGTTAATGGCAGAATCTAGGTTGAGAGTATGTTGGTGTTCACTGTACAACTCTTTGCACTTTTCTGTATGTTTGAAATTTTCTCATGATGACATATTAGACAAAAGAAATGCTAGGACAGTTGGAGAGGGGGCACTGGGGTGTGGTGATCAAGAACATGGCCTTTACTCTTCCAAGCTGTGTGACCTCTTCGAACCCGTGCTTCCATCATCTGTAAAATGGGTACAACAGTACTGAAGTACTGATCACTGGGTCTTGGGATAGAGGAAGCACCCATTCAGAAGAGTAAAGACCAATCGTCACCATCATCAAAAAGTTGACATTTTGCGAGCTTCCCTGGTGGCGCAGTGGTTGAGAGTCTGCCTGCCGATGCAGGGGACACGGGTTCGTGCGCCGGTCTGGGAAGATCCCACATGCCGCGGAGCGGCTGGGCCCGTGAGCCATGGCCGCTGAGCCTGCGCGTCCGGAGCCTGTGCTCCGCAACGGGAGAGGCCACAACAGTGAGAGGACCGTGTACCGCAAAAAAAAAAAAAAAAAAAAAAGGTGACATTTTGCATAAACTTTTGCCCTTCCATGATGAACTAAAACCAGGTTGCTGGACCCCTCTCATATTTTGTAATAAATACTCCCAATCACTCAAGGACTAATTCAATAAATATTGCTCGAGACACTTGGGACTCGGCAGTGAACAAGGAGGCATAGTCACTGCCCTCATGGAACTTACAGTTTGGGGGTGGTAAGGGGATGGGGGAGGGATCTCGAACAAATTAACATATAATGAGACCTACCTAAGTAGAAAATGCTGAGTGCTAGGAAGGAAAAGAAAGAGGGAGTTAGACTAAGGTCAGGCAGGTCAGTGAAGGCTCCCATAAACACATAACCATTGAGCTGAGCCGTAAATGAGAGGCAGTGGAGTGTGTCAAAGGGAAGAAACCCTCCCTCACCTCCTGCTGGAGATGGGAGACTCACTATGTGGGGAAACTGAGGCGGAGAGGCCAGGATGCAGGGAGATCCAACACAGTGAGGGCAGTGGGTGAGCTGCCAAGTTGAGAACAGGGAGATACTGAATAGAGAGCAGCCCAATGCCCTGCCCTGAGGTACCAGTCCCACAGGAGATGGGAAGGTTGCTCCACAGAAGAACAGAATAACTGAAAAAAAAAAAAGGTCCACAGATATGGGCCCCAGGTCCCCAGGGAGAGTCAGGACCCCACCCAACCACGCAACAGGGAAGCCCACCAGTCAACAAGAGCACGTCCACACATACATATATACGACGGAATACTACTCAGCCATAAAAAGAATGAAATAATGCCATTTACAGCAACATGGATGAACCTAGAGATTATCATACTAAGTGAAGTAAGTCAGAAAGAGAAAGACAAATACCATATGATATCACTTATATGTGGAATCTAAAAAAATGATACAACTGAACTTATCTATGAAACAGAAACAGACTCGCAGACACAGAGAACAGACTTGTGGTTGCCAAGGGGGTGGGAGGTGAGGGAGGGATGGATTGGGAGTTTGGGACTAGCAGATGCAAACTATTATATATAGGATGGATAAACAGCAAGGTCCTACTGTATAGCACAGGGAACTATTCAATATCCTGTGATAAACCATAATGGAAAAGAATACGAAAAAAATGCATATATATGTATAACTGAATCACTTTGCTGTACAGAAGAAATTAACACAACACTGTAAATCAACTACACTTCAATAAAATAAAGTTTTTAAAAGACAGCACCACCCCCACACACATAAAGCACCCTTCCAAACAAGTTCCAAGTGACCAACTCTCAAACAAAAGCACATATCCAAGTCTTGCCTGGCATGTGGGAAAAGCCACTAGCAGGAGCTTCAGAAATAAAAAGAAAAAAGAAGCTCAGGGAGAACAGACCAAAGCCCCCCAGTTCTATAATTTATGCTCTCAGAGAAGAGAAGATAATGCATTCATGGAGCAGGACACTCTAAGAAAAGAACTTTCAGGAACAAAAAATGAGCTCTTGGGAATATAAGCCAGCTAAAATTAAAACAACAGTACAGGGGCTGGCAGATGAAGTTGAGGAAATCAGCCCTCACAAAAGAACAAAAGGGCAAAGAGACAGAACAAAGGAGAGAAAAGAAAGAAAATTAAAGGCTTAGTTTCTGAGGAAAACATCTGACCAACAGGAATTCCAGAACACAGAAGGAAGGAAATTACCAAAGAAACTGTACAAGAAAATTACCAAGACCCAAATGGTGTGTCTCCAAATGGAAAGGGCCTAAGTGCTCAGTACGGTGAATGAAAAGAGATTCACGCCAAGGCTCATCATCATAAGATTTAAAGACACTAGGAATAAAGAAAAGCTCCTGGAAGCTTCCAGAGAGTGAGAAAAGGGTCATAGACCAAAGATGATGGATCACAAATAGCACCAGACCTCTCAACTGATTCAAATCAACAGTGGAGCAATGTCTTCAAAAATCCCAAGGGAAAATAATTTCCAGCCTAGAATTCTCTATTCAGCCAAATCAAATAAAGACAGTTTAGGGACTTCCCTGGCGGTCCAGTAGTTAAGAGTTTGCCTTCCAATGCAGGGGGTGAGGGTTCCACCCCTGATCGGGGAGCCAAGATCCCATATATCTCATGGCCAAAAAACCAAAACATAAAACAGAAGCAATATCGTAACAAATTCAATGAAGACTTTAAAAACGGTCCACATCAAAAAAAAAAAAAAAAAGAGTTTAAACATTCAGGGTTTCAAAATGTTTACATCCTGTTATAGGTTGAATTGTGTCTGTCAAAAAGATATGAAGTCCTAACCCCTGGTACCTCAAAATGTGACCTTATTTGGGAATGGGGTCATTGCAGATAAAATTAGTTAAAGTAAGATCATACTGGAGTAGGGGAGGCCCTAAATCTGATATGAGTGGTGTCCTTATATGAAGAGAGAAGTCTGGACACAGACACACAGACACACACACACACACACACACACACACAGCACCATGTGACAACAGAGGCAGAGATTAGAGCAATGTAGCTACAAACCAAGGAACATCGAGCATCAGTGGTCACCACTAGAAGTAGGAAGAGGCAGGAAGGATTCTACCCAGGGTCACAGAGAGAAAGTGGCCCTGCTGACACCTTAATTTCAGAATTCTAGTCTCGAGGACTGTGAGAGAATACATTTCTGTTGTTTAAAGCCACCCAGTTTGTGGTAATTGGTTAAAGCAGCCCTAGCTAACGAATGTATCTCCCATGCACCCTCTCTCAGGAAACTACTGGAAGATGCACTCCATCGGAACAAAAGAGTTAACCAAGAAAGAAGATGACATGAGTGCAAGAAGCAGGGGCTGTGACCCAGAGAAGTGGAAGGCACTCCCAGGATGATAGTGAGGGGATGCCCTGGGACTACAGCTGTGCAACTGGTCTACACTGGAGCAGCAGAACAGAGGCTCCAGGAAGAGGGTGTACAAGAAAAATATGAGAACTGATTGAAGCTGATAAGTGATCTGACGTGTTCAACAACCTGGAGAAGAATTTTGCATTGTTGCTAAAAATTCTGGGAATAATCAGTAGGAGGAAAATAGAAAACTAATCAAACAGGGAAAAAAGGCTCTTATAGCTCCAGGAAAAACAAAATGTTAGAATCCTAGTATACCATGTGCCTCAGCTGTGAGGACATTCATCACCACAATGATGTAAACATTGAATATTAACAAACTATAACTCTTTTAGGGGGATGGAGGGAAATAGGCATGTGAAAAGGGCTGGTGTAAGAGTTAAATTTTCTTCCTCTCTAGTAAGAAATATATTGAGAATGCCTATGAAAGAAAAATCAAGAAATAAGTGTGGGGCTTCCCTGGTGGCGCAATGGTTGAGAGTCCGCCTGCCGATGCAGGGGACACGGGTTCGTGGCCCAGTCCGGGAAGATCCCACATGCCGCAGAGTGGCTGGGCCCGTGAGCCATGGCCACTGAGCCTGCGCGTCCGGAGCCTGTGCTCCGCAACGGGAGAGGCCAGAACAGTGAGAGGCCCGCGTATAGCAAAAAAAAAAAAAAGAAAGAAAAAAAAAGAAATAAGTGTGATTATTTTAAAAGATGGAGGGTCTGAAGAGAAACAGCAAAAAGAATTTACAGTGCTTGCCATTTTCAGCAAAATTTGGGATTGGAAGACGTGAAGCAGAAAATTACTGTATTTGCTATAACTTTAACTTTTAAAAACTTAAAATTTTTTCAAGTACATATTACATGAACACAGAGAATATTATGAGCTCCCATATAACACTCAGCCATCTTCAACAATTACCAAGTCATAGTCTAATTCACTTTTTAAACTATGTATTACTTCAATAAAAATAAAAATTAGTTCAAAAAATTAATTCCAGGATAAAACCATGGTAAATTCATTTTCTAAAGGAGAGAAAGAGTGTTCCAGGGAGAAAGAACAGCAAGTGCAAAGGCCCTGAGGTATGTCTGGGGAACAGAAGAGAGGCCAGTGGGGCTGCAGGATGATGGGCAATGGGAAAAGTAGGGTGAGATAAGGTTGGAGAAGTAGGCAAGGCCCTGTAATGTTTAGCTCTATGGGTGAGGGTAAGAATGTGAGGGTAAGGATGCGAGGGTAAGGATGTGATTTTAAGTTTCCTGGGCCGCATGTGAGGTCTGAGTCTTGAATTACCCAGGCAAACAAAAGGGAAGGGTGTTCCAGTTAGTGGGCATGGCTTGAGCAAAGGCTCAGAGGGCAGAAATCTTCACCACTAGCCAAGGACACTCCCTAGATGACACTCACCTTCCCACTTCCACAGGGTGGCCCTGGATGTGTCCTTCCACTGCAGGCCTGCCACAAAGGGCAGCCGCCCATTGTACTGCACCTTCAGGTATGTGCTGCTCTCCACGTGGGGCTGGCGGAGGCTCAAGTGGTGCAGCTGCGTATGGAAATCCACCTGCCTCGCGGGCACCTGCAGCACAAACTGGAGGAGACCCACACCCAAGATGCAAATCAGATCATGCTGTTCCTGACCTAGAACATTCCATTGGCTCTCCACCGCAACCTGAGATCCCTGGCTACCAGGAATTGCCCCACCCCACCCCACCCCAAAAAGAAACCCTGCGCTCATTAGCAGTCACTCCCCATTGCCTCCTTCCCGTAGACCCCGGAAACCTTTAACCTACTTTCTGTCTCTCTGAATTCACCGATTCTGGACATTGCTTACAAATAGAATCATACAGTCTGTGGCCTTTGGTGTCTGGCTTCTTTCACTTAGCATAATGCTTTCAAGGTTCATCCATGTTGTAGCAGGTGTCAGAAGTTCATTTTTATTACTGAATAACGTTCTATTGTGTGGATAAATCACTTTATCTATTCATCCATTGATGAACATTTGGGTTGTTTCTCCTTTTGGGTTATTATGAATAATGCTGCTATAAATGTTTTGTGTGGACATAAGTTTTCAATTCTCTTGAGTACCTAGGAGTAGAATTGTTGGGTCATAGGTAACTCTGTGTTTAACATTTTAAGGAAACACCAAACTCTTTTTCCAGTCACGCCATTTTATGATCCCACCAATATGAGTTCTAATTTCCCTGCATCCTCACCAACACTTGTTATTGTCTTTTTTTTTTTTTCCGTTTCAGCTATGCTAGTGGATTTGAAGCAGCATCTCACTGTGGTTTTGATTTGAATTTCCCGACTAATTAGGTTAAGCAACTTTTCACGTACTTATTGGCCACTTGTGTACCTTCTTCAGAGAAATATCTATTCAAATCCTTTGTCTTTTTCTTGTTGAGTTGTAAGAGTTCTTCATATATTCTGGATACAAATCCCTTATCAGACATACGATTTGCAGATGTTTTCTTCCCTTCTGTGGGCTGTTATTTCACTTCCTTGATGGTGTCCTTTGAAGCACAAATGTTTTTAAGTTTGATGAAGACCAAAGTATTTTTGTTATTACTTATACTTCAAGTGTCATATCTCAGAAACCCTTGCCTAATCCAAGGTCATAAAGATTTACTCTTATGTTTTCCTCTAAGAGTTTCATAATTCTTAAATTTAGGTCTACAACCTATTTTGAGTTTGTTTTTATATATGGTATGAGGTAAGGGTCCAACTTCGTACTCCTACACGTGAATATCCATTGTCCCAGCACCATTTGTTGAAAAGACTATTCTTTTCCCTCTTCAATTATCTTGGCACCCTTGTCGAAAATCAACTAACTGTAAATACGAGGGTTTATTTCTGGATTCCCAGTTCTACTCTGTTGGTCTGTATGTCTATCCTTATAACCCTACCGTAATACTGTCTTAATTACTGTAGATTTGAAGTAAGTTTTGAAATCGATAAAAGCGAATCCTCTAACTTTGTTCTTCTCTTTCAAGACAGTTGTGTCTACTCTGGGTCCCTTGAAATTCCACATGAATTTTAGGATCAGCTTGTCAATTTTAGCAAAAAGATAACTCGGGTTTTGATAGGAATAGATGGGGACCATTGAATCTGTAGATCAATTTAGGAAGTATTGCCAACTTCACATTAAATATTCCAATCCAAGTACATGGGATGTCTTCCCATTTATTTAGCTTTTCTTGAATTTCTTTCAACAATGTTTTGTAGTTTTGAGAGTATTAGTTTTACCTTCTTTTGTTAAATTTATTCCTAAGTATTATTCTTTTTGATGGTAATGTAAATGAAATTGCTTTCTTAATTTCATTTTCAGGTGTTTCATTGCTAGTGTAGAGAAATACAACTAATTTTTGTATATTACTCCTGTATCCTGAAACTTTGATGAACTCATTTATTAGCTCTGATAGATTTTTTGGTGAGTTCATTTGGGTCTTCTATATACAAGATCGCATCATCTGTAAATAGAAATACTTTTACTTCTTCCTTTCCAATCTAGATGCCTTTTCTTCATTTCTTTTTTCTTTTTCTTTTTTGCTTTCTTTCTGGCCTAATCACCTTAGCTAGAACCTCCAGCACAATGTTAAATACAAATGGTGAAAGCAGACATCCTATCTTGTTACTGATCTTAGAGGGAAAGTACTTAGCCTTTTGCCATTAAGTATGATATTAGCTGTGGGTTTTTCATAGATGGCCTTTATCAGGTTGAGGAAGTGCCCTTCCATTGCTAGACTGTTGGGTACTTTTATCATGAAAAGGTATGGCGTTGTGCCAGATACTTTTCTGTGTCTATTGAAATGATCATGCGGTTTTTGTCCTTTATTCTACTAATATGACGTATTACTTTGATGGATGTTCAAATGTTACCAACCTTGCATTCCTGGGATAAACCCCATTTGGTCATGCTGTGTAATCCTTTTTATATATTGCTGAATTCAGTTTGGTAGTATTTTCTTGTGGATTTTGCATCTGTATTTGTAAGAGATAATGGTCTTTAGTTTTTCTTTTCTTATGATGTCTTTCTCTGGTTTGGGCATCAGGATAATAATGGCTGCATAGAATGAACTGGGAAGAGTTTTCTCTTGACAGATCATTTAGTCCATTATTTTATAGTAAATTTATTTTATAGTAAATTAAGTCGGGCACTATTCAGTCCAGCCAAGAGCCTGAGGTTTGAAAGGAGGCAGACTGGACTTTCAATCCCAATTCTGCCACACAGTAGCTGTGAGACCTCAGCTAAGTCTGTTTACACCATTTCTCTTCTGTAAAGTGAGAACAGATAATTCTTGCCTCACAAGGATTAAATGAGATAATACAAACAAAGCCTCTGACACATAGTCTGGCAATAATTAATGGCTCACCATTGATCACTCTGCCTTTCCCTCTTCTACTCACTGTCAGCTTCTTAAAGATAAAGATTATCTTACTCATACCTGTCTCCCCAGAACCTAGCATGGTGTCTGCCACACTTATGAAGGCTTGCAGAAATGCTGCCACGAACCTCTGATCTCTTCACTAAAACCCTTGGAGCCAGATGTCTTCCAGAAATAAGAAACTTCTTCTGCTTCTGTTGACAGAAGCAGGGCATGATCAGAGGTAGGTAAGGTTATCCAAGGATGACTTCAATCAAGAATATGATTCAATAGGGGCTTCCCTGGTGGCGCAGTGGTTAAGAATCTGCCTGCCAATGCAGGAGACATGGGTTTGAGCTCGGATCCGGGAATATCCCACATGCTGCGGAGCAACTAAGCCCATGTGCCACAACTACTGAGCCTGTGCTCTAGAGCCCGCGAGCCACAACTACTGAAGTCTGTGTGCCTGGAGCGTGCTCCGCAACAAGAGAAGCCACCGCAATGAGAAGCCCACGCACCACAACGAAGAGTAGACCCTGCTCGCCGCAACTAGAGAAAGCCCGTGCGCAGCAACGAAGACCCAACGCAGCCAAAAATTAATTAATTAATTAATTAACAACAACAACTCGTGAAGTTCTCCAAGGTCCATTGCTAAAGGACATACAACATGACTCACCAAACAAAACTAAGTGCTTGTGACAGCTCCACAGAGCAAATGTATAGAAAAAGATCTCCTTTCCAGTTCTCCAGATTATAACCATGGTTCTCTCCAGGCAGCTGAGGAGGGGACCAGGAAAAGGGATGGTAACTGTGAAAGGGAATTTTAGCCTTACTTTAAATGTTATATTTTTTCACAAGGAGAATTTATTCATGGAGTATTGGTATGATTTAAAATCAACGTAATACTTAGGAATGAAGTTAAGTAGGGAGGCAGAAGACTTGTACACTGAAAACTACAAAACATCGCTGAAAGAAATTAGAGAAGACATAAATAAATGGAAAGACATCTTGTGTTCATGAGTTGGAAGACTTAATATTGTTAAGGTTCAATACTACCCAAAGCAATCTACAGATTTAATGCAATCCCTATCAAAATCTCAACAGTATTTTTTTGGAAGAAATAGAAAAGTCCATCTTAAAATTCATATGGAATCTCAAGGGACCCCCAAATAGCCAAAACAATCTTGAAAAAGAAGAACGAAGAGGGAGGTCTCACAAAGCTACAGTAATCAAAACAGTATGTTGCAACATAAAAGACAGACACATAGACCAATGGAATACAGCAGATTGCCCAGAAATAAACTCTCACATTTATGGTTGGGGGAAAGGACTGTCTTTTCAACAAATGGTGCTGGAAAAACTGTATATTCAATGCAAAAGAATGAATATACACAGTTTAACTCAAAATGGATCAGAGACCTAAACATGAGAACTAAAACCATAAAACTCTTAGAAGAAAACATGGGATTGAAAAGCTTCGTGACATTGGATTTGGCAATTGATTTATTGAACATGACACCTAAAACACAGGCAACAAAAGTAAAAATAAATAAGCTGAACGACATCAAAATTAAACATTTTTCTGCAACAAAGGATGCTATTCATAGAGTAAAAAGGCAACCCATGGAATGGGAGAAAATATTTGTAAACTATATATCTTATAAGGCGTTAATATCCAGAACATATAAAGAACTACAATTGAACAAGCACAACAACAAAATCAAACAACCTGATTCAAAATGGGCTAAGGATGTGAATAGACATTTCTCTAAAGATGATAATTAAACAGCCAATAAGCCCATGAAAAGATGCTCAACGTCATCAATCACTAAGGAAACGCAAACCAAAACCACAAGATCCTCATACGCATTAAGATGGCTACTATAAAAAAAACCCAGAAATTAAGAAGTGTTGGTGAGGATGTAGAGAAACTGGAACCCTTGTGTGCTGATGTTAAGATGGTGAAATGGTACAGCTCCTATGGAAAAGAGTATGGAAGTTTCTCAAAAAATTAAAAGTCAGATTATTGTATGATCCAGCAATTCCACTTCAGGATATACACCCCAAAGGATGGAAATCAGGGACTCATACAGATATCAGTACACCCATGTTCATAGCAGCACTATTCACACAAGCCACATGTGGAAGCCAAGTGTCCACTGATGAATGAATGGATCAAAAAAACGGGGTCCATCCATACAATGGAGTATTACCCAGACTAGGAAGGAAATTCTGACTCATGTTACAATGTGGATAAACCTTGAGGACATTATGCTAAGTGAAATAGGCCAGTCACAAAAAGGCAGATGCTATACAATTCCACTTATATGAGTTTACCTAGAGTAGTGAAATTCAGAGAGACAGAAAGTAGATTGGTGGTTGCAGGGCCTGGGGGAGGGAAGGATGAAGAGTTACTGTTTAATGGGTACAGAGTTTCAGTTCTATGAGATGAAAAAGTTCTTGAGATAGACGGTGGTGATGGCCGCGCAATATGAGGGTGCTTAATGCTGCTAATCTATATGCCTAAAAATGGTGAAAATGGTCAACTTCATGTTACGTATATTTTACCACAATTAAACACTTTTTAAAACAATTAGGAAACTCAGAAAGGTAACGTGTGCCTTATAAGAGCACATACCCGTTCGGGGACTAAGCACTCAGTTACTCCTGATTTACCAAAAAGAGCTCACCCTCCAGGAAAACCTGCAAGTGAACCGTTTCCAAAATGCATCTTTACACTGGAAATCTGTATTTCCCAAGCCCCTCTTGCAAACTGCCCCGTGGCACACCAGCAAATGTTTAACTGCCCCAGGGGCGAGGGGGCTGGAGATGCCACAGGTAAGGTCTCTGAGCCTGAGTTTTAGCTCCTGCGTCCTTGCAACCAAGACCTGCAGGGACAGGCAGCAGGGCTGCCCAGCTGCCATGTGCAAGCTGAGCCCCAGGGACGCGGCTCTGCGGAGGCTGGACTCACCTCCATGAAGTAATTGCTCAGGGCTGGGCCTGAGTCGTTCTGGAAGGTCTGGTTGATGCGGAGGTGCCTCTTGTTGCGGCTGTCATCCCAGTGCCTCCCATAGCTCGCCTCCAGCTCCCAGTGGAGGTGGCCTGAGCCCTCCTCATGCCGCAGCTGGACCTGGGACACCCCACCAGGGAGACCCCCAAGGAAGCCTTGTGTACGCAGACCTGAGCCTCCTCACAGCCACCCGCCCTGAGATGCAGGCTTGCTTATCTGGGGTGACAGCTCTGTAGGAAGCACAGATTTTTTTGCACTGGTTTTGATCTTGTAAAATATTGCATTAGAATACGATTCACCTTCACAGTTTCTGGTGTCCCCTTAAATTCTGGCCCCGAGGTGAAAAGCTAACCTGCCCCACGCTGGTCCATGCCCTGATAAGGAGTAGAAAGAGCCAGCTGCCATGGGAAGATGACTCCTGATCTGCTTCATATGAACCCAAAATCTCCCCCTCCCCTCACTCTCCCACAGCAGCCTCCGGCTCCCTGGACAGATCCTCTGTGGATCAGGCCTTCCCACCTGTGGGCTCCTGGCAGCCACTGTCTCCTCCTACCTCTGAACCACAGGTCGAGGCAACACAGGCTCATCCATTTATTCACTCACTGAACACGTTTTCCCCCAAGTACCAAGTAGATACTTCGCTGGGCACTAGATAGCCAGGAATGAAGAAGCCAGAAGCCCCCTCCCTTGTGGGGGCAACAGTTCAGGGGGAGAAGCAAACTTGTAACAATTAACAAAGGAACAGTCACTTCTCCCTTTTGCTCACCCCACCAGCCACTCTGATGAACTGCCAGTTCTTTAACCGCTCCAATCACCCTCCAGCCCCAGGACCTTTGCACTTGCTGTTCCCTCTGCCTGTGGCACACTTCCTTGGGAACAGAACTATCTCGTATTTTAATTTTCAGCTTAAAATTCATTTTCCCCAAGGAAGCCTTCCCTGCTGCCCTGTCCAAATTAGACTCCCCTGTGCTACACTCTCGGCCTCTGCCCTGTTTACCACCCATGGCACTTACGTTTTCCTTGATTTGGTCCATGTCTCTGCCTCTCTACCACACACCCTCCCCCAGCAATGGAATGGCAGAGACTAGGTGCTGCCTTAAGCACAGCTCTCCCCCAGTGCTGGGCATAGAGCAGGTATTTAATAAACACCAACTGAACAGGGGAAAGATGAGACTAAAGTTCCAATTCCTAATCCGTTCCCATTCACGACCTTGAGTAAATACATCTCTCTGAGGATGGGTTCAGGGTGCTCACCCACCACTTCCCTAACCCCGGGGGCTCTCTCCAGACCCCCCGCCCAGCCCCGGCACCCACCTTGTGGCTGAATGCTGGGATCTGCGTGCAGTGGAGCTCGTGGTCCAGCTCCAGCTTGTAGGTGGCCTCTGAGCTGCTCTCCACCCGCAGCTTCTGCCTGGTGCTGCACTCCTGTGCCAGCTCCTTCGCCTGACCTGTGCAGGGCAACCCAAAAACCCCTGCCCTTCCTCTGCCAGGTAGCCCTCCATCCTCATTCCAAGCAGAGGAGCGTCCAGTACAGCCCAGCTTCAGCCAGCCCCCTGGATCTGCCTCACCTAATGTCACTCACTGGAACCTGCCGATGGGGAGGTTTTAAGAGACAGATTTATGTCCCCCCCCAACACACACACACATACACACACACACACACACACACACACACACACATAGCGTTTTTTGTTTGTTTGTTTTGGTTTTTTTTTAACAGGCAGGTGCTCAGCTCCACACAAAGCCAGTGGAATGACTCACTGGCTAAGGAGCCTCACGGTGAGGCCAAAACACCCGAGGTGACAGTGGCACCTTAGCCCTCGGAGCCACAGCCCCAGGAGACGGTGCAGGTCCGGCCACTCCCCACCTCGCCCGCAGCCAGCATGCAGTGCCGTACCCAGGAGGCCATACTTGATCCCCAGGGAGCTGGTCCAGAGGCGGGCCCGCTGCTGCAGCAGGCCTTGGGTGCGCAGCCCCACAAGCCCTGGCACGAAGAGCTCGCCACCCAGGGCCACCACCTGCTGCCCTTCCTCCGCCTTCTTCTCCAGCAGTGCTGCGGGGAGAGCAGGCATGGTGCGGTCATGGCCTGCGCCCCAGAGACTGACACCCTACCCCCAGCACCAGGTGAGGAAAGAAAGTGGGAACCGCCCAGGTGGGTATCGCGATAGAACCAGTGCCTGAGTCTCCGCCAAGGAATGCTGCCATCAGGGCCACTGACGGTGTTTTGCACTGTCCAGGTGGCAACCCCAAAAGTCACTTTTGTGGGTCCAGACCAAAAGTTTTAAATAAAGTAGAACAAAATAGAATGGACCAGAGTGCATCAAGGACCATCAGGTAAATTTCACCTTCTGAAACCTGTTTCTGCTACACTGATATCAGCCAGATCACACAGGTATAGCCATGCAGGTTAAAATATCAAAAATGCATAGGCTTCCCTGGTGGCGCAGTGGTTGAGAGTCCGCCTGCCGATGCAGGGGACACGGTTCGTGCCCCGGTCCGGGAGGATCCCACATGCCGCGGAGCGGCTAGACCCGTGAGCCATGGCCGCTGAGCCTGCGCGTCCGGAGCCTGTGCTCCTCAACGGGAGAGGCCACAACAGTGAGAGGCCCGCGTACCGCAAAACAAAAAAAAAAGCATAGGCCAGCTAGTCAACAGCCCTAGCCACACACATCACTCCCCTGGAATCTCCGAGAACACCCCACGAGCAGCATCGCCAGGAGGGCCCCAAGCCAGCTCTGGCACCAGGGCGGGCATCTGGTCAGATTGGTCAGTACCCAGGCCAGTCTGTGTGTTCAAGATACAAACAGTGCCCCATGCAATTTGGGTCAAAATGCGAAATGTGTTTTTTACACATTGTGTAACATGTAACATGGGTCAGAATCCAAACACCCCAAAAGGTGCTGGTTGACGGTTCCTGCAGAGCAGTCGAGCGCATTGGAGGGGCATCTGGGGGACTCAGGCAGAAGCTGCGAGCAGATACAGAGCCTGGATTTTCCGTGGATGGAATGTGAATACTGGGGGATCGGGTGATGGGGACTCCAAGTGGGGCACTCCGCCCTCCCCTCCCCAAGCCTGGCCATTGAAGAAAAGTGGCAGAAAGGGGTCCCTCCTCCTACCTGACACGTGGGCCTGGTCACTCAGCAGGTTGCTCAGTGACATGGAGAAGGCCAGCCTGCTGCCTGCCTGCCGGCTGAGGTTCCCGGCGAGGACCACAGGGCTGCCCGATGTCACCAGTTTCACCTCCAGCTGGGCCTCGATCCGCTGAGCCTCACCACCTGCTGCTGGCCACAGGTTGCTCCGGCCCTGGAAAGGCCCCAGCATCCCTTGAGGGGACAGGCTCTGACAGCAGGCTCCACCCGGACCGCAAGAACCAGGACCGGACAGAGGGCAGGAGACACAGCCTGGCTAATGGGCTTCTAGGCTGATCCTGCTGCAATTTCTTAAGCTCAATATTGTTCAAAATAGGTCATCTCTGTTACAAATTCAGACATAAGTTTGAAGGACCCTTCCTCCCTATCCCCCCAACCTCAACACCCCGTCCAATCTATCAGGGACTCTGGCCAGCTCTCCCTGCAGAATATTCAGGGACCCGACCACTTCAGCCACCTCCACCACTGCCCCGGCTTGAGCCTGCTCATCACCACTGTGTTCCTGTGACATTCTTCTCCCGGCTCTCCTGGCTCCCACCCTGGTGACCAGGGCAAGCCCTTCCATAGGATCATGGCACACCTCTCTTCCTCAGGGTAAAAGCCAAAGTCCTTGCAAAGGCCAACAAGGCCAAGACTTTCTTTGGAAGTCAGCAGTGCAGCCCTGGCCAGACGCAGGCAAAACTGCCCACAGACACCGGGAGGCAGGACACACAGATGGCCCCAAACATGCTCTGTGTCTCCATCGTTGAGGTTTTCCAGAGCAACTACAGCCCATAGCAATGGCAGCTGTCATCTCTGACGGCCACCCCAACTGTAGACCAATCCCAAGGACCTCTCTGCTGCTGCCAGCTGATCTGTTTACCCAAAAGATGTAAAAACGACCTCACTATTTCCAGACTGTCCACTATTTTATACTCTCTTGTAAATCCTGTTTTTGCCTTTGTTCCTTGACAACGGTCACAAATCACTCTCTTCTGATTACTCTTTGGCAAAGCCTTACATGATCTGTCCTCCCACCTTTCTGTCCCTTCTCCTATTCCACTCCAAGCACATGGGGGCTCAGGCTGTGCTTCTGTGCACTTTCCTGTCCCAGAACCTTTGTACACGTTGTGCTCTTTACTTGCAATACCCTTCCCCCAGAGAACCACATGGCTCTCTTCCGCACACGCTTTATGTCTTAGCTAAAAGCTATCTTCTCAATCAGGCTTAACCTGTCAGCCTATTTTAAACTGAAGCCGTGGGACTTCCCTGGTGGTCCAGTGGCTAAGATTCCACACTCCCAATTCAGGGAACCCGGGTTTGATCTCTCGTCAGGGAACTAGATCCCACATGCCGCAACTAAAGATCCCGCGTGCCGCTACTAAAGAAAGATCCCGCATGCTGCAACGAAGATCCCGCGTGCTGCAACTAAGACCCGGCGCAGCCAAATAAATTTTTTTTTAAATAATAAAAATTTAAAAAAATAAAACTGAAGCCAACCCTCAGACCCTTCTTCTCACATAACTTCAGACCCCTGGATCCAGCTCACTGATTCCCTTTTCCTATAGTGCTTACACTCACCTATCACGACAATTTGCTTATTTATTTTACTGATATCTCTCCTATGAGAATGTAAGCTCCAAAAGGAGAGAATTTTGTGTGTGTATCTCTTTTGTGTGCTGTCTTCCTGGCACATTGTAGGTGCTTGATAAACAGTCATTGAATAAATTAATAAAGACAATGAAAAATATAGGTTTCGTTCCCCTTCTTGGTCTCCCAGTCTCCCTCAAGGCAACCACTGTGTCCACTTCTTGGGCATCTTCCAGAGACAGCATGGGCCTATATGTATGAGTCTGTGGGAGCGTCTGTGCACGCACGTGTGTGTATGTGTGCACTCCATCACACACGTGCACGTTCCCTCTTACTCTGCACAAAAACAGATGCAGGCTCTCCACTCTCCTCTGCTTCTCTCACTTAATGGTGTGTCTTGGAGATGATTTTCTCTGGTTTGTAACAGAAGCTTCTCGGCAGTAGCTGTAATTGTTCTCAAAGTGCAGCCCATGAACAGGATGACTGTAGAATTTCTCATCCAAACCAGGACACTTAACGGTTAAAGAGACCACTAATCATATTGAGCTGGGTCAACGGTAAACTGGGGCTCTCCAGGTAACTTGGGACTTGGGGATGCTCTATCATTGCACCCAGCGGAGGGGGCACTGAAATCTAACACTTTCCTCCACGCCATCCTTAAACCCCATAAACACTCAGCTGAGTCGAACCCAGCTTTGCTGCTTTGTATTCCTGAGCTCATCTGCCTTAGTTTCCTCATCTCCTATGGGCTTACCAAGAGGACTAAAAGAGGGACCCGGGGTCAAAGTCACCCGTGGCCCGCCACCCCGAGAACAGGCTTTGGAAATTTCCAGAGCCCCAGCTGTTACCGTTAATCATGACGGCTCTGAGGCAGCTAGAACTGGAGTTTCTCTAAAGGCCAATGTTTCCAGGCTGCAGACAGCCCTCTGGAGGGCGGCAGGCAGGTCTGCAGGGAGGTGCAGGCAATCAGCACTTGTGCGCTTAGTGAACAGGGACTGCTTCGAGGGCTCCCGGGAGCTCTGAAAATGATTTGTAGTCTCAGCCGTCAAGCAGCTGGGGCTTTAGGGGCAAGATGCTCTCCCCTGATACTTGGTCTTCCCACCCGGACAGGAAGCAGATCTAGGAGCTGAGAGTGTGTTTATGTAGCAAAAATTCCAGCCCTGGCTCCAGATTTTCAACCCAGACCTCTCTGAGAAATCACTGGAGACCGAGGCAGAATCATCAGACTCACGGCCAAAGGGGCCCAGAGGTCCTGCTTGGCAGGAGCGAGTCTACACCTGCTGTTTTTGTCCTTTTTGGAGTCACTGACCTGCTTGAGCATCAGATGGAAGGTCTAAACCCTCTCCCCAGAAGGGGGACAGACACAAAACTTCTGCACAATTGCAGGGGCTTCAATGGACCCACTGAGTCCCATCCAGGTCCTCCTGGTTGAGAACCTTAAAAAGTACCTATAACGAAGAGAAAAACGCACACACCTTTGCTCCAGGAATTCCACTGCTAAGAATTTACCCTGAAGATGGAAGGGTGATTTATAAGACCAAGAACCCGGGAAAAACTCCAGAGCCCTCCACTACGGAACCAGCTAAATAAATTCCATCCCATTGACTATTATGCGGCCATTCAAAATACATGGTAGACATTCTTGTTTTTAAAATAAAAGATGGGGGGGGAAATATATTGATATCTATTTGGGGATTGTGGGCATAGATGATTTCTAAGAGGAGTCCCAGAAAATGAACAATGATTGGCTTTGAGGAGGGGTGTAAGGGAAAGTTTTTAACTCTATACCTGTGCTGACCCATAGAACTTTCTACAATGATGGGAAAGTTCTAAAAAGTGGCCAGTGCAGCTGAGAAACCATATCTTTAACTTTCTGTTACTCTGACTCACTTAAATAGTCATGTGTATAGGGGCCATCGTACTAGACACTCAGTTCTATGCCCTTCTGTACCTTTTGAACTTGGAATCATTTAAATGAATTACCTATTTTTTTAACTAAATTAAATTGTACCAGTATGTGCTGGTACAAAAAGATATATTTTTGACTGAAAAAAAAAAAAAGCAGCATGCAAAGAATAAAACAAAAACTAAACTCAAAACTGAAAGGTTTTATAAATCTATAGTATTATGGGTTGAACTGTATTATGGGTTGAACTGTGCTCCCCCCTCAAAAGAAGTTGTGGTCCTAACCCCCAGGACCTGTGAATGCGACCTTACTTGGAAAAAGGGACTTTGCAGATGATCCAGTGAGGTCATTAGGATGGACCCTAATCCAGCATGACTGGTAAACTTACAAAAAGAGAAATTTGGACACAGATACCTACAGAAGGCAGACAATGTGGAGATACAGAGAGAAGACAGCTATCTACAAGCCAAGAAATGCCTGAGGCTACTAAAAACTAAGAGAGAAGCATGGACTAGATTCTCCCTCACAGTCCTTAGAAGGAACCAACCCTGCCAACACCTTGATTTTGAACTTCCAGCCTCCAGAAGTGCGAGGGAAAATTTTCCATTGTTTAAGCACCTCCAAATTTGGGGTACTTTGTTAAGGCAGCCCTGGGGAACTCATACAGATTTCTTGGTGTGTGCATTGACATTTCTTCTGGAAATCTGGGGAGTGGCACTCTTTTACTTACCTTTTTATACCTTTCTCTACTCTGAATTTTTTAAAGCATGCTCCTGTGTTACTAATATTATCAATTTATGACATCAATAGTGGTGAGATTTGAGCTCATTTTTTTCTTCTTCCTACTCTTCTGGGTAACAAGAAGTCACAAACGTTATTGGTAGGTGGAAGGAGAAGAACAGCTAAAACACCAAATGAGGTGGTGATGAGTAAGCAGGGACTGGGGCTTGAAATGCCCAGGGAGGTGGCAGGAGCCAACGCCGGTGGGCTGAGGACAGGAAACAAACCTTGACGTAGTAGACGTCCCTGTCGTCCAGTATCAGTTCCAGGTGACCCATGCAGCCACTTTGCAGAGTGTCAATCTTTCCTGGGAGACAAAGCGAGAGTTTAGAGACCAGGGTTCAACATCCTGGCTCCGCCCCTGTGTTCACCAGGGGAGGTCCTGCTGGCTTCCTAATCTCCGAGCCTGTGGCTCCTCGCCCATATAATGGGGCTATATTTAGTGCCGACCTCAGAGGGTGGCTGAGGAATCCACAGCGAGCGGGCTGCATCTGGCACATGGCCGAGGGCACGGTGATGGGTGGGAACACTGTCATTACCGTCCAACTCAATTTTCTTCTTGGGATGGAGAAGCTTGAGCCGGAACTTCCTCTGGGGCCGGCTGTAGCTGACATCCACCCCGACGTCCCTGGGCACTTCCGACCTGGGCGTGCCCATGAAGACGTGGGCTGAGGCTTCTTGAGGGAGCCAGCAGTCCTTCTGGAAACACAGCAGAGTCCTCAAGATCAAGAACCCATCCAGGCCCCCCACCTTCAAAAACTTGAGTTCTTATGCTTATCCTTGTCCTGCTAAGAACAGATAAGAACCCCCAAACCAGGAATTTGGGGATCCGTATCCTGGAGGAGAGTCCTACAGGACAACTCAGGACCCCAGGGACAGGATCTCAGATTGTTCAGCGAACAGCCAGGGAAGGAGGCTTATCGCACACCATCGGCACCCTGCCCAGATCCCCTCCACCCTTGACCAGCTCAGCATGCTCATCTCCCAGCTTCCGTGCACTTTGCTCCTAACCCCTGGGACCTCCAGAGCATTGCCCTCTGGCACAGGAGGGAAAAACATCCCGGCTCCTTAGCCTCAAGGGGACCAAACTCTGAGATTAACTCCTGCTCCAGGGCTGCCCAGGGATCACGCTGAGGCTGCCACTGCACCTGCCATCACTCCTGCTCAGCTTCTTCCCCTTCCCTACCCTATTTTCTCCACCCTCTTCCTGGGTCCTCCTGGAGTCTTTTCTTCATCCACACTTTTACCCAAATCCTTGGCTCCAGTCTGCTTCTGGGAAAACACAGCCTAAGACACGGGCCCCCTTTAAAAACCTGCATCAGGGACGTCCCTGGTGGTGCAGTGGTTAAGAATCCGCCTGCCAATGCAGGGGACACGGGTTCGAGGCCTGGTCTGGGAAGATCCCACATGCCGCAGAGCAACTAAGCCCATGCGCCACAACTACTGAGCCTGCACGCTAGAGCCCATGAGCCACGACTACTGAGCCCGCGTGCCACAACTACCAAAGCCCACGTGCCTAGGGCTCGTGCTCCGCAACAAGAGAAGCCACAATGAGCAGCCCACGTACTGCAAAGAAGACCCAACGTAGCCAAAAATAAATAAAAATTAATTTTAAAAAAAACCAACCCTGCATCATCGTCATTCATTTAGTACCAATAAATGTTGACTACTGTGTGTGAGGCACAGTTGCAGGCACAGGGAATGCAACTGAGTGTTAGACACAAAGTCCCGCCCTCTTGGCACCTACATTCTAGAGGGGGAGGCACAGGACCTCCAGACACAGAAGTAGGTAAGACAGCAGCTCACCACCACCAGCTGCTGAGCGCTCTGCTGACAAACTCAGAGGGTCAGGGGCCCTGACAGGGTCATTGTTCTGGACTGGGTGGTCAGGGAGGGAAGCTGCCTCTGAGGAGGGGGCATTTGATGAAACTTGAAGGAAGCAAGGAAAGGAGTTGAGTGGATGTCTGGGAAAGACTGTTCCAGGCAGAGGAAACAGACAGTGCAAAGGCCCTGGGGCAGCAATGCACTTGGCATTTAATAAAAAGGAGGTCGGTGTGTCTGGAGAGCGGTGAGCCTGGTAAACATTTGCGGAGATGGGGAGGAGAGGCCGGCATGGCTGGATCACTGAAAG
The DNA here is from genome assembly GCF_949774975.1 of Lagenorhynchus albirostris. Taxonomy (NCBI): domain Eukaryota; kingdom Metazoa; phylum Chordata; class Mammalia; order Artiodactyla; family Delphinidae; genus Lagenorhynchus; species Lagenorhynchus albirostris. The sequence continues at coordinate 58,804,994 of NC_083109.1, forward strand.
CCTATTGGTCAGGGCGAGTGGGTCCTACTCTGAGAGGAATAGGAGCCACTGGAGACTTCTGAGCGGGGGAGGGACACAGTCATTTTGGGAATTTGGAAGGTCTGTCTGGCTGCTGGTGGAGAACATATGGTAAGGAGACAAGAGCGGGAACTGGGAAATCAGATAGGGTGCTGCTGAGTGCCCATTCTGTGCCAGGTGCTGGGGACACAGGGGTGAGAAAAACAGGCACTGTTCCCAGGAACTGAGTGACTAGTGGGGAAGACAGATCTTAACCAACTGGTTTCAGTAATGAACACAAATGTGATCTAAGGGGAAGGAACATGATCGTACTAGAGCACATAACAAGGGAATATGACCACTTCGGGGTAATCAGGGCAGGCTTCACTGAGGAGGTGACTCCCCTAAAGTGAGCTCTGAAGATTGATTCAGAGGTACAAGTCATCAAGCCAGGGACAGAGGATCAGCATGTGCAAGGGTCCTGAGGCAGGAGGGAGACTACAGCAGGACCAGCCCAGCTGGTCCTGCTCCAGGGAGGAGGCCCATGTCTTTATGAGTGATCCCCAAGGCTGAGGCCTGAGTAGAAGACCTAGGGAGACCCAGAACCTGGCTGGGAAAGGAGGAGCCATTCCGTAGGGCCTACCGGGGGGTGGAGGGTATAGGCAGCTTCCAGCAGATAGCGTTGGAGCCCCCGGTCCTGCTTCTTCAGCATCACAGCCGCAAACACAGGCACCGAGAGCAGGTAGGGCTGCCCGGCTGGAGGCCAGCTCACTTCAGTGCACAGCTGCCAGCCCCAAGTGCGGGACGCTGTGAGAAAGGGAGGAGGCAGCATGGTCAGTAGAGAGCCAGAGGGCTCGAGGCAGGCCATGGATGCGCCCATCAGCAAAGAAGGAGCATCTCTACATTCTTTTGAGAAACAGTATCGTGTAGACATTAACTGTATGAGGCGGTACTGTGTAGACCAGGGTTTCTCAGCCTTGGCGCTATCGACACACTGGTCTGGATAATTTCTTGTTGTGGGAAGCTGTCCTGGACTCAACCCACTAGATACTGGTAGCACCTCCCGCACCAGGATGACACCTCAAAATGTATCCAGACATCGCCAAATGTCCCGAGGGGCCAAAAATTGTCCCCAGTTGAGGACCCCTGGTGTAGACAGACTATCAGAGTGTCGGGCAGTACTGTGTAGGACACAGGCTCTGGAGCAAGAATGCCTGGATCCACATTCCAGTTCTGCCACTTCCCAGCTGTGTGACCTTGGACAAGTTACTTAACATCTCTGTGCTTTGGTGTTTCTCATCTGTCAGCTGGGAGTGATAACAGTTCCAGCCCCATGGTGTAGCTGTGAGGATTAACAGCTCAGCAAGCATTTAGGACAGAATTTAGCCTAAAGAAATCATTTAAGTAGGCCCCTCCCCCACCTCAGCCCCAACATGACTGCAAGATCTGTGACTGTTTGGTATACCTCCTTCCCCTCTGTTTTCAATTTTGTTGCCTTTCACCTGATGTTATTATCAAAAAAATTTTCTCGTGCTATTAAAACATGTCCTTCATTACAGAGCTTAAAAGTTATGGGATATCTCAGTACTTTACTAAACCAGGAATTGGCAAACGTTTTCTGTAAATGGCCAGATAGTAAATATTTGAGGTTCTGCTGGTCACACAGTCTGTTACTCAACTCTGCTGTTGCTGAAGAAAAGCCACAGGCAACGGGCGTGGCTCTGCACCAATAAAACTTCATTTATGGACACTGAAATATGAATTTCACAAATTTCTCATGCTATGAAATAGTCCTTTTGATTATTTTTCTGCATTTGGAAATGTAAAAGTCTATTCTTAGCTCAAAGGCCCTTACAATAAGCCATTCGCCTACTGTTGGATATTTGAGTTGCTGCCTATTTTTTTGCTCTGTAAATAATGACGCAACGAACATCTCTGGGCACAGGGCATTTTAAAATGATTTTGGTTTATTTTCATAAGGTAGAGTTCTAGAAGCAGCATCGTTGAGTTAAGGGGCTTAAGTACTTTTAGGGCAGAAGAGTAACTCTGGAATTTGGACCTTGCATCTTAGCCCTCAGCCCCCAGGACAACCATCTCGGGACAATGACACGGAGGCCATGCTGACACCTACCTTCCTTGTCGGTACAGGATCGGGCCTCAGAAGGGACGTGAGCAGGACTGAGGCTCCTCATGCCATCCCCAGTGATGAGAAACAGCTGAGAGCTGGGTGGGAAAGGAGGAAAGGGCCAGGCGAGCTGTTTTCACTCAACCATAAAGCCACCAGGGCAAGGCACTAGGGCAAATCCCACTATCAACAGGACAGGCCTTTGGGGAGTCTGCACACTGGTGGGGGAGACACTCCATGAACACAGAGGGTGACAAGCACTATGAAAAACCTAAAATGGGGCACGGCATGGGCATAGGGTCTGTCCTGGAGACAGAGCAGGACGTTCTTCAGCTCAGGGTTTGGAAAGGACTCTCTGTAGGGGTAACATTCGGTCAGAGAATCAAAGGATGAGGAGGAGCCAGCACTCCAAACAAAGGGAACAGCAGGTGCAAAGGCCCTGGGGTGCGAGAAAAGGGGGCTCTTTGGTAGCACAGATAAAAGGGTGGTGAGAGGGGGTCAGAAGGGAAGGGGGTAGCGAGGGGCAGGAAGGAGTGACAGGAGACAGGTGAGGGGTGTGGGCAGGGCCTCCATCGGGCAGGAGAATCATGTGGAGCTGGGTTATCCTAGAAGCAAGCAAGGGATTTTAAACAGGGGAGGGGGGAGCACGATAGGACTTAACTGACATTTTAAAGGACCCTACTGGCTGCTGCCGGGAGAGGGTCAGGAGGGCAGCAGCGCCTCCAGCAAGGGTGGGACACAGGGAAGGAGGCAGGTGGAGGTGGGGGCAGCCTGGCTTCTCCCGTTTCCTTGGAAATCACTGTTCTCTAAGTGTCACCTCTCCAGGGGGCTGGGGACAAGCAGGCCTCAGGAGGGACCCCCATAAATTGCTGAGGAGTGTGGAAATCCCCACCTCTAGGCTGCCCTCAGTCCCTGTCACAGACACACCCACCCCACCTTGACACATGTGCACACACACGCACGCCCACGTGTAGCCCACTCACTGACATGCGCACACACTCTCACAAACACGCCCACAGACACACATTCACATACACAGACTCACAGGCACATCCTTAGGCACACACACTCACAGATACACGTGGTCAGACACAGGTGCACATGCAAGGTGATCGTGCACACACTCTCACAGACACATGCACCCACACCTGTGCCCAGCCTGGCTCGCACACAGGTGCACTCACGGGCTCCCTCTCCAGGTGCGGGAACCCACCTGAAGCGGAGCAGCTCCACAGCCTCCTCGGGTGTGTTCAGATGCACCCTGAGGTCCTGGCCCTTCTTTATCCGGATCCCTCCATCCAGGCTGGCGGTGCCACGGACGCCGGTCACCCACCTCAGCCCAGCCTGCCCCAGGGTGCCCACTGTGCCCATCTGCGCTGAGATCTGGAGTAGGGCGCTGAGGAAGAGGCACACAACTGCATCCTGCCGCCCCAGGCAACAGCAAAGCCAGCACCAACCCACCCGGCTGCTCTCCGTGGTCCTGAGCCAGAGCTGCCCTTCCACCATGAACACCACTGACACGCACTCCATGTGTGCCAAGCACTCTACACATCACCATCGAACCCTCACCATCACTAGTCCCATTTTACAGATGGGGAAACCGAGGCTCAGAGGGGTGACACCAGCTGTGTGGGTCCCACAGTCGGGATATGGAACAGCCAGTTCTGGAGCCCAAACCCAGGGTCTCCATGCCAAAAAGCAGCCGTCACAGGACACCCACATACCCCACATCAGACCCAGAAACCAAGGACAGGTCGGCTTAGTGGCTGGGACAGTCGCCCAGCAGGCCTGGGAAGGTGAGCATTGTCAAATGCTGCTCAAAATCCTTCGTGCCATGTGGCCCTGGGTCAGCTGTGCACGCATCCTGAGTCTCAGTTTCCTCAACCCTTAGTGGGAAGAAGGAAAGTGTCCACCTCGTGAGTGGCCATGTGAGTTCAGTGGGCTCAGAGCCCGTGTGCCTTAAATGCTTTTCCCTCTCTCCCATCTCCCCTCCCCTCAGAGGCAGAGCGGGCAGAGGGAAGAGTGGAGTTGTGGCACGAGACGAATCTCAGCTGCCTCGCACTGCTGTGCCACCTCGGGCATGGAACCTCACCTCGTCAAGCCTCAGTCTTCTCACCTGTAAAGTGGGTAGCCGCCCAGGTTCTCCTCAAAGTCTCTTGGCACAAAAAACACTCCATCAACAGTAGCTGATATAACAGGTGGTCAGCAGAGCGGGGCTCCCCTCCAGCCCATGCTGATGCCCCAGCTCTCTGCAGGGGGAGGCCCCCACCCACCCACCTCCCCCAGCTCTGAGGAGCCAGCTACCTGGGCTTGACATAACCATTCACAGAGAAATCCGAGCGCTGCTGGAAGTTGGCTGTCCCTCCGACCTGGATGTTGATGGCAGCTGAGGCGTTCAGGGTCAGCTGGGCTAGGAGTCCAGACATGGTGGGAAAAGTGAGCTCCTCCATGGCCAGGTTCAGCCTTCGGTTCACCTGCACCTCCTGCCCCTGCAGTCAGAGAACCGTAACAGTGCATGTGACGGCCTCACTTAACCCTCACACAGCCCTCAGAGGGGACCTTATCATTGTCTCCAGTTTCCAGATGAGAAAACAGAGCCCACAAACAGATAAAATAACCCGGCCGAGCCCATGTAGCTAGAAACAGGAAGAGCTGGGGTTTGAACCAAGATAATTTACCAAGAGACATGGTCAGAGGTCAAGCATCCAGGGTCAGCCAGGTAAGGAGCGGTGTGGGCCCTGCCTGCGGTACAGAGCACTTAGTATGTGCCAGGCACACTCGAAACGTGTGGTTGCATTTTTACTGCATGAAGTCACTTGATTCAACAGCTCTATGAAGTAGATATTATTATACTATTACTATTCTATCATTCCCATTTCACAGATAAAGAAACTGAGGCCGTGGCAAGTTCAGCAACATGCCCAAGGTGGTAAGTGGTGCAGCCAGTTTTTGAACTTGGGCAGTCTGGCTCCAAATTCCATGCTCTTAAGTCTGAAAGTACTTTAGTATTTCCCCAAAGCATCAAAGGAAACATCTTCGGACCAGACGACAGGGAGGGGCCGAGCCCAGCCTGAGGTACCTTCAGGAGCTTGACAGCAAGCTCGGCCAGGTTCAGGGACTGGCGTGTCACATGACTCCCCATCGCCCCGCAGTCCACAAAGCTCAGCTCATGCCCAAAAACCTTCATGCTCAGCTTACACTGCAGCGCCCGCCGCTCCCGATGCCTCTGGGCCACCTGTGACCAGGAACAGGTCTGGGTTAGCCGGGCAAGGTACCTGGACTTTGGGAGGGGGAAGGGGCACCTGGAGAGAAAAGTGAAGGGCTTGTGGGGTCCAGAGCAGGGCTTGCAAAACTCACGGCCCAGAGGCAGAATCTGCAGATGTGTTTTCTTAGACCTGCACAGTCTACTCAATGCCCAGTGCAGTGTGTGTGTGTGTGTGTGTGTGTGTGTGTGTGTGTGTGTGTTTGTGTGTGAGAGAGAGAGAGACAGAGAGACAGAGACAGAGAGAGAGTTTTAGCAAACTTTATTTTGGAATAATTTTCGACATACAGAAAAGTTACTTCCCTAAAGAAGACATACAGATGGCCAAAAAGCACATGAAAAGATGCTCAACATCACTAATTATTAGAGAAATGCAAATCAAAACTATAGTGAGGTACCACCTCACGTCTGTCAGAATGGTCATCATCAAAAAAATCTACAAATAAATGCTGGAGAGGATGTGGAGAAAAGGGAACCCTCCTGCACTGTTGGTGGGAATGTAAATTGATACAGCCACTATGGAGAACAGCATGGAGGTTCCTTAAAAAACTAAAAATAGAGCTACCATATGATCCAGCAATCCCACTCCTGGGCATATATCCAGAGAAAACCATAATTCGAAAAGATACATGCCGCCCAGTGTTCATTGCAGCACTGTTTACAATAGCCAAGACATGAAAGCAACCTAAATGTCCACTGACAGATGAATGGCTAAAGAAGATGTGGTACATATATACAGTGGAATATTACTCAGCCATAAAAAGAACAAAATAATGCCATTTGCAGCAACATGGATGGACCTAGAGATTGTCATACTGAGTGAAGTAAGTCAGACAGAGAAAGACAAATATCATATGATTCGCTTACAGGTGGAATCTAAAAAATGGTACAAATGAACTTATTTACAAAACAAAAATGAGTTACAGATGTAGAAAACAATCTTATAGCTACCAGGGGGGAAAGGGAAGGCAGGGATAAATTGGGAGATTGGGACTGTCATATACACACTACTATATCTAAAATAGATATAACTAATAAGGACCTACTGTGCAGCACAGGGAACTCTCCCCACTATTCTGGAATGACCTATAAGGGAAAAAAAATCTAATAGAGAGTGGATATAGGTATGGGTATAACTGAGTCCCTTTGCTGTACACCTGAAACTAACACAACATTGTAAATCAACTCTACTCCAATAAGAAAATATTTTTTGAAGTTGCAAAGATAGTACCGAGAGCTCCTATGGACCCGTCACCCTGTTTCCTCCATTGTTAACATCTTACATGACCAGGAAACATGGTGAAAACTAAGAAATCAACACCGGCATGTTATTAACTAAACTCTGGACTTTATCGGACTTTTCCATCCCATCCTCTTTCTATTCCAGGATCCAATCCAGGTGCCACATGGCATTTAGTGTTGTGTCATGTCTCTTCAGTCTGCCCTGGTCTGTGACAGTTTCTTGGTCTTTATTTTTCATGCAGTGTGTATTTTTTAATTTATTTCTAATATTTAAAAATTGGGAGATTTTCTATAAAATCCACATAGCCAGCATCTCAAAAAAGAGAAATATTGGCCTGTCTCCCCCTCCCCCCCAGCCCACGCTCACAACAAGGGGCAACAAGTGTTCAGAGCTGAGCAGTGGCTGCCACCCTGAGCTGAGGCCTGTGCTACATGCCTGACTGCCATACTCCCCACCATTCCCTCCTGTCTCTCCAACACTCAGGCCAAGGACTGTTGCCATTCGTCACTGTGCTTGTGCAAAATATATCTTGGGATGTGAATCTATCACAAGGGAGAAAACAACAGACCAAAGGGACTGTGGATTCTAAGAAAAAACATTTATATCCAGTCCACCGCCCTTATTCAAGTTACTTGCTGGCCCCAGATCTGGTCCAAGAGGCTTTTGATGGTAGGGACCATGTCCTGATCATCTTTGTGCTCCTGGGCCCTGGGGTCACAGTCGGTGGTTAGTAAACGTGTTAATGTTTGAACAAATGCCCCAGCCACCACCTTGATTACCCCCAGATGTATGTGTAAATGACATTTATAAGAGCAAAAAGATGCTAACGATCTCATTGTCTATTGTTGGGGCAACGGTTATGTAAAGTGAGATCCCCACCCACAGAAAGGGTGTCAAAATGTATGCGTACAATGAGTTTTCAGTAAGAAAATACTCAAGTAACAATATGAAGTGGGAAACGGGGGAAGCACACACACACCCTAGCAGTTCCACTGCTGGGTACACACTGGACAGAAATATGCACATATATTCACCAAAGAGACATGCACAGAATGTTCACTGCACTACCCATAATAAGCCAGGAACTGGAAACTACCCAAAAGCCCACCAAAAGTAAATGGATAAAGAAACTGTGTTATATTCACACCATGGGATGCTACACAGCAAGGAGAATGAACAAGCTGTAAGTACACACAGCAACACAGATGGATCTCATGAACACACTTGAAGCAAAAGAAGTCAGACACAAAAAAAGAGGATGTGAACAGCATTATTCACAGTCGTCACAAGATGGAAACAAACCAAAAGTCCATCGGCAGATGAAGGGACACACAAAACGCGGTCCATCCCTACAACGCACTGTTATCCAGCCTTAAGAAGGAATGAAGCACAAAAACAGACATAGAGATCAATGGAACAGAATAGAGAGCCCAGAAATAAACCCATGACAAAGTAGGCGAGAGCATACAATGGAGAAAAGACAGTCTCTTCAGCAAGTGCTGATGGGAAAGCTGGACAGCCGCATGTAAATCAATGAAGTTAGAACACGCCCTCTCACCATACACAAAAATAAACTCAAAATGCCTTAAAGACTTAAACATAAGACATGACACCATAAAACTCCTAGAAGAGAATACAGGCAAACATTCTCTGACATAAATTGTAGCAATGTTTTCTTAGGTCTCCCAAGGCAAAAGAAATAAAGGCAAAAATAAACAAACGGGACCTAACCAAACTTATAAGCTTTTGCATAGCAAAAGAAACCATAAACAAAACAAAAAGACAGCCTACGGACTGGGAGAAAATACTTGCAAATGATACAACCGACAAGGGATTAATTTCCAAAATATATGAACAGCTCATATAGCTCAATATCAAAAAAACAAACAACCCAATCAAAAAATGGGCAGGGGGCTTCCCGGGTGGCGCAGTGGTTGAGAGTCCGCCTGCCGATGCAGGGGACACAGGTTTGTGCCCCAGTCCGGGAGGATCCCACATGCCGCGGAGCGGCTGGGCCCGTGAGCCATGGCCGCTGAGCCTGCGCGTCTGGAGCCTGTGCTCCGCAACCGGAGAGGCCACAGCAGTGAGAGGCCCGCGTACCACAAAAAAAAAAAAAAAAAAAAAAATGGGCAGAAGACCTAAGTAGACATTTCTCCAAAGAAGACATACAGGTGGCCAAGAAGCACATGAAAAGATGCTCAACATCACTAATCATTAGAGAAATGCAAATCAAAACTACAATGAGGTATCACCCCACACCAGTTAGAATGGGCATCATCAGAAAAGCTACAAACAACAAATGCTGGAGAGGGTGTGGAGAAAAGGGAACCCTCCTACACTGTAGGTGGGAGTGTAAATTGGTACAGCCACTATGGAGAACAGTATGAAGCATCCTTTAAAAACTAAAAATAGACCTACCATATGGTCCAGCAATCCCACTCCTGGGCATATACCTGAGAAAACTCTAATTCAAAAATATACACGCACCTCAATGTTTATAGCAGCATGATTTACAATAGCTAAGACATGGAAGCAACGTAAGTGTCCATTGAGAGATGAATGGATAAAGAAGATGTGGTACATATACACAATGGAATACTACTCAGCCATAAAAAAGAATGAAATAATGCCATTTGCAGCAACGTGGAGGGACCTAGAGATTATCATACTAAGTGAAGTCAGAGAGAGAATGACAAATATCGTATGCTATCACTTATATGTGGAATCTAAAAAAAATGATATAAATGAACTTATTTACAAAACAGAAACAGACTCACAGATATAGAAAACAAATTTATGGTTACCAAAGGGGAAAAGGGGTTGGGGAGGGATAAATTAGGAGTTTGGGATTAACATATACACACTACTATATATAAAATAGATAAATAACAAGGACCGACTGTATAGCACAGGGAACTATATTCAATATCTTGTAATAACCTATAATGGAAAAGAATCTGAAAAAGTATATGTGTGTGTGTGTATATATTCAGTTATGTATGTATATATACATATATGTGTATATATACATACATGTGTGTATGTATACATATACGTATTGTGTATACATAAACGTATGTATACATATAACTGAATCACTTTGCTGTACACCGGAAACTATCACATTATAATCAACTATACTTCAATTAAAAAACTATTTGTGCAATAGAAAAAAGAAAGGAATGAAGTACTGATACATGCTACAGGACAAATGAACCTTAAGAACGTGCTCAGTGAAAGAAGCCAGACACAAAAGGCCACATATTGTATGATTCTGTTTATATGAAATGTTCAGAATAGGTAAATCTATAGAGACAGAAAGCACATTAATGGTTGCCAGGGGCTGGGAAATGAGGGAATGGGACGTGACTGCTAATGAGCGTGGGGTCTCCTGGGGGTAATGAAAATGTTTGGAACGAGACAGACGTGGTGGTTGCACAACATTGTGAATACACTACGTGTCACTGAATTGTATACTTTAAAATAGTTAATTAGGGGCTTCCCTGGTGGCGCAGTGGTTAAGAGTCTGCCTGCTAATGCAGGGGACACGGGTTCAAGCCCTGGTCTGGGAGGATCCCACATGCCACAGAGCAATTAGGCCCGTGAGCCACAACTACTGAGCCTGTGCGTCTGGAGCCTGTGCTCCGCAACGAGAGGCCGCGATAGTGAGAGGCCCGCGCACCGCGATGAAGAGTGGCCCCCGCTTGCCACAAATAGAGAAAGCCCTCGCACAGAAGCGAAGACCCAACACAGCCAAAAGTAAATAAATAAATAAATGAAATTTTTAAAAAAAATAGTTAATTTTATGTTTACGTGAGCTTCACCTCATTTTTTTAAAGAGTACACGGTGAATGATTCCATTTATATTAAGTTCACAAAAGGAGCTGGATGTGACCTCTGCGGTCAACCATATTGAAGTAACAAGGACTGGATTTATCTTCCCACGTGGAGCAACAGATGAAACAGAAGAAACAAAAGTTCCCAAGACATTAGACATCAGGTAGTGTGAGACAATGAACCCAAGAGATGGGAAATAGCAAGGTGAGCCCCAGCTTACTGCCTGGAGACAGCTCAGGCTGAGGTGCAGGGAGGGGAACAGCAGGGCATGACAGACTCTCAGGGTTGAGGATCTGGGAGTCCAGGGAAACCAAGATAGCTGGACTTTGCAGGGCAGAGTACAAGAGAGGAAAGAGCCACACAGAGAAAGAACTCTGGAAATCTCCAGAGGGTCCCAAGGATCTCTGTAACATTGCATTAGGCAAAGATTTCTTAGATGTAACACCCAAAACTTTATGCGTAAAAGAAATGGATAAACTTGAGTTCATTGAAATCAAGAACATCTGCTCTTCAAAAGACACTGTTAAGAGAATGAAAAGACCATGCCATACACTGGGAGAAAATATTTGCAAGTCACATATCTGATACAAGCCTTGTGTTCAGAATAGAGCAGGAATTTTCAAAACTCAGTCATAAGAAGCCAACCGAATTTTTAAAAAAGGATAAAATATTTGAACGTACACTTCACCAAAGAGGTATGGATGACAAGTAAGCACCTAAAAGATGCCCAACATCAGTAGCATTAGGAAAATGTACTTTAAAGCCCCAAGACACTACGACAAACAATTAGAATAGCAAACACTAAAAAGTCTAATCCTACCAAGTGTTGGCGAGGATGTACAAGAATTAAAACTCTCATACACTGCTGGTGGGAATGCAAAATGCTACAACCACTTTGCAAAACAGTTTAGCTAGCTCTTACACAAGTAAACATACAACTACCGTATGATCTAAGCCATCCCATCCGTAGATATTTACCCGAGACATGAAAACATATATTTATATGAAGACTTGTACACGAATGTTCATAGCAGTCCTACTTGTAACAGCCCCAAACTGGACATAACACAAATATGCACCAACAGGTGAATACAGACTGTGGTTCATCCACACCATGAACCACTACATGGCCACAGGAAGAAATAAACTATTAGTATACTCTACCATATGGATGAATCTCAAAATACTTACGCCGAATAAAGGAAGCCAGGCCAAAAAGGAGGACATGCTTTAAAAACAAAAGTATACGCTGCATAATTCCCTTTATGCAACATTCCAGAAAATACAAACATCTATTTTGACAGAAGAAGCCTATCACAACAGGGAGCAGGAGGAAGGGATTAAGAAGCACGAAGAAAACTTTGGGGGTGAGGGATATGTTGATTTAGTTGGTGATGGTTTCATGGTATATACATATGTCAAAACCTATCATATTGTACACTTTAAACACATACTATTTATTGTAGTTTGATTATATCTCAACAAAGCTGATTTTAAAGTAGAGTTCATTGATGCTTTTAGGGGTCAGAACAGTGGTTACCCTTGGGTATGGGTGGGTACATCAGAAGAGGGGGGCCGAAGAGGGTGTCTGGGGAGCTGATGAGGGTCTGGGCGCTCGTTGTAAAGATGTGCTCCACTGGGGGAAACACACGGGGTGTGCACTTCTCTATGTATGTGATACAGCTCACTACTGAGATCTGGACCGGAAATTTGCTTCTGTAAGCGGGTGGGAGGGCAGGGTCAGAGTTCATGGACACCTGGGTCCCCCAGTCCCAAAGCCCAAGTTGACACCTGACAGCGTAGAGGAGTGGGTGTGAGGTGGGCTTAGGCGCTTCCCTTACCTTCCGCTGCAGGTCTCTCATCTTTCTGGACCTTTCTCCTGGACAGGCGGGGTTGGCTGGCTGCGGTGTAGGCCCTGGTCCTGGCTCTGGGGGCTTTTCCGCCTGGGCCTGTCTCTCCTCTTCCTGCCCCCAGAATGACTTTGGGCCAAATAGCCTGCTGGCTATTTCCTCAGCATTTTCCAGCCGGAGCCCCAGCTAGGAAGGAAAGCCAGGGGCTCAGGGAGGAGTAACCCAGTCATAAGGTTGACCAAGAGCTATGGGGTTGGGAGCTTGAACAGGGGGCCCTGGGCTCCCCAGGGTCCATCCAGGCCCAAGGGCCAAGAGGTACAATCTTAGAAAGTCATCAAGCTCCAGATCTAGTTGGCAAGGGCCACAAAGCAAGAATTCCTACTGATTCTTTAAGCCCTGGTTCAAAGGTCACCACCTCTGGGAAGCCTTCCCTAAATTCCCATATCACTCCCTTCACACATTCCCCCTCCCCTCCCCCAGCCAAATTTATCACTCCTTCCTCTCAGTGTCAAGCACACTACTCCAAGGTCACACTCAGACTAATTTGTGTGTCTCCCTTGCAAGATCCTGAGTTCCATGAGGGCAGGGACCTGTGTCTCATTCACTAAGCACACTCAACCCCTGGTGGTATGGTTAATTCTGTGTCTACTTGATTGGGCCACGGGGTGCCCAGGTATTTGGTCCAACATTATTACAGGCGTTACTGTTAGAGCATTTTCGGATGGCTTTAACATTTTAGATCAGTAGACTGAGTCAAGCAGATTGCCCTCCATTATGTGGGTGGGCCTCATCCAATCAGTTGAAGGCCTGAATAAAACAGAAGTCTACCCTTCCTCCAAATAAGGGGGAATTCCTCCTGCCTGACTACCTTCAGACTGGCACACTGGCTTCTTCCTGCCTTCAGACGGGAACTACACCATCAGCTCTCCTGGCTCTCCAGCATGCTGGCTGCAGGTCTGGGACTTGTCAGCCTCCATAATCCTATTGAAATAGTTCTATGTCTCTGGAGAACCCTGACTAACAGATGAGCTGGTTGATTCTCAAAATCTGATGGATGAATGAACAAGTCCCTCCTTCCTTCCATCTGCCCATCCATCCACCCATCTGTTCACTCACTCTTGCATCCCTTCTTTCCATCCTCCCATCCAAGTGTCTCTGAGAGCATTTGCAGAGAAATCACCAGAGGGTCAGCCTTGAGCCCCGCGGGCAAAGTTTGGATGATAGGTTCCCTGTTCTCCATAAATTAGAAAGGGTTGGGATACGGCACAGAGCACCCTCCCTCAGACAAGCTACAGGGACCTGGGGGGAAGAGATGGAAGGGTCCCAAGTCAAGCCATTACTTTAAAGTTTGCTGGACAATAAAGAAAAATCAACACTTGCCAGACGCACACACACAAAATAAATAAAAATAAAGTTTGCTGGACATGCAGTCTCAGAGATCTTCCCTCTTCTGCTGCTGCCCCCCACAATCCATTTTCCACACAACAGCCAGAACTTTCAAGTTATCACTTGCCAACTCAAAACCCTTCCTCGACACGGCCCTACTCCCTCACTGTGCTCCCACGTTACCATTCTCCTGCACTTACTGTTCTCTACTCTATTTCTGTTCCTTAAACACACTAATCCCTTTCTCTTCTCAGGAACTCTGCACATACTGGGCCCCCTCCCTGGAAGGCTCTTACCTCAGCTTTTCACATGACTGCTTTTTGTTCATCCTTCAGATCTCAGCTGAAACTTCACCTCCCTAAACACACTACTTAAAGTTGCCATCGTTTTATCAATGTGTCTACTCATTTCTTATCTGTCTACCTCTCTGGGCTGTGAGCACCAAGCGGGCAGAGATCATGTCTCTCTTGTTCATCATCATATTCTCAGAGCCCAGCACAGGGCCTGGTACATGTCAGGTAGAAGATGGATATTGTCCAATGATGACAGGTGGATAGATGGATGCAAGGATGGATAGATAAGTGGGAGAACAGATGAAGAGATGTGTGGGTGAGGAGACTGATAGATAGATGTATGGGTGGGTGGAAGGGTAGATGAATAAATAGGTGAATGAGAGGGTAGATGGAGAGATGGGTAGACAAGTACATAAATGAATAGATGGATGAGGACAGAAGGATGGATAGGTGGATGGATGGACAGAGAAGAGGTATAGACGTATGGAAGAGCAGGTGGATGGATGGGTATGTGGGTAGGTGACTAGGTGGATGGATGGGGGGTGACTGAGAGAATAAATAGATGATTGAGTGAAAGTGTAGATGGAGAGATGAGTGGGAGGGTAGATGGATGAGAGAGATTAATGAGATGGATAGATGAATAATGGATGGATGACAGATGGGGTGTGAATGGATGGGTGGGTGGGTGGAAGGATGGATAGGTGAGTGGACGGATGATAACTGGAAGAATAGATGGGTAGGTGAGAAGGCAGATGGAGAGACGATGCAAAGTACATAGACGGACGAGATGGATGAGAAGGAGGGAGGGAAGGAGGGATGGGGTGGGTGGTAGTTGAATGGATTTATGTATCAGTCAGTAGGTGGGTGAATAGATGGGTGGATAGGCAGACAGACGGGTGGGTAGACGTCAAAAGCTGGAAGTATAAGATGTGAGAGTAGATCTATAGATACAAGAGGTGATGGATGGAAAGATAGATGAATGGCCCCAAGCCCAGGAGAGGCCCTGAGGAGAAGCAAGGCCCCCTCTTACCTCTAGGAGGTTGAAGGCACGACCAAGGGCATGGACAGTCAGGTTGGCTGTGGCAGAACGGGGAAGGAAGGAGGCCGGAGAGAAGAGAAGGGTCCCCTCCAGGTTGGCTCCCAGGCTGCCCGATGCTAGAACAGACAGAGGATCAGAATACATCACACCGTTAACCGGGTGGGAGCTGGCCACCAAGGGGCCATCGCCGGAGACAGGGCCAGACACACAGTGCATCCTCTTGGCCAGGATAGGAAGCTCAGACCTAAGCCTTACCTAGGGCAGAGGGAAGGTCAGAACAGAAGGGTCACAAATGTACCCACACCTGCTGATAGGCAGAAAGGGGGCAGCCAGAGCACCCCACCCCCAGACTTGCTGAGCAGTTGAGGGGGCTTGGGTACCTAAGCTAGAACAGGGTCCCTTTTTGATTCTGATTAATTACAAGGAGGCAGCTGTCTCTCTTCGATGCTAATCTCCTTTTTTCACCCAGGAAAAAGCAGTTCTCAAATTCACAGCCCTCGGCAGGCAAGGATCCATGAGAATTGAACAACAGTGTTTCACGGATACTGCATTTCTTTTTTAGGATAACCCTATTTTTACAGAGTTAAACTGATCTTCCACTCATGGTAGGGATAAAAGGTTTCCTTTTAGAATAAGTGTAAGTTTAAAAGAACCAGTTTCGAGAAAAGATGGAAGCGCTATTCAGCTGAATGCTATGAAGCGGCTCACACTTAACTATTTTTTAACTCTTCCAACAAAAATGTCAGGTGCTATTTTGGATACAGCAAAAAGATAAAAATAAAAAATCAAGCAAGTGGCATGTGAATATTTGACATTTGGGAAACGGTATCTTTGATCCACATGTCCTCAGGAGTTAGAACTACCAGGTCCCCAAGCCTCTGTGGTCCCAGAGCAGGACAATACCTGCCCAGGATGCCCGTACCTGAGCGGAAGGTGACGTCAGAGTAGGACGAGTGTTTCCAGGTCTCTGGATGGAACTCTTGGCTGACAATGTCCTCAGGGATGGCCTCCCGGAGGGCCCGTTTCAGGGGGTCACCTGTCTCCAGCAGCTGCAGGAGATGACTCCACACAAAGGAGCCCACTGGAGTCCCAGCGCAGCCAGTGGGGAGGGGAGGGGGGAATGGTGAGGGAGGACCCGGAGCCGGCACAACCCAGAGGAAAGACCCCGCAACCCCCCTTCCTGGGTCCTGCTATTTCCACCCACCAGGGGCTTCTCAGGAGCCTAGCTACTGAGAACCGCGTCCTCTTTGAAGAAACGGCAGCAAAGAGCAGTGCCTTAATGGAACTTAGAAATCTAGCCTGTGCAGGGCATTCTGACATGCTTTCCAGAAGGAAAAGGGGGCTACTGTGGGCAAAGTCCTAGTTTGAAAGTGAGCCCCGAGTCTGAATCCCAGTTCCACCATTTGTGAGCTGTGTGACCTTGGGCTGGTTACTCCACCTCTCTGAGCCTTAGTGTCCTCATCTGTAAAATGAACTATAATGACCTCTCTCTCAGGGCTGTTTGTGCAGATCAGTCAAGGGCAGAGGCTGGACCTAAAGGACTGAGTATCTTTCAGCGCTGGGAAAGGGGTGACATGCAATCCACGACGGGGACCCTCTGAGGCTCTCTAGAGTGGTAAAAATGAAATGAGAGCACCAATGAGGATATTATTCTAACTGGGAACCCCAGTCCTCTTGCCTGTCCCAGAGGATGTCTCAGAATGCCCAGCAGGGAGCTTCTGGAACAATCCACATGGAACAGAGCTGAGTCTGCCTTTTGTTTCCATCAGGCAACGTGCAAGCCTGATACCCCAGGGCCTCCATCGAGGCTGTCCCTTGGCTGATCCCCTCTGAGGGCTTGGCCCAGTGGCCTATTGATGCAGAACAGGCCCCTCTCCCACCCCCATTCCACCCCTGAACCTGCCAACAGCGGTCTGCAACTTCTAGTAGCACCATTTCTTTTCCTTTTGGCAAGGGGGCGGGGTTTGCTGTTTCTTTAGAAGGTAGTTTAGCAGTATCACTTCAGACTTTTAAATGTGTGCCCCTGGGCTTCCCTGGTGGCGCAGTGGTTGAGAGTCCGCCTGCCGATGCAGGGGACGTGGGTTCGTGCCCCGGTTCGGGAAGATCTCACATGCCGCGGAGCGGCTGGTCCCGTGAGCCATGGCCGCTGAGCCTGCGTGTCCAGAGCCTGTGCTCCGCAACAGGAGAGGCCGCAACAGTGAGAGGCCCGCATACCGCAAAAAAAAAAAAAAAAAAAAAAATGTGTGCCCCTTTATGTTGGCTACTTTTCCTCTGGCTGGATTAGCACAAGGGCCCAGGAGTGGATATATAGAGAGATTCATTCTGGTTGTTGTTCCTCATGGCAGAAGGCCTGAAACAATCTAAGTGCCTATCGGTGGGGCTGGTAACGTCGATGACGGTTAAGCTCCTAGTGGAACACTGAACAGCTGTAGCTCAGAGTCCAAGTGTGCCGATGTGGAAAGAGCTCCCAGACGCACTGAGGAGCAAAATGGCATGTATAACATGATCCTGAGTTGCTACTGCTGTTAAGGAGATACACGCCCGTGTTCATACATACACTACACGTTCTGATGGGACACACAAGAGAACTGGTCACAGTCAGTACCTTCAGGAAACAGGACTTAGGGATCAGGAGACATGGAAGGCAGACTAACTTTCCATTTATATTTTGCCATCTGCTTTGAAATTTTGGCTACATAGTAGTAATAACAATGGTGATAATAACATTAAAAGTAACAGCTGTGCACACAGCTCTTACAATGTTCTAAATGTCTTCCTGTACCAACTCATTTTATGCTTCCTCTGCGAGGGAGGTATTGTTATTATGCCCATTTCACAGATGAAGATGGAGGCTCATAAAAGTTTAGTCACTTGTCCAAAGGCACACAGGTAGGAAGTGGCTGACCTGGGATTTGAACCCAGGCTGGCAGGCCCCAGGCTCTCAGCTCACTGAAAATTATGTCAACTCACTGTACATTATGTAAAAACTTTTTGAAAATTAGTTGAACCTATTTTTTGAAGTTCCACCTGTTTAAAGGGAACTCTGACCCCACAAGGGATCTGAGATTCGGAGACACTGTCCCTCCTCTGCCTCGAGTCTCTCCTCCAGGTGCTGTGCCATGACCTGACCAGGGCTAGAAGGGAACTCAGCGACTTCCACCCCACTTTACAGATGAGGAAACTGAGGACCACAGAGAATCAACTTCTCCAAGGTTGTTCAATTGCCACGTGGGGGAGGGGAGCATGCAAGGCCACTTGTCCAGACAGTGTGCTAAGAGAAGGGGAGCGGGAAGGGGACAGGACACCTGACGGATGGAGCGTGAGCGTGCTCCTGAACCCCTGCACCCACCAGGTGGCACCAGGCCAGCCCCAGCCCCCCAACCCCGACCTGCAGCTGCTCACCCTGGGTGGACGGCTCTCCTGCCTGGGTGCGCCGCACCTGGGCAAACACCTCCTCGTCCGGGCACCTCATCAGTGCCAGGTAGGCATTGATGCGGATCTCAGCATCCTCCTCGGGGCTTTGGTACAGGCTGGAGAGCACGGATCGCTGCCTCGGGCAGGGGGAAAGTCATCACTCAGGGACCACCCACCTCCACCCAGGAGCACAATGTCCCCTCATCTGCACTGGCTCCAGCAGGTGGCCCCGATGCCCTGCCCCAGCTCTCCTGACATCTCCAGAGCTGCTCTAGACACTCTCACCTGTGGCCCGGTCGTGGGAGGTGGTAGGTTCCCCAGTCACTGCTAATCCCCATCCTCCCACAGGCCAGCCAGAGCCTCATCGATTTCCACAGGTAACAAGGGATAGACAAGTGGGCGTGGCTGCATTCCAAGAAAACTTCATTTACAGGAACAGCACAGCACAGCAAGGACACACAGGAGGTATTCCCGACCCGGCTTCCTAAGCAAGCCACCTCCCCTAACCCGTGATTCTCTGCCCCATCACCTGTTGGTTTCCTTCACAGCACAGCCATTTACCCATCCACTCATGCAGCAATATTTACTGAGCACCCATTATGTGCCTGGCAAGGTGTGAGGTGCTGGGTGCCAATTATGAACAAGACAAACCCAGCTTTTATCCACCTGAAGCTTACATTTTAGTGCAGAGACGGACACTAAATAAGGTTAATATGTGAAATATATAATACGTTAGGTGATAATAACTGCTAAAGAGGGAAAAATAAAATGGGAAGCAGGAGGCGTGGGGGGCTTGAAGAGGTCAATTTCAGGTAAAATAGCCAAGGAAGACTGACAGCAAAGTGATTTCTAAGTAAAGGCCTTCTAGAGGTAAAGGAGTAAAGCCTGGGGATATACAGGGGAAAGGAATTCCAGGAAGGGAGAAGAGCACGTGCAAATGGCCTGAGACAGAAGTAAGCCCTGCAGGCTTGAAGAACAACAGGGAGACCAGTGTGGCTTATGAGGAGTCGGGGGGTGGTGAGGGAAGTAGGAGGTGAAGCCAAGAGGTGCTAGTGGGTCAGTGGTCAGACCGCAGGTCCTGATAAGTCATTATAAGGACTCTGGCTTTGACTCTAAGTGAGACAGGACCCGCTAGTACAGGGGTCAGCAAACTTTTCCTGTAAAGGGAAAGAGAGTCAATTTTTTTTTTGCCTTTGCAGGCCATGCAGTCTCTCTTGCAAACTACTCAACTCTGCAGTCGTAGCAAAAAAGCAGCCCAGACCGCACATAAATGAACAGGCACAACTGTGTTCCAACAAAACTTTACATACAAGATCAGGCAATAAGCTGGATATAGACAATGGACCATGTCTTGCCAACCCCTGAACCAGAGCGTTTGCAGCACAGGTGGCTTATATATAGTTTGTTTGTAATCATATACTTATTTGTACATTTATTTGATAAATATATGCCTCCCACATAGACACAGGCCCTATGAGAACAGAGACCTGGACACCTGTTCACGCAAGTACCTACCACAGTGCCCAGCATATAACAGGTGCTCGGTACATGTGATGAATGAATGAGCAAATAAAGAAGTGAACAGTGGTTTGAGACCCACTACTGCCCAATGCCAACCACAATGAAATAACATGCAGAAGCTCACGTTTGCAGAGCAGGGAACCCTCCGGAAGGCCTGGATGGCCCCCAGCCGGATCTCAGGGGGGCAGCTCCTCAGGGACGCACAAGTGCTCAGCTTGGGGGTGAGAGCTACGGCCGCCAGGCCGGCATTGCCAATGGCCTTCAGCACGAGCTGGAGCTGAAACAAGATGGTGGTGGGGCCTTGAGGCCTGATGGGTACGCCCAGCCCACCCATTCAGGCTACAGCTCGCCCACTTGACAGGGACCCCATCAAGGGGCCGTGCCCAGGATGGGGCTGTCCTCACCTGGTCAGCATCTGAGGGCTCCTGGAAGGTGCAGTTGGCACCCAAGGCGTCTTCCAGGATCCTCATGAGGGAGCCAACACCAGGCAGCTGCCCGCAGGGCCCGTCCAGAGACACACAGAGGTTATGCACCAGAGCTGAGATGCCCAGGAAGGCGCTGGGGCTGGCCTCCGGGGTCTGAAGCAGTGGCTGGGGACAGAAAACGGCCCCCCGACCCCAGCCGAGAAGGCTGGTAAGTGGTCCTTCACAGGTCTCGCCATGTGCAGATCTAGGGTGCTTCCTAAAAATACAGAGGCCCCGGCCCCCCACCCCTGAGGGTCTGAATAAGTTGTCCATGGAGGGACCTGCATGGGGCATTTCTTAAAACACCCCAGATGACCATTCATGTGCATCGAGGATGGAGAACCACACCTCAGGGTGTGGGGACAGGGGACATTTGGCAATGTCTAGAGACGGGATGTTGTCACAGATGGGGGACAGTGCTGCTGGCATCTAGTGGGCAGAGACCCGGGATGCTGCTAAACGTCCTCCCAGACAGCGGACAGCCCCACATGTCAACAGCGCCAGGGCTGAGAGACCCTGGGCTACATCACCAGTCTGAGGGGGCAGGGTGGGGGTGGTGAGCTTCTTCTGGGTGGACTATGGTGAAGAACCTCCGACAAAGTGTCAGGACCCACCCCGGGTGTGTGGCACGGCTCTGCCACCTCCCAAGATGTATGAAACGTGTAAGAAATAAAACCAAAGTTCTCTCTCTGTGATCAATGGGCAAAACAAGTAAGCCAGCTTTTTATGCCCTTCTGTAAAGCCGCACGAGAGACCAACCATCTCTTCTGGGATCATAGGATCCCCAAGTAGTGGTCGCAGTCCCCTGTCTACAGCAGGGGAGACGGAAAGCAGACAAGCTGTGTCCTGCCGCCCAGCCAGGCTGGTTTTCTCCAAACAGCATCACCCGCCCCCAGTTCTGGGAGTGAGAGGGATGAACGGGCAAGGGCTGAGAGAGCTCCCAGGCCACTGTACCTCCCGCCTGTCAGCTGGGGCGACTGGGACCATGCTGTCCTGGACCTGGTGGGGGCTTGAGGGCACCCAGCATTGGCTTTGCTCTTCTCCCAGGGTCTTGATAGGAAGTTGGGCAAAAAGGTGGAAAGAGGAAAGGATGTGCTCTGAGTGGAGATTGTCTTTAACAGAGGTGGCCCTGGGTCCAATCCAAAAGAACCCAAATGGAAAGGCACGGCCAGTAGCATTAGTGTAAATGGTGAGCAACTGCCCAGCCCACCTACTGATGAAAGCAGCTCTTTTGCCCCTTTCCTGTTCACCCATTTCTGTCCCCCCTCTAACCCTAAAAGCCTAATTATAGGAATGAGATCACTAAGCAGTTAAAACGGACTCCTCCTGACTTATGCTTTTCTGAATGCACACCATGCCTTGCCTAACCTGTCGATTCTTTTCCTAGATAAAAAGAAGTAAGAAGAAAGTAAGAACAAAAAATGACTAGCTCTCTACCCCCAACAGCCCCCTAAGGAGTCCTGCAAGCAGATCACGCGGGCAAGATAACATCTGAAGAGAGAGTCAGCCAGTCTGCATGCACAGAACAATGCAGAACCCAATCTCCTGCCCCAGTGATTCACTGAGATTCTCCCCCCGTGTTTCCCTTTAAAAACTGTCACGGCTGAGCAGAATCTTCAGAGTTGGTCTCAACACACAAGCCCACCTTCTCCCCAGACTGCCGGCTTTTCTGATTAAAGCAACTTTCCTTTCTACTGACACTTGCCTCTCGAATTATTGGCTTTTTAGTGGTGAGCAGCTGAACCTGAGTTTGGTAACAGACCCAGGAAATAAGAAAGTCCCTTGTGTATAGTGCTTGCCAATTTCCATGGTGTAAATGCTCCCACCCCGGCGATTTGAGCTGAGTCACTACAAGGGATCTGGGAAGAGATGGGGAGTCAGCAGTAGGCACATCTCCTGTGACTGGTCCACACATGACACAAGCAATGCAAATAAGCCCGAGCGTGTGGACACGGGACCGCATAGTAAGAGCATTAGAAATTATCCACCTCTCGGGGCTTCCCTTGTGGCACAGTGGTTAAGAGCCCACCTACCAATGCAGGGGACACGGGTTCAAGCCCTGGTCTGGGAAGATCCCACATGCTGCGGAGCAGCTAGGCCCGTGCGCCACAGCTGCTGAGCCTGCGCTCTAGAGCCTGCGAGCCACAACTGCTGAGCCCGGGTGCCACAACTACTCAAGCCTGCCCACCTAGAGCCTGTGCTCCACAAGAGAAGCCACCGCAATCAGAGGCCCGCTCACGGCAACAGAGACCCCATGCAACCAAATATAAATAATAAATTATCCATCTCGTACCTTTATTTTAATATGATTTCTCTTAACTGCAAGCTTAGATCATTTAATTTTTAATAATGGCTATGTTTATCAATCAGCTCGAAAACTACCTGAAAATCAAGACTCTCCCACAGCACATGTTGGGGCCCTTTTCAGTCTGGTTCCCTGAAGAGCAGGAGGAGACCCAGCCCTCCTTTGGGGGTCAGATTGCCCAACCCACCCAGCTCAAACAGGCCCCTCTCTTCCGGGGGCCTCACAGTGGCAGGGACTCAGCCCAGGCTGAATCGCAGGAGGGTCATTCCAGTTGCTCAGCAGAGCTCCCCCAGACGCTCAGCCACCCTTACCCCAGGGCACTGAAGCTTTCAGCTGAGAGGAAGACAAAAATGGGGGGGTGGGGGGCTCAGAAGAGGGGAACGCTGGTTCTAGGCCTCTCGGAGGAAAACCAAGAAAGACGTATTTTATTTAATAAACATACAGCACTCCCTATGTGCCAGGCTCTGTGGTTAACAGGGCACACATGTCACCTGCTTAGAGCCTGAGACACAGAGAGGTTAAGTAACTTGGCTAAGGTCACTCAGCCAGAAAGTGGCAGAGCCAAACTTGACCCTGTAGGGTCTGGTTCCCAGGCTGGGCACTCCCCCTGCACTCACTGTCTCTCAAAATACATATTCTGGGCTCATTTGTGAAAACCAGACCCGGGCACTGGGCATCAGACAGTGGCCTCGATTATTCCTACAGTCCAGAGCAGGGACCGCTTGGCAGCCTGGGGGAAATACAGCCTCCGCACCAGCTGTTCTTCCCTTGGGTTCATGGTCTTAACCAGGTCTGTGTGTCCACGCAAGGGTATCTGTGTGCGTGCATCTCAGTGTGTGTGTGTTTTAGAATCTCAGTGTTTGTGGGTGTGTGCATTCCTGGGTAGGTGTGCACGTGTCTCAGTGTACACGCATATCCCAGGGCACATGTCCCAATGCGTGTGTGTGCACTCATTCGAGTGTGCCCTGATGTGTGTGTGCACACGTACTGACGTGGGTGTGTCCCCGTATGTACACATGCAAGTCCCAGTGTGTGAATGCACACTTGTCCCAGTTTATCCTGGGGGAGGGGGTGTCCAGGTGTGGGTGGATGTCCCTACTTGTCCCTGTGTGTGAGTGTCCTGGTGTGTGTGTGTACATGTATGGCATGTCTGTGTGAGTACGTCTGCATGTCCAGGTACACGTGTGAGCCCTGGTGTGTACGTCTCAATATGTCTCCATAGGTGGGTACGTGGGGATATGTGTCCCCCTGTGGGTGTGTGTCCCCATATGTTCCCACGTAACCATCTTCAGGGTATACGTATGTGAGTCTTGGTACGTGTGTGTGTGTGTGTGTGTGTGTGTTTCCTTTGTGGAAGGAACGGGGAACGGGGACCTGTGGCTTGGCAAAGCATGTGCAATGTTATTCCAGATTTGGCAAATGAAAACAAACACTCTGTTTTCTTAACACAGAGGAGGGAAAGCAGGGCTCGGCTGGGACGCAGGGGTTATGAAAAGATTGCGAGAAGCCGCTCAGACCTGCGGGATGAGGGTTCCTGCCTGCCAGAGGCCTTCACCTCTGCCCGCTCTGCCCCAGGAAGGCTGCCAGCAGGAAGGCAGGGCAGACTTGGGCCCTCCCAGGGCCCAAGATGGAGCCAGAAGCCGGGGGCGGCCCTGTGGGGAGGGCGGGGCAGCTGGGGCCACTTGGTTTGCTGGGAGCCAGGCCCCACCTGGGAGCCACAGGGCCAGGACAGCTGGGCCAGTGTCAGGCCTGCGCTCTGAGAGGGTCCGGACAGCAATGACCCTGCTTGTTTGACGGCTGCCCTGGGGGTCTGTCCAGAACTGCCAGCCTCCCTCAACTTCACAAGAGTCAGAACGCCCGATCTTAATGCCAAAATCTCTGACTTAAAAAGGTTTGGTTCGGGACTTCCTTGACGATCCAGGGGGTAAGACGCCACACTCCCAACGCAGGGGGCCCGGGTTCGATCCCTGGTCGGGGAACTAGATCCCGCATACATGCAGCAACTAAGAGTTCGCATGTCACAACTAAGACCCAGTGCAGTCAACATAACTAAATAAATAATTAATAAAACAGTATTTTAAAAAAATAATTCAATTAAAAGTCTGCTTCAAATATTCAACTTTCTCTTTTTTTAATCTTTAAAGATGGAAAGATGAAATCATCCCTAAGCCTATGACCACTTTTCCAATGTGACTTTAACACCCATTCATCTTGTCCCAAACCCAGTTCCTCATATCCAAAGCAACCCTCCCCAAAACGCCAAGCAATTAAGCTGGTAGGAAAAAAAAAACACAGGAAGCACCATGACCTTGGGGAGGTGAAGCACTAGCTGGAAAAGACTGATCAGCTGGACTTCACCAAAATGAAGAACTTCTGCTCAGCAAAACACACCATTAATACAGCCCAGCAACAGAACAAAGTCCCGACACACACGTGTGCATGCACACGCGTCACGGACAGAATCTCACAGAGAATGTGGGAGAAAGAAGCCAAACTCCAGATGCACACGAGCCCACGGGTGTGAATGTCAAAAGCAAGCAAAACCTAGTGATGGTCAGAAAAGGCAGAATCATCATGACCTTTGGGGTCACCGACTGGGAGCTGGAAATGTCCTATATCTTGTCCAGGGGTGGTTACACAGGTGAACACGGATGCGAAAACATCAAACTGGATACTTAAGAGCAGGGCAGTCTCCTGAATGTATAGTTCAAAATGTAAGAACACACACCCCCTAACTGCAACGTAGGACCCTGGGCGGGACCCTGGAACAGACAGAGGACATTAGTGGAAAAAGCAGTAGGATCTGAACAGCTGGAGTTGGTTAACAGTAAGGTAGCAAGGTCTGTTTCTTAGCTGTAGTAAACACTTTCTGGTGATTTAAGATGTTAATAATGGGGGAAGTGGGGAGGGGTGTACAGGAACTCTGTACTATCTGCAACTTTTCTGTAAATCTAAAATTATCCTAAAATAAAAAGTGTATTAAAATAATCTCTTGCTGGGCTTCCCTGGTGGCGCAGTGGTTGGGAGTCCGCCTGCCGATGCAGGGGACACGGGTTCGTGCCCTGGTCCGGGAAGATCCCACATGCTGCTGAGCGGCTGGGCCCGTGAGCCATGGCCGCTGAGCCTGTGCATCCGGAGCCTGTGCTCCGCGGCGGGAGAGGCCACAACAGTGAGAGGCCCGTGTACCGCAAAAAATAATAATAATAATAATAATCTCTTGCCTTCCTCCCTCCCCCTCCCTCCTCCTCCCCCTCCCTCTTTTTCTTACCCCCCTCTCCCTTCCATCCTCCCGCTTCAGGCTGCACAAAGCAAGCCTGCATCCCCAGCACATGCCCAGCACAGCACATGTGCATCCTTGTGACAGGTTGAGAGAACAAGCAAATACAGTCCAGAGAGGTGCAAGCTCTGGTCTTGCAGGATGAGAACCTACGAGAAGCAGGTGAGAGAAGATCCTGGGCTCCGAGACAGCCGAGACACCCACCTGCTCTGCTCACGGCGTGTCCCTGGCAAGTGGTCACAGCAGCGATACCAGTGCGTACATAACACTTAGCCCACGTCACAACAACTATTAGCCTGCACCATCACCCTGCGAGTTACTCCCACCGCACAGACGGGCACCCGAGGCACAGAAGAGTGGAGCATCTTGCCCAAAGTCGTGCTGGTAGGGACAGGGCTGGATTCTGAAGCAGAGGGATCAGGCACCAGAGTCTGCTTTTGGCCGCTGCATTCATGCCGAACAAACAAAGAAGGAATAGGGAGCCCGACCCTGCCCAGCACTGGCTGAGCCTCCGTAGGCCCTGGATGGCGCTGACGTCCCTATGGTCAGAGTGTCACCTGCTAGGCCATGAGCTATGGGTGATGCCCCTTGGGCCTGGCCCTCGTCTAGCTCCAAGTCAGTGCCCGATTCCCTAATGAATGGAGCCAACCACACAGCCTAGAACAGCCCCACTGCAAACTCTGGAGGTGTGGGTCAGGGGTCAGGCCAGGGGGGAATGCTCCCTACACTCCAACTGGAGAGTGGCCAGAGCCCCTCCAGCATGAAGGACTGAAAGATCCTGCTGGAGACCCCCTCATCAGCCAGCACAGGGGTCCAGGGACCCTGGCTGGCCCATCACTGCTTCCACTCCCCACTGGGGACCTCTGAATCCTGGCCCACTACCAGTCTGGGACAGCAGGGTGAGGACTGACAAGTGACCCCACCACCAGCTGAGTGCGGACACCCCCCCATGGTCCAAGGGAAAGGCACAGCAGCTGCATCACCCAGCTACCCAGCCTCCTTGGGCCTCAGTTTCCTCATCTGTAAAATGGGAGTAATAAAAGCACCTATTTCATAGAGGCATCGTGGGGGTTAAATAAGACCTCCTTGTGTTGTCAGAAATTATTGGCCTAGTTTCACATGCTTTCCTAATCTCAAGATTCATTAAATATGCTTGATTACAGGAATAATAGCAGCTCTAATTTAAAGCGCTTGGACTCTGTGCCAGGCATCAGGAGAACTGCTTCACATTCAGCATCTCATTTCTCACCATGAGCCCAAGAGGGAAGTACTGCTCCATCCCCATCTTACAGATTGGAAAACAAGCTCAGAGAGGTCAAGTCACTTGCCTAGGATCACAGAGCTGGGAGGGACACTGCTGAGACTCAAACCCGGATTTCTCTGACCTGCCTCCACTGGTCCCACGAGGCACCGGCACAAAGCCCGGAGGACAGAAGGTTCCCCCACCCCTCCCCACCACATCCAATCAGCAGTGGAGCAGGGGAGGGATGACACGGGGCGGGGTGGTATGCAGAGGCTCACCAGCAGCGCGTGGACCATAGCATCTGTGGGCTGCGGGACAAACGCCAGTGACCAGAGCCATGCCTCTGTCTCATCTGCCTCCAGCTCCCCGGACACAATGAGCTCCGCCATGAGGCTCACGCAAGGCTTGGTACCACAGGAGGGCAGGGCATCCACCAGCGGTCGCCTGAGATGGAGAGAGGCCCAGGGAACATCATGATGGCGGCCCACACATCCCAGGAGCCTTCCAGGACATCTCTTGTGAAGCCTCAGGTCATCCGGGAGCGATCAGAGGCTCGGAGAGGTACAGCAGGGACCTGTCCACACTCACACCCCCGGGAAGGGGCTGAGCCGGGCCTGGGAGCCAGGCAGCCTGGCCGGGGGCCTGTGCTCTTAGGGCCACAGAGACACCAGCAGTCCAGTCTAAACCCTTGCAGTGCTGCCCACCCTGGAGACACAGCGGTTTGGGGCGACGTGAGTCCCTGCCCACTGCTCTCCAGAAACCAACCATGGTCACCATGTAGGGTGAGAACCCCTTGCATAGAACAGGAATCAACAATTAGCAGGTTGCCTCCCATTAAACCTCTAATGCTCTCAGCCCAACATCAGGATCTTTTCCTTTTTTTTTTTTTTAAGATTACCAAAAGGTTGAGAAGTTCCAGAAAGGTTTCCAACCTTTGCACAATGATGGGTCTAAACAGGAAAATGATGACTGAACGGGGGTGGGTGCATAGGTCGCAGTAGAAACGGGAGGTTCCCAGAGCTGGGGTCACACGAGGCAGCAGGGCACACGGGGGGGGGTAGATTGGGACCCCCCCACCCCATCAACCCTGATGAGTGGCATCCATGGCCACAAAGGACCAGGCACCCCCACTGCCCCGCTCCACACACACCATCTGCCCATAAACAGTCTCTGGCCTCAATTTGCTCATCTATAAAATGGGAATGCTGATGACAAGACCAGCCCCAAGATGAGCGTGAGCCCTCAGGAACACAGGCCACTTCATCTGAGGAATGTCCTACCTGTCCTTCCCCCATCTCTTGCCCTTGTGTTTCCTCTCTTTTCCTCATAGATTTGGGCCTTGGAAAACCAGCCTCTGGGCAGAAATGGAGGAGGAGGTGAGGGCAAGAAAAATCTCTCAAGAGTGTCAGTCCTCTTGGAAACTTCTAGAGCTGGGGAGGGTCTCCCCTCTCCCTGATTCCCGACATCTAGGTAGACAAGTGAGACACAGGGGCTTGTGGGAAAATCCCACAAGCGTGAGTCACGAAGGGAACAGGCAGCTCCACAGGAAGACTCAGGGGCCCCTTCCTACACCAAAGATAATTAAAATGTGCCCATGTCAAATATCCTTTATCTTTAAGCCCATAAGAATTCGATGGAGCAGCACAGACCACCTGGGTCAAAAATCCCGACTCTGCTGTGTAACCTTGGGCAAGTGTCCTAACTGCTCTGTGCCTTGGTTTCCTTCCACGGCTGTAACATAGGAATAATAAAACCACCTACCTCATGGGGTCATTGTGAGCATTAAATGAGTGAATAAGACATAAAACGCTTGGAAGGTATCTGTGCCTTATTAGTTACTAAGTTTGGTGGTCATTCAATTAGACATTTGGTAATGTTGATTTGGGGATGGGGGTCTTTCATAGTTCCAAGTCGATAAAATTTTTTCAGGTCTCAAAATCTTTTTGAGAGCCTTTGAAAAGCTCACAAGCCCGAAATCCGGATCTCAGGGGTCCGGTGAACGGCTGGACTCGGGGAAGGAGCCGCAAGCTTTCCCCTGCACAGCGCTCAGCCGATGGAGTTAGGTCCTCAGAGGTTCCCCTCCACGCTTGGGGGTCTCTCTACACCCCTTGCTGGCCTCACATCAGGCAGGTCCCAGCCCTGCCCAGCACCCCTCCACCCCCAGGAGAAGGGTACCCAAGGCGCATTGGAATGCTAATTCCAGCTTTCAGCAAGCTGGTCCCTGTGTGGGGAGGGAACAATGCCTGTCTTTATCCGGCCAGGTCCTGCAGCCTCCAGTCTCCCGAAGCCCCCGTGGGAACCCTCCAAGCTCCCCTCTTAATCGCCTTCTTGGCAGACGTCCCCAGACTGAAGGACGACAAGTCAGTATCACAGGGATGAGCTGAAATGTCGCCATCCATCTCTCAATGGGGACCTAGGACAGCATCAAGACTACCCAGCCCACCAGGACCCCCAGGCAGCTCCTGGCCCAGCCCCCGACTCGGGGAGAGGCCCTTACCAGTTGTCTCGGCATTTGAAAAAAGAATGTTCCCAGAGTTCCATGAGCTCATCCGCAGAGAGGCCCCGGAGCTCAGACACCAGCGTCAGGAACAGCTCTGCGGCCTAGAAATCAGAGAGGAAAGTGTGAGAGGCCCCAACCGCAAGGGTCACCTCATCCATCTCCTTGCCTCCAGGCATGGCTGGAAACACTAGGATCTCCTGCCTACGGTGTCACAGACCCAAAGAGATGAGGCCGCTCGTCTGGGCTTCCTTCCACTGAATCCCAGCTCCTGGCACACAGGCTGGCCCATTCTTTTTCTTTAATTTAACAAGCATTTATTGGGCACCTACTACATGCCAGGCATGCTTTAGGGGCCAGGGATGTGCGGGTGAAGAAGAGACACGGCATCTGCATTTGTGGGCTTTATACTCTAATAAAAGCTCGATACATGTTCACTACGATTATAATCTAGTTATTATAATGAGTCAGCATATTTCACAAAGTTAGTGAGATAGCCATCTTTTCTGATATTTTTAATGAAAAAAATATGTGAACGTTTTTCAGAGTTATGAGCAGTGATGGCTAATCAACAGGGGTTTGCAGTTTTTGCCCCTTGTCTGCAGGTCTGAGCAGCACAGTCACCAAGTCTCCAAAAACCCAAGGAAATAAAGGACTCTATTCAGAGCCCGCACCTCTCGGGTTTCAGGAGATGCTTGGCTTGGGATGCCGGCCCCACATCCTGCCTTCCCTCCCCGGTGCCTCTTCAGTCTCAGATTCGTTGCCTCGGCCCGAGCCCAAAGCCACAGAAAGAGTGACGAGGTCCTGGCTTCCTGCTGCGCTTGGCGAAGGCCAAGAATGAGCCCTCACCCCACCCAGCCAGGGGTCCACTACTGCTGGGACGGGTTTGCCTCACCTCAGGCCTCCTCTGCTCTGAGCAGCTGAGACTGAGTCCCCGTGCACAGAGCTTGACCTCAGCAAGACGCAAACACGAAACAGGCCCCTCACAGGCCAGCGTAAGCCACCCTCCCCTCCCTTCTCACCAGCATGTCTGCCCCCAGGGTCTGGGCAGCATCCCCATCATATGCCTTCTGCCGGTGGAGCCGATGGGGACCCTTCGTTCTGCCTTTAATTCCTCATGCAGGACACACAAGCAGCCCCCTGTCGGGGCTGACCACCACCTTTAGAGTGGCCCTGGCCAGCATCGGCCTAGTTTGGGGCAGCTACCCCAGGAGCCCTGCCGCCTTCTGGACAGGCTCGGGTGCATTTCCCTCCAGCTGGTGGCTGCCTTGCCCAGGCATCATCTGTGAATCCCTAGACTCGGAACACATCTGCTTCTAAGACCTCCAGCACGTGTGCAGCCGCCAGGCCTGGCTGGGCATCCGCTCAGGAGCAGGCCTCCTGCTCTGGGAGGCCTCAGGCTGCAAGTGTTGGCTTCAGGAACAGCTTTCCAGAGCCAGACGCAGCAGGAGGGGCTGTAGCAGCTCATCCCGGAAGGCTTGCAGGTGGAGGAAGGAGGCTGTCATTCCTGCCTCCTGGGCGAGAAGCCCGTCCCCACCATCGCCACTAACAACATCTATGCAAACGATAATAACAACGGTTACTTTGTTTGGAGCCTCAGCTGTGTGCCAGGTGCTGTTCTAGGCACTTTACAGGGACCATTTCATTTGACCTTAACCCTGTGAGGGGCCGTCATTATCCTCACTTAACAGAGAGCATTTAAGTCAGGTGCCAGTGGACACAGAGCTACTAAGTGGCAGAGCGAGACTTGGACCCACACTCTTAACCAGGATCCTACACTCAAGGCCATGGGAAAAAAAAAAGCCAGCCCTGTTTGCCAGTTTCCGAGGTGTGAATACTCCCACCGCAGCCCATCACCAGCGGCCCGTGTGCCATCACTGAACGCAGACGTGGGAATCACTGTGCAGAAGCACGACACTGCGTCACAGTTCCACCCTGCGGGAGATGCAGATAACCTCCAGTGCAAAGATTAAAATGTAGTAAGATAACTAGGTAGTGATGATTTTGAGCATTCATTACCCTTGTTTCGAGTATGATTCATTTTCATTGTAAGTCGGTATAACTTAGTCTTTAGTAATGTCCGTTTAACAACCAGTCTGCAGGATTTCTGGAATCTAACCATTGGCTCTGGCAAATCGGTACAAGCCAGCCTCGCGCACCACCGTCCACACTTCGCTGTACACAGTCGGTGCTGAATCAATATCTGTGACTTGGGTGTCCTATTACGAGCAACCTGGATGGTGGTCAGGAGCTGTGCCCTCCCCAGGCGTCCTCCCTGGCAGCCCTGGGAGGGGGTGGGGCCCGACCCGCCTTGCTTCTCTCCCCATCCTCTCCTTCACTCCATCAGGCTCTTGGCCATCCCAGCCTGCTGCCCCCCACGTGGAAACTCGGGGGGCCTCTCTGCGGAGGGGTCAGGCTGGGGAATTTGCTCTCCATTGAGTCCTGAGTCCTGGTTTTGTTTCCAGACTGAAAAACCAATCTTGTCTCCTGCCCATCAGCAATGGGGAGGGGCAAAGGCATTCTTAGCTGAAGCCCACGGGGTCGGTCCCCCCGGTAACCGACGGGCCCTCAGTCCTCCCGGGGAGGCCAAGGCACTGCTTGATGTGCACCAAAGCATCCCTGAAAAGCCATTTTCAGGAACAAGGTCCTTGGTAATTCACCCCCAGCCCAGGGGACCTCCCTAGTGGGAACAATTTGCTTCCTTGTTAGCACTATAAATACAGGGCAACCGCCCTGCACCCTCTGGGGCCGGCACTGCCAGTCTCCAGGAGGGGAGACACAGGCCCACAGCACGCCTGGCCCCGAGCCACCTCTGTCAGGGGAAATGCCCAGTCAGGGGGCCGGACGGGAGGAGGCAGGTTAGGACACAGGATGTAGAGCGGCGGTTCTCAGTGGGGGTGACCGTGCTCCCCAGGGGACGCTGGCAGCCTCTGGAGACACCCTGGGTTATCATGACTGGGATGCGGGTGATGCTGGCATCTAGTGGGTAATGGTCAGGAATGCCGCTGAACATCCGACAGTGCACAAGGCGGCCCAAGGGGTCAGGAGGGCCAGGGTGAGAATCCCTGCTGTGGGCTGGTTTGCCTGGACTAACAGCCCGCTCTGTCAGCCACTAGCTGGTGGGCTTGGACCACACCTCGCAGGGCTGAGGGCCCTTTCCTTGGGGCTGCTCTCTGACTCCCGCGAGGCCCACGAGACCAAGGATTCCAGAGAGCGATGAGCATGGGCCTTGGCTCCCTCCCGGTCCCTGAAACAGTGAACAGCCAGCTGCACACGAGTCTCTGCTATACACACGCAAAATGTATAACGTGTGTGTACCTGTGTGAGTGTTCAATATGCATTCGGTATGTGCATATATACTAGTCTATATTTACTGATGACATATTCAACATATTTTAGACATATTCAACATATTCTTAGATATGGTTTTTTCCACGTTATATCTGAATCTGATTCTTCTCCCCACCCCACCCCCGCTATCACCCCACACCAAGCCTCCTTCACCTCCTACCTGTGTTACTGTAACAGCCTCTTAACCTCTCTCCCGACATCCCATTGGCCCTCAGTCTATTCTCCACCCGCAGCCAGAATGTGAGCACTGAAATGTACATCAGATCACAACACCCTCCAAGGTTCCTCATTTACCCTGAGTAAAAGCAATCTGGGGAATTCCCTGGCGGTCCAGTAGTTAAGACTCTGTGCTTCCACTGCAGGGGGAGTGGGTTCAGTCCCTGGTCGGGGAACTAAGATACCGCATACCGCACGGTGAGGCAAAAAAAAAAAAAAAAAGCAATCTGTGTGCCCCCCTAAAGGGGCGACCCTGTCCCCTCTCACCCTCCCACTCCGCTCCAGTCACAAGGCCTCCTTGCCACTCAAACTGGTGCTGAAACTCGCTCACCGTGCTGCTCCTGCCCTGGCGCACGTGCTGGGCCCGCCCCCTCTGGCAGTCCCCCCCCACCAAACCCCTATCCACCCCACTCACTCCTCACCTCCTTCTGGTCCTTACTCAACATCACCTCCCCCGTGAGGCCTTCCCAGGCATCCATCATTTAAAACTGCATCCCATGCCTCCCCCACCTGCCCCCTTCACCCCTCTTCCCCTCTCTACTTGTCTCCCCAGCCCCCTGGGGCCCATGATCCCAGGCGCAGTGGGACCTGGCTCTGCTTCCTGCATCTGAGCAGGACACAAGTGTCTGAGCCATCTCAGCCCAGCCCCCCAGGGACCGAGGGGGGCTAACCCCAGTCTGGATGCCCCCAGCCCTGTTCTCTTCTGAACTAAACGCTCCGCCTCACGCAGCCAGAGGCATCCACGAGGGCCTCTGGTGCTGAGAATTCCGGATGGAGACATTTCCGGCAGTAAAGGCACTCCCGGATCTGAGGCTGGGGCTGGACGGGCACTGGCCTCACAACATCCTTCTCCACTGACTTCACGTGAGCTACACCAAGAAACACAAAGCTTTGCACCCAGATGCCTGGTTCCCAGCCCAGACCTGCCAGGCCAGGACGTCAAAGGTTGGGGTCTGGGCATCCATATATCTGACAGGCCCCCTACCCAAGTGCTGCCCGGAGGGCAGGGGGTGTGCCTGGCACACCTGGCACCATGCCTAGAAGTGGGGCCGCACCCAGCCCTGTCCACACCTGGAACGACCTATTTCTGTCCAGCTGGGCACATGACAGCCCCCAAGTCCTCGGTCCTATAAAAGCAGCCAGTGAAACAGGCATTTATAAATTTGCGGCATCCCAAATCAACAAGCAAGTACACTTTGAACCCTCCCAGGCTGTTGTGGGATCAAAGTAAAAACACCCCATGCTTCTCTCCTCGGCACACAGGCCCTGGGACTTGAATCAGAAAAATCCCAGCATCTTTAATGCCTTCCAGGAAAGGCTAGGGTTCTCACGCTGAAGTCATCAGCAATGCTGAGATGGGCAGAAACAGTGGACACAGTGAAAGTCCCCAAAATGTCACTGGTGACATCCAGCCCTGAGCTGTGGATGGCAGGGATGTTACAACAAAGATTACTATGGGCCTAGAATGTTCTGGAAGGCATCCTGACCACGAGGCCCTGCAGGACCTGACCCCACCGGTCCTCACCGTCGAGCTCCAGCCAGGCTGAGCTGCGTGCTCCCCAAACACGCCCAGCGAGGTTCAGACTCAGGACTTTGGCCCTGGCCAAACCCTCCTTTTGGAGCACTAGTCCCCTGGATTCCCAAGGGACCAGCCCAGGTCTCAACTCCAGTGTACCCTGCTAGACCCCTGGCCCCTCAGCCACATCCCCGCTCTGTTCTCTCAGTGCCCATCAACAGCTAAAACCCTTGTACATTTGCAGTGGTTACCATCCATCTCCCCCACGCTGGATCTTAGGCTCTGGGAAAGCGGGGACTATTTCTGTCTCATTCGTCATAAGGGCACAGAGTAAGCCCCTCATCTTGCTGAACAAACCGAAGAGTTCACAGGCTAGGCAAGCCAGGGCCCTGCCAATAGGAACATTGTTCCTGTGATGTGGAAGGTCCCATCAGGAGGAGAACGTGGGAAGGCAGGCTCCACACGGAGCCCAGATGCATCATTTTCTTTCCCCAGGGAGGGCATTAAGCCTTCCTCAGGGCTCTCTTACAGGCAGGTGGAGGGCTCTGTCTCAGAACAAAACAGGCAGGGAGAAGGCACATCATCACAGCATGGCCTTGGTACTCTCAGAAACACTGTCATCAGTCACAAAGGAGGGAACCAGACAGATGTCTCAGAGACCTCTGAAACTCTGAGCTATGAGACCTTGACATAATGTCCACCCCTTGACTTTAAAGAGCTGGGAATTCCAAGGAAGGCCTGGGCCATGTGTTTTTGACTTGGTGGAAACTCCTCAATGCTGAGGCTTGGGTATGGCTGGAGATTTCCTGAGAGATCTCTAGGACAGGCCAGGTCCAGAAGGTTAGTCCATGAGCCCAAAAGGACCATTTGCCCAAAGACAGACAGAGGAGAAAAAGGCCTCCTCTAAGCTCATATCCAACCTGCACTAGGCCAAGGCTTGCACACACCAGCTAGATTTCTTCCCCTTCTTTGCCTTCACCACCAGGCGTAGTTGTGCAGTGCACAACCTACCCGACAGTACACAGCAATCCTGATACTGAACATCTGAGCAAGTAGACCGTAAAGGATCTGGTAGGAAGAGGAAGGTGTCCCAGGGAGCCAGGCCCCAGGCAGACTCTGGCCTGTGGCTGGAGAAGCCACTTACCTCGAAGCTTGTGGTCTGAGCCAGGCACAGCTTCCTCACTGATGCAGCCACCATGGCCACCGTAGCCTGGGACGGTGTCTCCTCCCATTCGTACAACAGGCTGCTTGGGGTTAAGTCTCCATCGTCTGGATCTGAGATGGGAAGTGCTGGCCAGGGATGACCGCATGGGGGACAAGCCAGAGTGAGTAGAAGGACCCCTGGGAGCCACCCCCTCACCCTGCCAATGCTTCCTTCAGCATGTTTCTGGCAACAGGTGAGGGGAACATGCATAAGGAAAATCATGGCAGTGTTACTGCTAACAGCAAAAGACGGGCAACAGCCTATGTGCCCATCAGTAAGGGATGGCCAAATAAGCTGACTCCAAAGCCCTCTTGGGACTGACAGAGAAAACATGAAATCTTCATCCATGCAATGGAGGGTTATTCAGCTGTGACACATGCTACAACATGCATGAACCTTGAAAACATTCTGGGAAGTGAAAGAAGCCAGTCATAAAAGGCCCCATACTGGGAACTTCCCTGGCAGTCCAATGGTTAAGACTCGGCGCTTCCACTGCAGGGGCCACAGGTTTGATACCTGGTCAGGGAACTAAGATCCCACATACCACACAGTGCGGCCAAAAATAAGAAAAAAAAAAGTCACATACTATATGATTCTATTTACATGAAATGTCCAGAATGGACTAATGAAGAGAGTAGATTCGTGGTTGCCAGGAGCTGAGGGAACAGGAGGTGACAGCAAATGGGTGCAAGGTTTCTTCTGGGGTGATGAAAACGTAGTAAAGTTGATTGTGATGACAGATGCACAACTCTGACTCTACTAGAAGCCACTGAATTGTTCACTTTACTTTTTTTTTCTTTTTCTGGCCACACCACACGGCTACGGGGATCTTAGTTCCCCAACCAGGGATCAAACCCAGGACCCCAGCAGTGAAAGCACCGGTTGTAACAACTGGACCACCAGGGAATTCCCTGAACTGTTCACTTTAAATAAATGAGTTGCACAGTATGTGAATTACATCTCAACTACAGCTGTTTAAAAAATGTATGTATGAAAAGGTCATTCCACTCAACGGGGAACCACCAGGTCCTGACACTAGATGTCCCAGTCACTGCCAGTGTCTGTGCCTGAGGGAGGGCTCAGGGGGCAGGTCAGCCTGGGATCTCAGCCTGGGCTCCGTGGAGCCAGAGGGAATGCTGGGAAGACCCAGGGCTTCAGTCCCCACCTGCTGGGTTCTCCCCAGGGTGGTGCAGGCAGGGAGTCTGTCCTCCGAGGCAAACATGATTCAACCCACCAGGGCTACAGAAAAGACCCCGGGGGTCCAAGTCCCAGCTCTCATTAGCTCTGTGACTTCAAACAAGTCATTTTATCTCTTGGAAACATTTTCCTTAAATGAAAAATGCAACTAATAATAACAGTAACTTCCTAATGGGGTCATGATGAGAATTAAATTAAATAAGCCCCATAAAGCCCTCAGCACAGATACTGGCCCACAGTAAATCCTTCCAAACTGTCGGCAGTAAGAACTAACTACCCTTATTTCATTATTCAGGGAAATAGCCATTTTTCCATCATGGAAAACAAAAACAAACAACTCTTTTCCTCAGATGCATGCCTTGCTTGTTTCTTTCTGTGCGAAATCATAGAAGGGATCCAAGCTCCAGGGGAGGCTACGTGTTGGCAGGAATTTTCCAGAAAATCAGGAAACCTGAGTCAGTTTGCCCCCAAAATGGTCAGGTTGAAAGGTCATCAGATGTAAGGTGGATTCTCCCACAAAAGCTGGGAACCAGAAGATTCCATCTCCACTGAGGACCACCCAGGGAGGAGGCCAAGACCAAGCCTGGACCATGTGAGCCGAGAGAAACTTCTAGAAAGAGAGGCTCACTCTCCTGACGATGGCCACTTTCAGAAACAGTTCAAGAGTGTCCAGACAGGGACAGAGGGATGGAGCCTAGGCTTGCTTGAGCCCCTCTGGCCAGGGGAGGCTGTGAGGCTCAACTAAGGGTCCCTGTACCCACCCTCATTCACCTGCGACAGCCGGGTCCTGGGGCATCTCATACAGCAGGGTGAGCGAGGAAAGGGTCCGCATCTGCACAGCACTCGCCTCCCCGGAGAGGGGCCCCACGGTGTCCAGCTCCACGCAGGACGCCTCCCCCAGCACTCCGGCCTGGAAACTCTGGACACAGGTCAGGCGGAAGGCCTCCTGGACCGTGGGGGGAAGAGGCGGAGGCTCAGGCCAGGCCTTGGCAGTGAGGGAACCCCCCCCGGGGCCCCTGAAACCGGCAGCAAGGGCCAAGGCTGCGGGGGAGCCCGCTGCGGGGGAGCCCTCTGGGGGCTACCTTGGAGCTTCAGCACCCCCCTCCCCATAGAGAGAGGTGGAAGGCCAAGAAAAGCAAGAACGTGCAGTAAGCAGTAACCCCAAGGAGAGGAACGATAAAGCCTCAGCTGGAAAATGAATAACAACACCAGAGTCTGCAGTCCTGCATCAGCCTCTAGATGCTGAGGCTTTGTCCAATCGTGTTAGCAGTGATCATCCCTTATCCTTATACAGTTGCTTACTATTTACACAACACTTTCACCTGCAGGGAGCTACGGGACCCAAGAGGAGGAGAGGGGAAGAGGAGGGGAGAAGAGGGGGTAGGGAGAGGGGTGGAGGGAGAGGAGGATGAGAGAAGAAGTGGGGGGAAGGGAAAGGACAGAAGCAGCGGGAGGGGAGCAGAGTGGTGGGCAGAAGGGCTGAGAGATGGAGGGGGGAAGGGGAGCAGAGAATAAAGAGAAAAGGGAAGGGGGCTAAGGAGGGAGGGGGGCTAAGGAGGGAGGAGGGGAAAGAAGGCGGCACTGCAAAGAGGATGGGAGGGTCTCGGGCACAGTACTCACCTCCGCAGCGGGCAGGGCCTGGGAGCGCAGGGAGGCGCGCACCCTGCGCAGGGAGCATCGCGCCAGGTCCTTGGTCTTGTGCAGCCTGGTTCCGCGTTGCTGGTACATGGTGGGACACCTGCCCAGGATATCCTCCTGGGCGAGCGGGGCCCAGTCAGCCCCCTGCTCCCCCCTCACTCGACCACCCACCCCCTCCAGGCTCGAACCTCACCTCCTCGACGGTCTGGGGGCTGCGGGTGCCCGGGCGACCCTGCAGGAGGCTCAGCACAGCGCGCTTCACGTTCAGCGTCCAGCGCGGCTCGGGGTGGCCAGGACACAGGCGTGCCACGCGCCCTGCCTGCA
Source organism: Lagenorhynchus albirostris (assembly GCF_949774975.1). Classification (NCBI taxonomy): domain Eukaryota; kingdom Metazoa; phylum Chordata; class Mammalia; order Artiodactyla; family Delphinidae; genus Lagenorhynchus; species Lagenorhynchus albirostris. Next base: position 58,844,193 of record NC_083109.1, read on the forward strand.
GGACGAAGCGCAGCGGCACGCGGCCCAGAGCGGCACTGCGCGGGGACCAGGCGTCAGGGGGACCCCTCCAAGGTCCCAGGCCACCTCTTCCGCAACAGGGCCAGAACATCCCTGACCCTCCTGCGCACCACCCCATAGGTCAGTCCCATGGGAAGCACCCAGGTACCCCCATATCGCCCCAAATGGTCTCGCTTCCCCTCCTCAGCTCAGCTCTCCAGCTACTTCTCAAACAACACAGGAGGCAGCCAACTCTCTGCTCCAAGCTGCTCCCAACCTTGCGGCCACTTGGACGAAATGTACCTGTGTCAACCCAGCTTGAATAAGCAAAAAGCTGAGCTTCCAAGGGCACCCTGCATTGCAAAGCTTCTCATTCTCCCAGCTCACCAGGGAGGAAGCAGCCCCCACTCACGCTGTATATGAGGAAGCTTAAGGCTCAGAGTGCACAGCTGGGATTCTAACCCCGGGCAGGATGGCTCAGTCACAGGTCTCAGGAACCCTGAGCTGGAAGTGTCTGAGACTCCAGTACTGTACAGAGGAGGAAATGGGGTGGAGGGAGCTACTGGAGGCGATCACACAGCCAGTCTGCGAGGAGCTGGGACCAGAGTTCAGCCCAATACTCTCTTCCCGCCACCCCTAGCCTGACAACAAGGAGCCTGTGTCTGGTATGGCCCGGTGAGGGAGGCTATGGGGCAGGTCGGGGGTGAGGGCTGGGGGAGTGCCCACCTTTGCGGACAGTGGATGGAGGTAGAAGAGAGAGGTGCCCCACGATAAAGGGGAAACTGCTAAAACCCCAAACCCCATCAGCTAGCCAGCAAGCATAATCTTGAGGGATAAAAGTGGCCCTATTGAATCTCCCAGGGGAGGCTACCGCCCCCTCTCCAGCTCCCAGTGGAGTCTGGGGCCCCCCACCCTACCCCCACTGGAGGCAGCCCCCAGGGCCTCAGGCTAGAGAAATGCTAATGGCGCCCGCCCCTTCCAGAATAGCTAGTGTCAGTCTGGTCTCTCAGGAGCTGACAGCCCTGCCCACTCGCATTTCTGATGAGGCGTCCAGGGACAATAGCCCAGGCTGTCCCCTCCGAGAAGACCACCCTAAGCTTTTCAGTAGGGCTCCATCTGCCCCCACAGCGGCATCCCCCATGCCTGTATGCCCACACAAAGGCTTTATTTTTTTAACAAATGAATTTGCAATAAAAAAGGAAGAGGAATCTGTGGAGATGGGCTTGTCCTCAGGCTGGTGGCTGGACTGAGCTTTGAGGCCACTGAAGCCGCTGCCGGGAGCCCTGGGAAACACAGCCCAGGGAGAATTCCAGGCTTGGCTGGGTCACAAAGGGGAGCTTGGCTTGGGAAGGGAGAAGCTATGGGTCTCCAGGAAAACCCCCATCTTAGCGGCGGTGGGGAAGGAGAAGGGCAGACCTCAATGGGTGCCCAGTGTCTTCCAGAATGTTCTTAAGGATGAAGGCCAGAGGGTGCTGGGCAGACACAAAATCTGGACACGCTGGGCGTGACAGCCAGGAAAATATGGGGCGAGTTCCTTCCACCAGATGAGGGAAGGCCGCCTGAGGCAATGTGGACTCATTCAAGGCTCCCACATCACGACAGCTCACAATGGTCCTCATCAATGGTCTGGTCTGGGAGTTTACACGGTCGAAACAAAGGTGGAACCCTCTTTGAACTTCAGTCCGAGACAGCCTCTTTCTGCTGCAGCAGGGTCACCCGAATCGGGTTCTTCCAATATAATTTGGTGCACCCAGTGCCCGGCGGCCGTTGAAAGAGGGAGCAGCGCTCACATATCTAGCCCCATCAGGAGCAAGGCCCAGCGTCTTACCTCAAACTCTCTGACTCCTTCAGAACTTCCACCTTGGACCCCAGGATGGATGTCACCTGGAAGTGTTGGAGCTGAAGCAGAAAGCACGGAGAGCTGGTGACCTCTCCTGGGGAATTCCAGGCCCGCACCAGCACCGGCACCACCTAAAGTAGTTCTGGGACCCAGCATGACCCATGTGGAGGGTTAGGCAGAGAGATCCATCCCTTGAGCGGAAGAGTCTAGTGTCGGGCTGGTAGATGCCGAATGTCTCTAGGGATAAATAATTTAAATAGCCAGGCACCTCTGCTCCCCACTCAATGTACAGAAAGTTCTCATTAGCTTCTCGTTTTGCCCCAAAAGGCCCTGGAACTTTGAGTGAGAGATTCATACGGCTCCACGGTATAAACAAAACTAAGTTAGGATTGCAAAGCAAACCAAAAAAAAAGCGTTGTCATCTTGAATAAAAGACTTGGATGTCCCAGTACCACCATGGGTGCACGTGTGTTTGGGAGGGTGAGTGTGTGTGTGTGTACTTATTGCAAAAGATGGGCTCTCTAAAGATGAATAAAATCACCCCTAAAACCTGCATCCCTAACCTGACTGGTTTCATTTTTTTTTTTAATTAGAGTATTTTGAGAGCAGTTTTAGGTTCATAGCAACATTGCGGGGAAGGTGCAGAGATTTCCCGTATACTCCCTGCCCCCAAATATGCACAGCCTCCCCATTATCAACATCCCCACCAGCGTGGAACATTTGTTACAACTGATGAACTTACACTGACACGTCATCATCACCCAGAGTCCGTAGTATACATATGGGTTCCTTGGTGTCACACATTCTATGGGTTTGGACAAATGTATGATGACACGTATCCACCGTTATAGTATCACATGGTTTCACTGCCCCATGATTTCACTTTTTCAAAGTAACTAGTCCTCATTCATCTTGTCTAAAACCTAATTCCCCTGTCTCCTCAACACCAGCTCCCCTCCCCCGACAGAGGGTCTGTCACCTCCCCAGTAACCCAGGCTTGAAATCTTAGGGTGAAATACAGTTCCACTTGACATTGAGATGTGGTACAGGACAATGAATCCCTCGGCCACATTACCAATACCGCTTATGTCTGACCACTTGCTTGAAAGCTATCCATGATAACTGTATTTTTAAAGCATATGTTTTAAAAGTTTAGTAGAGACAGGAGAGAGATTTTAAAAAAAAAAAAAAAAAACTACTGAACTTCACACTTTAAAAGGGTAAACTGGGGCTTCCCTGGTGGCGCAGTGGTTGAGAGTCTGCCTGCCGATGCAGGAGACATGGGTTCGTGCCCCGGTCCGGGAAGATCCCACATGCCGCGGAGCAGCTGGGCCCGTGAGCCATGGCCGCTGAGCCTGCGCGTCCGGAGCCTGTGCTCCGCAACGGGAGAGACCACAACAGTGAGAGGCCCGCGTACCGCAAAAAAAAAAAAAAAAAAAAAAAGGGTAAATTGGGATTTCCCTGGTGGTGCAGTGGTTAAGACTCCACACTCCCAATGCAGGGGGCCCGGGTTCTATCCCTGATCCAGGAACTAGATCCCACATGCATGCCGCTACTAAGAGTTCGCATGCCGCAACTAAGAGTTCGCATGCCGCAACTAAGGAGCCTGCGTGCCGCAACTAAGGAGACAGCAAGCCACAACTAAGGAGCCCTCAAGCCACAACTAAGGAGCTCACCTGCCACAACTAAGGAGCCCATGTGCTGCAACTAAGAAGTCAGAGAGCTGCAAATAAGGAGCCTGTGAGCCACAACTAAGGAGCTTGCCTGCCACAACTAAGACCCGACGCAACCAAATAAATACATAAATAAATAAATATGAAAAAAAGGTAAACTTTATAGGGTTTTTACAATAAAAAAATAAAAACTAATTTTTTAAAAGGGAATGAAGTCCTGGGGACTTCCCTGGCAGTCCAGCGGCCAAGACTCCATGCTCCCAATGCAGGGGCATGGGTTCGATCCCTGGTCGGGGAACTAAGATCCTACATACCGTGTGGTGTGGCCAAAAAATTTTTTAAAATAAAAATATACACTTTGAATTAAAATACAACACCAACATATTTTAAAAATAAAGGTGGGGGCGACTTCCCTGGTGGTCCAGTGGTTAAGACTCCACACTCCCAATTCAAGGGGCCCAGGTTCCGTCCCTGGTCGGGGAACTAGATCCCACATGCATGCTGCAACTAAGAGTTCACATGCCACAACGAAGAAGCCCGCATGCTGCAACAAAGACCCGGCGTGGCCAAAATAAATAAATAAATATTTTAAAAGAAACAAAGCTGGGAAGTATCATATTAAAAAAAAAGGGGGGGGGTAATGACGTTCTGCTACATGCTACAATGTGGATGAACCTTGAAGACCTTATAAAAGGTGAAAGAAGCCAGACACAAAAGGTCACAGGTTGATCGTGAGTTGTTTGTGATAAGTGACTGCACTTACATGAGACACCTGGAATCGGCAAATTCATAGGGACAGAAAGTAGAATAGAGGTTATCAGGGGCTGTGAGAAGGAGAAAAGGGGAGTTAGTGTTTAAGGGGTACAGTGCTTCTGTTTAGGATGATGAAATGTTCTGGATACGGAGAGTGGTGATGGTTACACAACATTAGGAATATACTTATTGCTCCTGAATTGTACACTTGAAATGGTTAAAATGGTAAAGTTTATGTTATGTACATTTTACCCCAATAAAAAAAAATTTTTTTTAATCAAAATAAAAAGCAGCCAGGCACAAAAGAGAACATCCTGTATGATTCCATTAAAGAGAAGTTCAGGGACTTGCCGGGTGGTCCAGTGAGTAGGACTCTGAGCTCCCAATGCCGGGGGCCCAGGTTCGATCCCTGGTCGGGGAACTGGATCACACGTGCCATAACTAAGAAGCCTGCATGCTGCAACTAAGAGTCCACATGCCGTAACTAAGAAGCCCACATGCCGCAATTAAGACCCGGTCGCAGCCTAAATAAATAAATAAATATTTAAAGAGAAGTTCAAAGGCAGGCAAAACTAATCTATGGTGCTAGAACTCAGGAGAGCCTTTGGCAGAAGTGACTGGAAGAGAGAATGAGGGCGGTTATGGGGGTTTCGTGATCTGGGGGTGGCTACAGAGGAGTGTTTAATCAGTGAAATTCATTGTTCTCAATACTTATTTTCACCCTTTTCCCTCAAAAATATATTTAATTGATTGCATCCTGAGTGGCTGTAAATTTTCCATTTATGCCACAAATAGATTTTTTTGTTTTTTGTTTTCGCTGCACCACGTGGCTTGTGGGATCTTAATACCCCGACCAGGGATTGGACCCCTGCTCCCTGCAGTGGAAGCGCGGAGTTCTAACCACTGGACTGCCAGGGAAGTCCCTGTGCCACAAATCTTTGAAATGAGCCAATTCTTTCTACCCTTGCCAACATTAGACATTATCAATTTTATTAATGCTAAAAACAAAGCAAACAAGCAATTAAAACTGCAGTACACAATTTGCCTCGTGAAAACTGGCCCTGCAGAAAAAACAACTACTAGTGTTTTGATAGACATTAAAGGACAGCAAAGACTAGTAAAGTAGCAGCTCTGACCAGGACTAACATTTTGGATAGTTTAAGAATTCAGAGGCAGCTCAGAGCCACCCCATAAAAGACCCCATCCGGAGGTCTACATGAAACATAACAAAAGAGTTTGGGGTTTGTTTTTTGTTTGTTTGTTTGTTTGCCATGAGCTGCCGGCTTGCAGGATCTTAGTTCCCCAACCAGCCCTGGCAATGAAAGCACCAAGTCCTAACCACTGGACAGCCAGGGAATCCCCCAAAGCAGTTTTGAGAAACTCTTGTCAGCAAGTGCTCCAGCCAGTTCAAAAACGCTTCCCAAGTAGGACATAAGACTTTAATGAAAACTAAGAGACCATTTAGGCAGGGTGGGAGGGTTTGTCCAGGAAACACATGAGAGTCATCACAAAGGGGACAGAGAAGAATGGGCAGGCATTTCCACTTGTAAGAACATGGAGGAGCTTCAGGAAAATCTTGATGAAAAAGAAACCTACAACCACCAAGAGAATCTAGCTCATAATTCCACCTTGACTGAAGCCAGTACTAACACCACCACTGCCCAGTATAGGCATACTTCGTTTTATCGTGCTTCCCAGATATTGCTTTTTTTTTTTTTTTTTTTGCGGCACGCGGGCCTCTCACTGTTGTGGCCTCTCCCGTTGTGGAGCACAGGCTCCAGACACGCAGGCTCAGCGGCCATGGCTCACGGGCTTAGCCGCTCCACGGCATGTGGGATCTTCCCGGACTGGGGCACGAACCCGTGTCCCCTGCATTGGCAGGTGGACTCTCAACCACTGCGCCACCAGGGAAGCCCAATATTGCATTTTTTATTGTACAAACTGAAGGTTGCATCAAGCAAATCTATCAACACAATTTTTCCAAGAACATTTGCTCATTTTGTCTCTGTGTCACATTTTAGTAATTTTAAAAAGATTTCAAACTTTTTCATTATTATTTTGTTAGCATGAGCTGTGTAAGTGATCTTTAATGTTACTATTAGATAGTACAACTCACTGATGGCTCAGATGATAATTAGCATTTTTTAGCAATAAGATACTTTTTATTTAAGGCATGTACTTTCTTTAGACATCATGCTATTGCATACTTAACAGACTACAGTATAGTGTGAACATAGCTTTGATATGCACTGGGAAACCAAAAAACTTGTGTAACTTGCCTTATTTCAATATTTGCTTCGTTTCAGTGGCCTGGAACCGAACCTGTAATATCTCCAAGGTATGCCTATGCAAAGGAACCCAGGGGAGGCCTGGAGGCCCCAACCAGGTCTTCGGCGTCCACCCTAGTCTGCTCCTTTGTCTACAAGACCTTAACTTGCTCTGACTTTGCTCACCCCTGGGACTTGCAGCTTCCCCAGCTGTGACTCTCAGTCCTCCCAAGGACACAGCCTGTCCCCATCCTGTGGCTCTACTTGCTCCAAGAAATACCCTTCACTCCTTCTTTAACCCCCGCTCCTCCCCCCACTGGACCTACCATGGTACCTCCTCCAACCGAAATGACACCACGTTCCCATGTTACTCTAGATCCCCCAGTCGCTGAATTTGAGATTCCTCAGAAAGCTCCTCTCCATTTATCAGGCAAATGGGAAATTTCAGGGGACTGTGGCTTCCCCTTGGCCATCCCCCATGTCAACGTGACCTCCTGGTTACCCAAAGATACTCACCCGTAAAGCCATCTGGCAGGGGCCAAGCACATCAAGGGTGACCAAGCCTTGGAGACCAAGGCCACTCCCTTCCTCCTGGGCCCCCTGCAGGCTGGTGCTGGTGTTGGTGGAAAAGTGATAGGTGTATCTGGTGCCCAGGGGGAGGTGGGGATCAGCTGAACCTGGAGGGCAGAGGACGCAGTGTCACCTTGACAATCCAAAACCTTTTGAGACTCAACTCCACCTGGACTACTTAGCCATCCTCACTGCCACCTCCCTCTCTCCTTTGGTCTATGAGCTGCCTGCTCCCAGCTCAGGGGAAGGCTGGGTGGCTGCAGACCCCAAGAGAGTGAAGGAGAAAATAAAGATAATAACAATAAGTGCTTAATAAATGTTACCCAGTGTTTCATGTTCTAGGCCCTCTTCTAAGAGCTTTACACACATCAGGGTTTTTCAGCCTCGGCAGTATTAATATTTTGGGCCGTGTAATTCTGTTGTGCACTGTAGGATGTTTAGCAACATCTCCAGCCTCTACCCACTGGATGCCAGTAGCACACCCCAGCTGTGACGAGCAAAAATGTCTCCAGAATTTGCAAAATGTCCCTGGGAGATACAATCATCCTTGTTGAGAACCACTGATCTATTTTATATTAACTTATGGAAGCCTCATAACAACTCTGAGGTGGGCACTCTTATTTTCTCCATTTTACAGAGTTGGAAACCAAGGCTAAGAGAGGTTAACTAACTTACCCAAGGTTGCACAGCTGAGATCCAAACCTTGGCAGTCTGATTCCTCACCTACTGCCTTGGTGGTTATCAGTGGGGGCAGGAGGTGGGTTGGAGAGATTATCCTGATCTTTACAGAAAACAGAGCTGTAGGGCTGGACAGTCTGGAGGTATTGGGGAGGTGAAGTAGGTGCTCTGGGGAAGATCAGATCTAGGGAGCAGTCTTCCTTCCTTCCTTCCTGCCTTCCTTCCTTCCTCCCTCCCTCCCTCCCTCCCCTCCCTCCTTCCCTTCATTTTTTTAATTGAAATCTAGTTGATTTACAATGTGCCAATCTCTGCTGTACAGCAAAGTGACTTGGTTATACACATACAGACATTTTTACATATTCTTTTCCATTATGGTTTATCAGCGTCTATGATTCTTGAACCTTCTATTTAGACCAGCGGACCAATTGCAAAACACTGTTAAATTACTAATTATGACACCTCACCCTTTTCCTGGGCTTGGAATTGAATTAACATATTCATGTTAATTTCTTTGTGCTCAAATATAACCACATCTCACACATTCCCAAAACGCTTCTTTCCAAACAATTTGCCCCAGGTTTCTCTAATCTACTCTACCCCGAGATGCAAACAGAATCACTTGGCTGAATCTTTTACTCCACCTGGAGACCACAAGGTATGAGGAAAAAGCCCAGGGGCCTTAGGGCTGGGATGGCTTAAGGCCATTTTAAGCTGAGGGTGCTATTTGCTTCTCTAAATGCTGGTGACTTGGTGGCCTTTGCAGAACGGGTCTTGCTCCTCCCAAATGGCCTCCCTGGGAATGTGGCCAAGGCCCTCTGGGGTTGTCCCTAATCACACCTGGCAGTGGTCAGCTTCGCCTCCCCAACCACCTACCGGCCCTGTCTCAGGTTCAGGGTCACCAGAAGTGTGATAAGGTCTCCGGAGAGACTTGCTCACCTGAGCATGAAGTCATGCAGGAGGCCGCCTGCTCCACCGGCGAGCCTGGAATTTCTGAAATCACAAATCAGATGGAAGCAGGGCAAGGCCAGGAGGAGGCATGCGACCGCCCCACCCCGTGGGCTGCTGACCTGCTCTTGAAAGAGGACATTTAAGGGTCCGGGGGCCAAGGGGACAAAAAGAGATAATTCCAGCTCTCCTCTCTCTCATGGGGCTGGGAGTGACTCCCTGCCCCGTCCCCACCCTGCTCTTCCCCATCTTGGGCACTGGCATCACCGTCACCCCATTGCTAGAGCTGGTACCTGGGAGTCGTGTGTGCTTCCCCTCTTTTCCCTTATCATCACCCCAAGTCCCATGTGCCAGCAAGTGGTGCCAATTCCATCAGGCCTCCCTCCCTCCCTCCATCCATCCCCCCCTCCCTCCACCTACCCATCCATCCCCCCTCTATTCATCCCTCCCTCCCTCCCTCCATCCCCCCTCCCTCCACCTACCCATCCATCCCCCCTCTATTCATCCCTCCCTCCCTCCCTCCATCCCCCCTCCCTCCATCCCCCCTCCCTCCACCTACCCATCCATCCCCCCTCTATTCATCCCTCCCTCCCTCCCTCCATCCATCCCCCCTCTATTCATTCCTCTCTCTCTCCATCCACCCCTCCCTCCCTCCCTCCATCTACCCATCCATCCCCCCTCTATTCATTCCTCCCTCCCTCCCTCCCTCCACCTACCCATCCATCCCCCCTCTATTCATTCCTCCCTCCCTCCATCCATCTACCCCTCCCTCCCTCCCTCCATCCCCCCTCCCTCCCTCCCTCCATCCCCCTCCCTCCCTCCATCCCCCTCCCTCCCTCCATCCATCCCCCCTCTATTCATCCCTCCCTCCCTCCATCCATCCCCCCATTCATTCCTCCCTCCCCCCACCTACCCATCCATCCCCCCCTCTATTCATCCCTCCCTCCCTCCATCCATCCCCCCTATTCATTCCTCCCTCCCCCCACCTACCCATCCATCCCCCCCTCTATTCATTCCTCCCTCCCTCCATCCATCCCCCCTCTATTCATTCCTCCCTCCCTCCCTCCCTCCATGCCCCCCTCTATTCATTCCTCCCTCCCTCCATCCATCTACCCCTCCCTCCCTCCATCTACCCATCCATCCCCCCCTCTATTCATTCCTCCCTCCCTCCCTCCATCTACCCCTCTCTCCCTCCATCTACCCATCCATCCCCCCCTATTCATTCCTCCTTCCCTCCCTCCATCCATCTACCCCTCCCTCCCTCCATCTACCCATCCATCCCCCCCCTCTATTCATTCCTCCCTCCCTCCCTCCATCCTTCTCTCTCTCCATCTCCATCACCATCACTCTAGGCAAAGCCACATCTTCTCTCACCTAGACAACTGCAGCAGCCTCCTAATTATCCCCCATGTCTACGGTTCATCCCCCACAGTTAGTCATGTTTTAAAAGTCTAAATCCAGTCACATCTCTCCCTGCTTAACAGCCCCTAAGTCTCTCACCCCACCCACCCCAACCCATATGCACTCATAATAAAAGCCTTCCCATGAGAGCTGGCCTCTGTCTGCCCCTCTGGCCACATCTCACCCCCACTCCTGACCTCCAGCCATGCTGGTCCTTCTCCAGCTCAAGGCCTTTGCACATGCTGTTCCTTCTGGCCTCAACACTCTTCCACCTGCTCTCACATCCTAGGCTCCTTCAGGCCTCAGCATAAACATCTCTCCCCGGCGACTTCCCTGGTGGTCCAGTGGCTAAGACCCGCACTCCCAGTGCAGGGGGCCTGGGCTCGATCCCTGGTCAGGGAACTAAATCCCATATGCCACAACTAAAGATCCCACATGCCTCAACTAAAGATCCCACATGCCTCAACTAAGACACAGCACAGCCAAATCAGTCAATCAATCAATCAATAAAACATCTCTCCCTGACCTCACCTCTCAGTGGCTATCTCTGATACAGACCTGGTAGTCTATCTTAGCATCCTATTCTCTTCATAAGGCTTGTGAAACTTTAATGATTTCATTATTTTGGTCACCTTTGTCAAAATTGTATCCCCCAGCTCCTGATCCCCAGGACAGACTGGAATGATTAAATGAATGAATACAACTAACACTTGCACAGCAGTTACCGTGCGCCAAGCACTGTTCCAAGCAATTTATACATTAAACGCCTTCAATCTCCTGAGAGTCCCCTGAGGTAAGGGCAAGTATTACTCCCATTTTACAGATAAAGCCACTGAGGCATAGAGACTGAGAGCACACAGTTAGGAGGGGAGCCAGCATTTCAACCCAGGCACCCTGAGTCCACAGCCTTAACCACTACATTATCATGAAGGAATGAGTGAGTGAATAAAGGAACAGGTGAACCAACAGAGGCAAGACCCAGAGGCTACAGCAGTAAAGGACGGTTATCTAGTTTGGTTCCCCAGCAGATCTCGTAATACCTCATTTAGCCACCATCTAAGCTGCAGAACAACCAGAGTATGAACAGAACGGCCAGGGACCTCCTCAGGCTGCTGAGGACACTCTGCAGGGGATCCTCAGACCACCTGCCTGGGAAGGGTCAGCATCTCTCCATCTGCCTGTCCCAACGTCACCTGAAAGCCTCCCCCTTTCCACCTACTGTCAACTCCTCATCTGTCCTTCCTTCCAACCACACGCCTGGGCATTTCCTGGGCATCACCCATACCCTTCCAGAACAGCCTTAGCCAGGGGTCCATCTGCAGGCATTTTCATACAATGACGTTCCAATAACACCATTTCTATCCTCAAAACCACCCCACTGTGCCTCAACTGGTAATCATTACATATACCACCCTGTTTAATCCCTTAAGAAAAACACACTTGCCCAGAATGGGGGGAAAGTGCATTTTATACCATTCCATTTAAACCCTTTGAAATAATAGAACATGTTAGGGTATTTGGCAGGGTTTTTTTCCCCCCCTGAATGTTTTGGCTCATCCAACAAAATGCTCTTTGCATTAAAGTAGAATATCAATGGCTAAAATCACATTTCAAAGACATTTCAGTCAATCAGTCTCCCTTTCAACTTTCTTTCAACTCTGATCACTTGGACCCGGGGCGTCAGATTGAACATGTGTGTGCATAATCTTTAAACTCCCAGTTGTGCACAGACCCAGCCTTCTGGCTTCTTTGCTCCACCGAACCTCTACATCTGCTTTTCAGCCCTGCTATGCGAGGGCAGTGATGCCTACAAGCCCAGGTCCAACACGAGCTCCCAGGAGTAAAGTGTGTTCTCAGAGCGTTCTGCTCGAACCAAGTCTGTTTCCCCTCCATTTCTCAAGCACTTAAAAAGACATATCTAGGGCTTCCCTGGTGGCGCAGTGGTTGAGAATCCGCCTGCCGATGCAGGGGACACGGGTTCGTGCCCCGGTCTGGGAAGATCCCACATGCCGCGGAGCGGCTAGGCCCGTGAGCCATGGCCACTGAGCCTGCGCGTCCGGAGCCTGTGCTCTGCAACGGGAGAGGCCACAACAGTGAGAGGCCCGCACACCGCAAAAAAAAAAAAAAAGACATATCTAACGTTTAAAAAAGGTTTCAGAAAAACAAAGACCATTCGATGATCCTACTAAATAAATCAACCAAGAAGGGAAAAACAGTGAGCGCTGGGAGGTAATAAATCTTTCCATCACCTCTAGGGAGAGATCTGAAATGGATTGAAATTGATGTCATCTCATTTCAGAAATGAAATCAAGTCTCATTTCAGCTTTCTCAGATGTCAGTTGTGATCCCCGTTCATGTATATATCCAGCCAGCACAAGATTCACTAAACACCAGCTGTGTGAGAGGCAAATAGGTGAAAATACAGTGAGTAAAACAGCTGTGATCAGACCTGCACTGTCTGGGACAGTAGCCACCAGCCACATTTCACATGTGGCTGGTGTTATGAAGAAACCTTTAATTAAATTTAAATTAAAAACTGTGCTCAAGTCAGTTATTGGAAAATTTTAAGTATGTTTGAAACAACTTAGTATACAAAAGTACTTTTTCAACTTGAAATTTTAAGAAATCTAAAAAGAGATCAAGTATTTGCAATGAAAATTTGGCATCCAAATTGAAATATGTTCTAAGTATAAAGTACACACTGGGTTTCAAGGAACAGGAAATACATCTTGTTAATACTTTTTATATCGATTACATTTTCTAATGATATTTTAGATATATTGGGTTAAGTACAATAATTATTAAATTAATTTCATTTGCTTTTTTTTTTTACACTTTTTAAGTGTGGCTGCTTGAAAATTTTAAATTACATATTGGCTTGCATTGTATTTTTAATGGATAGCACTGTCCTGTACCCTCCTGCAGTAAATAGACAACAAATTAAAGTTCATTCCACATTGTTACCCTGCATCGGAGTATTAGTATCCCTGCAGACAGCTAAGCATCCCTGCACCCAGGCTCAGGAGCCTGGAAGTCAGCATTTCCTCACTCAGGATTTCAGATCTGGTCTCAGTTTCCAGAGGATGTTGGTGAAAGTTGGGAGTGAGAGATGAGGGATCCACCTGTAATCTCTCCCTCCTTTTCCCCATGAAATGCAAAACCAAGGGAGGCAGCAGAAGGACAGGTAAACATACATTTGGCTATAAAAACACTGTCCCCAGTGCATCTGGGCTGCCGCCGTTCCACCCCGGAAGGAATAGGATTGCAGCAGCTTTACTTACTCCCTGAAGTCGCGGCCGTCAGCACCCAGAGCAGGACCAGACCAAGGAGCCCCATGGACGCTGGCACTGCCGCTGGCCCGAGGGAGACACAGCCAGCCTCTCTCTCCAGAGCGGCTCAGAGCAGCCCAGAAAGGAACCTTCTTTCCCGAAGCGGAGGGCTCAGCTTCAATTCACACTCCCAGCACAGGAGTTGGGGATGGGAAGGGGCGGAGGTGGCTTCCAGGGCGAAGACCCAGCCAGTCAAGAGCCTCCAATAAAGTTCTCAGCACGGGGAGGGAGGGAGGGGCTTCTGACCAGTGAGGGGGAAAAATCCCTTTTCAGTCTAGGGGGAAAAAAAAAGGTTTGCCTCTTCAAGCCTTGGAAATGAAGCTCTCAGGGCAGAAGGCAACATAGCATGGTTTGCCTTTTTGTGTGTGTGGTCTAATAGATATAAAATTTACCATTTTAACCATTTTAAAGTGGCGATTTGGTGGCGTTGAATACATTCACAGCATTGTGCAACCGTCACCACTATCGAGTTCTGAGGTCTGATTTTGGGCTTGTCTTTCCCAGCACTCATGGTGGGCGAAGCAAAGAGAAGGGCCAGCCCAGCCTCGGAAACGGCCCTCAGCAGCTGAGGGGTGTTTCAATCCTTCAGGCCCAAGGCCTCCCTCCTGCACACATTAGGACCACCAGCAGAGAAGGGGCGCAAGTCCTCTGGGAGGCTGGGGGTCCTCTCACACGTGATACCAAGCCCCACATCTACCTGCACCCTTTGGTGTTTAGGCTCCAGGCAGCAGAGTTCCTCAGCCACCACCTCCGTCAGCCCCTGCAGGCCTCGTGGACCAGCCCCTCCTCTTATGTACCTGCTTCCCACAATAAGTGTGCTTTTTTATAAACCACTTTATAGAGATAATATATCACACAATTCTCCCATTTAAAATACACAATTCAATGGTTTTTAGTATATTCGCAGACTTGTGCAACCAACACCAGAACGAATTTTAGAACACTTTCATCACCGTAAGAGATAATCCCACCCCCCATAAGCAGTCATTCCTCATTCCTGTCACCCCAGTCCCTGGTCACCACTGCTCTGCTTTCTGTCTCCATGGATTTACCTCTTTGGGTCATTTCATAGAAATGGAATCATTCAATACGTGGCCTGTCGTGTCTGGCTTCTTTCAGTGAGACCATGCTTTCAAGGTTCAGCCATGCTGTAGTGTGTGTCAGTATTTCATTCCTTTTTATAGCTGAATATTGTGTCATCAAATGGATAAGCCACATTTGTTTGTTCGTTCATCCCTCAATTAACAGTGAGATGTAATTTTGTTAAAGTTAAATTAAGACCCACTTGACTGGTTGACACATCATGTCTTATGGAAATAATTAATTATGCTTTGTCTTTTTTTTTTTTTTTGGCCATGCCACATGGCTTGTGGGATCTTAGTTCCCTGACCAGGGATTGAACCCAGGCCCTTGGCATTGAAAGCACTGAGTCCTAACCACTGGACCACTGGGGAATTCCCTAATCAGGCTTTTAGACTTGGGCCATTTTCTTTTATATTTTGAAACCAGTAATTTCACCTTCCCATCCTCCAGCTCAAACATCTTCACTGGCTGAGCGCAGAAACCCCCATAGGGCTGAAGATTCAAACAGCCCTTCAGTTTACAGCTGCCTGGGGGCCCTCGATGTGTTCTGGGGGGCTACTAAATGCTTTGAGGAAAAGCAGAAAACTACATCTGACAGGGCTGGCCTGGAGGAGCTAAAATTCTTGAAGGGAAATGAGATGCACGTGCAAAAAAACAAGAAATGTACCAAGGAGAGCTCTGGTTAGAAAGGAATGGTTATTGTGTGGGGAGTCGCTGGGAGCAATTTACAAAGGAGAGATTTCCCCGGGACTTCAAAGAATAGATAGTAATGTTACTAGAAAACTGTATACTTGCAACTAGGAGAGAAATAAGTCCTGGAGACCTAATACACAGTACAGTGATTATAGACAACAAAATGGTATTGTAAGCATTGAACTTGCTAAGAAACTAGATTGAATTTTTCCCAACACTAGATGATAATTATATGATGCAAGAGAGGTGTTAGCTAATGCTACGATGGCAACCGTATTGCAATATAAATGTATCAAACTAATATGTTCGAGGCCTTAAACTCACATAATGTCATATGTCAAATATATCTCAATTAAAAAAAAACTGGGGGCTTCCCTGGTGGCGCAGTGGTTAAGAATCCGCCTGCCAACGCAGGAGACACAGGTTCGAGCCCTGGCCTGGGAAGATCCCACATGCCGCGGAGCAACTAAGCCCGTCCACCACAACTACCGAGCCTGCGCTCTAGAGCCTTTGAGTCACAGCTACTGAAGCCCTCGCACCTAGAGCCTGTGCTCCGCAACAAGAGAAGCCACCGCAATGAGAAGCCCGCGCACCACAACAAAGAGTAGCCCCTGCTCGTCGCAACTAGAGAAAGCCTGCACACAGCAACGAAGACCCAACACAGCCAAAAGTAAATAAATAAATAAATAAATAAATAAATAAATAAAGATTTATTCATTTATTTATTTAAAAAAAAAAAACCTGGGGGCTTCCATGGTGGCGCAGTGGTTGAGAGTCCGCCTCCCGATGCAGGGAACACGGGTTCGTGCCCCGGTCTGGGAGGATCCCACATACCGCGGAGCAGCTGGGCCCGTGAGCCACGGCCGCTGGGCCTGTGCGCCCGGAGCCTGTGCTTCGCAGCGGGAGGGGCCACAACAGTGAGAGGCTCGCGTACCACAAAAAAAAAAAAAAAAAAAAAAAAAACTGTACGGGTACAGGGCAAAGCACTCACTGAATATCAACTCATTCAGTCAAACCTCCCCACCTGCCCGCCCGCCCCCACTAACAACAATCTGCAAGGTTGAACTAGCAGCATCCCATTGTACAGACAAAGAAGAGACACAGAGAGGTTAAGTCACTTGCCCAAAGTCACACAGCTTGTGAGGATTTTAAACCCAGTGCTGCTCCAGAGTCCCTGTTCTTTTGACTTGGGCAGCTTCGCTCAACGGTTATCACTTCCTCCATCTCTTCCTCCTGGAGACTCTGGTCTCTGCCCACAAGTCTGGATTCCTTCTCCTTTCACAGTCAGGAATCTGAAAGAAAACTGTGCAACCTTCCATGTGGTGTTTCCCAGTTAATACAGCGACATCACAGTCTAGGCCTGGAAAATCAGAACCATGGTGGGGGGCGCCTCCCCCCAGGCCCTTCTCATGACCATCGGGGTCTGCCGATCTACCGGAGTTGACGGGGGTAGGGCTCCGGGCATCTCTGGCCTCCCTTCCCCGTGTCTGCCATTACTGGACAAAAATCTGATGCCCTGATAGGATGGAGCTCCGGGACTCGAGGACTTGATTCGCAATCAGATCCTCCTAGACAAGCCTTCCCACCTCTTCATCCTCCAACGAAAACTGGGTCCTGCTTCCTCCTTGAAAGAATTTGCAGGATTGGGTTGGCAGACAACTGGAGGCTGAGCTTCCACTTCTGAAGTAAGGCAGAGGATAAACTAAGGTCCATCACACCCAAGTCAGAGTTACCAAAAATAAGAAGACTTCTTTTAAACCATCAAAAGACGCTTGATTTTGCAGAGCTGCCGCGAGAGATACCCCATGGCAGAGAAGACCTGACCAGTAGGGGGCGCAGTGAGCTCTTCTTACATGGGTAGAGGATTTCACAAAAGATTTTGTCCTTACAGCCATATTTTGTAAGACCTTATTCTTCAGAGCAGTTTTAGGTTCACGGCAAAATTGACAGGAAGGCATAGAGATTTCCAAAATACCCCTTGCTCTCGTGCACGCACAGCCTCCCCCATGGTCAGCATCCCCCATCAGAATGGTATTGTACATTTGTTACCACTGATGAACCTACACTGACACATCATCGTCACCCCAAGTCCAGAGTTTACCTTAGAGTTCACCCTTGGTGTTGTACATTCTGTGGGTTTGGAGATATGTATGATGACATATATCTACCATTATAGTATCATACGGAGTATTTTCACTGCCCTAAAAATCCTCTGTAATCAGCCTCTGCATCCCTCCCTCCCCAAGTCCCTGGCAACCACTGATCTTTTTACTGCCTCTGTAGTCTTGCCTTTTCCAGAATGCCATATAATTGGAATCACACAGTACATAGCCTTCTCATATTGATGTCTTTCACGTAGCAATATGCATTTAGACTTCCTCCATGCCTTTTCATGGCTTGATAGCTCATTTCTCTTTAGAGCTGAATAATATTTCCTTGTCTGGATGTACCACAGTTTATTTCACCTACGGAGAGACATCTTGGTTGCTTCTAAATTTTGACAATTGTAGATAAAGATGCTATAAACATCCATGTGGAGATTTTTGTGTGGACATAAGTTTTCAATTCATCTGGGTAAATACTAAGGAGCACTATTGCTGGATCATGTGGTCAGAGTATAAGTAGTTTTGTAAGAAACCACTAAACCCTATTCTAAAGTAACTGTACGAGGAGTTGGCTGGTGGCCTAGTGTTTAGAATTCTGGGTTTTCAGTGCTGTGGCCTGGGTTCAATCCCTGGTCAGGGAACTGAGATCCTGAAAGCTGTGCGACTCGGCCACAAAAGACAAAAAACAAAGTAGTCTTACCATTTTGCATTCCTGTCAACAATGTATGAGAATTCCTGTTGTTCTCCATCCTCACCAGCATTTGATGTTGTCAGCTTCAGAGCCCAGCCACTTAAATGAGTATGCAGTGGTATTCATTGTTGTTTTAGTTTTCATTTCCCTGCTGACATATGATGTGGATCATCTTTTCATATGCTTATTTGCCATCTGTGTATCTTCCTTGGGGAAGTGTCTGTTAAGGTTTTTGGCCCATACTTTTTTTTTTTTTTAACATCTTTATTGGAGTTTAATGGCTTTATAATGGTGTGTTAGTTTCTGCTTTATAACAAAGTGAATCAGCCAGACATATACATATATCCCCATATCTCCTCCCTCTTGCGTCTTCCTCCCACCCACCCTATCCCACCCCCCTAGGTGATCACAAAGAATGGAGCTGATCCCCCTGTGCTATGCGGCTGCTTCCCACTAACTATTTTACATTTGGTAGTATTTATAAGTCCATGCCACTCTCTCACTTTGTCCCAGCTTACCCTTCTCCCTCCCAGTGTCCTCAAGTCCATTCACTACATCTGCGTCTTTATTCCTGTCCTGCCCCTAGGTTCTTCAAACCATTTTTTTTTCTTTTTTTAGATTCCATATGTATGTGTTAGCATATGGTATTTGTTTTTCTCTGACTTACTTCATTCTGTATGACAGACTCTAAGTCCATCCACCTCACTACAGATAACTCAATTTCATTTCTTTTTATGACTAATATTCCATTGTATATATGTGCCACATCTTCTTTATCCATTCATCTGTTGATGGACACTTAGGTTGCTTCCATGTCCTGGCTATTGTAAATAGTGCTGCAATGAATACTGTGGTACATGACTCTTTTTGAATTATGGTTTTCTCAGGGTATATGCCCAGTAGTGGGATTGCTGGGTCATATGGTAGTTCTATTTGTAGTTTTTTAAGGAACCTCCATACTGTTCTCCATAGTGGCTGTATCAATTTACATTCCCACCAACAGTGCAAGAGGGTTCCCTTTTCTCCACACCCTCTCTAGCATTTATTGTTTGTAGATTTTTGATTATGGCCATTCTGACTGGTGTGAGGTGATACCTCATTGTAGTTTTGATTTGCATTTCTCTAATGATTAGTGATGTTGAGCATCCTTTCATGCGTTTGTTGGCAATCTGTATATCTTCTTTGGAGAAATGTCTATTTAGGTCTTCTGCCCATTTTTGGATTGGGTTGTTTGTTTTTTTGATATTGAGCTGCTTGTAAATTTTGGAGGTTAATCCTTTGTCAGTTGCTTCATTTGTAAATATTTTCTCCCATTCTGAGGGTTGTCTTTTAGTCTTGTGTATGGTTCCTTTGCTGTGCAAAAGCTTTTAAGTTTCATTAGGTCCCATTAGTTTACTTTTGTTTTTATTTCCATTTCTCTAGGAGGTGGGTCAAAAAGGATCTTGCTGTGATTTATGTCAGAGTGTTCTGCCTATGTTTTCCTCTAAGAGTTTTATAGTGTCTGGCCTTACGTTTAGGTCTTTAATCCATTCTGAGTTTATTTTTGTGTATGGTGTTAGGGAGTGTTCTAATTTCATTCTTTTGCGTGTAGCTGTCCAGTTTTCCCAGTACCACTTATTGAAGAGGCTGTCATATCTCCATTGTATATTCTTGCCTCCTTTATCAAAAATAAGGTGACTGTATGTGCATGGGTTTATCTCTGGGCTTTCTATCCTGTTCCATTGATCTATATTTCTGTTTTTGTGCCAGTACCCTACTGTCTTGATTACTGTAGCTTTGTAGTATAGTCTGAAGGTCAGGCGCCTGATTCCTCCAGCTCCATTTTTCTTTCTCAAGATTGCTTTGGCTATTCGGGGTCTTTTGTGTTTCCATATAAATTGTGAAATTTTTTGTTCTAGTTCTGTGAAAAATGCCAGTGGTAGTTTCATAGGGATTGCATTGAATCTGTAGATTGCTTTGGCTAGTATAGTCATTTTCACAATATAGATTCTTCCAATCCAAGAACATGGTATATCTCTCCATCTGTTTGTATCATCTTTAATTTCTTTCATCAGTGTCTTATAGTGTTCTGCATACAGGTCTTTTGTCTCCTTAGGTAGGTTTATTTCTAGATATTTTATTCTTTCTGTTGCAATGGTAAATGGGAATGTTTCCTTAATTTCTCTTTCAGATTTTTCATCATTAGTGTATAGGAATGCAAGAGATTTCTGTGCATTAATTTTGTATCCTGCTACTTTACCAAATTCATTGATTAGCCCTAGTAGTTTTCTGGTAGCATCTCTAGGATTCTCTATGTATAGTATCATGTCATCTGCAAACAGTGACAGCTTTACTTCTTCTTTTCCGATTTGGATTCCTTTTATTTCTTTTTCTTCTCTGATTGCTGTGGCTAAAACTTCCAAAACTATGTTGAATAATAGTGGTGAGAGTGGACAACCTTGTCTTATTCCTGATCTCACTGGAAATCGTTTCAGTTCTTCACCATCGAGAACAATGTTGGCTGTGGGTTTGTCATATATGGGCTTTATTATGTTGAGGTAATTTCCCTCTATGCCTACTTTCTGGAGGGATTTTATCATAAATGCGTGTTGAATTTTGTCAAAGGTTTTTCTGCATCTCGAGATGATCATATGGTTTTTCTCCTTCAATTTGTTAATATGGTGTATCACATTGATTGATTTGCATATATTGAAGAATCCTTGCATTCCTGGGATAAACCCCACTTGATCATGGTGTATGATCCTTTTAATGTGCTGTTGGAGTCTGCTTGCTAGTATTTTGTTAAGTATTTTTGCATCTATGTTCATCAGTGATGTTCTTGGCCCATACTTTAATTGGGTTGTGTGTTTTCTTATTGTTGAGTTTTAAGAGTTCTTTGGGTATTTTGGATAATAGTCCTTGATCAGATGTATCTTTCGCAAATGTTTTCTTCCAGTCTGTGGCTTATCTTTTCATTCTCTTGACAGTGTCTTTTGCATGGCAGACATTTTAAATTTTCATCAATTCCAGCTTATCAATTTATTCTTTCATGGATTATGCTTTTGGTGTCATATTTAAAAAGTCATCATTAAATCCCAGGTTATCTAGATTTTCTGCTGTGTTATCTTCTAGGAGGTTTATTGTTTGTTTGTTTTTGTCTTTTAAAATATTTATTTACTTACTTATTTGGCTGTGTCAGGTCTTAGTTGAGGCACGAGGAATCTTCATTGCAGAGTGCAGGATCTTTGTTGCAGTATGAGTGATCTAGTTCTCTGACCAGGGATCGAACCCTGGCCCCGTGCACTGGGAGAGTGGAATCTTAGATACTGGACCACCAGGGAAGTCCCTTAGGAGTTTTATAATTGTGTTTTACATTTAGGTCTGCAATCCATTTTTTAATTTTTTTTTGGCCATGCTGTGTGGCTTGCAAGATCTCAATTCCCTGACCAGGGATTGAACCCACATCCTCAGCAGTGAAAGCACAGAGTCCTAACCACTGGACTGCCAGGGAAGTCCCTGCAATCCATTTTGAGTTAATTTTTGTAAAGGGTGTAAGTCCTGTGTCTAGACTTTTTTTTTCGCATGTGGATGTCCAGTTGTTTCAGCACCATTTGTTGAAAAGGCTATCTTGGCTCCATTGTGTTGCTTTTGCACCTTTGTCAAAGATCAGCTGAGTATATTTATGTAGGTCTATATCTGGGCTCTCTATTCTGTTCCATTGATCTATTTGTCTATATTTTCACCAATACCACACTCTTAAATTCTGTAGCTTTATAGTAAGTCTTGAAGTCAGGTTGTGTCAGCCCTCCAGCTTTGCTTTTCTCCTCCAATATTGTATTGGCTATTCTAGGTCTTTTGCCTCTCCTCAAACTTTAGAATCAGTTTGTTGATACTGACAAAATAACTTCCTGGGATTTTTATTGAGATTGCATTGAAACTATAGATCAAATTGGGAAGAACTGACATCTTGACAATAATGGGTCATCCTATCTATGAACAAGGAATCTCTCTCCATTTATTTAGTTCTATGATTTCTTTCAGAGTTTTGTAATTTTCCTCATGTAGATCTTTTACATATTTTGTTGGATTTATACCTAGGTATTTCATTTTTGGAGTGCTAATGTAAATGGTATTGTTTTTAATTTCAAGTTCCACAGGTTCATTGCTAGTAGATAGGAAAGCAATTGGCTATTGTATATTAATCTTGCATTCTGCAACCTTGCTATAATAGCTTAATAATTTCAGGATTTTTTTGGTTGATACTTTCAGATTTTCTATATAGATGATCATATCATCTGCAAAGAAAGGCAGTTTTATTTCTTCCTTCCCAGTCTATATACTTTATATATCCTTTCCCTATATTTTTGCATTAGCTAGGACTGCCAGTATTATGCTGAAAAGGAGTAGTGAAGAGATGTTCTTGTCTTGTACCTGATCTCAGGGGAAAGCTTCTAGTTTCTCACCATCAAGTATGACATAAACTGTAGATTTTTGTAGATTACCTTTATCAGTTTGGGGAAGTTCCCCTCTATTCCTCAGGGTTTACTGAGAGTTTTTGTCATGAATGCATGTAAGGTTTTTGTCAAATGCTTTTTCTGCATCTGTTGATATGATCTTGTGATTTTTCTTCTTTAGCCAGTTGATGTAATAAATTATATTAATTTTCAAACGTTGAACCAATCTTGCATAGTTGAGATAAACCCGCTTGGTCATGGTGCACAATTCTTTTTGTACATTATTGGATTTGATTTGCTAATATTTTGTTAAGGTTTTTTGCATCTATATTGATAAAAGATATTGGTCTGTAATTTTCATT
Source organism: Lagenorhynchus albirostris (assembly GCF_949774975.1). NCBI lineage: Eukaryota > Metazoa > Chordata > Mammalia > Artiodactyla > Delphinidae > Lagenorhynchus > Lagenorhynchus albirostris. Next base: position 58,867,013 of record NC_083109.1, read on the forward strand.
TCTTGTAGTGTCTTTGTCTGGTTTTCATAGTAGGGTAATTCTGGCCTCCTAGAATTAGGGGATTATTCCCTCTGCTTCTATCTTCTGAAGGAGAGTGTAGAAAAGTGGTATAATGTATTCTTTAAATGTTTGGTAGAATTCATCAGTGAACCCACTGGGCCTAGTAATTTCTGTGTCGGAAGGTTATTAATTATTGACTCAATTTCTTTAACAGATATAGGTCTGTTCAGATTGTCTATTCCTTTGTGGGTGAGTTTTGACAGACTGTGTCTTTCAAGGAACTGGTCCATTTCATCTAGGTTATCAAATTTATGGGCATAGAGTTGTTTATATTCCTTTACTATCCTTTTAAAGTCCATGGGATCTGTAGAGATGTCTCATCCCTCATTTCTGCTATTAGCAATTTGTGTCCTTTCTCTTTCTTTCTTAGTTAGCCTGGCTACAGGCTTGTCAATTTTACTTATCTTTTCGAAGAACTAGCTTTTGGTTTTGTTGATTCTCTCTGGTTTCCTGTTCCAACTTCATTGGTTTCTGCTCGAGTTTTTATCATTTCTTTTCTTCTGCTTTCTTTGATTTGCTCTTCTTTCTCTAGTTTCCTCAGGCAGAAGCCTATTGATTTAGATATTTCTTCTTTTCTGATATATGCATTCAGTGCTATAAATTCCCCTGTAAGCACTGCCTTTATTGAACCCCACACATTTTGATAAGCTGCATTTTCATTTAGTTCAAAATACTTAAAATTTTCTCTTGAGATTTCTTTTTTGACTCATGTGTTATTTAAAAGTGTGTTTCAATCTCCAAGTATTTAAGGATTTTTCTAGCTGTCTTTCTGATATCGATTTAGAGTTTAATTCCATTGTGATCTGAAAGCAGACACTGTATGACTTCCGTTTTTTGCCACATCTTTTGTCTTTGAAATAAAGTCTGCTCCATGTTGGCTGTTAGTGAGACTGGAAATGCCAGGGTTTGAGGGGAGTGCTAGCTCATCTCTTTACTTTTTCAATTAGCTGTGTGATCTTAGAAAAGTCACTTGATATCTCTGGACTCATTTATTCATTGGCAAAATGAAGGGGTTGTAAATTACTGCTTAAGTGTCTTCTGCCTCCATATTATGTTCAAGTAGAAAAGAGAGAGGCCAGAAAGGAATCAAGTACACATGGAATTATCACATGATGAAAATAGCATCACACATAGCTAGAGAGACAGATTATTTAATAAATGGACAAAGTATATGAGCATCCTGTTCACAGAAAACAGTGCATAAATAGATTTTCATCAAACTAAAAGAGGCTCAACCTCAGGCATAAAAGAAATACAAAATAAAGCTACCAAGTGAGTTTCTTCAAAAGTCAAAACATACACCTGCCATTTGACCCAGCCACTCTATTCTGAGATATTTAACCAAGAGTAAAGAAAGCACATGTCCATGCAAAGACTTGGACACAAATATTCATAACAGCTTTGTTTGTAAAGCTCAAAACTGGAAACAGGGCTTCCCTGGTGGCGCAGTGGTTGAGAGTCCGCCTGCCGATGCAGGGGACACAGGTTCGTGCCCCGGTCCGGGAAGATTCCACATGCCAGAGAGCGGCTAGCCCCGTGAGCCATGGCCGCTGAGCGTGCACGTCCGGAGCCTGTGCTCCGCAACGGGAGAGACCACAACAGTGAGAGGCCCGCGTACCAAAAAAAAAAAACTGGAAACAACCCGAATGTCCATCAACAGGTGAATGGATAAACGTATTTAGTACATCCATACGATGAAACACTATTCAGCCATAAAGAGAAACAAACTTTTTTTTTTGGCCATGCAACATGTGGGATCTTAGCTCCCTGACCAGGGATCAAACCCACGCCTCCTGCAGAGGAAGCATGGTGTCCTAATCACTGGACTGCCAGAGAAGTCCTGAGAAACAAACTATTGGTACATAAAATAACATAGATGAACCTCAAAATAATTATTCTGAGGGACTTCACTGGTGGTGCAGTGGTTAAGAATCTGCCTGCCAATGCAGGGGACACGCATTTGTTCCTTGGTCCGGGAAGATCCCACATGCCGCAGAGCAACTAAGCCTGTGTGCCACAACTACTGAGCCTGTGCACTAAAGCCTGTGAGCCACAACTACTGAGCCCACGTGCCACAACTACTGAAGCCCACGAGCCTAGAGCCCGTGCTCCACAAGAAGAGAAGCCACTGCAATGAGAAGCCTGCACACCACAACGAAGAGTAGTCCCCGCTCATCACAACTAGAGAAAGCCAGCACACAGCTGCGAAGACCCAACACAGCCAAAAATAAATAAATAAATAAATTTATTTTAAAGAAAAAAATTATTATTCTGAAAGAAGCCGGGGCAGGGAGTACATGCTGTATGTCTCCATTTATATAAAATTCTTGTCTTTTGAAGTTTTTTTTTTTAATACTTATTTATTTGGCTGTGACGGGTCTTAGCTGCGGCATGTGGGATCTAGTTCCCTGACCAAGGACTGAACCCAGGTCCCCCTGCATTGAGAGCGTGGAGTCTTAGCCATTGGATCACCGGGGAATGGGGGTCCTTATATAAAATTCTAGAAACTGAAAATTTGGAAAGCAGATCACTAGTTGCATGGAATGGGGAATTTACATAACAAAGAATGCGGAAGCTTTTGCAGGTCATGAGTATTTTCCCTACCTTGATTGTGATCATGGTTTTACCAGTATAAACCTGTCAAAATGTATCACATTGTATTCTTTAAATATGTGTGGTTTGCTGTATGTCAATTATACCTCAATAAACTCTTTTAAATCTACCATGGGATATCCTGTTCATCCACCAGATAAAGATAAAGCACTGTGACAAATGGTCTTCTGGCTGCACTGTGGGGAAACAAGCATCCCATGCACTACATCAGGGCAGAAATCAGCGCAAACTTTGAGGAGGAAATTTAGCAGCTGCTAAAATTTAAATGCACTTACTTTGGACCCACTTTTAGAAAACATTTTTTTTTTTAGGAATTTACCTAGGTTTTTTTACTATTGCTATGACACATATTACCACCACTCGAATGGCTTAAAACACCCGTTTATGATCTCAAAGTCCTGGAGGTCAGAAGTCCAGGTGCAGCAATAGCTCAGCTGCTTCAAACCTCACAGGCTGAGATCAAGCTGTTACTTGTCCCTGGTGGATCCTTCCTTCCAGGGAATTTTACACGTTGACAAGCAAACCCTTGTATTTTCTCTCTTCCTTCTGTCTTGTCTTTTAACATATAATGGTGCCCTAAAATATGCAACACTGTGCCTGTTTTTTCTTTAATAAAAGATCACAGATCTGACTTGTTCTTTTCTGCAGCTGCGTACTACTCCGCTGTGTGCTTCCATGTGCCATTTATGTAATCCGCCAAGGACTGTGTTCCTTTCTGGAGGCTCTAGGGATTGTCGATGAAAAATTAATCAGTTGATCTAAGAAAGAAATGGACAATTTTATTCAAGCCAAATTTGAGGATTATAACCCAGGAAGAGCGTCTCAGAAAGCTCTGAAAATTGTTCTGCCTGTTAGAAGTCAAGGCACAGTTATATAATATTTTTTTTGACAGAGGGCTGTACATCAAATGACATATTATTGACAGATTATAATCCAAATCTAAGCATCACTGTGGGTCATGTGACCCCTTACAAGATCTCGAAGGAATGTTATCTTTTAAGGAGTTGTCTTGGTGATGCTGGGAGCATGTTGCTTTTTATGGTTGAGCAGGTATTCCTGCTGATGGGGGAGGTTTGGTTGAAACACAATGCAGATACACGACGCACTGCGGGGAGAGAGGACGCCAAAGGACAGAGAAGAATTTTTATGCTTGAATTTTCTGGTCTTGCCATAAAATATGAATTTTATCTCACTGGATGAATCTGCTTCCAATCTCATTCAGGTTGTTGACAGAACCCGTTTCCTTGTGATTGTGGGACTAAGGTCTCCGTTTCTAGCTGGGAGCCTGGCTTTGCTCCCAGAGGTTGCCCACATTCCTTCTCAGGCCCTTCTCGTGGCCCCTCACATGCTTTGAATACTTCCTTCCATTACATCCTTCTGCTTCCAGCCAGAGAAAGTTCTCTGCTTTTAAGCGCTCATGTGATAGATTGGGAGTATTCGTTTCCTATGGCTGCTGTGAAAATAAATTACAAGAAACCTAGTGACTTACAACCACACACATTTATTCTCTTACTGTACTGGAGGTCAGACGTCTGGCAAGGATCTCACTGGACTAAAAAAGACAAGGTGTTGGCCGGGCTGATACCTTCTGGAGGCTCTGAGTGGAGAGAAGCCACTTCCTTGTCTTTACCAGCTTCTGGAGGCTTCCTACACTCCTTGGCTTATGGCCCGTTCCTCCATCTTCAAGTGCATCACTCCAATCTCTGCTTCAGTTCTGGCACAGCTGTTCCTCTGATTCTGGCGTCTTCTGCCTCCCTCTTTTAAGGACCCCTGTGATGACAGTGGGTCCACCTGGATAATCCAGGAGACTCCCCCATCTCAAGGTTTTCACCTCAATCACGTGTGCAGAGTCCCTTTGCTATATAAGGTAACATTCACAAGTTGGGGAGATCAGAATGTGAATGTATTTGGGGGCCATTATTCAGTTTACCACATTGAAACCACCCAGTTTCTAATCCAGGAGAATCTCCCTGTGTTAAGGTCTATAAACTTAATCCCATCTGCAAAGTCCTTCTGGCCTTGGGCCATGACATATTCACAGGCTCCAGAGACTCGTGCGTGGATATCTTCAGGGGCCACCTCCCCCCCACATTATCCTACAACTGTACTTGCTTGTGGGGAAAACAGGAAACCTGTTACCCGAAAACTGGGTTCGCCTCTTGGTGGGCATCAGGTCAAGAGACACAACCAAGCCAAAGAGCAGGAGAAGGATTTATGACTTTATCAAGTGAGGAGAACACCAGGGATCTTTCTCAAAGCAGTGCCTCCCGAAGAGCAAAATTGGAGAAGTTTTAAACTGAAGGTACCTGCATATTCATGAAGGGGCTTGAGCAGAGGAACATTCAACATAGAATTCCTCGACAAGAGTCCAAGCTTTAGCTGATTGAAATCAGGAGGGTCAACATCCTTCCATCCACCACCTGGGTGGGGGCCTTAGTTCCTACAGAAATCAAAGACTGTATCAGAATGTTACCTACCTCCCTTGAGGAAGAACTAGGATTCAACTTTATTGCTGAACTATTGTTTCTTGACTACTTTTGCTTTGTTCCTGCACTTCTTCACTTCGCTTAAGATGATTAATTACTGAGACCTGTTCAAGGGCAAGCCTTGTGGTCAGGCTTAGATCACAAAATGGCTTAGGCCCAAAATGGCTCCTTTTATGTCAAGAAAGCCACGCCTGGTTCTTTCTCCGGGGACCCACTATCCTATCTGCTTACAAATCCACAAGATCTTTCACAGCATTATTGCCTGTGATAGCCAAAGACTGGAGACCATCGCCATGTCCTTCGTACGAGGTCGGGTGAATTACACAAAGGACATGTATAGCCACACAGTGGAGTTGTATGTACTATAGACAAAAAATGGGCCAGATCTGTAATATTTTGTTAAAGCAAAGAAAAAGCAGGATTCAGGGTGTTGCATGTTATCTGCCACCATTGTATGTTAAAAGATAGAAGAGAGAAAATACCCTTGTTAATGTATAGAACTCTCTGGAAGTGAAACAGGAGGGAAGGGGGCAGGGCACAACCTTTGAAAGAATGACAGCCCGAGGACATGACATAAACTGATTAGAACCAAATGGGTCCAAGATGGCGGACGAGTAGACTTCCACTAGACCTGGAGCCTCAGTATACGCTCACTGTAACACATCAGCAAGCGAAATGACACACCCACAGACGCCATGACAGTTCCAAGGCCAACCACAAAGATCAAAAGTGGGCACTGGCCCAATTTCTGGAAATCCCCGCCCCTTCCACTAATACTCCTCCCACACATTAGCCTATAAAATTTCCCACCCCTATAAAAACTAACAACCCCATACCCTGGGGCCGGTCTCACCTTCTGAGATGGACCACACTCTGTGGAGTGTGTTTCTCTCTAAATAAATCCACTTCTTACCTACCACTTTGTCTCTCACTGAATTCTTTCTGCCATGAAACATCAAGAACCTGAGCTTCATTAAGTCCTGAAACCAGGCGAGTGATCTCAGTTGGAAGACTGTGGGTTTTGGCCCGGTTCGAGTCCCAGCATGTGGGTTCAAGTCCCACTGTGAGTTGCACGGTTTCAAAAGGACCCACCAGGAACTGGTAACAGTGGTTTTGTCTGGGGTAAAAAACTGGATGAGGGGCCAGAGGTGTAAGGGAGTCCATCTTTACTGTACTGATCTCAGAGAGGGAGAAGTGAGCCGTGTTGCTAAGCGAGATCTTAGTTCCCTGCCCAGGAATTGAACCTGCGTAGCCTGGATGAAAACCAGGAATCCTAGCCACCAGGCCAGCAAGGGCTAGAGGCCAGAAGCTATTCTTCCCTGGCTCTTGCCCCCAGTGAAAAATTCATTTCTCATGGAGGCAAAAACTGTAAAAACAGGTACAAATTTTATTATTAGAGACATAGCACAACAACTAGTGGGAGAGCACACAGAGAAACAAGTTTGTTTAGCTAAGGTAGAAGCAAGGCAGAGATGCACACCTAGAGAGAAAGGGCGTGGGCATCCTCCCTAACGAGGGGGAGTGCAGTAAGGAGGTGGTTAAGTCATTTATATAGGGCAGGAACTGACAAAGGCGTCTGGAAGAAGCAGGACTCATTATGGCCCCCAAGGAGCTTTCCTGCACATGTGTGGTGTCTCCCTTACCCCAAGGTGTTGGGGGGGGGGGATATGTGATCGCCTGATCCTGTACTCAAACAGGGTTTTGCCCCTGTTCCTGCCATGACTGTTATATTAGGGCATCCACAAGAGACAAAGCTTGGCTGTTTACCCTGTTTCAGTGGTTACTTCCATTTTGGAGAGCAAACAGGAGGCTGATGGTAAATGCCTTACCGGGAGCCCACCTATCTCCTGTCTCAGGAAATGAAACTGGAGGCTAGTTGTGAGTGTCCAGCCTGAAGCCCACTTTTCCTGCCCTATGAAATGTAAGGAGGCCAATTATAAATGCCTCGCTTGGAGTCTATCTATCTCCTGCCTCAGTACCATTTGAATTTTGTTCTGGGGCATATGATGTTTATTCAAAAATAAATTGTTAGGACTTCCCTGGTGGCACAGTGGTTAAGAATCTGCCTGCCAATGCAGGGGACACAGGTTCGAGCCCTGATCCAGGGAAGATCCCACATGTCACGGAGCAACTAAGCCCATGTACCACAACTACTGAGCCTGCGCTCTAGAGGCCGTAAGCCAGAACTACTGAGCCCACGTGCCACAGCTACTGAAGCCCACACGTCTAGAGTCCATGCTCCACACCAAGAAGCCACCACAATGAGAAGCCCACACACCACAACGAAGAGTAGCCCCCGCTCGCCACAACTAGAGAAAGCCCACATGCAGCAACGAAGACCAAATGCAGCCAAAAAAGAAAGAAAATTTTAAAAATAAAATAAAATTTAAAAATTGTTTGTAAGTGAAAGGGCCAAGACGTCTGGATGTAATATTGGCAGCTCCTGAAGGATGAGGACACAGTGCTATCAGGGAAAAGAAATGTGAAAAGGTGTTTGGATGTTCTGCAGGTGAAAGTGGGGAGGCCCATAAAGGCCATGGATATGAAACACTTGAAAACCGACAGTATATCTTGTCAAGGGCGAAGCCCACCCCTCCCTCTAGTATTCCTCATCACAGGGTCAATTGTGATGAGAAAACAGCTGTTTTGAGTTGTTGCCTAATGCCGACTGAAAAAAAATGCACAAACTAAAAGTTGCCAGTTATGTTTTATTGTGGGGACTTCACTAAGGGCTGTAGCCCAGGGCAGATAGCTCTGAGGAACTGTTTCAAAGAGGTAAGGGAAGAGCCAGGATATATAGGAGTTTTTGCTGAAGAAAACATGTAATCGAATATCAAAAGATTATTGCTAATCACCAAAAGCAGACATCTCAAGTTAATGATTTTAGTGCTTTTCTATATATGGGAAGATGCAAGTCTGGGCTCACTGAAATTATTCCTTTGATATGCATCTTATCTAGGGCCAGTGTTGTAACAGGGAAGAAAAAATTTGACCCCATATTGGATCTGTTTCTTTTACTTTAACCTTTGTATTCTATTACTTTTGCTACAAGTTAATCATGAAAGGGATGTGGCCTATAAGCTTAAATTACAATGGCCCATCTCTGGGAACCCTGCTCCCTTGTAATGAGCCTTAAGCTATAACACCTTTGTTTATCTCACAGTAAACCTCCTGACCAGGCCCACCTGTGAATGGCTGCAGGAAGAAAGAAATTAACAAGTCCCCTCCGGAGCCTGAACAGAACCAGAAATTGACCCTCTCCTTTTTTAGTATAAAAGAAGCCTGAATTCTAACTCAGGGCGGATGGCTTTTGGACACTAGTTCACCATCTTCTTGGTCTGCTGGCTTTCCGAATAAAGTCGCTGTTCCTTGCCCCCCAAAACTCATCTCTTGATTTATTGGCCTGTCGTGTGTGGAGCTGATTTTCTCCATCCTGAATTCCCCTCGGGGGCAGCTACAGTGGCTGATAGCTTGGCAGCGGGCAACATTCTTTGTTTAATGAAATAGCAGGCAACATTTTTTTTGTCCACACCAAACTTTTTACAGTATGACAACCCTGCTCACACCAGGAGTCCAGCCTTGTAGGATCTGAGTTTAGGATTCCCCTCCCCTACGCCCACCAACCCTGCCAAGCTCCTGCTTTGTTTCTCCCAGGGTGCTTTGAAAAATAACCACTTAAGAGTTGAGCGTGAGAAAAGTGAGTGGCCTTTGCCCCAACCACAGGCCGTAAGTCATAGGTGCTCGCGATCTATCTCCCGACCCCTCTGACCTGGGATGGAAGACTGCCTTCCCCACAGCTGACTGCAATATCACCTCCCCCACTGTTTCTGTCAATAATACATTTGTGACTTTACTTCCTTGGTGTGAAAGTACTGAAACTGTCCCTTTAATCAAAACGACCCTGGGGTTTTCACTTCCCTAAAGTGGGAGCTACCTGAGGACCCAAGTGGGTGGCTTGTGCCAATTTCAGGCAGTCACAATCTGCATATTCTAAATTCAATACACCAGCTCCATGCCACCCCACCGGCAGACATCATTGCACCATCAAAGATCCAGCAGCCCTTCCAGCGGATGTCGGGAGCGCGCGGCTTCAGCTTGCAGAGACCTGGCGAAGCTGCCTGGTGTCAGAGCAGCCAATTCATGCAACAAGCCCAAAATGAAAGGAGTTACACTTTGCGTCACTTCCTACAGTGGGGAAAGCGCTGACTCCCTTTGTTCCACTTCCCCCAGGGAACTGGCACCCATGGAGGATCGGGGGATCAGCACAGACGTGCGGCTTTTCTCACTTACTGAGGGAGCCTCCCAAAAAGTCTCTGGCAGTTTTATGGACCCTGAGCTGGTGGGGGGGGGGGAAGAGGAGTGGAAGAGCATCTTCAAGGTTCCCCTCCTCCCCACCTATAGCACAGGGAGGCCTCAGCAGGGACACCTGAAGGAGACCACCGCCTGAGGCCTCAGATAAAAAGACCTAGGAATGCAGGTATGCAGAGCAGCGTTGGGGGGCTGGGCCCTCATCTGCAACTCCCCTCAGAGGCTGCAATTCATTGGCTGTCACCAAACACGCCAGGGAGGGCAGCTGCCTTCCCCCCTCCCCCGGGCAGGGGTCGGGGGCTGCCAGGTAGAGCCTTTGAAAGCACTTGGCCAGGCCTGAAAAAAATCACACTTAGGTTTCTCGAGGACCCTGAATCCTCAGCCCAGGGCCCGCTGAACAAGGCCATTCATCATTCTCACTTGGCCCAGGAATGAGGGCATCTGCACCTCGGGTTTGCCCAGCACAACCCTGCTTCACATGTGTTGCCCGGTATAATCATACATAGCAGCCCCTTTCATCCTCCAAAGTTCCAACCTTGATTTGCTACCATAATAAAAGATTTTCAAAGAACACAGAAGGAAACTAATAATCATTTTACGGACAAAGGGCGCACAGCTAATTCTTTCTTGAACAGCCACTACAATGAGTAGCCATTTTAGAACCATGAATTCCTTAGAAAAAGGTAGCTATCAACAGACGAATGGATAAACAAGATGTGATATATCCATACAACGGAAGACCATCTGACCGTCCAAAGGAACGAAGTACCAGTACACGCTACAACATGGATAAACCTCGGAAACATGCTAAGAGAAAAAAAGCCAGATGCAAAAAAAACCACACACTATACGATTCCATTTATATGAAATGTCCGGAATGGGAAACTCCAGAGGCAAAATAGATTAGCGGTTGCTTAGGACTCGTGGGTGGTGAGGTGGGGTAGATGGGTGGATGATAACTAAAAGGTATGGGGTGTCTTTTGGGGGTTGATGAAAATGTTGTAAGATGGGTTGTGATAGTTGTAAAATTCTGTGAAGATACTAAAAAACTACTGAATTGTACACTTTAAATGTGTGGATGGCATGGTATGTGAATTATATCTCAATAAAGCTATTACCAAAACAAAAAAACACATAAGTTCTTACCTAGAAGCCCTTTTTCAGTGGCTGTTTGCAGAGGAGATTCTATAGTGGAGTCTGAGCACATCTCTGTATTTGGAGGCCTGCTTCTCCCAGAACCTTCTCCCCGGACGCCCGCTACTCACAAACCCACCAACCACTGCGCCGGGGCCTCAGCTTTATATTAACCTGCTTCCAAGCTCCACCTCCTTCAAACAGACACACCTGCCCAATATTCCATTCACATCCGCTGCAAGGTAATAAGTGAGTTCACATGAGGACTATAAATCATGCCCAAGCATTTATTTGTTCCTGCTTCCAAGGAATGGGCTCCAGTAATCATGACCCAGGGAAGAAACCCTTCACCTTGGGTCAGTGAAAGTAAGAGAGTCACTGTAAATGTGGCATTCTCGGGCCAGCCAGGGAGGGAGGCGGCCCCCATGACCCCCTGTGAAAGGAATGCGGGGGCTTTCAAATGGCTGCAGAGGCGGCTTCATCCCCATGGTAAGCCAGGCGTGCTGACACAAATGCTCACACCTGGCGGCAGACGGCAGGAAAGGGACCCAGGTGCCAGTTCTTGTGGTTTAGTCTCCCTGCTTGGCTCTTCTGATCCTGCTTATCAAAGCTGGACACTGCCCGGTCCTAACTGAGACTCTTGGATGCCAAGCCTGTGTCTTGATGGGTCTCCTGGCTCGCCCAGGAGTTTGCCTCTGATACCCCCAGAAAGCCAGCCCCTGGAACGTTCCAGCATGTTGGGGCATGTTCCAGAGCCTTCTCTCTGATCTGCCCATGTCCCAGCACAGACGTTTAGAGCTGGAAGGATCAGCCTGCCTCTTTTTAGAGAAGAGAGGACCTCAGCCCGGGAAGTTGAAATGATATGCCTCGGTCACACAGCAGGTTGCACGTCACAGGCCCAGTCAGGTTCTTAATGGAACTGCCTTCAGTTCTTTTTGCTTCTCAAATTCATCAAGCTCACACTGCATACTAACTCTCACCCAGCATCGTACCAGTTCCAAGGACAATAGTACTGATGTCCAACCCTCAAAGTCTACTCTTGCTTTTAAAATATTATTTAATTGTATGTTATGTTCTTATTATACTTGTTAATGGTTATGACCTCATTGAAAGGTCCAATTTACGCTGCATTCACAGTTCACTCCACTCCCATCTTACCAACTGTCACAGTAAATTATACAAACTGGCACTTTTTTTTTTTTTTTTTTGCGGTATACGGGCCTCTCCGGTTGTGGAGCACAGGCTCCGGATGCACAGGCTCAGCGGCCATGGCTCACGGGCCCAGCCGCTCCACAGCATGTGGGATCTTCCCGGACCGGGGCACGAACCCGTGTCCCCTGCATCGGCAGGCGGACCCTCAACCACTGCGCCACCAGGGAAGCCCTGGCACTGTTTTTTAATTGAGGTGAAACTCATGTAACATAAAAGTAACCGCTGTAAAGTGCACAATTCAGTGGCATTTAGTACATTTCACGACGTGGTGCAACCACCCCCTCTATCTCGTTCTGGAACATTCTCATCACTCCCAAAGGGGAGCCCATGCCCATTAGGCAGTCACTGCCCATCTCCGCCCACCCCCGGCAACCACCAATCTGCTTTCTGTCTCTATGGAGTTATCTATTCTGGACATTTCATTTTAATGGAATCATAGACTACACTTGCCTTCGTATCTGGCTTCTTTCATCTACACCCTGTTGTCAAGGTTCATCCACGTGGTAGCAGGGATCCGTGCTCCATTCCTGTTTATGGAAATGGGCATATTTTACATGTTAACCACATGTTTGGATAGTGAGGGACACCCCAACTCCCAAACACGGGAAATGTTGGCATCAACCCATGTACTTATCCCGGGGGTTCTCAGTGGGGCCATTTTGTCCCCCGGGAACATTTAGCAATGTCTGGAGAATTTTGGGTTGTCCTGAATGAGGCATGTGCGTGTGGTATCTGGTGAGTAGGGGCTAAGGATGCTGCTCGACATCCTACGATGCACAGGACAGCCCCCACCCCCAGGAAAAGACCTGGACCAAGGCGCCAATAGTGCCGAGGTCGGGGCCCCTCCCCTGGCCTGACTTCAGTTCCTTCTCTCCGGCTGATCTGGCCCCAGGCCATGTGGGACAGCATTTCTCAAACTCACCTGCTTTTAGGAACCACCTAGGTGCTTTTATATAAAAATGCATATTCCTGGGTCCCCTCCCAGGCCTTCTGAATCCAAATCTCCTGCCAAAAGGCCCAGAAATCTATGTTTAACAAGCCCAAGGTGTATTTTAGGACAAGAAGTCCTCACTCTGCTGTGAGTCGCCCGGTAGCCCTGTGTAACTCACACTGATTCTGTGTCTCGTTATTTTTATTTTTATTTTTTGGCCATACCACGCAGCACGTGGGATCTTAGTTCCCAGACCGGTGCCCGCTGCAGTAGAAGCGCTGAGTCTTAACCACTGGACCGCCAGGGAAGTCCTTCTTCATTATTTTATCTGTAAAACGGCAAAGATGTTTTTCTTTTCCATCTGGAAGAGTTCTTGGCAGGATTGGTGAAGACAATAGGAGATGAAATTCTTATTTAAATTCCCCAAGAGCAAGGGGGCTGTCTCCTTACACATTACACACCCAATAAACATTTATTGAAAGAAGGGAGGCACGATTGAGTCTATCACGTCAATGGTAGACCAGGGCCTGCAACCTGGAGCCATGTGAGGACTTCCCTGGGCCCCTCCCTCCTTAAAAGTATATTCAAAAGTGTATTTTAAGGCTGCGTTGATACAAAGAGGAATATAATCCAGGTTGGATTCATTATTATATATTCATTATTATTTTATTCAGGCTTTTCCCTCCTCATTAAAAAAATTTAAAAATCAAGCATTTCCCTGGGTCCCTAAAAATATCAGGGGCCCCAGGTGCCCAGTGGGGAAATCAGCCCCAGGCTTTGTTGCAGCCTGGGAGATTCTGATCCAGTTGGCCTGGGGTGTGGCCAGATTGGGAGTTTTATAAATGCTCCCCCAGCCCAGGCTGAATGCAGGCCAGGCCTGGCCCTGCTGTGGAGGTTTCAATAAGTCTTTCCAAACTGGAGTCACCCCCTACCATGGGGAGTGATGACGAGGTCGGGGAGGCCAGGGTGTCCACACACACACAGTATTCCAAGCAGCTTACATGTAGGGAGTGGAAGAACGATCATTCTCACCCCTTAGTCCCTGAGGTCAGCTAGGTGACAGCCAGTCCCCCGCTGGGGTGGTTGGCCTGAAGTCCCTGGAGGCCTCCCAAGCTGAGGGACTGAAGCCGCCTTCAGGGAGCGCTGGAGGGAGACGCAGCTCCAAGTAGCTCTGTCACTTCTCTTTCTCCTGCAAATACCCAGGGACACACACACACACACACAGCCACTCACAGTGGCTACAGAGACACACATCACAGACACCTAGAACCATCCCCCAGCAAACATCCACAGACACAGCCAGACACACACACAAGTCCAGACCCCCGTGTACCCTCACAGAGGCTGTGCACCAACACACACACACACACACACACACGTATGCTCACACACGAGATCTGGTCATTGATGAAGGCCTGAGCTAATCTAAGACTTTGGGACAGGGACTTCCCTGGGGTCCATGGTTAAGACTCTGCACTTGCAGTGCAGGGAGCTTGATTTTGATCCCTGGTCGGGGAACGAAGATCCCACATGCCGCATGACGTGGCCCCCTCCCCAAAATTAATTAATTAAAAAAATAAGACTTTAGGACAGAGGGCAGAAAGAAGATAAAGTGAGGAGGAAGATACCTAGTTAGAAAAACAACAAGGTAGGGAAAGGTAAACCAATACAACCACAACTTACGTGTGAATTTTAAAAAGTAAACAAAAGAATATAACAAAACAGAAACAGACTCACGGATGTAGAGAACAAACTAGTGGTTACCAGTGGGGAGAGGGAAGTGGGGAGGGACGAGATAGGGGTAGGGGATCAAGAGGTACCAGCTACTAAGCATAAAATAAATAAGCTACAAGGATATACAGGACAGCACAGGGAATGTAGCCAACATTTTATAATAACATTAAATGGAGTATAATCTATTGAATCACCACGTTGTTCACCTGAAACTAACTGTAAATCAACTATATATACTTCAACTAAAAAAAAAAAAAAAAAAAAGACAGGCCCTCAGCGAAACTAGGGAAAGAATCCCTAAATCACATCATCACAGGCAGCAGTGATCAGATTCAGCTGATGAAGCCGATGAATTCAGAGCCTCCACCCGCCACCCCTCCCCCACACCCTCCCCTACAGCTGCTGGGAGCTCCTTGTTGTGCTAAGAGTTTCAAGTTCAAGCATGTGCAGAAAGGGGAGACCTCAACCCACCACCTCCCCATCAGGCTTATGATAAGCTTTTTTTTTCCTACTACTTTAATTTCAGAGCAAGAAATGCAAATTATGGCTTAGAACACAACCCTAAAGAGCTATAAGCATTTTTTTACCATATGCTCCCTTCCCGGTTCTCTCTGCTGGGACAGGCCCCAGCCCTAGAACAAAGCAAAAAAAACAATCTCCCCTGAAAGAAAAAGTGATTGTCAAATGTTTCACTTTCCCTTTCTCCCCAGTGTCCTTGCTGGGGATGCTCAGATGAGCTCAGGTTGGAGAGGGGATCACCGGCAGACGCCTGGGAAAACCCTGTGGCCCGCCAGGCAGATGGAACAATTTCTACTGACCACACCCACCTGGAATCCACCCACTTACTTGAAGTCAGCCTTGTCCTTCCTGCTTATCAACAGGAAATCTGGGGACAAGAGCTAGAGTAAAGGATTAGGTTTCACTCTTCCAAAGAAAATGGAAGGCGTCCTGGGATTCCCCCCAGAGAGGGAGACAGAACAAATGAAATCACATAAAGACACAGAACAGAAATGAACTTTCCTAACACAGTTTTCAGACTCATCAGGCAGTGAAACCTAAAGGCCACCCCCTAAGCAGGTGAAAACATCAGAATGACTTGATAATTTGAAAGGATGAGGTGCCCCTCCCCCAAAATACAATCACTACAAAAGTATCTGGCTACCCTGCTTGCACACTCCCCCTGTAGCTGATATACTGAGCTTGCAGCATTCATTTTGCCACAGTCCCCACCACTCCCTATCATCACACACTAGTCCTGCTTCACTCACAAATGTCACTTGCTGACCCTTTAGGCAGCTGGTTTTGTCATTTCGCCTTGTTGAGGCTCCTGAAAGATCCTCTGATCCAGCCTAGAAAATTGAGGCCCAGGGGCTGGAGAGGAGAAGGGGTCACACTTCAAGTGGGGTCACACGACTACAGAGGAGGCAGATTTGGGGTGGGGACCAGGTTGCTTGACTCCTGTCCAGTTGACTTCCTATGACCCCAGGCTTCTTCCCGTGTGAATTGTTCAGAATTTATTATCGTGCCTGACACCAAAAGTGACTCTCTGACCTTGCTGTCAGTCTACTCCCAAACAGGTGTGCATTAAAACACGGGGCAAAAACAAAAAATAAAACAATGAGGGGCATAGGGTCTGAGACATAAAGGCTGGAGCCGTTGGGGGCCAGGACGCTTATTAATTTGAACGCTATTGTATTCTCTTTCCCAATTCTGCTTCACTAATTCAGCAAAACCAAGTCCAGGAAAAGTATAGCAAAACCTCAACAGCAATGCTCTAGGAATGCGAAATTCCTGGGGATTTTTCACTTTCTGGTTAACAAGGGTGATCTGGAGGTCCTTTTTTTGTTTTTAAACTTTAGAATCGCAGGATGTTTCTTGAGTGAATGGATGAAGGAATAGGTGGAGCTGGCGAGGGCCTCAGAAGGTGATACTTTCAACCCCCCATTTTTTCAGAAGAGAAGGCCCAGAGAGGCACAGTGACTTGCTCACAGTCACACAGCAAGTTAGAGGTGGAGCGGGTACCCTGTTCTCTTCAGAACTTCCAGACCTGTTGCAGGAAACCCTCAGCCCACTTTCTCCCCCTGGTTAAGGAGAGCTGAGGGGTCAGACTGAGCCTGTCTTTGCTGTCGATGACTTTGAAGGGCCGAGAGTTGTACCATCTGGTCTGGGAATGAAGGTGGCTATGCATTAGGACACACAGGCCTGGCACCGAGCACCCGGCACGTGCCAACACCTGTGCTGGGCACTCTGGCCCCAGCAGGGATTCCGCCTGACTGAGTCCTGCCTTCACAGAACTCACAGCCACAGCTGTCTGTCAAACAACCCAGGGACAACAGTTCTGTTTCACTGAGGAGTCAAATGAGATTTTAATAAATGGGCTTCAAATGTACACTCATCTCTTGAAAAGGTGAATTTGCAAGGTCTTCCTTTACTCAACAGCTGGTTCAGAAGGGGCACCGGGGTCTGAATTCCCTGAAGCTGAGCTCCGCCTGCTCCACGGGGACCCCTCCACCCTCCTCTCTGCCTGAGCAGCATCCCCAGGCCCTGCTGCAACCTGGGCTTCTGCCCCAGGTCTGTTCGCCGAACCACATCATGTCCCCTCACCGCTGAAATCCACTAGCGGCTTCCGAAATCTTTCCCAGCTTCATTGACATGTAAACGACATATTTAAGAAGTACAGTATGATCAGTTTTAACATATGTGTCCACCCAAGAAACCGCAACCACTAATCAAGATAGTGAATGAATCCATCACCCCCAAAGTTTCCTCACCCCCTTGGTCATCCCTCCCTCAACCAGGCACACACTGATTAGTTCGTGGTTTCTAGAATTTCATATAAATGGAATCATATACCATGTGCCCCTTTTTTTGTCTTGCTTCTTACACTCAGCATATGTGTTCTGAGACTCGTCCATGTTGTCGCATGCATCAATAGTTGGTTCCTTTTTATTGTTGAGTAGTCCACTGTCTTTCCCATTGTGAGCTGAATAAAAGTCAGGCCTCTGACTGGCGTTCCACAAGCCTGCACCGTCTGCCCTCTGCTCCCCTCCACAGCCTCAGCTCCTCCTCATTTCTCCACTCACTATGTGCTGACCGTCCTCTATTTTTCTCCATCCCTTAACACACCCAGCTCTGCCTGCCCCAGGGCCTTTGCACTCACTGTCCCCACTTCCTGGAATACTCTGTGTGTGTGTGGATGCAGCTTGTCATTCAGGTCTGAGCTCAAATGCCACCTCCTCAGTGAAGCCTGCCCTGGCCGCTCTACCTCACCTCCCATCTCTGTGACTGTCCCGTTACCTTGTTTTACATACTTCACAGAACTTATCACCACCTGAAATCCACAAGAGCAGGATGAATGAATGAATGAAACTATAAACAACCCATGTCTGTCATGATGTTTAGGTGTAGGTTAAAAACTCCAGTACGATCCCAATAAGACAAAGACGAAATTATCCATCAACTACAGAGTTTGAAGAAACCTCAGAACATCTAGTTAGATGTCCAGACTTGAGCCAAGTAGTGCATTTAATTCCCACTTCGGGAAGCAGTAAATAAAGAGCGGTAACCTGAACCCTCCCCAGACTCAAACCCAGCTCTAGGGCTTTGTTCACTCCTACTGCCTGCCATCTTATACTCAAAAGGCCTAGCTTCATCCCACTGAGATGATCCCAGAAATGTGACCCTTGTGCCCCCAGGATCTGTTTCCTGGGACACCCCCCCACCTCCACATTCTCCCTCAGTTGTGGGTTTGATGATGCCCACCTCATGGCCCACACAAGGGTCAGCCAACCTGGAACATGGGTTCTATTTATCATGTCATTTTATGGAAGTGGAAAGTGAGGCCCAGAGGGGTTAAGAATCTCACCCATAGTCACACAGTGAATACATGGCTGAGGCAGGATATAAGACCAGGTGTGTGACTTTAGGGTCTGAACCGCTGCCCCCAGCCTCCCAAATAAGAGAAGAGCTATTGTTTAGAGTGGACCTAGAGTTCAAGAGGGATCTTGTAAGGTCATTGGCCAATCACCCCCTGCAGAGTAGTCTAAGGGAGCAGAGGACCCCATAGCCTTACTCTCCAAGCAGCTGACCTGGGGGGACAGCATTTCTCTGTTCTCTGCTAACAAATAGCAGTAATAATAATAATAATTGGAGATAACATCTTCAATGCTTGCGAGATGCCTTACAAACACGCTCTCGGAACGGAACTCATTCTTATGTAGGGGACTTACTGTACGCTGTTTTCCTGCACTTTTCCCTCCTGGTTTGTAACAGGTTGGAAATGTTAGGTTTTCTTATTTGGTGTCTCTCTCTCCCCTTCCACCATCAATTCCATGAGGGAGAGGACAGTGTTTCCCACTTTACTGTTGTATCCCAAGCTGGGCATACAGGTAAACAAAGGACAAACAGTTGAACACCTTAGAGGGTCCACTCAGAGGGGCCGAGATGCACCATCCACCCTTCCTCATTTTTCAGGCTCAGTGGGACCCCCAGAGGATTGAATGGGGTTCAGATCAGCTGAGGAGTGTGGGCAGGACGGCGGGGGGAGCAGGTCTTCCCGCTCCAAATCCAGCTCTGTTGCCACCAGGCTGCTCCAAACAGCTCTCACTGCAGAAGAGGGCAGAATTCTCCAGGGCGGGGCGGTTCCAAATGGTAGCCTGTGCCAGATGTGGCTTTACAATAGGACACATTTCTTTGAGAAGCCATCGGGCAGCTCCTCAAAGAGTTAAACTGAATTACCATGTGACCCAGCAATTCCACTTGTACGTATATACCCAAGAGAACTGTAAACATACTCTCACATAATAACCGGTAAACAAATGTTCACAGCAGCCTTAATCACAATCACCAAAAGGTGGAAATGACTCAAATAGGCCATCCATAGATAAAGGGATAAACAAAATGTGGCATGTCCATACAATGGAATATTATTCAGCCACTAAAAGGAATGAAGCCCTGACACATGCTGCACTGTGGAGGAACTTCAAAAACATGGTGCTCAGTGAAACAAGCCCAACACAAAATGTCACATATTATGATTACGTGTATATGAAATGTCCAGAATAGATAAATCCAAAGAAACAGAAGCAAATTGGTGGCTGCCAGGTGCTGGGGGAGGAGGAATGACTAGTGGCTGCTTAATGGGTGTGGAGTTTTATGCTGGACTGATGGAAATGTTTTGGAACTCGATACAAGTGATGGTTGCACAACCCTGTGAATCCACCAGATGTCACTGAATTATACACTTTAATGTTACATGATGGAGATTGAGATTGACATATACACACTACTATATATAAAATAGATAATCAACAAGGACCTACTGTATAGCATAGGGAACTCTACTCAATATTCTGTAATAACCTATATAGGAAAAGAATCTGAAAAAAAATAGATGTATGTATATGTATAACTGAATCACTTTCCTATACAAGTGAAACTAACACAACATTGTAAATCAACTATACTCCAATATAAAATAAAAATTAAAAAAAATAACGTTACATGAATTTTAGCTTAAAACAAAGAATAAAGAAGCCACCAGAAATGTTGGCAGCGTAGTTCTAGGCCCAGTGTTCACTTTTCCCGGGCAGGGCTGTGTCTGGTATCCAAGCTATACAATGCCTTGAATACAGCAGGAGTCAATCAGTGGCACATGAAAACCACAGATGTGCTAGACCAGAGGTTCCCAGATGTCGCCCTCGGCTCTCACTTTGCACGGCGAACCCCCTGTAACAGAGCAATCTTCCCAGGACGCACCCTCATGTCCTCTGCCTGCCTCTTGTATATAGAAAAACTTTGGCCAAGGAATACATTTAATCAGAGAAGCGAGAAAATACAGAAGCAAAGGAAAATAATCAAACAAGACAAAATATTGGGTTGGCCAAAAAGTTCGTTTGGGTTTTTCCATGATGTCTTATGGAAAAACCCAAACGAACTTTTTGGCCAACGCAATAATAATACTTTAGCCATTAAATGAAGTCAAGGACCTTTAGTTTCTCCTCAAGGGCTATCAATAATATTCCGAGCCATATCCTTTGAGCTGTTTTGCAGATACTAAATAAAACCCCCACCAGGTGGGTTAACTACATGATGACCAGACTGCAGCCGTCACATAAGCTGCTCCATCTTACACAATCCTGAGAACTGGCCTCATAACAAACCGACCCTGGAATTAAAGATGAACTGTACCTAAAACAACCGTGATGACGCTGATCAGGCCACCGCACGACTAATTTCAAAGGGATTGTCGGAGCTGACTGTGCTGTTCTGCATGTAGCCCCCTCCCCCAACCCAGAAACACCCCCTTAAAAGCTCTTGCCCCCGATTGACAGTGGGGAGTTGGTTCTTTGGGTCATGAGTCCACCTTCTCCCCAGGATTACCAGATTCCTCAATAAAGCTATCTTTACTTTTACCCAACACGTGTCTCTCAGTATTGGATTCTTGAGCAACGAGCAGCCAAAGCTGAGCCCGGTAACACCCCCCCCCAACACATACACAACTATATAAACACAGGTTTCACAAACAATACTGTGCTCTCTGATGACACTGATGTTGGACACACGAGCTACATTGATTTTGCCCATTTGGGAAACCAGGTACAACATCACTGAGACACTGCAGTACTAAGAACAGTATAGGCACTTACATGTATGGCACATCCAAAGGGATATTATCTGAATAATAAAGAAATGAACTACCCAGCCATGAGAAGACATAGAGAACCTTAAATGCGTATTGCTAAGTGAAAGGAGCCAATCTGAAAAGGCTGATTCCTGTATATATGTTTCCAACTCTGCATGATTCCAACTGTATGACATTCTGGGAAAGGCAAAACTATGGAGCCAGTCAGATCAGTGGCTAGGGGCTAGTGGGGAGGGAGGGATGAATAGGCAACACAGATTTTTAGGGCAGTGAAATTATTCTGTATGATGCTATGATGGTGGATACATGTCATTGTACATTTGCCCAAACACACAGAATGAGGCAGTCCAGTGGTTAGGACTCAGGGCTTTCACTGCTGTGGCCCCGGGTTCAATCTCTGATCGTGGAACTAAGATCCCAAAAGCTGAGAGGCATGGCCAAAAAAAATAAATAAAAATAAAGAAACACACACACAGAGAAACGTACAACTCCAGGAGTGAACGCTAACGCCAACTATGGACTTTCGATGGTGATCAGACGTCAATGCAGGTTAATCAATTGTAACAAATGTAGGGGATGCTGATGATGGGGAGGCCGTGCATGTGTGGGGACAGGGGATGTATGAGAACTCTCTACCTTCTGCTCAATTTTGCTATGAAGTTAAAACTGTTCTAAAAAATAATTTAAAAGGGGAAAAAAAAGGTATTTCAACGTGTGAACACTTTCCTAATACTGCAGAGAACAGTCACAAAACAGTTAAACGCACTAGACTGTATACTTGGCCATGAACTTTTTTTTTCCTTCTTTTTTTAAATCTTTCCAAGCCTCAGATTCTTGTTTCTTTAAAATTCTTAAGACAAAAAAAAAAAACAAAAAAACAAAAAAAAAACCCTCCGGGTTTCTCTCTTTCATCGCCCTTGCTGGATCTACTTTCAATTCACTGGTGTGCCCATGAAAAACAGACAACTCATTATAAACATCTGAGTCATAAATGCAGGAGATAACTTTAATAGGATCCAAAATGCAAATCAGAATTCTGTTAGTAAAATTCCAACGTCTACACTTACTCCTAAACAGAGATCTTTGAGCTCAAAATTCAGAGAAGGATTTTAATATCCCAAACACGAGAGGTTTGTTACTGGGGAGAAAACTGAGGCCAAATTGTGTGTGAGTATATGAAGCCACATTTATAAATAGTTCAGGGCCCAATAGAAGTGTTCTCGGTAGCAACTGGGAAGCCAGTTGTCCCAGAGAAAACATTTTCATGGGTAATGTTGTGGTCAGCCAGGAATCAGTCATGTGCTCAAAGTGGCTTAAACAGATGCAAAAACTGAATTCTTTTTGATAACAAGACACAAACCAACACTTGTATGTGTACAAGGCCTAGATGGACTAACAGTGTGTAAGACGTACGGCCATTTTGGGTTTGAAATTGGTAAATATTCTTCTTTGAGGTCCAAGTAGATATAAAATAAAGCTCTCGCATTAATTGAATGTGATTCAGTGTTTGCAACAAACTCCAAAGTCCCCAGCAAACAGGGGAAGAACAAAAGAGCCTTTTAATTTGTAAAAATATATGAATAAGCCCATATTTCAAAGAATAAAATAGAATATCTGACAAACACTTCATGCTCCAGGCATGTGATGTTATTTTTAAAGTTTCCCAGAATATATATATATATATATATATATATATATATATATATATATATATGTATGTTACGGTCCTCGAAATAGGGCTCTTGTTTTGAAGACTCTGCATATGTAATTGATAACAGCTTGAGACCATTTATATGCCACCATCTGAGCAAAACTGCTAAATATGCATGGCCTTCAATTTTGTCAAATGCAAGAAAAACACATGCTCAGGATCGGCTGAGGGGCAATTTCTTAAGACCAGAAGTTAGGGTTTAAATGACAAAGTCGCACCAAGGTGGCATGATTTTCCGGCACCTTCCAAAATGAAGCTTTATCACCAGGTAGGAAAAGAGGATGACATTCATATTCCCGGCGAGTTACAATGCCCTCCTTCTAGCATCTCGCATCTACCCGGATCAATTAACAAAGCATGTTTTGTTCGGAGCGTGAATGAGGACGGCTTTCTTCTGCGCATTTTATTAAAATTTGAAAGCTATGGCTTGCTGCCACTGATGACGCCTATTGGGTTCCAACAGCCTAATGTTCAAATATGACTCGCTAGCTATCCACCCAACTCAACATCGGTCATCTTGACATCAGGGGATATTCAGCAAGTCTGTAGTTTTTATCATGAAGGATTTTCTACCGTTACGGAACAAATAAAGGGTTCTTTGTACCAACGGCTGGAAACACAACATGAGACCTTTCTTCACACCGTAAGAATTGATGAATAGTTCACAGAGTGAACAGAAGACTTTATTTTTGAAAAGCAGATAACACCAAAGTACTATGTAGTATCCATAGTCATTGCAAAAATAATTACTGGAACTTCCGAAACATCAAACGAATAAGCTGAATCAATGGGTTATGACTATAATTTTGAACCAATATACAGATTTTCGATCAAGGCCTAGGCTTGATTTCTACATAATATTATTCACATGCATTCCCTGTGCCTATTTAGTATCAAAATGGGGACTCTTGAAAGTCGAGCCCGGCTTTGTCTTGATTTCAAAGATGACACAGCAGCGCACAGAGAACTGTGGCTTGCTGCTTCAGTCCTAGAAATCATGTCTTCAGATGGTATACAACAAATTGATTTCTGAAAAATAAAATCCAGACTTCAGATGCCTTTGAAACAGTCAGGTCCCCACACTTTTCAGCACCATGATACTCAGACGTGCTCAAGCACGCTTTCCTTCGTCTTTCCACATATCCACCAGGAACCCAAAAGGGGACCCGCTTTAAGAGTTGCATTATGGAGGTCTTTAGGAACAACACTAAACCCAAGTAAAGGCAGTAGACGAAATTATCCGTTACTTTTTCTGTTAAGGAAAAAAAAAAAAAAAAAGTGAGAGTGCATTGGCAAATGGGAAAATGATACCAGTCATACGTATGGTTAGGGAAAACAGTTCTATAAATCCCTCCTTTCAAAATTATGTTCAAAGGTGTTTAAGACCAAAAGGAGGTCACAAAAACTGTTAATACAAACAATTCCTCTACCAAAAAAAAAGCTCTTTGTGGAAAGTGGCTGAGGATCTGGTCCAAAGAAGGCAGATCAGTGAAAAGACCCAGCCTTCTATTCCTAGCCTGCGTTTATGACCTCATGGCTATGCGTCTGATGGGTGTGAATAACCCCTCCCTGTACTTAAAAATGAATTAAGAAATTAAAGTGAATTTGTGTGCTATTTAAAGGCCTGCAGTTACAGAATCTGAGAGCCAAGCCCTTAGACTGTAAGGCAAGATTTTTGTCATCAGAAGTGGAAACAGATGGCTAGGACGGTAGGCACCAAAGGTTGGTTCAGCCGTTCTAGGGCCGGAACAGTTTAAAAACTAAGGCAAGCTGGGGCTTCTCAGTTTGAGACCACCAAGAAAAAGGCCCACTGAGGCCAAAAAATCAGTGGCAAATCACCAGAAGATACTCAGGACAATGGTCACAGCTGGATGGGGTGACTTGGGGTCACAGACGGGGAGGCAGGAAACCCTTGAACCAGCACTCAAGGAGAATGTCTTTGCATGTCCTGTGCACGACACCAAGCAGCAATTTCTGGGGTTTGGAGGTGTGTTATTTTTGCGATATTTTCCCCCCAAGAGAAGACACGAAGGTGGAGACCCTGGAGAGATGAGACCACCAAAATGGAGCCTTCACCAGGGGTGGGGCTGGGTGAGAGTCGGAAAGGCCTTCCTGCAGCACACGGCTCCCTTCAGGTCTGGCTGAGTCCTACAAACGCTTGTAGGTGCCCAGGAGAGCTTTGCAGTTGGGACAGTAGTGGTCCACATCCTGCAGGGCGTCCACACAGAAAGGGATGAAGCAGCAGCCCACGACGCACCTAGAACAAAAAAGACCACACGTGGAGAGCGTTACAGACTGTAGTCGTTTGGATGACAGCCGCCAACAAGATATGTCGGAGTCTTAATCCCCGGAACCTAGAAATGTGACCTTATTTGGAAAAAGGGTCTTTGCAGATGTAATTAAGGATCCCAAGATGGGATCTTCCTGGATTATGAGGGTGGGCTCCTTAAACTCCAAGACAGGGATCCTGATAAGAAGAGAAAAGGACACACAGAAATACAGAGAGGGACAAAGCCCACGTAAAGACAGAGGCAGAGACTGCAGTGATGCACCACGGCCAAAGAACACCCGGACTACCAGAAGCTAGAGAGACAAGGAAGGATTCTGCCCTTAGAGCTTTTGGAAGGAGCGTGGCATCTTGATTTTGAACTTCCGGCTTCTAGAATGGTGAGAGAATAAATTCCTATTGTTTTAAGCCACCAGGTTTGTGGTAATTTGTTATGGCAGCCCTGGGGAACTAAGACCCCAGCCATTGCCAAGGCTGCTCCCACAGACAGACTGCTCTGCGTGTATTATCAAGTCTTGGGACACTTAGGCATCTTTCAAAGTGTTAGATTGGAATCGGTGAATTTCTTTTGTAAAGGGCCACAGAGTATGGATTTCAGGCTACATGGGTCTTGTTCTGTCACTGGAGCATGAAAACAGCCACAGATAATCCGTAAATAAAGGGCGTGACCTGTTTCAATAGAACTTAAAATAGGCTGGATTTGGCCCCGGGGCTGTAGTTTGCTGACTCCTGTCTTGGACTGATCACTTTTCCATACAGACAGCCTGCTTCTCACAGCAACAATCATATAAATTTCCACAAATCACGTCTCTTAACCTACATAATCCATCATCAGCGCACGCAGGCAGGACCTCCATACAGCCTGAGGTGTAAGAAGAAATATATTTGGTCTTTGGTTCTCGGCACAGAGCTCCAAAACCCGTGGAACGTCCTGAGTGACAGGAGTGTCTTCTGTTACTCACAAAGAGCCCCTTTCAATCACACCTGAGTTTATGCTAGTGAGGTGACTAGGGTGGGTCCCTAGACAGGCTTGGGATGGGCTGGTCACCAGAAAGACCAAGTGACTAGAGGGCTGGAACTTTCAACCTCGACTACAGACCTCTGGGGTGGAATGGGGGGATGACGATTGGGTTATAAAAACACTTGAACAGCTAATTTGGAGAGATTCTGGGTTGGTGAATCTGGCATTTGTGTGCCGGAAGGGTGGTGTACCCCAACTCCAAGGGGACAGAAACTCCTGCACTCAGGACCTACCTGGATCTCGCCCTGTTACCTCCTCACCTAGCTGTCCATCGGTCTGTCTCCTGTATGATAAACCTGTAAATGTAAGTAAACTGCCATGCTGAGTTCTGTGAGCCATTCATTCTAGCATATGATCAAACCCGAAGAGGGGATAGCAGGACCCCTGATCGGTCAGAAGTTCAGGGGACCTACGACTTGTGCCTGACATCTGAAGTGGGGGGCAGTCTGTGGGACTGAGCCCTTAAGCTGTGGGGTCTGCAACTCCAGGTAGTGTCAGAGCTGAACTGAAACACTGACATGCAGCTGGTGCTGGAGGCTTGGCCGGTGTCAGAAAACACCCCACAGCCTTACAACCAAAGTTTGCCAAAAAACATAGTTTAAAAAAAAAAAAAAAAAAATCAACATTTTACAGGAAGACACTGATTTATATAAAGCAGAATCAGGAAATATCCTGAAGAGAAGACTATCTCATGAATGGAATTTCCTATTGCCTAAGCTTACCTGAGTTCAAATAAGGGCAGCCAGTGCATTTAGCGATCATCCTATCCTCCCGCCTGACAAGTGCGGGCATGGCTGCAAGAGGCGATGCACACACAGCCACCTACTTTATCCTCAACACCCCCGGAGGTGGGCGTTAGTACAACCCAGTTTACAGATGAGGAAACTGGAGCACAGAGAGGTGAAGTCACTTGCCCAGAGCCACACAGCTGTGAGAGGCAGGATCTGAACACACAGTACTGCATTTAAGGAAGAACGGATAGAAAAAGCTGCCTCAATTTGAAAGCGAGAGGCCAATATTCGATAAGTTTCCATTTTGTCCTTCCCTGATTTCAAAGACAAAAGTTAGTTTTAACAGGAAAGTCCAAAGGACGATGAGTTTTTATGTAATGTTTTCTGTCTCCTTTCTTCCCCTCTGAATGCAAGTCCTCAAGAAAGTTACTTAAGCTCTCAGGGGCTTTGAGCCTCTCTTCAAAATTAGGAAGAGAACCATGATTCCCCCTCCACCTAAGTCATGAGCAGATAATGAGGAAAGAGCCAGGCAAGGGCCTCGGAAAAGAAACCCACAAACACGGTTGCCTTCGAGGAAGCAAACGGAGCACTTATGGTTTTCTGAGTGACTTGCATGGCCAGGAATAAGGAGGATGCCTTTATCTGTTTGGAAAAAAAAAGTTAAATGGTGCTTCCTCAACTTTCTCCCAGAACAGAAAGTATTATCTCTTTCAACATAATACCCTTGGTGCAGACATAAATTTATTTACACATTCTCCTTGTGTAGGCAACAGAAAACTACTGGGGGTCCTAAAAGGATAAGAAATTTTGAAGAGATGACTATAAAATATTTTAATGTACAGATTGTTTAAAGCTTCTCTTAGAGTCAAGCAAACATTATTAATTAGGTCATGAAATTCTACAAAAAGAAATCCCCAAGGGTATCGCTGTACACAGATACAAATGGCTGCTATGCTTGTCCCTACATGCAGGGAGTTGTCTGAGAAGAAAGGATGGCACAGCAGCTTCCAGGCGCTGATATGCTCGAGGGCAGTGGTTCTCAACTGGGCACGATTTCCGGTTATGACAACGGGGGCAGGGGAGCTCCTGGCATCTAGTGGGTAGAGACCAGGGATGCTGCTCAACATCCTACAGGGCACAGGACAGGCCCCCACAACACAGAAGTAGGTGCTGAGGCTGAGAAATCCTACAAGAGAGGAATTCGGGAGAGCCCGGGGTCTGAGTGGACCTCAGACTTACCCCAACAGGCACAGGCTCCCGCAGGAGAGCCAGGTGAGGGCGCCGGCATTATAGGACAGCTGAGTCACGATCATCTTGTTGCAGGAAGGACAACACATCTGGACTGGGCGGTCGAAAAAGGAGATGGGCTGCTGCACGTAGACTGTCTGCACAGCAACTGATGGAAGGAACAGAACAAACCGGCCAATCAGTAAATGAGGAAGACATTCATTAAATGCAAAACAGTAGAGGCAGGATCTCGACAGATATTTGCTCACCCATGTTCAGGAGAGCACTGTTCACAAGAGCCCAGAGGTGGAAGCACCCCAGCGTCCATTCATAAATGAATGGATGAACAAAATGTGGTCCATCCATGCAACGCGTTATTAGTCAGCCTTAAAAAGGAAGGAAATTCTGACACATCTTATAACATGGATGGACCTTAAGGGCATCAGGCTAACTGAAACAAGCCAGTCACAAAAAGACAAATACTGCTGATTCCACAGATAGGAGGCACCTAGAGTAGTTGAATTCATAGAGATAAAAAGTAGAATGGTGGGTGCCAGGGGCTTGGGAGAGAGGAGTGAAGGGGAGTTGCCATTTAATGGGTATAGAGTTTGTTTTGTATAATGTAAGAGATGGAAGGTGGTAATGACTGCCCAAAAATGTGAACGTACTTAATGCCACTGAACTGTACGCTGAGAAATGCTTAAGGTAATCAATCTTACGTTATGTGTTATTTTACCACAATAAAAAAAATTGGGGATGGGTGAGGAGGGAGAAAAATGACAAAAAGGGAAGAAATCAGTGGCAGATTTCCAGAATTACCACTTGAGGGGCTCTGGAAACCTCCACACACGAGATTGGGGAAAGGACTGTGTGTTTCTGGAGCAGATTTGGCCCAGCTCCACCAGGCTTTCAAACTCAACTGTCTCTGGACTCAAGTGCGGAGCTTATTAAGAATGCAGATTCCCTGGTCCTGCCCTCAAGACCGTCTGATTCAGCAAGTCTGGGGCAGGGTCCCCAAACTGCTTTTTAAGCTCTTGAGTGGTTCTACAAAGGTGGTCTGCAGATGGTAATTTCAGAAACAGTGATGTGATGGGTTTTAGCCTCAATTTTCTTCATCCGTAGATTAGTGGTTGCCGGGGGCTGGGGGGATGGAGGGTGACGGGGGTTTCTTTCTGGGGTGACGGAAATGTTCTGGAATTAGTGCTGATGGTTGCACAGCTCTGTGAAGATGCTAAAACCACTGAATCATATACTTTAAAAGAGTGAACTTTATGGTATGGGAATTCTATCTCAATAAAGCTGTTTTTTAAAAAATGGAATAATAAGGGTTGTCGCTAGGATTAAATGGGACAAAGGCAGTAAAGAACCTCACCCCGTGCCTGGTACAGAGTGAATCCTCCATAAACAAGCCTGCATTTCACACGGTCTCCTTAGCAAACTCCAATGCCCAGTAATAAGGCTGGCGTTTACCAAGCCAGGGGATACTGGCCCAGTTCTTTACAAGTAGGGGGACCATACTGATACACGCAGTGGGTATATGAAATCGTGCTAAAAAGAGAAAACTATGTGAAAAACACACGCGGACATCCACAAGCATTAGAAGAGCACCTAGGGTGATGGAAATCACAAAGCCCTCAGAGCTTAGCACATTCTTTTGGTTTTTGGCAAAGTTGTTTAAGCTCGTAGTTCTGTCAAAGTGACTTTTTTCTGTTTTTATGTTATTGAGATGCCATTTCTGTGATCTATGTATTAGGGGACATGAACTGTTACCCAGAGCTAACCAGACAATATTCCCAGAAAGACCTAGAAAGCACCCCCACCCCCTGCAGAAGAGCAGCATCAAAGCATAATTCAGCACTTACACGTAAATTTTAATAAGGGTTATGTGGGGTACAAGAATGAGTTATTTATTGATCAAAGTGTGATCTAAAAGAGTCTGAAGTCGTTATCTTGTCCTCTTCCATCTCAAGGAGTCAAAGTCACTTGAGCACAATGACAACAATGGTTCACATTCATCCAATGATTACTCATGGAACCTTACTTAATCTTAACAGCCGCCGGTTGTAGGTACTTGATGGGCCCCATTTTACAGATGGGGAAACCGAGGCACAAGGAGGCTGGTGAACCCAGGCAGTCTGTCTCGCGGGCCCGCTCTCTGAGCTGCCTGTAATACTGAATCAGCTACATACCTGGGTGCAGACGGGCAGCAGGAAGTACCAAAGGGCAAGGACATGAAGAAGTTGCTGGAGGGCAGGGGAGTCAGTCACCTGCACTAATGTTGGGCTGGGGGTGGGTTTCAGCTCACCCATTCCTCACTCACGGCTGCATCCTCTCCCTCTCCTACTCCAGCCCTGGCCTCGGGGCAGGGGTTCTCCCGCCAAGCCTCAGCAGGAAGGGCAGGAGCCCCCGAAAGCAAACTCCCATTCCCAAATTTCTCTGGGACGGTTCGTTGTGCCTCTGTGATAAGCAGCAGAGGCTCGGTTTACAGTGGACGTGGGAAAGTTCATACACTGTGCTTCATTATGGAAAAAGCAAAGCCTCACTGACAGGGAACCCAAGACTAGATGTGACATTTCAGGACACGGGGGAAAGTTGGACTGACTGGCACTTTGCTTAGACTGTGGGGCACAGTCACTACGGCCACTCTCTGGAGTCCCAGGGCTGAGGGCCAAGGAGAGGTAAGGGGGCCCGGGAGGCCGTACGTACTTGCATTGGCATTGGGGACGGGCACTGGCTGGGTGTAGTACCCAGGCGGATTCATGCCCTTCCCATCTGGGCCCGTCATGAGCCCCGTGGTCGGCCCAGGCATGGGTGCTGGAGGTGTGGGGTAGTAACTGTTAACAGAAACTGTCTCTTCATAGGATGGGGGCGCAGTTGGCACCGAGGAAGGTCCAGCAGCCGCCTGGTAGGATCCTGGAGCAGACATTTTACCTAAAGCAAAACCAGAAGACACCAGATCAGAAATTCAATGGACAGGGGCCTCCCTGGTGGCGCAGTGGTTAAGAATCCACCTGCCAATGCAGGGGACACAGGTTCGAGCCCTGGTCCAGGAAGATCCCACATGCCGCGGAGCAACTAAGCCTGTGTGCCACAACTACTGAGCCTGCGCTCTAGAGCCCGTGCTCCGCAACAAGAGAAGCCACAGCAGTGAGAAGCCTGCGCACCGCAACGAAGAGTAGCCCTGGCTCGCTGCAACTAGAGAAAGCCCGTGTGCAGCAACAAAGACCCAATGCGGCCAAAAATAAATAAATTAATTAATTAAAAAAAAATTCAATTGACATCTCCCCATCTCTCTTTTCCACTCTCAATCCTTTTTTTTTAAACATCTTTATTGGAGTACAATTGCTTTAAAATGTTGTGTTAGTTTCTGCTGTACAACAAAGTGAATCAGCTATACTTATATATATATCCCCATATACTTCCCCACCTTGAGCCTCCCTCCCACCCTCCCTATCCCACCCCTCTAGGCCGTCACAAAGCATCGAGCTGATCTCTCTGTGCTATGCGGCTGCTTCCCACTAGCCATCCATTTTACATTTGGTAATGTATATATGTCAATGCTACTCTCTCACTTAGTCCCAGCTTCCCCTCCCCCTCCTGTGACCTCAAGTCCGTTCTCTACGTCTGCATCTTTATTCCTGACCTGCCAGAAGTTTCATCAGTACTGTTTTTTTAGATTCCATATATGTGCATTAGCATCTGGTATTTGTTTTTCTCTTTCTGATTTACTTCACTCTGTACGACTGACTCTAGGTCCATCCACCTCATTACAAATAACTCAATTTCGTTCCTTTTTATGGCTGAGTAATATTCCATTGTATATATGTGCCACATCTTCTTTACCCATTTATCTGTTGATGGACATTTAGGTTGCTTCCATGTCCTGGCTATTGTAAACAGTGCTGCAATGAACATTGTGGTACATGTATCTTTTTGAATTTCTTTCATTTTCTAACTGACAAACAGACAATTAGGAAATGACCTGTGTCCAGTCTTGTCCAAAAGCCAGAAAGGGAATTAACATCATCCCTTCCAGACCCAAGAATGAGAACCTTAACAAGAGATTCCCTACATAAAGGTAAAAGGTAGGGGGACATCCCTGGCGGTTCAGTGGTTAAGACCTCAAGCTTCCACTAGAGGTTCAATCCCTGATTGGAGAACTAAGATCCCACATGCCGAGTGGAGTGGCCAAAAGAAAACAAAGGATTGCCTTGGGTATTGCTCACCCTTTGCATTTCCATTTTAAAAAAAAAGAAAGAAGGTAGATGATGACAAGAGAAAATTACCCAAATCCCCTGGGCAAACATCCACCAAATGTGAACATAAATTTTTTCACACTTGAAACCATCACCCAACCAAGACCTATCTTTCATAACTAATGTTTTTTCTTTTCTTTTCTTTCCTCCTTTTTTTTTTCAAATTAACCGCTGCAGTTTTTACTAAAAGTGTTTCAAGTGACCAGAAAAGACAAAGGCCTTCAAAAGCCAACCACAAACTATGGCAAATACTAAGCAAAACAAGCCAGAGGCCAAGAAACCCTCCCGGTGAATGCCATGTACCCGAAGTCCAGAAGCAGGAAAAGGAATCTTGGGGGTGTAAGTCAAGAAAACGGTTACTCTTGGGAGGGGAAGGAGAGTCTGGAAGAGGCTGGTGGGTGAGGGTGTCTAGTCATGTTCTCTTCATCTGGGGGTGGTTACACGGGAATGTCCACTTTGTGAAAATTCGAGTTGTACAATTAAGATATGTGCCCTTTTCTGTATATATGTTATAGTTTTTAAAAAGTAAACACACACAGGGACACACAAACCAACCAGTTCTCATTTTGAAAAGTGAGAATCAGAGCAGCCAAGCACATATTTCCTTTTGTGAGGGCAAAGAACCGTTTTTTTTTTCCCTGCAGAACTGATGCCCGCCTAGAATTACATGGCCTGGACCCAGGGCGTGTTCCTGTCTGCGGTCCCATGCTCGGCAGCCCCCGGGCAGCTGGAGAAGGACACAGTGCCGTCCTTTGTCTGCTTCTGTTTTTCCAACGGGGCAGGGCTAACGCTGCATTAGAAGATCCATTCAAACCTGTCTCAGGAGAAACGGAGCACGGAGCTCTGAGGGCAGCGAGCCACAGTCCGGGGGCTTGGCCGGGCCTGTGCTGCTTCCCACGCACCATGCCTCCTCTTCTAGATCCCGTGGGAAGCAGAATCGATTCATTCTGCTGCGGGGAGAAGGGGAGAATCCTTCAAGGACGCTCTGCCTTTCAGCCCAGCCCGAAAGAGGAGATTTCTCTGGGGGAAGAGATGAAAGGGCTTTCAAAGTGGAAAGAGAGGCATGGGAAAACGACCATGCATAAAACATAATCCATAAATAAAGCCAGATAGGTTGGAGCTGGGTTCTAGAAAATTGTGGAAGCCCTATGGAGATGTTTGGATCTCATTCTATAAGCCTGGGGCTGTCCAAGGGAAACTTTCCAGAAGGATGGAAATGGTCTCTATGTGGGCTGTTCAATATGGTCGCCAGCAAACCACACGACACCGCCAAACACTTGAAATGCGTCCGAGGAACTGAATTGTTAAATTATATTTATTTAAATTGAAAATCGAATACAGGGAATTCCCTGACAGTCCAAGTGGTTAGCACTCTGTGCTTTCACCACTGAGGGCCCGGGTTCAATCCCTGGTTGGGGAACTAAGATCCCACAAGGAAAAAAAAAAAGAAAGAAAATCAAATACACAATTCATTTACTGGAACATTTTTATGTAAGTCTGGGACTCCTTGGGTATGTGAATCTACTTTCTCAACAGCAAATTTAAGGAACTCTGAATTGAGATCAAATTTTTTTTTTTTTTTTTTTTTTTTTTTTTGCGGTACGCGGGCCTCTCACTGTTGTGGCCTCTCCCGTTGCGGAGCACAGGCTCCGGACGCGCAGGCTCAGCGGCCATGGCTTACGGGCCCAGCTGCTCCGCGGCATGTGGGATCTTCCTGGACCGGGGCACGAACCCGCGTCCCCTGCATCGGCAGGCGGACTCTCAACCACTGCGCCACCAGGGAAGCCCGAGATCAAATGTTTTTGATAAAATTTTAGCATCCAATTTGGGATATGATGTCAACGTAAAATACACCTTGGATTTCAAAACATTTTAAAAATGTTAATGTGAAACACCTCGTTCATAATTTTTTATATCGACTCTAGATTGAAATGATAATACTTTAGATAGCCAGAGTTAATACGCTGTTCCAGTTCATTTCACTTGTTTCTTTTTACTTTTTAAAATGTGGTTACTAAACAATTTTAAATTGCCTATGTGGCTTGCTTTCTGGTTCTATGGGACAGGAACCATGGGAGGTTACAGAGAAAAGGAGAGGTCCAACCCTAGACAGGGTCGATGAAGCAGAAGGTCTGGAAAGGAAACAAGAAGCAAAGCTCGGAAGGCCCCTGTGTGAGGGTGGAAGGCCCAGGGTTGGGGGGAGTCTACAGTGGGGGGTTGACCCCAGAACATCTTTGTGAAAACAGGCTCAGGGTTTAAAACAGACTGACTGTGAAAAGTGGTTAAGGTATATAACTGTGTCAATTTCCTCTCACCCACAGGAACAGAAATGCAGAAGTAGGAGGGAAGACGGGCCACAAACATCGGCCCCAGGATGCCTCTCTACCAGGCTCACCTCCAACGCTGGCTGCTGTCCCCTCCCGGCTTGCCCCAGACTTCCCCACATCTGTGCACTGCGCTGGAGGAGACTTCAGCTGGGGGAAACACGGCCGCCTCGTGCTCCCGGGTATTTTACATCCGTGCAGAACGTCAAGGACTCACTGTCCCTTCCTGTCTCAGGAAAGGCAGACCCAGAGCTGCCAACACGATTTACTATGAAAACTGAGTCATAAAAAAACCCACAAGAGCAGAAAGCACTATGCGTCCAGAAAGCCTAAAATAGCACAGTTTGCTGTGGCTGCAAACGGAACGCTTCGGGAGGGGAAACAGAAGGTCCTGGGGTGCCCCAAATTCTGCAAATAGTTCGGGTCAAACCATTGCCTCTCTCCTCCAAAAGGGAAGAAACTCAGAGATTGTGAATTGTGCTGCTGAGAGCGAACACACAGGTGTTAGGAAGCTGGGGGGAGGTGGGGTTCTTGCCAAGACATCTAAAGGAAGGAAGGGTCTGAGCTTCTGGTTCTGGAAATTAATGTCTACCCACCCCTGCCCCTGTTTTAATTGACCATCATCATCTTTCTTGTGGTCACATCCTATTTTCTGGAACTTCAGGACACTCTCTCTCGGGAACATTGCTTTTGGATCAAACAGACACATAAACACGCTCATAATTCTGAAAAGAACAAGAGCAACAGTCTAGAATGGTTTAAGGAAAAGAAGGAAGGAAGGAAGAAGGAAGGAAGGAAGGAAGGAAAGGAGGAAGGGAGGGAGGGAGGGAGGGAGGGAGGGAGGGAAAGAAAACATATAACCAGCTGCTTTGAAATCTTTCTAAATAAATTCCACAGCTTGCCTTCCCCCAGGCCCCAGGCCAGGAAATGCCACTTCAGTCAATCCCATTTCTCTCCCTCTCTTTTTTCTTTTCTCTCCCCACCCCCATTTCTTTTTAATTTGGTTTCCCCCAGGGGCAGGAGGCCCACCTAGCCAGCCACTAAGCCACCCTTCCAGAAAGGATTTGCTCAACTGGCCTCCACACTCCCCTCCTCACCCCCACAATGTGAAATTCTTAAGGGCAGACACACATGTGGACACAGACACACAGACACACTCCACTGTCAGCAGAGAACCCTGCATCCCTCCAGAGCCGCCTGTGTGCTGAGGTACTAGCACAATTCCATCTAATACTTGTGACCCATTTTTCTGGGACAAACTGGAAACCACAGGAAAGTGTCTTTTAGTTTAACAAAACAGAAAAGCCACAGTTTTGCCACGTAACAGCACAGCCTTGAGAATCCTTTGGTGGCCCTGGGTGGCTGGGGTGCAGCCTCTGCAGAACCCAGGTTGCCACAGTTACGGGGAGCTTTGTGGGGGGAAATAAAGGAACAAACAAGGGGGTCTCCCTCCTCCCTCCCCAGTTGTTTAACTTTCTTATTAAGCCCCTGAGAGTGGCTTTTCTCGACTGTCTATTGAAAAGGACACATTGAAGGCGATTCTCCACCCACCTTCCACCTGCCCCCGCAGGAATCAAGGAAATGCTAAGGGCTGGAGATTTCAGTTTCCACCATCTCATAATGACTCTAATTAGCTCCTTCCAAATGCAGAGAGAGGCATTCCAAACCCCTTTTTTTAAATATGGAAAATTTGACCAGGGCTGACCTCATGGTCATGTGACCCGTGTAGGCCCACGGGGCCCTACACGCAGAAGGGCCCCCCAAGCTCCGTTGAATGCTGCCGCCATCTTGAAATTCCAAATACTTCTCGAACCAGAGGCCCTGCCTTTCCACGCTGCACTGGGGCCAAATGTTAGGTAGCCAAATCGTGACCATTGGTTACAGAAAAGGAAAAGGAGGCATTTCTGATGCAAGAACAAGGTTGGGCTTCCCTGGTGGCGCAGTGGTTAAGAATCCGCCTTCCAATGCAGGGGACACGGGTTCGATCCCTGGTCCAGGAAGATCCCACATGCCGCGGAGCAACTAAGCCCATGCGCCACAACTACTGAGCCAGCGCTCTAGAGCCCGCGAGCCACAACTACTGAAGCCCGCGTGCCGCAACTACTGAAGCCTGTGCGTCTAGAGCCCGTGCTCCGCAACAAGTGAAGCCACCGCAATGAGAAGCCCGCGCACCACAACAGAGTAGCCCCCGCTCACCGCAACTAGAGAAAGCCCACATGCAGCAACGAAGACCCAACACAGCCAATCAATCAGTAAATAACTGAATAAAAAAGAACCAGGCTTGGACTTGGAAGTTGGCCCATGACCAGCGGCGTGATCCTGGGCCCCACTCTCTCATCCGTAAATATGCCAATTGGAAGTTTGGGGTCCCTAGCTGAAAACACCCCTTGTTCTGAGACAACGATTCGCTGGGTGAAAGATATTCTCTTAAATGGGCAGTGAGGGCTACACGGATATTTATTCCTGGGCAGGCCTATGGGAATGAGTCTGGGAGTAGCTCATTCACTGAACCCAGTATAAAACAGGATTTCCCAATCTTGTTTTCATTACAGCCGCCTCCCTCCCTCCCCTCCTACCCCTGGCCCCCAAGGAAAAAAATTAAATTATATTTAAATTCAATTAATTAACTTGAATATAATTTAATTTCTACCTAACAAGAAAAATTAAATACTAAGAAATAAGATTTTGTTGGGCAGGGTTGAGTTTTGGAGGGCCACACACCACTGTAATATTTCAGATTTTTTTCACCTCTCCCCTCCCCCAAGAACCAATTTTCA
Source organism: Lagenorhynchus albirostris (assembly GCF_949774975.1). NCBI lineage: Eukaryota > Metazoa > Chordata > Mammalia > Artiodactyla > Delphinidae > Lagenorhynchus > Lagenorhynchus albirostris. Next base: position 58,904,468 of record NC_083109.1, read on the forward strand.
TTCCCTTGGATCCCCAGTGAGAACTCACTGTTTGGAAAGAGGTAGTTGGGCCCAATGAGTTCTGCCAATCACCCACATTTGTTCATTGAGTATTTCTAAATTATGACTCCTCCTTTCTTGGTGTCATAAACGCAATTGTCCGAACTCAGTTTTTAACCTTTTAGGGACCAAGTCCTAGGATCCCTTACATCTGCATGTTCTTTTCAAGGCATGCCCAGCCCTCTCGCAACGTAATCTCATGAGCCACAAGGGAGGGAGGTGGACAGGGGTAGGTAGGGTGATCAAACGGAGGGACACTTCCTTCTGTTGTACTGGGGCCAAGCAGGGCTGGGCTGGCATCCACTTCCTCCTGCACCCATCACTCCTCTGGGTCTTGAATCTGCTGGGTTCTCACTCTAGGAAGAAAGTAAAGGGTGCTCAGGGGTTCCAAAGACTGTTTACACCTTATTTTGGCATCTCAGAGTCCAGACATCCTGGCCTGATCAGAATCTACTACTCATCTCACAACTGCTACTCCGCACCCCGTCCCAGATTCACAACTGCATTAAGATGAACCGTAACGGGCTCTTAACTTTACCGCAGCGGGCCCTGTAATTCACGCCCTTACACGCATCATCCCATGTCATTCCCACACCACTGAGTCAGAAATTATTGTTATCATCAACCCGATTCACAGATGAAAAAACTGGGGCCCAGAGAGGTTGAGCGGCTTATCCAAATTTACACAGATGGAGTGGTTTGAACCCATGCCCCTCAGACTCTGGAGCTCTTTAGAAATCATCAAAATACCTCCCAGGCTGGGAGATCCAGACACAATCAGCAACTCGTTTTGCACACTTTGCCCCCCCAATGAAACGTGAAAGGAAAAATCAATTCTCAGTGGAAGCAACATATCTGAGCCCAAGGCGACAGGTCACCCCCTTTCTCTCTGCCTTCCTAACACCCGTGAAGATGCATATACACAGACTTTCACACGACACACCCAAGACAAGATTTAAAAAACTACCTGCCCATTATGGACTTCAACTAATTTTGTCATGAGGACTTTGCAGTTCAAAACGATCTACTTCTTTAATGAGAATCAGGGGTCCAGGAGGTCAGTGATCAGCCAGAGTTAGATATCCACAGAGCAATTCCTGCCCATCTGGGGGACACAAGCAATGAAGGGGAGATCTCAGAACTTCTGAGATGCCACATCTGCTTCAAGCAGCAGTGGGAGGCTGGGATATCTCTGCCACCTGCTGCAGCTCCCAGGGAAGAAAAGGCAAAGGCCATGCCAACCGAGTCTCAGAGCAGGCTTTTTAATATCGCTGTTGAAAGACTGTCGCAAAAAGCCCTCAAAATCCTGGAGAGAAGCCACGCCGGTGGGCGCAGTGATCTTCGCGCCTTGAGCTGAGATTAATGAATTGATCCTGAAACCTCGAGACACAGGAAAAAACTCCAAGTCACTTTCAGCAACAGATTTGTTCCTAAAAAAACTCGGCCTAAACAGTCTTAGAATTCCCGGAAACACCCCGGTGGAGCTGCTATTCCGGGCCCTCACACAAGCTCTGGGAGTCGTCGTACTCGGTCTGAGCCTGCACCAGTGTTCACTGGATAACTTGGGGTCCCAGCCTGGCAGCGTTTGCCTGGAATCCTAAATTCAGAGGCGGGGGCTGACTTCCGGGAATCCTAGAGATGGCTGGCCGACCAGCTCGATCACTGATACAGCGGTTCCAAAACATCGCTGGGATGAACCTCGAAAACATGATCCTAAGTGAGAGAAGCCAGGCGCGAAATCATCGTATGATTCCATCCATGTATACGAAATGTCCAGGATAGGTAAATCCAGAGACAGAAAACCAATTAATGGTGCAGGAGCTGGGGGTGGGGAGGGGAGGGTACTGGGAGGAAACAGGTACGGGGTTTCTTTTTAGGGTGATGAAAATGTTCTGGAACTGGATGGAGGTGATGGTTGCAAAACACTATGAATGTACTACTTGCCACTGAACTGTACACTTTCAAATGGTGAATTTTATGTTTGGTGAATGTTACCTTAATAAAAAGAAAAAAAGAAAGAAAGATAAAAGCAATTTGAGTCTCCAAATCCACCACTAGCCTTAGTTCAATGCATTCAGTGGCCCGTTTACCTAAAATTGAGACCACTGGGGTGTTTCTGACACCGGCCAACGTGTCCCCGACGAAGGTGACCTAAGGTCCTGAGTTGCCTGGGATGGAGGGGGTTCCCAGGACACGCTGAACCCCTAACTCCCCACCCTGCCTCTCACTTCACCTCCCACCACAGTTGCAAATTGATGTGTCTGCAGCCTGGCTTGGATGTCCCCAAACATGCCCCAAGCATGCTCTTTCCTCTTTGCCCCCTGTTTCCTTCCTTCCCTATGGGTTTGCAAATTCCTCTCACCCATCATATCCCTGCTTGGCTGCCACCTTCTCCAAGAGGTGATCTCTGGCTTTCCCAGAGGAGAACTAATTCCTCCCGAACCTCTCTCTACACAGTGCGGAAATCAAGGGTGCAGGGTCTGGAGCCAGACAGCCTGTGGTCGCATCAAAGTTCCCCTGGGCACGACTTTGGTGCCTCAGTTTTCCCATCTGTAAAATAAGCACGCTGGCAGCTTCTTCCTCATGAGGCTCTTGGGAGGATTAAACGAATCCACTTGCGAAGAGGACCCAGAGCAACGAGAGACACATATGCCCTCAGCACGTGCTAGCTGTCATTAACATACGTTTCTCTGCTGTACTTGTCACGGGGCACCTTTCTCGTCTAAGACGTCTTCCTAACCAGTCTGTGGGCCCTTTAAGGGCAGGGACTGAAATTATTAAAATCTGCATCCCCAGCACCTAGAACTAAGCTCAAAGCATCATGGGTGCTTCATAGGGTAACCCACTGTCCCAGGTCGCCCAGGAAAGACGGATTTTCCCGGATACAGGATTTTTTGGTACCTAAATTGGGAAAGTCCCTGGCAAAGACCAAGACAATTTGGTCACCCCGATATTTCCACAAATGTTTGGAGAAAATGATACCTATGTGTAAAAAGGACACCAAGACCCATCTTGGATGGCATCAAGATTTGGAAGCAGACATAAATGGGAGGGTCTTACCCTAAGAGCCTCAACTTAGAATCTGACAAAAATGAAGTTTTTTTTTTAATAGGAAGATGTTCCTAACAACAGGTCTCAATAACAGATGGCCTCGCAGTTCAGCTCACGGCAACATGAGGGTTTGGCCAAATGTGCTCCAGAACTGGAATCACTTAACGGGTCTGGAATCCTTTGTCTCCTCCAGAATGCCCTGGGGAGAATGGTATCTCTCAGCAGGGCACCCTGTGATGTCCAGGCAGAAGGTCAAGGTGTGGGTGGAGGGACTTCCCTGGTGGTGCAGTGGTTAAGAATCCACCTGCCAATGCAGGGGATACAGGTTTGAGCCCTGGTCCGGGAAGATCCCACGTGCCATGGAGCAACTAAGCCCATGTGCCACAACTACTGAGCCTGTGCTCTAGAGCCTGCGAGCCACAACTACTGAGCCCGCGAGCCACAACTACGGAAGCCCCCGCCCCTAGAGCCCGTGCTCCGCAACAAGAGAAGCCACCACAATAAGAAGACCGCGCACTGCAACGAAGAGTAGCCCCCGCTCGCCGCAACCAGAGAAAGCCCACGCGCAGCAATGAAGACCCAACATAGCCAAAAATAAATAAATAAGTTAATTAATTAATTAAAGAAAAAAAAGAAAGAAGGGCTGTCCTCACACCCTTTGGGAAAAAAAAAAGATGTGGGTGGAAAGAACTTGAAAAGGGAAGCGTGGAGGCAAGTAAACACAAACAAGACAAAATCAGAGACAAAAAAAGCCACAGTCTCTAAACTTCAAGATCATTTTTACTCTTTGATGCAAGTTTCTGAGGCTGCTCGTCCCCGGGCTCTGCAGAAGGCATCCCTGAATTTTGCCGACAACCACTGCTGGTTCTTGTTGGGGTTTCAGAAGAGAGCGAGAAGGAGGTGCTTCCTGCGGCTGCACCATCCGTCCAAGATCTGAACTTATTAGCAGGCTCCTCGCTGCCACCAGCCCAAACTCAGTAACACCTGTCACTCCGTGTTCATCACCTGGTCCTTGGCATGGCTCTGAAGCCACTTGTTCTACATGGATGGTGTGTCAACCATTCTCCAAAAATGACAATCTTTTCTCATGGGTGTCAAGAAAATTCAGAGGCTCTAACGAGCTTCTACCCCAAGATGCCATAAACATCAGCAACTGCTGCTGACACATGTGGACAGGAAGTGGGGGGGACGGAGTTCACACCTTTGCAGCATCTCCACCCTCAGTGCTTACCTACAACCAGCACGGATGGAAGGGGGACTCTTAAGGAGTCTCAGGTGACTTTTTTCTCCCCACTCCCAATCCTTTCTGGTGAAATGACCGACAGGCAGGCAGGGTCCAAAAGCAAAGGAGGAGGAGGACAGAGAGGTAATGCCCGATGCTGAGAATTCTCCTTGGGCAATTGTACAAGACACATGGGCTTCACAGGCGACTCTGATCAGGAACTGACCTGGTGGAGAAGCAAGGCCATGGCCACTGAGCTCAGAAATGTTACAGGTGGGATGTCTCTGCCTGGTACCCAAGATACGGTTGCATGTGGGGTTTTCAGAAACACCTGTGTGTGTTGCCTGTCATTTACAAGCATGGGCGGGCACCACCCACCTCTCAGGGGTCAGTAGGAATGACGTGGACCACGACCTGGCCTGCTGAATACCCAACAGTGATTTGGAGAAAAGAGAAGACATGGAAGAATGTGAGCAGATGGGGCACAGAGAGGGGAACAAAAAAGGCCCAAAGAAAATTAAGACAATAGGATTTTAAGGTAGGTTGAATGTTTAACAGCAGTAACTGGGACCAAACTTCCTTGGTTCAAATCCCAACTCTGCCATGTCTAGGCTGTGTGAACTTGGGTGAGTTGCTTCATTTCTCTGTGCCTTGGTTTCCTCATCTGGAAAATGGGCTAACAATCGTACCCACACCTTCACAGTGTTGCAAGTTGGATGTGCCCAGAACACTGGGCACGTGGGTCACTACGAAAGCATTAGTTCTAATTACTTACAGGGAAGCAGAGTAAAATCCGGGGAGGGGGTCACTTGCCCTCAGTGACACAAGAGGTCTCACTGCCAGGAGGCAGGAGGACCCAAGCACAGACCCCATCACACCATGTACCCCTGTTCTGAGGCCTCTACCTTCACGCCTTTACTTGTTTGTCCAAACCCCCTACAGTCTGACCCTCCCAGCCCCACCTGCAGTACATAGACAGAATAATGCCCCTTAAAGCTGTCCACACCCTAATCCCCAGAACATGCCTTAAATGGCAAAAGGGACTCTGCAGCTGTCATGAAGTTAAGGCCCTTGAGATGAGGAGATGATCCAGGTGGGCCTGAGGCAACCACAGGGGTCCTTAGAATAGGGAAGCAGGAGGGCCTGAAAGAGAGAAGAGGCCCATTGACTTTGAAATTGGCCCACGGAGCCATGAACCAAGACATGCAGGCGGATGCTAGATGGATTCCGGCCTAGAGCCTCGAGGAGGAATGCAGCACCTTGTCACCCAGTGACACCCATTTTGGACTTCTGAGCTCCAGACTGTAGGATAATAAACGTGTTATTTCAGCTACTAGGCTTGTAATTTGTTACAGCAGCCAGAGCAAACAAACCTGCCCCCTCCGAGCTAGGTTGCCCAATCCCCCTCTGGCCCTGCAGACTCCCAAGGGGGCTCTCCCCCTCCCATGGGGGGTGCCCCCCACCAGAGACCTGAGCCCCTCAACCTCCCACCCCAGCTCCCAGGCATCTGTCCACCCACCCTCGGTACTGAAGGAGCCCTTCTCTGGTTCAAACTCCACTTAAAGTCCACAAGTGTGGCCACCCCGCCACACCCCACCACGTCCGGGGGACTTTGCTCCAACAATGACCCCTCCTGCCAACCCTGCCCTCTCAGCTGGCTTCTCTCCTAATCTCTAGGCTGGTTCAAATCTTTCCTTATTAAAAGGTAAAAACCAGGGCTTCCCTGGTGGAGCAGTGGTTGAGATGCAGGGGACACGGGTTCGTGCCCCGGTCCGGGAAGATCCCACATGCCGCGGAGCGGCTGGGCCCGTGAGCCATGGCCGCTGAGCCTGTGCGTCCGGAGCCTGTGCTCCGCAACGGGAGAGGCCACAACAGTGAGAGGCCCACGTACCACAAAAAAAAAAAGTGAAAAAAAGGTAAAAACCAAAACCCCTCTCTTCCCTCAGCCTGGGTCCTCAGCCCCTCTGGCTCCCTGCTTCTCTTCCGTGTCCACGGATTCACCCCTGACCACCAGCCTCCTTCCTCCCTTGGCCATGACCCCTCCAAGCCCACTTCCCGTTTCCTGTCCTCTTCTCCCAAGGCTGCTGGCATCTCCTCTGGAAGGACTGCCTCACTGGCCTGGCCCTGCACCTCTACCTTCAGGGGCTGTGCCTCCCCGTCAGCCCGTCCACAGCAGGTCCCCGGGGACTCGGGGGTCTGCACGCAATGCCCATGGTCCCCCGAACTCCTCAACCCCACACCCATCATGCTGACCACGACCCACCCCTGGACAGCTCCCCCCCACCCCACCCCACCCCGGCCAAGCCAGTCTTCATACAGAAAGATGCTTGTCTCTGTCTAAAGCAGGGAGATGCAGTTAAAGCGACTCAGGGACAGATGGTCAAGCTTAATATCATCAGTGAGGAGTCATGTGGACATCACGCACCTGCTGATCTGACGGAGTGAAAAGGGCACTCTGGCTTGGTGGTTCTGCTCCCCAAAACCCCTGACGCCAGGCTCATCACAAGAAAAGCTCAGACAAACCGAAATTGGGCGACTTTCTACAGGGGACCAGGCCAGAACTCAAAACAGCCAAGGTCATGGAAAAAGGAAAGCTTGAGAAACTGTCACAGACCAAAGGAGAATGACAGGTGACAACCGAACAAAAGGTAGGTCCTGGATTGGACCCTGGAATGGAATCCACTGGAAAAACTGGTGACACTCAAAAAGTCTGGAGCTTGGTTAACAGGAAGTCACCAATGTCAGTTTCTTAGCTATGGCGAATGCACCCCGATGATGTAAGATGCTAACAGTAGGGGAGGCTGGATGGAGCATACGGCACCTCTGCGCCGGCTCTGCAACTTTCCTGTGTATCTAAAACTATTCTAAAATGAAAGGTTTGATAGACAGAGATAACAAACTTACGGTTACCAAAGGGGGAAGGTGGGGAGGGATAAATTAGGAGTTTGGGATTAGCAGGTACACACTAATATACACAAAATAGATAAATAACAAGGACCTACTGTATAGCACAGGGACCTATATTCAATATCCTGTAATAAACCATAATGAAAAAGAATATGTATATATATGTATAACTGAATCACTTTGTCACACGCCAGAAACTAACACATTGTAAATCGATTATACGTCAATTAAATAAATGAATTAATTAAATGAAAGGGCTGTGTTTAAAAAAATCCACAACTGATACCCAGATCTTTTTCACCCATTAGACTTGCCATTTTCACCCTGGCAAAGAGCAGAATGTTTGATTGTACACAGAGCTGGCCTGGACGTGGATGAACAGGCCTCTCTCCCAGAGCCGGTAGGAAGGTAACCTGAGTCTCACACAACAGAAGCATCTACCAAAATTTAACATGCATGAGTCCTTTAACCTAGCAATTCCTCCCCTAGAAATCTGTATCAGAGCTGACCCCATGCCTGGGTGCAGTGACAAAATGATGAGCACACAAGGGTACTCACTGCAATGTTGCCAGAAACCACCTAATTGTCCATCAGCAGAGGCCTGGGTAGACCAGTTATGGCGCATCCACACAAGGGAATAGTATGCAACCATCAAGAAAGAATGAGGGGGCTTCCCTGGTGGCGCAGTGGTTAAGAACCCACCTGCCAATGCAGGGGACACAGGTTCGAGCCCTAGTCCAGGAAGATCCCACATGCCGCGGAGCAGCTAAGCCCGTGTGCCACAACTACTGAGCCCGCGTGCCCAAGAGCCCGTGCTCCGCAACAAGAGAAGCCACCACAATGAGAAGCCCACGCACCACAACGAAGGGTAGCCCCAGCTCACCGCAACTAGAGAGAGCCCGCGCGCAGCAGCGAAGACCCAACGCAGCCACAAAAAAGACAGAATGAGGAAGTTTATGTGCAGAAACGCAGTTATCTCCGAGATGTATCAGTGCATGACAAAAGCCGAAATGGTGTTTATTGTCACAAGCCATCATTTGGGTACAACGAAGAAGGATATATGTATTTCTTTGTAAAACATGCATAAAATGCCTCCAAATGGATACACAAGAAACTGATAACTGGGAATTCCCTGGCGGTCCGGTGGTTAGAACTCAGCGCTTTCACTGCTGCATGATGTGGCCAAAAGGAAGGAAAAAAAAAGAAAAGAAGAAAAAAAGAAACAAAGAAACTGGTAACAGTGGTTGCCTGTAAGCAGAGGGGGGAGGAGCACTGGGGGATGCAGCCAGACGAATGCTTTTCACTCTTATACCCTAAGTTGATCTTTTGTATGTTGAGCCATAGCAAGATTACAAAATCAAAAAATTAAATTAAGAAAAAATTAATAAGTTAAACATATTTATAACTTTAAAAATTTACAGTTCTATAATCTATAATTATAATTTAATCATTTATATTAATTATGATGTATTTATAAAAAATGTTTTAAAATTAATGAAATTTAAAATAAAATACATTAAACCTTTTATTTTAATAAATTTATTTTATTTATTTATTTTTGGCGGCATTGGGTCTTCGTTGCTGTGCACAGGCTTTCTCTTGTTGTGGCGAGCGGGGGCTACTCTTCATCGCGGTGCGTGCGCTTCTCATGGCGGTGGCTTCTCTTGCTGTGGAGCACAGGCTCTAGGCGCACAGGCTTCAGTAGTTGTGGCATGCAGGCTCAGTCGTTGTGGCTCACGGGCTCTAGAACACAGCCTCAGTAGTTGTGGTGCACGGGCTTAGTTGCTCTGCAACTGGCATGTGGGATCTTCCTGGACCAGGGCTCGAACCCATGTCCCCTGCATTGGCAGGTGGATTCTTAACCACTGCGCCACCAAAGAAGTCCCAAAACTTCTTTTTTTTTTTAATGGGGAAAAAGAGCCTCTTCTGCAAACCCATATTTGCCCTCCCCAGGTTGGTGTCTCTTGTCCTCCCACCTCTGGGTGAAATGACGTTATCATTAAAGTTACTGATTACTTCTCTTTGGTGAAAAGATGTGCACTCCACCGTTTCTGCTATATCAGCCCCAAATCTGTACTAACAACATCCTATTGGCCAAAATAAAATTTTTCTCTTCACATTTTACTCTATGATCCATTTTTCAGGCGGGAGGTTCTGAAGGCTGATGGGGGATGTGGGATTGGGGAGGCATGGACCCTCCCTCACTGGGCTTAAGGAACCCATTTAGGGAGGCAAAGTTAACCAACATGGGGAGATATGGGAGCAAACGCAAAGGGGAAACTGAGCCCAGATTCTAAGGCAAGTGGAGGGTCTAAGACAAGAGAAGGACACAGGCGAGGGCAGAACAGGAGGTGGGTGAACAGTGTGGCAGAAGACACAGAGGCAGGTACACCTGTGTCCTGTGGGGGCGTGAGCAGTGGTTGGCCAGGAGGGTGGGGTCGGGTTACAGGAGCACTTTCTTCATCAAGAGCCTGGCCCTGGGACTTCCCTGGCGGTCCAGTGGTTAAGACTCCGCGCTTCTCACTGTAAGGGGAGCAGGTCCTATCCCTGGTCGAGGAACTAAGATCCCGAATGCCGCACAGCACGGCCAAGAAAAAAAGAAACAAAGAGTCTGGCCCAGGTGAGGTGGGGACCAGGCTCCCAGGCTGGACCTTCTGGGGAGGGACCCCCACGCAGGTTCTGTTTCATTAACCAGCAGCCCAAAAGTGACTTGAAAAGCCCCCCAAAGTTTTCAACCCCTGCCAGGGAGAATTCAGATTCTAAAAATAAGCCTCAAAACCTAGAATACCAGGAGAAAGCGACCACAGCAGAAGCCATCCAACAACTCCCCATCAGTATAAACACACATCCAAGGCCCAAAGACCCGTAGCCAAGGGGTCCTCTCCCCAGATCACGTCCCAACACAACAAAAACTCCAGTCTCATAACTTCTGGTGTTGCTTCATTCTGATCGAGGCCCCTTTTTCAATATCTCTCCCCTGAAAATCTCTTAACCATTTTCTAAAATGATCCCCTATTATTTCTCTCTGCCTTCTTGAAGTCAAGAAAGAAAGGAAGAGAGAGAGAAAGAGAGGGAGGGAAGGAGGATAGGAAGGAAGGAAGGAAGGAAGGAAAGGAGGGAGGGAGGGAGGGAAATGCTTGTGTCAGCATCTTGTGGTTCTGTGATACCCCAGGCTGCTGGCAGCCCCCATCCTACTCCTCCATTTGCTGCTTCAAAGCTTCCGAGGACTGGAAAACCAGAACCCAGTGTGTAAGAACTCTGTGTAAAGTAAGAATTACTAGTTTCCTTCGGTGCCTCCCATGAGAAAAGTAAACAAGCTTGGGCATTTATCTTGATGATAAATACCTGCGTTACTTGGGAGACTCCTATTTGCTTATTTTCTCAATTCTGGCCATAGTCCAGATGACTGTAGGTTTTATAACTGTCATACCTTTGAAAGTTATACAACAGTCTTGCCTTTAGCAAGACTTAAGGTGAGAACAGGGCGGTAAACATTAGCTACTGCAGTCTTTTAAGGCATGCCCCGCTTCCCCTTGCCTATCCTATACAACCCAGCCCTGGATGACAGAAGCCTTCCCACTGTGTCCTAATTGCTTCCTGTCTGCAAATTAGATTCTGTTTCCCTAACTGGACTGCATTACACCCCTCCAGGGAAGGGCTATCTTCCATGTTTCTCTGGATCCCCCAGAGCTTTAGCGAAAGCAATGCACAGACAACCTCCTGGCAGAGCTGAGATTTCATGCGAACATATGGCGTATATATATCCCATATATGATGGGGGAATCTATAGTGCACGCTCTTTGAAAGAGTGTATTTTTTGGGGGTAGTTTTCTTTTCCAGTTTGAGATATAACTGACATACAGCACTGTGTAAGTTTAAGGTGTACAACATAATGATTTGCCTTACATACATCACGAAATGATTACCACAATAGTTCAGTGAACAGCCATCCTCTCATAAAGATTCAACACTAAAGAAATAGGAAAAAAATTCTTTTCCTTGTGATGAGAACTCTTAGGATTTACTTTTCTTAATAAGTTTCATTTATAATGTACAGCCATATTAATTCCCTTTATTATACATTTACATCCCGAGTACTTACTTATAACTAGAGAAGTATTTCCTAAATAAAGACAAATCTTCCTTACAGAAGAATTCCAAATGATATGTGTAGAAGCCCCCTCCCTCCAGGAGGTGGAGATTAATCTAGCCCCTCCCTCTCCTAGGTGTGGGCTGGATTTAGTATCTTGCTTTTAAAGAATAGTCTAGGAAAAAAAAAAAAAGAATAGTCTAGGAAAAGAGAAGAAGACTATCTACAATGGAGAAAGCTGGCAAACACCACCTTAACCTAGAGACAAAGGTTAACATCATTAGCAATGTCACATGGGTATCATGTACCCCCTGATGTGATGTGATGCAAAGAGCCCTTCATCTCTGAGGCCTTCTTCCCCCAAACCCATAACCCCAGTGCAATCATGAGAAAAACATCAGACAAACCCAATGTGAGGGAAATTCTATAAAATCTCTGCCCAGTGCTCTCCAGAAAGTCATGAAAAACAAGGAAAGGAAAGACTGAGAAACCGTAGTAGACCGGAGGAGACTGGGAGATGGGGTGATTCAATGCAGTATGGTACCCTGGGTGGGATCTTAGAACGGAAAAGGGACGTTGGCGGAAACACTGGTGAACTCCAAATAACGTCTGGAATGTGATTAACAGTGAGCTACCAATGTCAGTTTCCTAGTTTGACAAATGTCCTGTGGTGATGATGTAAGATGTTGCGGGGCGGGGGGGTAGTCGGGACGACTGGGTGAGGGGTAGATGAGAACTCCCTGCCCGAACTGCCACTTTCCCGCAAATCTAAAATTAAACTATAAGACGAACTGGAGCAGGCAGGCCTCACTCAAAAGCATTCAAGTTCAGTTTTTAAAAACAAAAGCAAAAAAATGTTAAGGTTTACTTTTTAAAGTTTTTTTTTTCTCAAGTGTATTTTGGTTAAATGGGAAAGGTTAAGTGGAAGCGGGGGTGATGATTAGGGTTTCTATTATTTCTCACTGAGGATGAGTGGATGGATACTTACGTAGGTAGATAGATAGATATCACTGTATTTAAGCAAATGGGCCTTAGAGTTGAATGAATCTCCAAACCTCCCAGCTGAATGCACACTGATTCCCGGCCACAGATCTGTACCCCCTCCCTTAAGATAGATTTTAAAACTCTCACAAAGTGGTTTTAACCACAGGTAGGTGATAAACTCTTCTAAAAATATATCCTCCTGTTTTCTAGATTTAGGTATCAGATCAACATACAAAAGGGCAAAGCCTTCAGAGAGAAGATAAAGCAGCTTTTTCACCACCAACTTAATCCTCTAAGATCAGTTCTTTCAGGAAGAAAAAGAGGAAGACTATTCAATTCCACTCTCTGCCCCCACCGTGCGGCCCCAGAAAAGAATCTTGCTCCGGGTATACGTGCATCACAGAAATGACCCCAGGAAAAAAAGGCATTCCTTCAGCAAAAGGAGGACACACACACACATGCAAGTTGTCAGGTCCCCTAAGAAAACAGTCTAGTTTGTACACAAGGAGGAGAACCAGCTGAGGTCAAAGAGAGCTGGTCTTTCACAGTCGCTGGAGAAAAATATTCTTTACAATAATGTGAGCACAAGTGAAACCTGATTTCAAAAACCCTAACGAATTATCTGACTTCTACATTTAGTCCATCAAATATTGTTCAAAGTTCTTAAACTAAAGGCCACTGGCTAGCAATCTTTAAAATACAAAGATTCTGCGACGCTGTGTTTGCTGTAATGTAATTTAACCCGTATACGGCACCATAAAACGTCCCAGGCAAATGGTGCTTCTTAAACTCTCAGTCAGTAAGGAGGAAGAATTTAGACAAAAGGGGAAATTGGGATCTCCAACTCTCTTTGGGAAAGGAAGTGAGAAATTACACTAAGGTTCTTAGGCTAATGGACCCCAAAACACATTCCGATTCGGTCTCCCTCAGTTAAAAAATACCAAAGCTCACAGGGAAAGATTTCAGAGACATGTTTTCAAATGACATCTTCTAAATTCAGTCTGTTTCACAAGTCAAAGATAAAGTGACCACAATCTGAGAGCAAGGTTCAAAGATGGCATAACTACAAATTACAGTGATTTGTAGAATGGAAAATCCTTCCACTGGGGAGCTGGGCTGCTCCCCCAGAATCAGAGAGGGCAATTTTCCCCTGGATTCCTGGTGAAACCACATCCCCAGTTTCCACATGAATGATAGTTTTTGATGAAACAGCACAATGAGAACATTAATGGGACTCCATCAGGAGACAAAATGACATGTACCCTGATTACAACTTCATAAAAAAACAGGCACCATGACAAAAGATAAAACGGACAAATAAGGAAAACAGATGCTAGTTGTTTCATTCACAGGGTGAGATTATACCTGATAATCTTCTTTATCTTTCACGCTTTCTGTAATATTGTTATTTTTTACATAACTTTAAAAGCTATCAGTGCAGCCTTTATGAATAACCTCCCTGGACTCAAGGTTAGGGCAAGTCAATGCTAAGCTCTTAAACTGACCCCAGGAACACTGTCAATTCTAAAACTCCACGAGCTAAGTAAGCTTCAATTCTCCATCATCATTTTCCCTGAAGTTACCTTCTTCACCCACAAAGAAGAAAGTGCCTCTGACTTTTCCGATCTTGGTGAATTAACCTCCTACCTACTAGGTGAACAGGGAATCACCACACAGACACCCTTGATATTTCCTTTCTTCTGTCCAGGTCTTAAACCTTATGAAACGACACACAGTTCTTCTACTGAAATAACCTGCGGCTAAGGGACAACTTCATTAGCTACGAAAGTGTTATCCTGACTGCCCGGAGTGCAAACAATAAGATGAAATTGTGAGGACCCGGGAAAGTACCACTTAGAACTCAAATAACAATGTTAAGATAAGTAAACACCAGTCAAGTTCAGAACAGGCCATAGGGGGGCCAAATGGGCACCAAAGACACCATAAACACATCAGTACTAAGTCTGGCAGAGTTAAGGAGGACTTATTTGCATGTTGAGATGGACCACCTCGCCCACTGAGCTATTTTTGTTGCAGTAAAGCACAAATAAGGACAAGTCAGCCTGCCAAGACTTTGGACTTCGTGTCAGATCTTGCTTTTTCCACCATCACTGTAGCTGGGGTTGATTGATCTTCGGTGGGAGAATTTTAGGTCCCTGAGGGCATACTCCCGTTCTCACAGTGGCACCATAGCGCCTCTGGTTGTGGGTAATGGCAACAAATCACGCCCTGTCTATCTCCTTGAAAATGAACTTAGGCCTTCCGGTTCCTTTGCTCTCAGTGGTTCCCCTTTTACTGTTCTCAACTATGGGCTAGTCCGTGCCTCCTCCGAAGCTTTGCTGAGCCCCTCCTGCTCATTCGGAATGCTGCCCATCTAAGTCCACATGTACCTTCTGCTACCTGTACTCAGGCCTCTGCTTTGCTATGAAACTTTCCCCGACTAACCTGGCCCCCAGCTCACAGCTCCCTCCTTTCCATTCCTTTCAATCCTTCCAGAGTCACAGGGGCATTGCTGAGCATTGGCTTTTCACCTTTGTGTGTTTCCATTTTCCACCCACAGCATAAACCCCTCAGGACCGGGAGCCATTTCTTCTGTGTCCTTTACAAGGCAAGGGTAGCACTTTATTTCCCCACAGCTATCGCGTAAAAGCGACCACAGGAACAAAGGGAAGTTTACTCGCCAGAGACAGCGAAATGACTTCTATCTAGTATTTTAGAGACTTCAGAAATTGATTCTCCATCTCAGATCAATCACCGAGTCACTTAATCCACAAAAACACTACAACAAGGATACTTTTACAAATTTGAATAAAAGCATGTATTATTCATGCCTTAAAGTAACAGGAAAGAGAGAAGATGGACCTCTCCCATCGTAGATCTACAATAAATGTTTCTTAGAGAGTCTGGGGCACATTTACATTCCAGAGCAAGGACTGGCTGAGAGGTAAGCCAAGTGCAGCATGGGTGTTATTCTATGCCAGGTAGAGCAAGTCACCTGCTCGCTGGACTCCGAGCCAATTGTGATAAAACCAAACATGCTGGTGGAGTCCCAAATACCAGTTCATCCCACTACACGGCATCCAGGTTAGTCCCATTTTAGAAGAGTCACCCAGAGACGTCTTGGGGTGGGAGTAGGAAGGTAAGGGAGGCAGTCAAGCACACACTAATGCAAACCATGTCTTTCCTTAAAAGGGCCCCAGGGGAACTGCAGGGCCAACCTGCATTCCAGACAGCGCCTGAACCAGGGCCAGCTCACCAGGCCAAGGATTTATTCCCCTTGGGAAGGACGGGTGGGAGAGTCTACCCTGACGGGCTAAGATGGGAAGGTCCTGTGGCTTCCAGAAACTGGATTTCCCAGCCACCAAAGCTCGGTCCAACAGGCAATGACATCAGCCCCACTTATCGGAAGCACAAAAGCCACCAGAAAACTATTCAAAGACCAGCTGGCCTGATCCCTGGAATGCACAGCCCTTCCAGAATACACCCATTTCCCATCACCTCCTCTCCCTGACCCTGACCAAGGGCTTCTGGCACAACAATTACCCCACTGCCCAGATCGACAGGGGCCTGTACAGCAGACGGGAGGGGGCGACCTGCCTATCTTGGTAGGGAGGGGCGAGGTCCACCTCGCCGGCATGTGCCACTGGCATCCATCCAGCACCGGCAGTGGATGGGGTCCCGGCCCAGCCCTGCACTCACAGGGTGCCCACCTTACCCCCCCATGAAGGGGGCGTCTAGCCAGGGCCCAGGCTCCCTTTGCTCTGTGTCCCGGATTTTCATCTGCTGGGGGCTCCCTAGGCCCTCGGGTGTCCACACAGTCACCGGCTGAGAGCCGTCCTGAATCCTGCGGGGAACCCCCGAGGTCAGGGGAAAAACGCAGATGCCGTGGCCCTTAGAAGTCGAATTTCTGGGACCGGCGTCCGGAAATTCGTCGGGCTTTTTTGTTTGTTATTTGGTTTTGTTTCTGAATCACCGGCTGATGATTCTGGAAATCTCAACTTTGAGATAGCTGCCACCAGAGCGAGTTGAGACTTTCCTGAAAAGCCTCGGGGAGTTCTCTCCGGGGAGGCGGCCCCGCGAGTAGGAAGGGGCGCGCTTTCAGGTTGGGGCGGGACGACCCCACCGCGCGCGATCCGCGGGCGATCTGCCCACTTAGCAGAGCAGGAACGGAACCAGCCTGTCCCGCGGCGGGAACAGGCGCCGAGAGGCTGGAAACCCGGCCTCACCGGCGCCGCACAGAAGATCGAGGCGGGACCTCGACGCCTTCCACCCCACCTCGACCCCGGGGACCCGTCAGGGTTCCCGGCCGCCACGACCCGCGTGGAGCCCGGAGCAGGTGCTCGCGCCGCACGGAGCCCGCTCGCTCCCCACCGCCGGCCCGGGGTACCCCCGATTCGCGCCCCGGCCGCTGCCCGCCCCCATCCGCGCCCCCCACCCGCGCCCCGACCGCCAGCCCTCCAGCGCTGCACTCACCGCCGCCCGCGCAACCAGTCGAGCCGGGAGGTCTGAGCTGGCGGTACAGGCTGGCGGGCGGGCGGGCGGGCGGCGGGGAGGAGCTCCCGGAGGCGGGGGCGGGAGCTGGACCGGCCGGGGCGGGACGCTGCGGCTTCGGCTTCCGGCTTCTCCACGCCTCCGCGCGCGGTCGGGACCCGCGCCCAGCCACCTGCGGGGGCCGCTAACCCGGGCCTGAGAGCCCGCCAGGGACCTGCGACCCTCCGGCTTCTGCCCTTCCCCTCCACCCCTCCGATCTCCCACTACCCTCGAAACACCCCGGGTTACACCCCAGACCCCGTTCACTCCCTGGAACCCCCAGTTTCAGCCCAGACCCCACTCGCCCCATACTGGTGTCTCCCCTTTCGGATTCTGCCCCTTCTCGTCGATCCCCGCCACGTGCCCGGACACCCTTGAATCTCCCCTCCTGATTTCCACCCCCTGCTCTCCCCGGTTCGCATGGGTCCCCCATCTCTGGCATTCCTTCTTCCCCACCCTCAGACTATGCGGACCCCCACCCTCGAGTTCCAGATCCCGCGCCAAGGGATCCAGTGCTCCCTGCCCTCCGGAGAGCGGCCCTTCTCTCCCCATAACAAATTTCTGTACATTCAGACGCATACAGACAGCCCAAGATGCGCTATGTGCCTTTGGCCAAGTGCCCACTTTCTCTGAGCCTCAGTCTCCTCTCTGTAAAATGGGCATAACAGCGCATATCTCATAAGATCTACGGGAGAATTAGGTGAGCTAATGCAGGCAAAGCATTTAACACAGATTGCGTTAAATAAAACTTACCCTATGTTATAAAGCAGAAACTAACACCATTGTAAAGCAATTATACTCCAAGAAAGATGTTAAAAAAAAAAAACAAAAAAAACTTACCCTATCTGCTAACTATTGTACTTTGTATGCCCCCAGGGTGGCCCCTGGCCCCTAGGTACTTTCTCACTCCATCACTGAAAACTGGAAATCAGTAACTACTGTTTCAGCAAAACCCTTTGCCCCTAAACAGGTGCTGCGTATCTGATAAGAGCCCCCATTATGCTGCTACAGTAATAATAGCAGCCCTGATCCAGCAGGCCCCCCTGGGAAGTCATTACAGGGCACTGATGACCTGATGTGGCTTTGAGAGTACAGAGTCCTGGAGAATGGGTGGAACCCTAACGTGTCTATCTAGAGAAATGCCGGAAATTCGTCGGGCTTTTTTGTTTGTTATTTGGTTTTGTTTCTGAATCACCGGCTGATGATTCTGGAACCTGGGCGGGGAGCCTAAAATCCCCCTTGCAGATTCATAGACCTGGATCCCAGAACTCCTCTGGTGGTGGAACCCTCCCCCGCTTTACACTGAGACCCAGGCAGAGAGTGACTTGCCCAATGTCTTATAGTAAACTGTCCCCTTCTTCCCTGCCCAAAGCTCTTACCACCTTTCACCATGTGGACCCAGCTACCAGCAGCCACGTATTACTACCAGCCCTGGACGTATTACTCAATTAAAGGAGGGGATTTCAAAGTTCTCCCCAGCATGAGAAGTTGCCACGTAGATGTTATTAGTGATGCCAATCTTTTCTTGTTTTAAAACTATAGAGAAAGCTGGATTGTGCCCAACACCTGATGTCTTGACATTAACCCAGAGTATCACAGACCATTGATAGCAAGAGGTGAGCCCTACAGAAAATATGTCAGAGCAAAATCTTGAAGAAACAGCCTTCCTGCCTTCCTTCCTCCCTCTCCCCCATCCTCTTCTTTCCTTCTTCCTTTCTACTGAAGGAAAAGCAATCGCACACCTGAATTTCCTTCTCTATTACTCATTGCTAAGCCATCTTCATTCGTTTTTCTCCCCCCAACTGCTGAGCCACAGCAGGAGCTGGTTTTGTTTTCTCATCTGTCCTAAACACTTACTGCATCCCTGAGTCTGCAATTATTTATGGGGAGAGCTATAAAACTGTAACCCTTTTTTGACCCCTGAAAAAACCACAGAGTTGAAATTTCCAACCCAACGCTTCCAAGAAGGGAAGAAAAGTAAACCAGCCACATGATCATCTTTTTCTGTGTCATCAATAGACACAGAAAAAGCATATGACAAAATCCGAAACCTTTTTTTCAGTTTTTGGCCATACCACACGGCATGTGGGACCTTAGTTAGTTCCCCAATCAGGGGTCAAACCCGCACCCCCTACAGTGGAAGTGCGGAGTCTTAACCACTGGATCGCCAGGGAAGTCCCCCAAATCCAACACCTTTTCAAGATATAAAGACACTCAACAAACTTGGAATAGAAAGACACTTCCACAACCTGATAAGGAGCATCTACGAAAATCCCACAGCAAACATCATCTCCATGGTGAAAGACAGGATGCTTTCACCCTTGAGATCAAGTACAAGCAAGGATGTCTGCTTTCACAACTTCTATTCAACACTGTACTAGAAGTTCTAGCCAGAGCAAGTAGGCAAGAAAAAGAAATAAAAAGCATCCAGATTGGAAAGGAAGGGGTAAAACTATCTCTGTTTGTAGATGACATCATCTTGTATATAGAAAATCCTAAGGAATCCACAAAAACTGTTAGTACAAATAAACAAGTTCTGTAAGGTGGCAGGATACCAGATCAACATTTAAAAAATCAGTGGCATTTCTATACACTAGCAAGGAAAAATACAAAAACAAAATGCAGAAAACAGTTTAACTAAGGAAGTTTAAGACTTCTTCACTGAATGTTGCTGAAGGAAATTAAAGAAGACCTAAATAAATGGGAAGATATTCATGTGGTATATCGGAGTTCTATCAGAGAAATGGAACCAGAGATAGATAGATACATAGACACATAGATACACAGATATAGATAGAGAGATAGATACGAAACTCCTGAGCAGGAGCTGAAGCTCTAGTCCATAGGTGGAATTCTTCTGGGAAACCTCAGTTTTGCTCTTAAGGACATTCAACTGGTTGGATAAGGCCCAAATTACCTAAATAATCTCCTTAAAGTCAACTTGTTGTAGAAGTTAACCACATCTACAAAATACCTTCACAGCAACACCTAAATTAGCATTTACTTGAATTACTGGGTACTAGAGCCTAGCCAAGTTGACACACAAAACTAACCATCATGGATGGTAATACTCCCCAAACTTATGTAGAGAGCCAATATAATCTCTATCTAAATCCCAACTGCCTCTTTGGCAGAAATAGATAAGCAGACACTAAAATTCATATGGAATTTCAAGGGACTCAATAACCAAAACAATTGTGAAAAAGAACACAAAGTCGGAGGACTCACACTTCTAAATTTCCAAAGTTATTATTCAGTACAAACCTACAGTAATCAAAGCATGTGTTATGGGCATAAGAATAGACATATAAACCAATGAAATAAAATTGAGATTCCATATATAAACCCATACATCTGTGGGCAATGGGTTTTTGAGAAAGATATCAAGACCATTCCATGGGAAAAGAGTCTTTACAGCAAGTGGTGCTGGAACAACTGGATATTCACATGCAAAACAATGAAGCTGGGGCTTCCCTGGTGGCGCAGTGGTTGAGAGTCCGCCTGCTGATGCAGGGGACGCGGGTTCGTGCCCCGGTCCGGGAAGATCCCACATGCCACGGAGCGGCTGGGCCTGTGAGCCATGGCCGCTGAGCCTGCGCGTCTGGAGCCTGTGCTCCGCAACGGGAGGGGCCACAACAGTGAGAGGCCCGCGTACCGCAAAAAAAAAAAACCAAAAAACAAAAAAAACAATGAAGCTGGATCCCTACCTCACACTATAGAAAAAAATGAATTCAAAATGGAAAAACTATAAAACTCTTAGAAGGAAACAAAAGTGTAAATCCTCATGATCTTGGATTAGGCAATGGTTTATCAAATATGACATCAAAAGCACAAGCAACAAAAGGAAAAAATAGATAAATTGAACTTCATCATGATTAAAAACTTTTGTGCATAAAAGCACACTAACCGCATACTTCGGCTATATTATGGGTTTAGTTCCAGACCACCACAATAAAGTGAATATTGCAATAAAGTGACTCACACAAATTTTTTAGTTTCCCAGTGAATATTGAAGTTATGCTTACACACTACTATAGTCTATTGTGTGCAATAGCATTATGTCTAAAAAAAAAGTACATACCTTAATTTAAACACACTTTATTGCTAAAAACTGCTAACCAAAAAAAAAAATAAACAAAAAACTGCTAACCATCATCTGAGTCTTCAGCTAGTCTTAGTAGTAACGTCAAAGATCACGGATCACAGATCACCATAACAAATATAATAGTAATGGAAAAGTTTGAAATATTTCGGGAATTACCAAAATGTGACAGAGAGACACAAAATAAGCAAATGCTCTTGAGAAAATGGCTTCAATAGACTTGCCTGACGCAGGGGTGCCACAAACCTTCAATTTCTAAAAAAAAATGCTATGTCCACAAAGCACAATAAAGCAAAGCAGCATAAGATAAAGTATGCCTGTATCAAGAGAGTGAAAAGACAAGCCACAGAACGGGAGAAAATATTTGCAAATCGTACACTTGATCAGGATCTAGTATCCAGATTTTATAAAGCACCCTTACAAGTCAACAACAAAAAGACATCAACCCAATTTTTTTTTTTTTTTTTTTTTTTTGCGGTACGCGGGCCTCTCACTGTTGTGGCCTCTCCCCTTGCGGAGCACAGCCTCCGGATGCGCAGGCTCAGTGGCCATGGCTCATGGGCCCAGCCGCTCTGCGGCATGCGGGATCCTCCTGGACCGGGACACGAACCCGTGTCCCTTGCATCGGCAGGCGGACTCCCAACCACTGCGCCACCAGGGAAGCCCAACCCAATTTTTTAAATGGGTATTGGGATGGTGAAAAAGTTCTGGAGAAAGGCAAAACCATGGAGCCAGTAAAAAGATCAGCAGTTGCCAGGAATTGGGGTGAGGGTGAGGGTCAGGCTGAAATGAATAGGCAGAGCACAGAGTAATTTTAGAGCAGTGAAAATACTCTGTATGATATTATGATGGATACATGTCATTATATTTGTCGAAACCCATTGAATGTCCAACATCAAGAGTGAACCCTAATATAAACTATGGACTTGGGTGATGATGATGTGTCAGTGTAGGTTCATCAACTGTAACAAACATACTGTTACCGATCAGGTTCTTGGCCTTCCCTAATCGATAGAAATTGATAAGAGGCCAGACAAGAAATTTAGGTAAGGCTTTATTGGGACTCCTGCTGCAGCAGGAGGGAGTGAAAACAAGTAACAGATGCCCTTGGTCGCTCCCCGAGGTGGGTGGTAGGCTGATTCCTGCTCTGGGGTGAGGGTAGGGGCGGGGCCAGGGGTTGGGCAGAAGGAGTAGCTTAGGTGGTTTGCCCACCCTTTTGGTGGTGTTGTGTGCAGGGTGCATGCACAGTATGCTGTTTTTTCTCAGGACTCTTCAGAAGTGGCAGTTGGGTTTTTGGTCTTTTTGTATCTTGTTGTCCATAATTTGCCCCAAGTGCACATGCACACAGCTAATTTTAGTCCCATATAGTTTCTTTGTATTTTGTTGCTCAAGGAGACGTTTGTCCAGGTGCAAGCACTGCAGCAAAGGGTCCCAAGTCCCAGGTCCCAGCCTGTCTCAGTACCACTCTAGTGGGGGATGTTGATAATGGGGGAGGCTACGCATTTGTGGGGACAGGGGGTATAAGGGAACTTTCCGTGCCTTCCTCTTAAGTTTGCTGTAAACCTAAAACTGCTTTTAAAAAATAATCTTTTTTTTTTTTTTTTTTGCAGTACGCGGGCCTCTCACTGTTGTGGCCTCTCCCGTTGTGGAGCACAGGCTCCGGACACGCAGGCTCAGTGGCCATGGCTCACGGGCCCAGCCGCTCCACGACATGTGGGATCCTCCCGGACCGGGGCACGAACCTGTGTCCCCTGCATCGGCAGGCAGACTCTCAATCACTGTGCCACCAGGGAAGCCCCAAAATAGTCTTTTTTTAAAAAAAAGTTTTAGAGATGGATAGTGGTGATGATTGCACAGTATTGTGAATGTACTTGATGCCACTGAACTGTACACTTAAAATGGTTGAAATGATAAATTTTATGTTATGCATATTTTATCTCACACACACACACAAATTTAACTTAAACAAAAAACTGGCCAAGAACTTGAATAGACGTTTCTACAAAGAAGATATACAAACACCAACAAGCACATGAAAAGATGCTCAACATCTTTAGTCATCAGGGAAATGCAAATCAAAACCACAATGAGAAACCACTTCATACCCACTATGGTGGTCATAAAAAATTTTTGTTTGTTTTAATGGAAAATAACAAGCGTTGGGGAGGATGTGAAGAAATCGAAACCCTCAAACATTGCTGGTGGGAATATAAAATGGTGCAGCCACTATTCTACGCCTGGTATATACACAAAAGAATTGAAAACAGGTATCCACAATTTGTACAGGAATGTTCACAGCATTATTCACAATAATCAAAAGATGGAAGTAATCCAAATGTCCACTAACTGATGCACAGATAAACAAAATGTGGTATACCCTTATGATGGAATATTATTTGATCATAAAAAGTGAAATACTGATACCTGCAACAGTGTGGATGGACCTTGAAAACATGATACTAAGTGAAAGAAGTCAGACACAAAAGGTCACATATCATATGATTCCATTTATATGAAATTTCAAGAATAGGAAAACTCTATAGATACGGAAAGCTGATTGGTGGTTGCCAGGGGCTGGAAGGAGTGGGGTAATAGGTATGGGGTTTCTTTTGGGGGTTGCTAAAAATATTCTGGAAGCCAATAATGGTGAAGGTTGTGCAATATTTTGAATTGTGAAGTTTACTGAACTGTATAGTTTAAAATAGTTAAAATGTTAAATTTTATATTATGTGAATTTATCTCAGTTAAAAAATAGGGCTTCCCTGGTGGCACAGTGGTTGAGAGTCTGCCTGCCGATGCAGGGGACGCGGGTTCGTGCCCCGGTCCGGGAAGATCCCACATGCCGCGGAGCAGCTGGGCCCGTGAGCCGTGGCTGCTGGGCCTGCGCATCCGGAGCCTGTGCTCCGCAAGGGGAGAGGCCACAACAGTGAGAGGCCCGCGTACGGCAAAAAAAAAAAAAAAAAAAAAAAGTAAACCAGGCATCTTACGTATGCTCTGTGAGGACATAGCAGAGGTGGGGCAGTTATACATACGTCTGTGACTGTTTCTCTTCCCACTGAAGATTTTGCAGCTGTATTCTAACCTGAAAGGGCCCAGAACAAGATCTGGGAAGTGGACACATTATATGCCAACACCCCTGGCATCACATAAACCAAACAGAAAGGGGGAGATGTCCTCTGGGTACATTCTGAAATTTCAGCAGCCAGGGGAGAAAAACAGTTTGCATGAAAGAATGCAGGCTATAATCCCATTTTTTGTTAAAAAGAAAAAAAATGCACACACATACACCTGGAAAAATGTCTTCACACTTTTTCAAGGATAAAAGAACGTGATAAATAGTTGTCTCTGAGTGAGGAGAATTAAGGATTTTTCTTCTCCTTTTGCTACTTTCCATTTTCTAACTTTTTTTTTTTTTTTGCGGTACGCAGGCCTCTCACTGTTGTGGCCTCTCCCGTTGCGGAGCACAGGCTCCAGACACGCAGGCTCAGCGGCCATGGCTCACGGGCCTAGCTGCTCTGCAGCATGTGGGATCTTCCCGGACCGGGGCACGAACCCGTGTCCCTGCATCGGCAGGCGGACGCTCAACCACTGCGCCACCAGGGAAGCCCATTTTCTAACATTTTAAGAACAAACACAAATTGCTGGTTTAGGAAAACTAATTTTCAAAAAAGGAAACCAGTTGCCAGAAACAGCCTCCACTGACTGGTCTGTGTTATTCATAACAATGAATTCTGGTAACTAAAGTTTCCATAACACCTTTTTCATTTCCAAAATATGTTTCCCACATACATCACACGATTCATCCTTGCAAAAGCCCTGTGCAGCCAAGATTCTTCCTGCTGAGTTACGCAGATGGGGAAACTGAGGCCAGGGACAGGCGAGGCCCTCCCCGTGCCCAGATCCTAGCTCACTGCCCTTGCCTGGGCTCTGGCCCTGGATAAGCCCTTTGCTTCTGCTGCTGCCAAGATAGAGCTGAAATGGGGTGAATTCAGGGGCAGAGAGAGGCCTTGGTAGAGTTGCCAGATGCAGCAAATAAAAACACAAGACTCCCAGTTAAATTTGAATTTCAGATAAACAGCAAGTAATTGTTTAGTATAAGTATGTCCCGAATGTTGCAGTGTTGCAGACTTGTAATATATTCTCAGCATTGTACAAGACATACTTAAACTAAAAAAAAAAAAAAAAAAAAATCACGCGTTGGTCTGAAATGCACATTTAACTGGGCGTTCTCTATTCTATCTGGCAATGCTACCTGCCTGGTGCACCAAAGCGATGGCACCTACAGACAGTGGCCCAGGTGGAAGCCCGGGTGAGTTTCCCCAACCCTGCAATTACGTGGGTCAGCCTTTCCCCTGGAGGTGTGGGAGACTGTCCCCAAACTAGCCGGGCCTCTGTCTTCACCAGGCCCAGAAGAAGTAGCAAGTGGGGCCTTTCCGGGCCTGCCTAGAGTGAGAACTTTGTTACCTGCTTGTGGGGGTGGCCCATTAACTGCAGGGAAAAACAGGTCCTCAGGATGAGAGGCCTGATCCCCTCAACAACACCACCTAAATGACACGCTGTGTGCCTGTGGTTCTATTTAACAAGATGTACCCTGACCACAGCAATGGGCCAAGGATGCAGAATAAACCCCCAGTGCAGAAGGAGGAGGACGATGGTGATGATAGTGATGGGAAACACTAACACTAAACCTGCCCCTGCTGGATGCTGGACACTTTTATATCCATTATCTCCTTTTCTTTAAAAAAAACCCTCCTGTTTTACAAATGAGGCATCTGAGGCCCAGAGAGGTTAAGTAACAAGCCCCAAGTCACAAAGCAAGAAGGTGCCTGGAGATGGGATTTGAACCAAGTCCAGCTGACTCCTGAGACTGTTGCACAGCCTTCTCACTCCCTCAGCTGATGTGTCCTGGGTGCCAGGACTGTTCCAAGGCCAAGAGCTGGGGTAACAAAACAAAGGGCAAAGTCCTAACTCCCCTGGATTTTATGTTCTGGTTGGGAGCAGGAGATAGACAATGAATCAATAATGAGTACCCTGTGTCTTTGCAATCATGCCTGGCTCTTTCTAATTGCTGTAGCTTCCCAGAAACAAATGTTTTCATGGCACAGAAGAGCTTCGTTCTCTGGGATCCATTCCAACAGCCCTGGGTGGGGAGAAGGGGCTTTGTGGGTGGAGCCTGAATCCTAGAATCATATTTATTTAACAAATAGTGCTCCCAACAACCCTGTGAGGGAAGTATTATCATCTCTACTTTACAGATGTAGCCATTGGAGCCCAGAGAGATTAAGCAAGTTGCCAAAAGTCACACAGCTAGTAATGGTAGCAGTGGCAATTTGAACCCAGGCTGGCTGGCTCCATGTTTAGTCACCACGCTGTGGAGAGCTTCTTGGTGTAGAGCCTTCTAGATCACCCAGACCTGTATCTTTCAGGCTGTTGAACCTCAGAGTCTTTCCCTCCAATGCAGCCTCCTACAGAGCCGCAACCCACAAAACAAAAATAAGCATTTCCAAGCAACACCTGGCCATCCCCAGTCTGAAAGGGAACAGCCAACTTCCCACCTCTACCCCCCAGCCAAGGTCTCCATCCAGGTTCCTCTCTTCCCTTGGAGCACCCACAGAGGCCCTTGGCCACTTTTCCTTAATATTTTTGTATGGAGATGTAACTGACATATAACATTATATATTAGTTTCAGGTGTACAGCATAATGATTCCATATTTGTACATACTGCAAAATGATCGCCACAATAAATGTAGTTAACATCCATCACCACACATAATTACACATCTTTTTTCTTCCTTGTGATGAGAACTTTTAAGATCTATTCTCCTAGCAGCTTTCAAATATACGACACAGTATTATTATTAACTATAGTCACCATGCTGTACATTACCTCCCCAGGACCTATTTATTTTATAACTGGAAGTTTGTACACTTTGACCACCTTCACCCACTTCACACACACCCCACCCCTGGCTTCTGGAAACCATCAATCTGTTCCCTTTTTCTATGAGTTTGGTGTTTTTTTTTTTTTCAAATTCCACATGTGAGAGACTTCCCTGGCAGTCCAGTGGTTGGGACTTCGCACTTCCAATGCAGGGGCGCGGGGAGGCGGGGCGCGGCGCTGGTTCAATCCCTGGTCGGGGAACTAGGATCTGCATGCCGCACGGCACAGCCAAAAAAAAAAAAAATTCCACATGTGAGTGACATCATATGATAGTTGTCTTTCTTTTTTTTTTTTGATAGTTGTCTTTCTTGGTCTGACCTGTTTCACGGAGGCCCTCCATGTCTTGCACCACTGTCTTTCCAGGTGCCCCAAACACCAGAGCCACCTTTCCACTCAACTTTCAAAGGGACCTCCTCATTTGGGGTTTTCTCCCGGGCACATTGCTGGACTGATTCTGCAGTTCCTGGAATTTGAACCTAAATGCCAGTGTTCGTCCATCAGCTGGTCTCTCTTCCGGCCAGAAGGAGAAGTGCAGGCCAGGGGAGGTGACTGTAGGTCTGGGAAGCCTGGAATTGCCCAACCTCCAGAGGGTCAGACCAGGGCTTGGCGGTGGGAGGTGGGCAGTCAGGCGCCCTCTGTTGAGGAAATAGATGGAGCAGTGGTGATGACATCAGGTCTGACACAAGGCCTGGGCCCCAGTCCCCGTCTTGGCTCCTTCCCGGTGGCTGGACCTCAGCCAGCCCCTCCTTCCAGACTCTTTTTTCTCTGCTGCCCCAGCATCTCCAGTGAGGTCGTGACAATGAGACGAACTCGTGAAGGGCAGTGGCCTGGCACATAGGAAGGCTTCAGGTGTTCATAACTGCTATTATTATCGTGTTGCTGTTGCTGCTGCTGTAGTTGTTTCTAACTGAATTGTAGTTGATTGACAATGTTGTGTTAATTTCTGCTGGACAGCAAAGTGATTCAGTTACACACATACATACATTCTTTTTCATATTCTTTTCCATTATGGTTTATCACAGGATATTGAATATAGTTCCCTGTGCTATATGGTAGGACCTTGTTTTTTGTTTGTTTGTTTGTTTGTTTTTGCGGTACGCGGGTCTGTCACTGTTGTGGCCTCTCCCGTTGCGGAGCACAGGCTCCAGACGCGCAGGCTCAGCGGCCATGGCTCACGGGCCTAGCCGCTCCGTGGCACGTGGGATCTTCCCGGACCGGGGCACGAACCCGTGTCCCCTGCATCGGCAGGTGGACTCTCAACCACTGTGCCACCAGGGAAGCCCAGGACCTTGTTTTTTATCCTTACTATATGTAATAGTTTGCATCTACTAACCCCAAACTTGTTGCCGTTGTTTTTAAGCACCTCTTCCATCAAAACCAAATACCCACGAGGCCTATGAGCCCTTTGTTTCTGGAATCACACTTTAGATCTGCTAGCAGCAGCCACAGCTCCGTGATAAGAAAATAATCCCACTCAAGCAAATATACTCATGACCCATCCTGAGCTCCTGACTCAGTTTCCCCACAGTCTAGAGAGGTATCAGGCCCTCCCTAAGGCCTCCAGAGCCCCACGTGATCTAAGCCTCACTACTTCTCTGTCCTCGTCTCCAAACACCTTCAATCTCACTCACTCTGCTTCAGCCACACAGGCCTCTCTGCTGTTCCAGCACTGTCCTGCCTCAGGGCCTTTGCACTGGCTGTTTCCCCCTGCCTGAACCACTGGCACTCCAGGTATCAACATGGCTGGCTCCCTCCTTCAAGCCTTTGCTTAAATGTTACCTTCTCAACCAGGCCCACCCCGACCACCCTCTCTGAAATTACAGCCCCTCCCTCACACTCGACCCCATCCCCACTTTTCTGAAACACTTACTACCCTCTCATGAACGACATCGTGTTTATTATTCCACATCTGATGGTGTGCTGCTCACGGATGTGTCCCAGATGCCCAGCACAAGCCTGGCACTGGAATAAAGAGAAGGCAGGCTGGAGGGGAAGTGGGGAACACCTTGATGTCCCTGACACCCCCCACTTCCCTTTTCTGTACCCCACCCCCAAGCACACGTAGCCCTGAGGCCGTAACCTGGGAGCATCCCCAGGAAGCCTTATTTCCAGAGCATCTCCGCAAAAAAGACGAAGTACACCACTTTCCCTTTCACCTCCCCACTCTTCCGGGATGGAAGTTGTCTCCCCCACCCCCATCCTCCCCTCCTCCACCTTCCTGAGCCGCTGAAATGAGACACTGAAATGTGGCAGAAACACTTGCGAAGAACCCCTGAGCAGGTGCCTCTATGATTTCTTTTCCCTCCTGAGCTAGTCAGAGCCAGGGCTAAATGTTCATTACCAGACCTACCGCATTCCGAACCAAAAATACCCTGTCTAAAACTGTCATTTCTTTTAAAAAATTTGATCATTTACTACATGCCAAATCCAATAGAAGCGCATTTAGATCCATTATGGTTTTTTTTTTGCTTTGTTGCGCCGGGTCTTAGTTGTGGCATGCAAACTCTTAGCTGCGGCATGCATGTGGGATCTAGTTCCCTGACCAGGGATCAAACCCAGGCCCCCTGCATTGGGAGCTCAGAGTCTTAACCACTGCGCCACCAGGGAAGTCCTTAGATCCATCATCTTGTTTAATCTTCATGACAACCCATCATTCTTAATAAAAACAACAATAATAAATGCATAGCCAGGCATCAGCCTAACATGTTTATTAACTCACTTAATCCTTGCAAGAACCCTAGAAGGTAGATATTATTATTCTCCCCATTTTACAGATGAGGAAATCAAGACACAGAGAGGTTACGTAGCTTGCCCAAGGTCACACAGTGGGGTTAGTGTGAAGCCAAGATCAGAATCCAGAGAGGCTCTTTCTAAAGTCCCTGGTGGTCCAGTGGTTAAGACTCCACACTTCCACTGCAGGGGGCACAGGTTCGATCCCTGGTTGGGGAACTAAGATACCGCAAGGCACAGCCAAAATAAATAAATAAAGTCTGTGCGCTTACCCACAGACTTATTCTATCCTGTTTCCCCGAGCAGGGATTCTAAACCCCATTTTATAAATGATGAAGCAACCAAGACCCAAGGCTCTTCCCACTTGTAAGTGTCAGAACCAAGATTTGATCCTGATCAGAACAGGACTGCAAATAAAGCGCCCATTCTAATGCACTGCAGCTGCGGGGTCCCAGTCCAACTCATGTACACATGTGCATGGAACCAGCTTTGAGCCCCTGGGAACTTACTGCCCAAGTCACACAATATAAAAGGCCCAAGGACTCCAGACAGAAAAGCCATCGATGTGGAAGAGCTTTGGAATCAGGATTGAGGAGGGTTCCCTCCTCCAAAGCCCTCGAGTGACAAAAGAGGAAGCAAAGGAGGAGAAAGCAGAAGTGAATTGGAACCCAACTCATTTCTAAAACCCACATATATATTTCCCAGCATCGCAGGCAGGGTGTGACACAAAACAAAATCCTGTGCGGTCATTGGGTGCAGGGGACCCTGGGGGAGCAAAGTGTCCTCTGTGCCCCTAGACGCACACTTCAATGAAGCCCCCCACCCCAGGCCATTCCCAGCAGCAATCGTGATGTCTGAGGGGTTCTTTCTTCCTGACCTGCGGATCCCATGCTGGGAATCACTGCGCAGATGCCCCTGTAGCTGTGCATGGATGGGGCATCCCCTCCCCCAAACCTCGCTGATGATAGCCCAACGTGGAGACAAGGCGAATGGCTGTTAAAAAGGAGCTGAACAGGGGCTTCCCTGGTGACGCAGTGGATGAGAGTCCGCCTGCCGATGCAGGGGACACGGGTTCGTGCCCCGGTGTGGGAAGATCCCACATGCCGCAGAGCGGCTGGGCCCGTGAGCCATGGCCGCGGAGCCTGCGCGTCCGGAGCCTGTGCTCCGCAACGGGAGAGGCCACAACAGTGAGAGGCCCACGTACCGCAAAAAAAAAAAAAGGAGCTGGACAAACACCTCGTGAAAAACCAATCATGATTTTTCCTCTGCTGCCATTAAAGAGGAAGAAATAGTGCTCTATGTGCATTTACGGAAAGTGGGCTGTAAAATCCTCAAGTGCGAAAAGCAAGTCATAGGAGGAGGAGTCGAGAACAATGACGTTATGTGTTATTAACACTTACAGTAGGGGACTTCCCTGGTGGCGCAGCGGTTAAGACTCTGCCCTCCCAATGTAGGGGCGCGGGTTCGATCCCTGGTTAGGGTACTAGATCCCACATGCATGCCGCAACTAAGAGTTCACATGCTGCAACTAAGGAGCCCGTGTGCCGCAACTAAGGAACCCAAGAGCCTCAACTAAGACCAAGTGCAACCAAATAAATAAGTAGATAAATAGATATTTTAAAATAAATAAAACAAAAACATCTACAGCAGTAGTTTCACTGACGGTCACACCAAGGCATGTGAGACATGAAATTATGTGACTGGGTTAAGACCAGCCACCTTTCTTTTAAAGGAAATGGGATAGAATGGAATAGACTGTCATAGAACAAAACAACAGAATAGACAACCCCAGCCAGCATTCCTTATAATAAGCATCATTGCATAAAACTTCGTTCTACCTATATTCCACTGTCCGTGTGTACTGGGTTACAATGCAAAATCTATTTTTTCATTGTGGCTCATAGCTAAACAAAAAGTTTGAAAACCCCTGATATGGAACATATCTAAAAGAAAGGACCCAACGAACCAACAGAGTTTCCCTCTGAAGAGAAAAGGGAGGCAGGCAGGGGCTTTATTTTACACAATTCTATACTATTTGGTTTTTTCTTTTTTAAACAATGAGCATGCATTGCTTTTGCAATAAAATAAAGAACTTTTTAAACCTTTTAGTAAAAATAAACATCGCTGCCTCAGTCTCCAGGAAAGAGGCTGTGCTGTTTGAGCTGTCAACAACTTTCTGATGTGAAAAAGACCAAATCCCTACCCCGAGGGGCTGTGCCTCCCAGCAGGCTATAAGGGCCTCCCTGGTTTTTTTCCACGTGTCCTTCTCTTCCCCTCCAGAAAGCCACAGGATCATCCAGAAAAGGAGACACGCCTTAAGCTGTCGCCCTCCATTTTCGAAAATGGAACAGGCACACCAGTTTGGGGGCTGGATGGCCGGGCAGAGCCCTGGTGATGCGTCTGCTAGCTGGGGAGGCGGCTGGAACGCCCCCTCGCCACACACAGGCCGGTTTTCCTGCCATTTAGAGCAATAGGAGGATATCACAGACTGTTAGGAAAATCAACAGACCCCCCCCACCAGCCCTGCCTGCCATCCCCACATTGTGTTTTCAGCTCAGTGTTATATCATAAGTATTTTCTATGTTGATAAAGAGCTCTCATAACTCCTTCTTCTAAATGCCTCTTAAGAGTCCACGAAGGGGTTACAACAGATGCGTCACGCCCAGTGATTCCTATCACAAATCTCAGGGCAGTAGATATCACTGGGCACTCAGACTTTCTTTCCTTGTTTTAGGATTAGTTCCTTTGGGCAAATTCCCAGAAGCGTGATCACTGGAAAGGAAAGTGTAGGCCTTTCCAGCCCCTGAAACACTCTGTCAAACTGCTTTCTGAAAGGGCTGCGACCCACACCTTTTTTTTGTTTGTTTTGTTTTTGTTTTTTTGCGGTAGGCGGGCCTCTCACCGTTGCGGCCTCTCCTGTTGCGGAGCACAGGCTCCGGACGCGCAGGCTCAGCGGCCATGGCTCACGGGCCCAGCCGCTCCGTGGCACATGGGATCCTCCCGGACCGGGGCACGAACCCGCGTCCCCTGCATCGGCAGGCGGACTCTCAACCACTGCGCCACCAGGGAAGCCCGACCCACACCTTTTTAAGGAACTGCAGGCTGGCATGATTAAGTCACCACCACCTCTGACTCCTGACGTGAAACATCTGTGACCCAGGCGCCCTGTGTCAGGAAGTGACAGCAGTGCAGGAAAGAGAGAGACTTCCTCTCCTACTGTGGGAACTGGCCACGACCTGAGCCACAGCAGAGTGGACCCTCACCCTGGACAGTCCTCGAGGACTCCAGAGGGCAGGGAGGGCATCACTTCCTCTCCTTCCACAGTGGGAACCTGGAACCCAGGCCCTCAGCATCCCAAAGCCAGGGCTGGGAGGATGGACTTCGTCGGTAGGCTGTTACCATGAAGAATGTGGTCCAGAGCATGTTCTGCTGGTGGCTTAGTCAGGTCGGCTGCTATACCAGAATACCACAGACAAGATGGCTTATAAACATCGCACATTTATTTCTCACAGTTCTGGAGGCTGGGAAGTCCAAGATCAAGGGGCTGGTAGATTCTACATCTGGTGAGAGCCCACTTCCCAGTTCTTAGATGACTGTTTTCTCTCTGCGTCCTCACATGGTGGAAGGGTTGAGGGAGTTCTCTGGGGTCTCTTTTATAAGGGCACTAATCCCATTCACAAGGGCTCCACCCTCATTACCTACTCACCTCCCAAAGGCCCCACCTCCTAACACCATCACATGGAAGGTTAGGCTTCAACATATGAATTTGAGGGGGACACAGACATTCAGTCGTGGGAAAACGCTGGGCAAGGAAGACAAGGCCTATGGTTTGTCCAGATGGGGCAGATGGATGGGTGGGGACACAGCTCAGTGTCGGCTCTGGCTTCGGGGACCCCGCAGACCCCCACAAGGCCTGGGTCCTCGTGGCTGAAAAGCTGCAGCTTCCTACTTCCAGGCAAGACCCTTGCACACTTCTCTAAGGGTTGGCAAGGAGGAAAGGAGGTTGCACTTTCCCTGTGTGACACCCCCCCTTCCCAAGGGTATGGAGCCCTCCCCAGCTCAGTGTTGGAGGGGAGAGATTGAGGACAAGAAAGAACAAAAAGAAGGGCTCTGACGAAGCCCCCAGCGGTGTGCTTGTTCTGAGCCCTTCAGCGAGTTACTTAGTATTCTCACAACCGCATCAAGCCAGGCGCCATGTTCCCGGCCGAAACCTATCACCGGCTGCCCAATTAGGATCAAGACCAAACTCTCACCATGGCCTTTGATCTCCGAAGCCTCCAGTCCCCACCTCCAGCTTCCCATTTTCTCCTTAGGGCATCGCTCACTGAGGGTGTGTAATTACCCATGTGGTTAAGATATGCCTTCTTGTTAAATTCATTATGGACCGTTACAAACAGCTTCCCCATCACCTACTTGTGGTCCATCTGATACCGTCTATGTATCCCCACGCCTTCCTCCACCACTGGATTTTTTAAAAATAAACTTTAAAAAAGAATAATTTTAGGGAATTCCCTGGCGGTCCACGCTTTCACTGCCAAGGGCCCGGGTTCAATCCCTGGTCGGGGAACTAAGATCCTGCAAGCCGAAAGGTGCGGCCAAAAATATTAAAAAAGAATAATTTTAGTTTTACAGACTGGATTGTTTCAAAGCAAATCCTTGACATCATATGTCATCTGTAAACACTTTGGGTTGAGTCTCTAAAAGATGAGAACTCTTTTGAAAAATATAACCACAAAACTACGATGTGCCCCCACCCCTCACCCCAAAATGAACAACTTCTGAATTTCATCCAATGTCATCCAATCTGGGTTTATATTTCCCTGACAGTCTCATAAATGTTTTTAAAAGAATCTGGTTTGTTCGAAACAGGATCCTGTTCACAGTGTGGTCAGCACGTGGCACTCAGCTCATTTGGCCCATAGTAGGTGCTCAGTAAACACTTGCTGGGTTACCAAATGAGAGGAGAAAATAATCAAAACGACAGCTCACATTTTCAGAGTACTTCTCAAGCTGGGCCCCATGCATTTTCTCATCTGTCTAACCCAGGCAGCCGTACCAAGAGGTGATGCCTTTTGTTGTCCCATTTTACAAAGGACAAAACTGAGCCCAGAGAGGTGAAGTGACTTGCCCGAGGCCACACAGCGAGGATAGAATAGACCAGTGAAGAGGGCGTGGGGCGCTATCTCACTGTGCCAAGTGCTACCCTTAACCTGACAACAGCCCTCAATCTGCAGGTGAGGAAACTGCTGGGCAAGGCTGGCCTCACCCACACCCAACTGTTCCCCAGCAACATGAAGACAGACAGGCACTTGGCATGATTTTCAGGGCCAAGAGTTAATCCCCTCTCCACCCTAGACCCCATCGGTGCCCTGCAGAGGGATTCCTAACCCACTTTCCCTCCTCCAGGAGGACTCCAGGAACATCCTCCTCTGGGCCCCTGAAGGAGAAGCAAAGTCATCTCAGGTTGCCCTAACCCTGTTCGGTCATGCAACAGATATTTATTTCTCATCAATAGCTGCCAGTCATTGTGGCAGGCCCAGGAGAACAAGTAATGGCTGAGACCAAGTTTAAGTCCAGTGGGGAGAAAGACCTTAAAGGAGACCACCAAATGCATTT
Source organism: Lagenorhynchus albirostris (assembly GCF_949774975.1). NCBI lineage: Eukaryota > Metazoa > Chordata > Mammalia > Artiodactyla > Delphinidae > Lagenorhynchus > Lagenorhynchus albirostris. The sequence goes on from NC_083109.1 coordinate 58,939,681, forward strand.
ATAATGGTCAATGGAAAAAGGGTACGAGGGAAGGATGTAGAGGCTCTAGGTGCATCTGGGTGGGGTGGTCAGGGAGGGCTTCCTGGAGGAGGTGAAGCCAAGGCTGATTTTTTTTTTTTTTTTTTTTTTTTTGGCTACGCTGCCACACAGCTTGCGGGATCTTAGTTCCCTGACCAGGGATTGAACCTATGCCCTTGGTAGTGAAAGCACAGAGTTCTAACCACTGGACTGCCAGGGAATTCATGGTATTTTTTTTTTGAAGTATAGTTGATTTACAATGTTTTAGGTGTACAGCAAAGTGATTCAGTTATATATACATATTCTTTTTCAGTTACATATATATTTTATATTATATATTCAGCTATATATATATATTTCTTTTTTTTTCTTTTTCAGATTCTTTTCCATTATAGGTTCTTATAAGATACTGACTATAGTTCCCTGGGCTATACAGTAGGTCCTTGTTATCTATTTTCTGTATAGTAGTGTTTATCTGTTAATCCCCAATTCCCAATTTATCCCTCCCGCCCTGGCTGAGTCCTCTTATTATTTATTTTGAACAATTTTAATTAACTAATAAAGTAATGTTAACAATAATAATTCTGAATAACAATAATAATGGCTAACAATTATTGGGTTATATCATTTTGGTGTTTTACATATGGCATCTCCTTTCATCTTTACAATAACCTAATGGGTAGAGACTATTATAAACCCCATTTTATAGGTGAAGGAACTGTGGCTCAGAAAGGTGAAGTAATTTAGCCAAGTCAAAGAACTCAGTAGGTGGTGGAGCTGGGATTTGAACCTAGGCCAGCTTCATCACAGGATACAGCCTCTGATTTTAGTCTTTCGTTTCTGCCACCCTGACAGGCTGCTTGCTGGACCTCAGCCTGGGACCTCAAGGCATCATTCAAGGTCATGTCCCTTCTCCAATCTCAGACCCTAGGTCCATTACAAGGGGTCAGGGATATGACCAGTCTTCAGAGCCACAGGCCTTGCACAAACTGTGCTTGGCACCCAGCTGCTAGCCTGACAGGCTCTGCAGTTGAAGGAACTGAGTTCAACTGTGGCTCTGGGGCGTACTAGCTGTGTGACCCTACGCAAGCTCGGCAGCCTCTCTGAGCTGCTGCCTCTGACCCTGAAAAGTGCAGATGACCGTGGGGCCAACCTTGTGGGGCATTCCAGAAGGAAGGAACAGCAAGAAGAAGGAGATGGAAGCCTGCATTCCAGAAGGAAGGAACAGCAAGAAGAAGGAGATGGAAGCCTGCGGGACATGTCTGGGGGACCAAGTAGCCATGTCCCAAGGACCCAGGGCACGAGGTAGGAAGAGGTAGAAGCTAAAGTCGGAGAACTTTATGTCGGGGTGGTTTATTAAGCACTTACTAGGTGTAAGGGCTGGAGACACGGAGGCCCAAGGAGGGTGATTTTTGTCTGTTTTTTTCACTACTGTATCCCCAGTGCCTAGAAAAGTAGCTGGCAAACAGGAAGCTTTCAGTAGTTGATTTATAAATGAATGAAGGAACAAATCAAAGAATCAATGAGTGAGTGAGGAATTAATGAATGAGTGATTGAATCAATGAATGAGTGAGTGAATTATGAATGAGTAACTGAGTCAATGAGTGAGTGAGGGGACCTCCCTGGTGGTCCATCGGTTAAGAATCTGCCTTTCAATGCAGGGCACGCAGGTTCGATCTCTGGTCAGAGAACTAAGATCCCACATGCCGTGGAGTAAGTAAGCCCGTGCACCGCAACTAGAGAGCCCACATGCTCTGGAGCCCACACATCACAACTAGAGAGCCCGCGCACTGCAACGAAGCAAAGACCCAGCGCAGTCAAAAAAAAAAAAAAGAGTGAGTGAGTGAATGAATGCATATGTGTTCTGACTGCAGTCTTAGTGGAGTAGCTGGGGAGGGAGGTGGATACAAAGAAGAAATTACTGTTCCCTGGAGGGTAGGAAATCCAACAAAGCCTTTTTAAAAGGGCTGATGCTCAAGTCCAGTCTTAGGCAGACAGGGAGGAAGAGCATTCCAGGCAGAGGGCATCACATGGGCAATGGCCTGGCACGTTAACCATCGCCTGGAGTTCAGAACTACTGGGGCATAGGATGGAGGTGGGTGTAGAAAGAAATGGTGGTGGTAAGTCAGGGACGGGCCCGCAGGGTCTGGGATCAAGCATTTGAATACTGCCCTTATGTGATGAGTCAGAGAAGGTTTTAAGTAGGAAAACAGTGGGGTCAGATCTGACCATGTCTGGCTGCAGGACTTCCCCAGCCAAGACCCTTCACCCTTTCACTGCCTTCCACAGCAGGACTGGATCCCAAACACATACCCCCCACTCCAAAGGCTGAATCTTTCATTACCTGTGAAAAAAAAAAAAAATGCAGGTGTCCCAAAAGTATTTACCCAGCACCCTCCATGGCACAGAAATAATAGCTGGATTAACTATTTACTTCTGCCAGGTCTGGGGTCAGCCTTGGGTACATGCTATCTCATTTAATTCTCCCAACAGCCTGTAAAGTAAGTACTATTTCGGCCCCATTTTATGGATGAGGAAACTGAGCTCAGAGAGGTTTAAACAATGGCTGAAGGTCACACAGCTACTTGGGAGTCATTCTAGGCCTTGACCCTAGGCAGTCTGGCTCCAGAGCCCCTGTTCCTATCACCATTCTGAACTGAATAAAGCATGGGCCCTGCTTTCTGTCTTCAATTTGGGAAAGTAAACCACCACACTCAGGACAGGCACTTGAAAAAAGGCTGCCTTTGCCCAGCTGGCCTCAGCCTTACATCACGGCCTGCTTTGGTGCTATCAGCCCTAGCACGTTGTTGTGGCCCCTTTATAAGGGCCTGTAAGAGAAAAGCCCTGAGTTCTTCAGGCCCAGGAAAGCCAGACTTCTCCTGAACACTTGATTTGTTTTCATCTTTGGAACAGCGTGAATCTTGAAATTGATTGTGTTTCCCCCTTTGCTCTGGCCACTAGGAAGCTCAGACCAAATGTACATCCCAGCTCTGGAAGCAGAAGCATGCTTTAAGATGAGTGTTATTTTCTTTCCCTCCTATTATTTTTCACAGTTTCCTCATTAGAAAAAATTTCATTGCTCTGTTGATATCTTTGTTAGTTACTTCTCATTCATTGTGGCAAGAGGCAAGCTTACAGATAAATACATACACACATGAAAAATGAATAACAATCATACCATTAAATCAGTGTTTCTCAACCTTGGCGATATTAATATTTGGAGCTGGATCATTCATTGTTGTGGGCCTGACCTGTGCACTGCAGGATGTTTAGCAGTGTCCCTGGCCTCTACCCGCCAGATACCAGTAGCACCCCTCCCACCCCCGTATTGTGACCACCAAAGATGTCCATTGTCAAATGTCCCCGGGGCAAACTCTTCCCTGGTTAGGAACCTCTGCTATAGCCTGAACTCCTTAAAGGCAGGATGAGAGTGGTTTATGACAGCAACCAGGGCCTAGCTCAGGGCCGGAAGTTGGCAGGATGAAAACGGCTGGCTTAAGAGATGAACAAATGTCCACCCCAATACCTCATCACCCTTCTCCAGGTTTTCTACCCATAGAGCTCTTGCCATCTCAATTCTCATAGGAGCCTCATGGAGTCATAATTAGAACCCTGCTTTACAGATAAAGGCACTGGGGTCCAGAAAGGTTGAGTGAGTAGTAAAAGGTCACACAGCAAGTGGGCCACAGGGCCAAGAGGCACAGGGAGCGGTCACTGTGAGATAAAGGATGTAAGCTGGATTCTGAGGAGTAAGTCGGACTTGACTGGGCAGGTGGGATCCCAGGTGGGGGAATCTGAGCATGAGAAAGGCCCGTAGGTGGGCATTTGAACGGCTTCCTTAAGACTGGGAGATTCGAGAGGGAACTGAAAACCTGTATGTGGATGTTCATAAGAGCATTATTCACAATAATCTAAAGGGAAAAACAACCCACATGTCCATTAACAGACAGACGGATAAACAAAATGTGGTCTGTCCATACAATGGAATATTATTCAGCCATAAAAGGAATGAAGTTTGCTTCATGCTGTGACGTGGATGAGCCTTGAAAACATGATACTCAGTGAAAGAAGCCAGACACGAAAGGTCACATTTTGTATGATTCCATTGACGTGAAGTGTCCAGAATAGGCAAATCCACAGGGACAGAAAGTGGCTGCTTAGGGCTGAGGGGAGGGTGGAGTGGAAGGTAACAGCTAAAGGGGACAGGGTTTCTTTTCCAGATGATGAAAATATTCTAAAACTGTGACGGTTGCACAACTCTGTGGATACTAAAAGCCATTGAACTGTACACTTTAAATGGGTGAATCATATGGTATGTGAATGATGTCTCAATAAAACTGTTAGAAAATAAAGAGGGGGGGCTTCCCTGGTGGCGCAGTGGTTGAGAGTCCGCCTGCCGATGCCGGGGACATGGGTTCGTGCCCCGGGCCGGGAAGATCCCACATGCAGCGGAGCGGCTGGGCCCATGAGCCACGGCCGCTGACCCTGCACGTCTGGAGCCTGTGCTCTACAATGGGAGAGGCCACAACACTGAGAGTCCTGCGTACCGCAAAAAAAAAAAAATAATAAATAATAATAATAATAAAGTAAAAAGATGGAGTTGGGGGATACTCCCAAGGCAGAGGATGCAGGCTTCAGTGCTGGCTGTGCCACTGCCTGGCTACATGACCATGGACAAGTCACTTCACCTCCCAAAGCCTCAGTTTCCTTATCTGTAAGACGGGTACATCCATGACCCCCCATCTTCTACAGCTGAAGGGAAGTTGAAGGAGATAAAGCATGCGGCCGAGAGCCTGCCATTCGAGTGCTCCACAGATGTTAGTCACTGGACGTTATACTCTGCATGTGTCTTGTCCCGACCCACTTCTCATTCATACTCCAGAAGCCTCTAGAGCACCCATTCCAGGAATGGGGCAAGTCCTTGAAATCTGAAAAGACCACACAGGCTTTCTTGCCCTGGGAAGAAAATAAAAGCCCTCACTGTTGTCCTAGCCCCGGATCCTAAAATCAGGCAGGCCTTCTTTCCCCAGATTCAGAGGGCCCAGACTGTCATTTACAGTTTCAAGACACCAAATGACCCCAGTGATCTGCAAAGAGGTCCTCATGGCCCCCATCACCTGGGGCCCTCGAATCTGTGTTCCACCACCCTCCCCCAGTCCCCACTGCTCCTGGTGGCTTTGAGGACCTCAGGAAAGGCAAAGAGAAGCTGGCACTGACCCTGCAAAATAATCCAGCCTGGGTGGGATGGGGTGGGGAACCCCACAAAGAAGCAAGTGTTGGGGGGGGCTCATCCCTGTACAATGGCTCCTCAGAAACCTGTCCCTGGGGGGAAACAGAGGATCTCTATCAACACGGCCTGAGAAAGAAATGTCTGTATTCTTTTCGGACCTGCCCCCACAGGCTCCAGGCCAAGAATGTACAGCACAGCATCTATTAAGTTTCTAAAATTATGCCTAGGTTTGGGGGTTTGGCCAGGGCGAGGAGCGGGAAAGGATGTGGCGGGTGGGCAGGCAGGCAGGAAACCTTTAATCCAGCGCCTTGCACCCCGACCTGCACGCTGGGCAGCGGGAAGGGAGTGCCCTTCCAGCAGATGTCAAATTGGTCCTTAGAATCAAAAGCCCTTCTGTGCACAGCCTGGGCACTCAACCGTTTTTAAACATTGCTGCACTGCCTTCCCGGATTGTTTGAGTTTTCCTTGGATCGACGGAGTTGGGGGGAAGGGGATGATGTATTTGGGCCTCCCAGTTTGAGGAGTAAATGAGAGAAAGAAAACTCCTAGTGGTCAAAATCTAGAAGTGGGAACAGGGTTGCTATAGAGGGTTGTGCAGGCTGTGCACTGCACAACTGCTGAGGGTCCTCTTCTCAAACATGGAGTTACACTGTGTACACCCATTCGAGGTGGCCCATCATGTAACAGAAGGAGGACCAGCTGGCTCATGTGGTCAGGGCCTCATTCTTGGATGGAGCTGGGGGGATGAGAATCAGTGGCCAGTTTGTATATGGGAGTCAGAGCAAGACCTTATCACAAATGTCAATCCTGATGGAAATACTCAGACACCCCCTCATACAGATAACTAAATCTAAGGGGGAGGAAGGAAAAGTCAAGGGGGTAGGAGCCCCCAAATCTGTGGGCTATCCTACCTTCCAGATATGGTTGCCAGAAAAAATAGAGGACACACAGTTAAATCTGAATGTCAGATAAGCAATGAATGGAAAATATCCCCAGGGCTAAGATCAAACAACAAACAAAAAAACAATGATTTTTTAGCATAAGTATGCCCCCAAATATTGCAGGGGGAAAATTACTCTAAAAAAAAATCATCTGTTGAGGGACTTTCCTGGTGGTCCAGCGGTTAAGAATCCACCTGCCAATGCAGGGGACGTGGGTTTGATCCCTGGTCCAGGAAGATCCCACATGCTGCGGAGCAACTAAGCCGGTGCGCCACAGCTACTGAGCCCGCGCTCGAGAGCCCGCGAGCTGCAACTACTGAGCCCGTGCGCCCAGAGCCCGTGCTCCGCAGCAAGAGAGGCCACCGCAATGAGAAGCCTGCGCACCACAACGAAGAGCAGCCCCCGCTCGCCGCAGCTAGAGAAAGCCCCTGCGCAGCAACGAAGACCCAGCACAGCCAACAACAACAATAAAAAATCCTCTGTTTCTCTCACAGTCAAATTTAACTAGGCATCACTATTTTTCTTTGCTAAATCTAGCAACCCTACCCCCAGAGGGCATGCCTATAAAAACTCTTTGCCACCCACCATTGCCTGGAAATAGCTGTTGAAACAGCAGCTAATTAGGAGCAACCTTCGCCCCAAGCCTTTCGGCTGCTGAGCACCAGCCAGGTTAGGAAGCGTGAGAGCACTTCCCCCCACCCCCCCCACGTCATCGCAGTGGCCTCTTCCTCTCCTGGGGGCTCTGAAATCACCACCTGGCCTGGCTAAGAGGTTTCTCTGCAGGTGGGTGCCCAGCACTGCGCCTGTCCGTGGGGAGGATGGAAACAGCCTCGAGCCAGAGGATCTCACAGCACTGCCCACGCGGCTGAAACTGGAGGAGTGAATCTTGTATAAGGCCTGCACAGTAAGTCAGACCCTGTGACCCAGGAGCCAGGGTGGCCTCGGACTCTGGTGTACTCTCATTCATCTGAGATGGGCTTGCCCTGGGGGTCAGGCTTGGGGGGCCAGTGCTCAGGTCAGGGGGTAGGCCCCTCCCAGGCTGTCCCCCTGGGCTTTCTGGAAGGCAGGTAGAAAATGAGGAAGAGCGCTCTGCAACCCTCGGAGGTTTCTGTGGGAACGGCTGGCTGACCTCTTGTGGGGCCAGAACCAAATGCACGTGACCAATGGGCAGTGGAGCCAACCCAGCTGGCAGGACACTCACATGCACAGGAAACCTGGACAGAAAGTTACCCGAGGCCCAGGCAGGACGGACCTGGATCTGGAGCGCGGAAGAGCCTTGGCAGACAGCAGGAGGGTCTCCCCGGTCCCCCACTTCCCCCCCAGCTCAGGACTGGCCACCAACTTCCCCACCCCTGCTCCCCACTCCGTCTGAGACCCTAGAAAGGGTGGGGAGGCGATGAGGGGCTGAAATGCCCCAGGGATGAGTCAGCCCTGTTTGGGAGCAATTCCACTCTGCTAGCCCAGAGGTGACTGGACACCATCTGGGAGCCTCCCTGTGGCTCCTGAAGACTTGTGAGTCCCCTCCCCGTCACCCCAGAGTCCTGTTCCCTATAGAGGCACAGAGGCACCCGATCCCTGTCCCGTGTGGACCGTAACCGGAGACTTGAGATGCCTTCTTCCCACGAGAGGGCCAGCCAACCAGGATCTTGACTCTAGTTTTTGTTTGCACTTCTGATCCTTGTTGGGTGGAAAGGGGAAAGACACTCACAAGGGCAAAGAGGCCAGAGCTCCTCTGTCACCTGGGAGAGCCCCCAGAGGGAGAGGGCAGTCAGGGAAGGCTTCCAGGTGGAAGTGGCACTGGCTGAAGCCAGGGTTCATTGCAGGGAGGAGGAGGAAGGGCACTATCACACAGAAACAGTGAGATGGAAGGTGTGGCACACAGGCAGACTCAGCAGGCAAGTAACCCAGGGCCACTCAGGCTGGTGGAACTAGGGCATGGGCTGGGGGATGGGGGTCTAGAGAAACGGCTGAACAGAGAGAGCATCCTGGAAACCAGGATCTGGACCCAGAGAGCCAGCCTTGCCCTGCCATGTGCTGCCAGATGACTTGGCAAAGCCACTTCACTTGCTAAGCCTCAGTTTCCTCATCTCTAAGATGGGAACAATGGCGGAGATGAACATCGCTGATCTGCGGGGTCCCTTTGCTCCCTGCAAGGCCCTGGGGTCCGCACGTTTACCGGCACATCACTCATTCCCATGACACCACTAGGAAACAGGGGGCACTCTTATCCCCACTGTACAGATGGGGCAGTTGAGGCTCATGCAGGCTCAGAAAGACATCCCAGGTCCTAAGGTTCGGGATTCGAACCCAGATCCAGCGATGTGAGGCCCAGGTCTGAACTGCCCCTTGGATAGAGGGAAGGGGGATGCTCTTTGGGATATGGGCGCAGTTGTCTCTCACTATACTTTTTCCTCCCTGGGGCGGCCATAGGAATTAGCACAAACTTGGGTGGCTTAAGAAAGAAAGAGAGAGAGAGGAAGGAAGGAAGGAAGGAAGGAAGGAAGAAAGGAAAGGGAGGGAGGGAGGGAGGAAGGAAGGGAGGGAGGGAGGGAGGGAGGGAGGGAGGGAGGGAGAAATTTATTCTCTCACAGTCCTGGAGACCAGAAGTCCAAAATCAAGGTGTCTGCAGGGTTGGTCCCTTCTGGAGGCTCTGAGGGAGAATCTGTTCCCTGCTCCTCTCCCGGCTTCTGGGGGCTTCCAGCTGATGACGTTCAGGACATCATACCCCAAAATACTGCACCTAGGCATGCTGAATACCTTAAGCAGAAGCAGGAATATCACCCTGATCTTGCCCTTCTTCCCTCAAACAGGTGAATAAAACTCCCATGGGAGAGGTACCCTCCCTGTACCAGGAGGAAGGGAGACTTTCTTATCACCGGGACGGGGAACTGGGGATTGAGAAATCTGAACAAAGTTTGTTAATCTCACCTTTTCCTAGTTATTTCTCCACTTACCACCCCAAACCCAAACCCCTTTGTCTTGTCTTGTTCATTCTTCACACATTTGCTTGTTTCTTTGTCTCTAAGGTATAAAATCTTCCTGCTTTGGTCACTTCTGGTCCTCATTCTCTTGTAAAGACTCCCATGTCCAAGTGAAAATTCAATCAAATGTGTTTCCTTTTCTCTTGTTAATCTTTGTCAATTTAACTTCCAGACGCAGCCAGGGACCTTAAAGGGGTTGACAAAAATTTTTTCTTCCCCTCACGGCAGTCCTGGAGTTTCCTTGGCTTGTGGCTGCATCCCTTTAATCTCTGCCTCCATCATCCTCTGTATCTGTGCCCTCTCTTCTTCTTATAAGGACACTTTTCATTGGCTGAATTGTTACGGTCTCTCATTGGCTGGGCTGTTGCTGGACAAGGAGAAAAATCTTCCTTCCTCCTGCTGGGGTAGTAAGGTAGTAACTTTCTTCCTGTTGCAGATGCAAGGTACTTCTCTTCCTGTTTGGAGTCTACAGACAGCAACGTGTGATGGGGCTTGAGAGCTCCCCCTTCCTGCCTTCCTGCCTTCCACTTAAATGAGGTTTCATTTGGTCCTCAGGGTACTTAGGGTGATGGAAGTGTTCGAGAACTAGGTAGTGGTGCACAACATTGTGAATGTACTGAATGCCAGTAAATTGTTTACTTTAAAATGGTTGATTTTATGTTGTATGAATTTTACTGCAATTTAAAACAATAAAAATATGGGAATTCCCTGGTGGTCCAGTGGTTACGACTCAGCGCTTTCATTGCCTGGGCCCTGGTCGGGGAACTAAGATTCCACAAGCCGTGCAGCGGGGCCAAAAGGGAAAAAAAAGCAATAAAAATAAATGAGTGAACTCGATTTGAATGATATATTTTTTAACCCAGGCTAACCAAAGTGTTATTATTTCAACATGTAATTGATATAAGAAGTTATGAATGAGATATTTTACATTCTTTTTTCCATGCAAAGTCTTTGGAACCCGGTGTGTGTTGGACACTGCACCACAACTTAACGCAGACCAGCCACATCTCAAGTTTCAGCAGCCATGTGGGGCTGGCGACTCCCTCGTTAGATAGCAAGGCCCCAGAAAGAGGGAAGCCTTCTGGCTTCTTCAGAGGAGCCACCGGAAAGCAAACCTTTCGCTGCAAAGCCCCACCCCCACCCCCGCCTATGTAACTTCCGTGTGTGATTCGCTCATGGAGTGTCTAGGGTCTTGTCTGCTCTGGCCAGTCCTCCCTCCCAGAGATGGGGAGAGCGTAGGGGTGGAATGGAGACCCTTCCCCCAAAGATATGTCTACCCAGAACCTGTGAATGTGATTCTCTTTGGAAAAAGGATCTTTGCAGATGTAATTAAGACTCTTAAGGGAATTCCATGGTGGTCCAGTGGTTAGGACTTGGCGCTTTCACAGCCGAGGGCACAGGTTCAGTCCTGGTCAGGGAACTGAGATCCCTCAAGCAGTGCAGCACAGCCAAAAAAAGAAAAAAAATCATTTAAAAAAATAAAAACGACTCTAGAGGTGAGATCATCCTGGATTATACAGGTGGGCCCTGTCAATTTGCTGACATTCAGTACATTCACAATGTTGTGCAGGCATCACCACTACCTAGTTCTAGAACATTTCCATCACCCCAAGTACCCTGAGGACCAAATGAAACCTCATTTAAGTTGGAGTCAGGAAGGCAGGAAGGGGGAGCTCTCAAGCCCTAGCACACGTTTCTGTCTGTAGACTCCACAAACAGGAAGAGAGTTACTACTTTACTACCCCAGCAGGAGAAAGGAAGATTTTTCTCCTTGCCCGGCAACAGCCCAGCCAATGAGAGACCGTAAGAATTCAGCCAGTGAAAAGCCACTACACTTCAAACTTCCAGCTTCCTCCAATGGGCTCTTTGTTTATAACAGCCCTGCCCAACTCCCCCTTCTCCTCTATGAAAGAATGTTCCTCTGCTTTGTTTCTCTGGACTTGCCTGTATTTTTTGCTATAACACACTTGTCACGAGTTGCAATCCTCTATTCCCCAATAAGCCAAACCCATTTGCTGGTAAAAATAAATGGCTGTTTCATTTTTAAAGTCCACAACCAATTAGCAGTCACTCCCCTCTCTCCCCAGTCCCCGGCCACCACTAATCTGCTTTCAGTCCCTATGGATTTGCCTATTCTAGTCACACAGCAGGGACTTAAGTGGCTACTTCATGCCAGTGGGTGCCCGGCTTCCAGGACGTCGTGGAGTGCTACCGGTTGGGGCCAGGCAACCCCCCGCGCCAGAGCCAGGTCTGTTCGCTTCACTCCCAGCATTTTATCCAGCACCCAACTCAGCCCTGTCACAAAGTGCATGCTCAGTAAACATATATGCTGGGAGAAATAAGGAACGAACAGGGACCCCAGAAAGAGAAGGAACTCTGGGAGCCCCATTCTGCCCTGGAGTCTGAACGGCCTGGGCAGCAACTCAGTGGAAATGGAGAGATGTGTGTGCGTGCGTGCGTGTGTGCCTGTGTGTGTATGTGTGTGGGTGTGTATGATATAATTTTTAAAATATATATATATTTGGTCTTTGCCCCATTCCTGGCAGAAAGCCCCTAAAATCCTTGGAATTTCCTCAGTGATAAGAATGTCTTTTGTATGCTAATGAGAACTCCAGGGGTCGAGGCTACAAAGCTTCAGGAGGGGAGCTGGTAGTCAGAAAAACCAGCCAAGTAATTACAGGGCGGGGACTTTCAGCCCCATCTCCTGAGAAAAGAGGCTGGAGATTGAGATCAATCACCAATGGCCAATGAGTTAATCACTTGTGCCTGTGTAATCAAACCTCAATAAAAACCCCTAAATAATGGGGTTCAGGGGGCTTCCAGGCTGGTAAACACATCCATGTGCCGGGAGGGTGGCACACCTCCCAACTCCAAGTGGACAGAGGCCCCTGTGCTTGGGACCCTTCAGACTGTATTTCCCTCTTCATCTGGCCATTCATCTGTCCCCTTATAATGAACTGTAAATATGTAATAGTAAGGATAGCTCTTTCCTGAGTTCTGTAAATCCTTCTGGCAAATAATCAAACCTGAATGAGGGATGTTGTGGGAACCCTCAAATCTATAGTCAGCCGGGCAGAAGTGCAGGTAGCCTGGGGATCCCATTTGTGGCTGGCGTCTGAAATGGGGGCCGTCTTGCGGGACTGAGTCCTTAACCTGTGAGGTCTAATTCTAGTTAGTGTCAGAACTGAATTGCTGGACACCCAGCTGGAGTGCGAGAATCAGAAGGTGTGTTTGAGGGATTCCTCTGGGCTTCGTTGCATGGATGGGCTGAGAGCAAGATGACTTTGTTGCTGGTAATGGACACGGGTGATGCCCTTGCTTCCAGATGGATGGAGTATTTCTGGGGGGCTGCCCAGGGCTGAGAGCCGGTCATCACCCTGGGCTCAGAGGAAGAAGCTCCAAGGGAGCTACACGGTGAAAGCCAGAACCCCAAGGGTCCTGCACGTCACGTGAATGACAAGTGCTTTGCTCTGTGGTTGAGAGGCTGCCAGCGAAGCCCCCTTCAGGGGCCAGGCCAGCAAGAGAAATAGGAGAAGTGAGCAGAGTGTAGTTATAAGCACGGGGCATTCTTAGCTATATTTCACTCTCCCACTTTTGAAGGTGATATGGGCAGAGGGACGTTTTTCTTCTGTAAGAAAATCAGCAGCGGAAGTATGAAGACGTAAGGAACCAACCCTCAGCCTCCTGTCTGGGAGACGGACAACAGGGAGCAGAGGGACTGGGGCAAACTGGAAGGCAGGGCCGTCTAAAGGGTGCGGCAGGTACTGTCAACAGCGCGTATGATGCTTCTGCATCTGTGACTTTCTACCTGAGGTTTTTCTCTTGGGCCAACTGGCAGTGCCAGGGAGCTAATACCCCGGATGCAGGTTTCTACCAAGAACAGACAGGCGCTGGCAGGAGACACCCCAGTTCCCTGGCCCCTCGGGCGGCAGATGTCCCCCAATGTCCCCAGTGGGATTGCACCCCAGCTGCCCACAGCAGTGACTGCTCGCCCACACCCAGCACCCTGCGCTAGCCCCTTCCTTCCCGCCTCTCTCCCCATCTCCCATCAGTTCTTCCTGGGATCCCCTCCCTAATAAACTACTCGCACTAAGATCCTGGCCTCAGAGCCTGCTTCTGGGGCAACTGAAATTTAGGTAAGGGACTGAGGAAGGGACCAACTGTTCCTTAGCTGCAGCCAGTGTTTGCTGGATGGGAAGGCGGGCCCTGTAGTGCAAGACCTTCCAATTTTTTTCAAAGAGAAACCAAAATCCAGACTTTCCTATGAAACCTTCTGAGTTCTCATTGCCAACTCAAATTAAACAGTACAGAACAAAATAAAACAGAACAAAACAAAACATGTCTGTGAGCCAGCCCTGGCCCTCGACCTGCCAGGTCAGAGCTGCTGGTGGCGGGTGGAGGAGGCACAGAAAACCGTAAGCAGTGGGGACTTGGTCAGAGGGGCTTTTTGGCAACCCGCTCAGGCGGCCTGGGTGGGGACAGGCGGAGGAGGCCCGCGGTGGGCCGGGCAGTATGGCCTGTTTACGAGACCCCAGCTGGAAGCATCTGGAAAGCCCTGCGTGGCCGCCCGTGGGCCGGGAGTAGACCCAGAGTAAACAATCAGTCCGAATGCTTTTCTAAACACGCAGACCCTGAGCTGCCTGCAGCCTCCCCAGGCTCGCCAGGCTGAGGAGAAATCCCAGGACCCCTCCGCCTGCCTGACATCTAAGCTCAGGCCCAGGAAAAACAAACTCAGGGCAGCTGGAGTGCCCCGAGGGGGCAGTCGCGAGAGAGCCACTTCTCGACCCCATGCCTGTGAACTCCTTTTTAATTCTGTGCAGATGGAGGAGGCTGTCTTTACAGATTTCCATCTCCCTACAATGCCCACTTCCTTCCTCTTGCAGAGAAAACAAAATGGTGTCTCTCGAGATTGCTTTTGCCCCATTTCACACGGTTATTTAAAGCCATCGCTTTTCTGCTGCCTTCTCAGGATTTAAATTAAGAATACAGGGTGTCGAGTACAGGCGGGTGATGTAAAATTTGGGTCCTGTGTGTTTATTGTTCTACAACCAGCCAAACCCTTCTGTGCCTCTTCTAAATTGTTTAATACGTTCAGTAGATTTTCAGTTGGAACTATATTCCGTCAGGGGGAGGAGAAGAGAAATTCCTGAAAGTAGACCTTTAACGGGCTCCCTACGAGCCACATATTTTATATATCTTTAACTCATGCAATCCTCATCAGGACCCAAATAGCTGGATAGCATTGTATGATTAAGATATCTTTTGGTTGCAAGGGACAGAAACCTACATCAAAGGGAATTTACATGTTTGCAAAGTTCATGGTAAGGACCTCAGACATGGCTGGATCCAGGAGCTCAAATGCTGTCATGGGAATCTCTCCATCTCTTCTCTGCTCTCTTCCGTGACTGTTTCATTCTCAGTCAGGCCCTTCTCTTATGGTTGCAAAGATGGTACCCAGCAGTTCCAAGCCTCCAGTCACCAAGCGACACTGGTGGAAAGAGGATACCTCTTTCCCAAGAGTTTTAGCAAAAGTCCCATGACTGAATTTCATTGGTCCAGCTTGGGTCATGTGCCCATCCTCTGACCAATCACTATGGTTAGGCTGATTAAGGAAAGTCCCAGAATTTAGGACTTACTCCTCCAAATGGTGTGAGTCAGTTCCATAATATTGGGTTGCCCAAAAGATGTTAAGATGTTATGGAAAAACCCGAATGAACTTTTTGACCAACCCAATACTTGTGAGAAAAATCTCATTACTTTCCTAAGTCTGATGAAATCGGGATCTGATCCCTCTTACCAGGGGCGCAGGCTTTGGCCACTCAGAAGCTTGTTTCCCCAGGTAGTTCCCACAAGCTTCTCCCAGATAGCCTGGTTCCATCCCCCTATGGCCCCAGGAGTAGACAATATCTCTTACCTTTGCTGCCAGATCTTCCCTTCCTAGCCCCACCCCCGGCTCTTGGAGCTGAGTTGTGCACATGACCAAGGCTGGCCATGGTGACTGCTTCAGTAATGAGCATGTGACTTAAGCTGAGCCAGAGACGAAATGTATTGTATGATTTCCTATTCAACAAGAGGAATCTCCACTAGGCTGGTGAGATGGAAGCCTGGCCTATGATGCACCATCTTTGCCAGCAGATGGTGAGAGCCCACCTGAGAATTAAGCCCCCACAAAGGAAAGCAGAGTCAAGAGACAGAGACAGATCCCCAACAACCTGCCTGAGCCCCTGGATCCAGCTGTACCTGAAGCTGTTGCACTCCTGACCTTCCGGTGACACAAAACAATACATTTTGCTTCAATGTAAGCTAATTTCAGTGGGATTCTGTTATTTGCAGCTAGATGAATCCTGACTAATGTACTAGACTTCCAAAAAACCAAGGCCCGTTGATTCTCCACTGGCCCAAGACAAACACAGCCCTTCAGAACGCAAAGTTGGTCCTTGAGAGGGATGGAGGGAGGGAAAATATCTCTCGTTCTTTTGTGATGACTCAATAGCTAAAAGAAGCCCTGGTTCATTTCTCAAGCAGGTTATCCTGGCTGACAAACATTACTCATTCCAGCCCCAACGAACCCTGAGGTTGGTGTGGCCCCAGAGAACTTGCTATACTCTAAGCCTCCACAGATTTTCCACATTCATGTGAAAGCCTGTCTGTGTCATTGCTCCTTTCTCCTCCAGCTCAGAGTCCTGGGAGCTGGGTTTTCTAGAGCTCCAAGAAAACACCTTACAGAATGTCCAGCCAAATCAACACCCCAAAAATGCTTACAATGCACAAGAGGCCACCGGGGATCTTGCCTCTACAGAGAACGCCCAAAGAAGTTGTTCTTGCCCCTTCTTACCGAGTGATGGGCTAGCACAGGACTTCAGAAGCGAGGAGGCAGGTCAGTAGGGGCCAGACGAGGAAACTCTGGCTGAGCCAAAGAGGCAAGACTCTGGGTCTGGAAGGACCCAGGGTGTATGGGAAGATTCTCAGTTGGGGAAATCAGACATGACTTCATCTTACGTTAGGTTCCCAAGATGGAGCCCGAGACGGGGATTTTGGTGCATGTGGCTTTTTGAGGGGGAGGTTCTCAGGAGGAGGTGGTGTCATTCCCTCTGGGCTGGAGCGGAGCGTGGGCAAGATGGATGTGAGTCACTGGCCACCAACACTCACGGCAGCTGGCATACAGCAGCCCGGTAAAGAGGATTTGGGCAGCCCCTTCCTTCCTCCCCGGGACCACACACCCGCTTTCAGGGAAGGGTTACACCTGGCGGGGATGGGGATTCACCAGTGACGGCATAGCGCAGCGGTTGAGAGCCCAGAGCCTTGGGGGCAGGCAGAGCTGGGTTCGAATCCGGGCTCTGGGACACCTCAGGCACCCATCGGGACCTGCAGAGGTGCGCAGCTAGCTCCCAGGACCAGGGCGGATGAAGCATGATCGTGTGTTAGGTGCCCCTCCATCCAGAGCCCAGCGTGTGGTGGGTGCCCCGCAAGTCTTGGCTTTGTACACATCTCTGAGTGTCCCGGGCCGGAGGGCCGTGGTGGAAGTTCTGGGGTGTATGGGGGGCGCGGGGGGTCTTCCTGTGCCTTCCCAACACCTACAGACACTGACCTTCTACGTGTGCCAGGCGTTACCAGATCCCTGGCTTTTGGGGTGTCTAAACCTTCTTTGTTGGGAATTCCTGGCTCCCCACTTTCCTTCCCACTCTTAGTCCCTCTGGGTAGAAAAGTACCCTGATTGGCATGAGAGTCAGGTCTGGAACACAAAACTGGAGGTGGGTGGGGTGATTCTAACAGAGGAGCAACTCAGTAAGAGATGAAGGAAGTCTGGTCTTAGCCTTAACCAGAATTGCTTCAAATTCTCCAATGACCCCTAAGACCCGGAGGACAAGTCCCAGCCCCTCATAGGTCATGCTCAAGGGGGAGGTCTCTTGGGCCTCGGTGCTCACCAGGGCCCCCTCCTGTACCTTGGCTGCTCAAAATACCTCTCCCATTGTTCCACATGCTCCTGTCCCTGGGCCTTTGCATGTGCTGTTCTCTCTGCCTGGAATGCCTTCCCCTCCTTCTCCAGGGCTACTTGTCCTTCTGCTCTGGCCTCAGGCCTCCCCTGACTCCAGGAAGCCTTCCCTGACCCCGGCTCCTGTGGGTGGGCCCCTCCTTCCGTTCCCTTCCCACCTCCCCACCCTGTGCCATCTCCCTCCTTGTTCACTTGCCTCCCCAACAAGACGGAGCAGCCCAGCGGGCAGCTGTCAGCCTTGAGTGACTTGGTGTTGGCTGTGCCAGATACAGTGTAGGTGCTCAGGAAATAGGTGTGGCATGAATGAATGAAAGCCAGCGAGTGGGGTGGGCGGCCCCCCTTGGCCAGTGACGTCAGGTGCCGCCACAAATTATATCCACTTATGTTGCACCAGGCAACACGCTAAGCCAGTGACACTGTCCTCTAAGCTGACTTTGACCATGGTTTGTGACAGCCAAACATTCCCAGATACACTTATGTATAATATACACCCTCCCCACCAAATTAAAACTGGCCATTGCTTTGGATGCATGGATGACAGGTGCCATCCCACGAGTAGAAACAGCCATGATAACAACAATCATCGCTGCTCTGGATGTACCCAGCTCAGCTAAGCATCATCTGAGTTTTTATTATTATTTTCCCTGTTTTACATTTGTGGAAGCTGAGGCCCAACATGGTTAAAGTTACCTGCCCACAGCAGGTGGTGGAATAGGGATTAAACAGAAAACGAATGACCAGGCTACAGTTAACTGTGCACTGCATGGGGCGGTGGTGTATCAGTTTCCCGGGGCTGCTGCAACAAATTACCACCAACCTGACTTAAAACAACAGAAATGTATTCTCTCACGGTTCTGGAAGCCAGAAGTTTGGAATCAAGGCGTTACTGGGGTTTTGCTCCATCTGGAGGCTTTAGGGGTGAATTCTTCTTGCCTCTTCCAGCTTCCAGGGCTCCAGGCACTCCTCGGCATTCGGCGTCATCACTCCCATCTCTGCCTCCATCTTCACATGGCCTTCCCCTCTGCGTCTCTGTCCCTCAAATTCCACCCCCCCGCCACCATCTCCTTTCTCTTATAAAGACACCAGTCACTGGATTTAGGGCCCATCCTAAATCCAGGATGATCTCATCTCAAGATCCCTAATTTGATGACATTTGCAAAGACCCTATTTCCAAATAAGGTCCCATTTACAGGTACCGGCGTTAGGATGCGGACATATCTTTTAGGGAGTTACTATCACTGCACTACAGGTGAGCAGGAACAAGCCATCAGCTGCCCCGCGTCCACGGGGCTGAGAAAGATGAGGAGGGGGGCTTGCCCAGGGAGAGGAGAAGACGGGCAGGCACAGAGATCAGCAGGGACAGAGAGGCCACCAGGCTTCATTCCCCACTGGAAACCCCGTTTACAGAGGAGGAAGCGGCCAGGGAGGCTGCGAGGCCACACAGGTCCCACTCAGGACAAATAGCTGTCTCTGACCCTGTGATCCCTGGAGCCTCTCTGGACCCTCTGGGCCAGCATCCTGGCGCATGGGGTCCCTTGGACCGGTCTGGGGGAGGCCTCGCCAAGCCAGACCAGGCTGCTGGCCGGAATCCAGGTCCAAGGCAGACGCCGCCCAGGCCCTGCTTTTGGTTCTGCAAATACCACCGGCCCTGCTCCCTCGAGGACGGAGAGTCCGGCCCCTGTCCGCATGACCATGCTGTGCCCTCAGCCCCCACCAGCGGTCGGAGTTTTCCATGTGCCTCCCCGACCCCCAAAAGGCTGAATGCCTAGAATTCTGCAGGAATTCCCACAGCGGCCCCCACCCCCTCTGGGTCCCCAGTGAAGGAAACAAACGCCCTTTGTGGCCTGGGGCCGTGGATGGGGGAGGCCCAGGGCAGTCACTGGGGCTGTCATTCCTGGAGGTTTGCTCTTAGACAGGAAAGGATGGCGTCAAAATGGGCCCTATAGATGTTTGCTATGATTATGATATAAACACACAGGTATGTATGAGGCTACGTACCTACACGTAGAGACATACGTAGAGAGATATGTAACCCCGAATAAAAACTCACATGCAAATAGATACACAGATACATGGGCACCTCCGTGCACACACACACAGAGGCACTCACACACACACAAGTACACAGATACACACAATATAAAACTGGATGCACGTACGCCACACGCAGGTGTGCAAAGTGACGCTCACACACGTACCCACATGCGTGCACAGAGACACCAACCCACACAGGGGGACCATCCCAGCCAACCCTGCATCTGTCCCACTTGCTTTTCAGTACTTCCCCTCCCCCAGCCCCACCACTCCGCTGCCCAGCTGTGTATAAGACACATCTGGCCGTGACCATAGGCACCAGAGTCCTTCCTTGACTCTTGAGAGGCGCCTGTGTCATCTCTCAGGTTATAACCTGCTGTCACACACAGGCTGGTTTCTGTCTGTCTGACCAGACACCCCACTGCTGGGCCCAGAGTCTGGTTTCAGGACTCTCAGCTGCACAGCCTGGGACCCTTCTCCCCGCCATCTCCCTGCATCCCCCTCTGCTGGGCCCCATTTCCCAAAGTGGGAAACGAAGCCCAGGTCCCAGCAGCCTCTAACCCCACTCCTCTCCCCACTCCTCTCTCTGTCTCTCTCTGTCACACACACACACACACACACACACACACACACACACACACACACACACACACACACACACACACACACACACACACAGGGAAAACAGATCACAAACCCAAACTGCACTAGCTCCCTCCCACCTCCCTCATCCAGATTAAGGATCAGTGTCACCAGGGTGACACCTTTTGCCATCAGTGCCCAACCCCTGACCCTGTAGACTGAAACCTTTTGTCTGTGGGACCACAAAGGGCATTTCTGACCCAGGACTCCAGGCTTTTTACTCTCCCAAGGCCTGTGCTGTGGGCCGGCCCCCAGCATTGCCACACTGGGAAGAGTGGATTCGGGGCAGCAGCGCAAAGACCCTGGGTGTTTCTGGAAGAGGAAGCAGGAGGGCAGGGAAGAGCTAGACAGTGAGGCCATCCAGGCGGGGTCTCCGTCCTCCCTGAGCCTCAATGTCCTCATCTGTAAAGGGGGTAAGAACAGCACCATCTGCACTGGGCGTTGCTTGGGGCTGCCCAGGTTGTGCCCCTCCCCACGCTTGAAGAAATTTCCACCTTCATGGGTCTCAGTGGGAGAAAGCCCTGCTTCCCACTGGGGACGCTGAGGATGGCAGCCTGGTGTTTTGTCAGCCTCCTGGCAGCTAGGATGCGGGCACGTGCCCCTGGCTGGGGCAATCAGTACACAGGTCCCAGAGTGGCACTAGTCCCACTAAGAAATAGGGATGGGAGCTCCACCACAGGGACAGGGTGGCAGGGACACCCACCCCTGGGGCCAGGCCTGCAGCCGTGGGGCAGAACCCCATCTGAAGTTTCCAGGCATGAGTTTGCTGCCCACTTTCTAGACCGTAGTCAGCACTGGGGCTGAGTTCTCCAGTTTTCTTCCTTTTCCAAGAGATTCCTTTCAGCTTATATCAGCCGGGTCTGTTTCTGTTGCTGGCTGCCGGGTCCAGGGCTCATCACAGCCCCCTAAGACTGCTGTGGGGAGTGAGTAGAACAATCCACTGGAGGACTCAGCTCCGTCACCTGCTAGCCGGGCACCTCAGCACACCACACTCCCTCTCTGGGCCTCAGTCTGCTCAGCTGTAAGATGGGCTGATAATAGTTCTCCACCCCATGTGACATAATAAGAAATAGATAATTCGTCTCTGCCCCCAGCTCCTGACACAGAGCTCCTAAAACCCTTGTAATCTCCTGAGTGATAGGAGAGCGTTTTGTTCTAATGAGGTGGCTCTTGGCGGGCACCCGGGGTGAGGGCTGGTCACCAAAAAGGCCAAACCATGATTAGAAGCTTGAAGCTTTCAGCCTCACCCCCATCCTCAGAGAAGGGAGAAGGGCTGGAGATCGAGTTAATGATCCACCATGCCTACATGATGAAGCCGCGATAAAAATCCCCAAAGTATGGGGCTCGGAGAGCTTCTGGGCTGAACACATTCATGTGCTGGGAGGGTGGTGAACCGCATCTCCATGGGGACAGAAGGTCCTGTGCTCAGGACCCTTCCAGACCTTACCCTGTGTATCTCTTTATCTGGCTGTTCATCTGTATCCTTTATCATATCCTTTCTGATAAGCTGGTAAATGCAAGTGTTCCTGAGTTTTGGGAGCCATTCCACCAAATTATCAAACGTGGGCGGGGGTTGTGAGAACCTCTGACTTTGTGGGCAAGTCAGACAGAAGTAGGGGCGCTCTGGGGAGCTCCTGTGGCTGGCATCTGAAGTGCGGGCAGTCTGCGGGACCGAGCCCTAACCTGTGGTCTGATACCCAACTCCAGGTAGGTAGTGTCAGAATTGAATTGAATTATATGATACCCGGTTGGTGTCTGGAGAATTGGTTGGTGTGGAGGAAAACCCCACATATTTGGTGTCAGAAGTGCTGTGAGTAGACAGCTTTCTTTTATCCTCATGGGGATGGTGTGAGCATTAAATGAGATAATGCAGGAAGAATTTGCCATGGGTAGCATTTGCCTTAACATGGTAACAGCAATGATTTATTTGGTTTTTATGAAATAAGGACCGAGTAGGGGTCCTCAAATTCAGAGAATCTGTAGATCTGGATAGGAAAAAAATTACGTTTTTGTTTTCACTAGCCTGTAACTGAAATTTAGTGTCTAACTTCAATTCCTGAGGTAGCAACATCCATGGACCTGTGACTTTGTCACCAACAAGAATCGCAAGTATTTTTATATCCTATGACTGTCATATATATGACATAGCTGGCTTCTTTTGTAACCTGTGGGGGTTTTTTTTGCATTGAAAAAGACTATTCTGAATATTAAACTTAGTTATTAAAATACATGCCAAAAAATACATGCCAAACTGTTTAAAGGGACGGGTACTGATGTTAGCAACTTATTTTGAAATTTATCAAAAAATAAAATAAAATGGCTAGACAGAGTTATAGATGGATGGAGAGATAGAGAGATGGAGGAATGGAGAGATAGAGGGAGGGATGCATGGATGGAGAAAGGGATGGAGAGAGGGGTAGAGGGATGGATGGAGACAGGGATGGAGAGAGGGGTAGAGGGATGGATGGAGAGAGGGATGGAGGGATGAGGGATGGATGGATGGATAGATATAACAACATGCTATCTGGGCATTCACTGCTCAAGTCTTTCAACTTTTCTGTATGTTTGAACATTTTCACAATAAAATGTTGGGGGAAGATTTCTAAGAGAAAAGGATGAAACCGAGAAAGAAAAAGACATTCAAAGCCTGAAGAAAGAAAGAAGACTCATCTTAAAGATCATCTTTATCATTGAGTCCTTATCAAAGTCAGAGTATACAGAGAAGAAAATGAACAAAAGAAGCACCAAAAGCAGACACATAATGCAGGACTTAAGTAACTGTAACATTAAGGGGGGAAAATTAAGTTTTCCCTATAAAGGAAGTTCAATGTCTAGGCTGTATTGTCCATGTGATGCCCACTGGCCACCTGTGGCCACTGAGCAGTTGAAATACAACTGGTCAGGTCTGAGATGTGCTGTAAAATATACGCCGGATTTTGAAGACTTAGTACCAAAAAAAGAGAATGGAAAATAGCTCTGGAATATTTTAAAATATTGATTACATGTTGAAATGTTAATATTTTGGATATATCAGATTAAATAAAATATATTGTTAAAATTAATTTCCCCTGCTTCTTTTTTTTTTTTTAATGCAGCTATAAGAAAATTAAGATGACATATGTGGCTAAATTAGTTATATTTCTACTGGGTAAGACTGGTTTAAAGGAAGTGTCCACTGTGAAAATTCTGAGTTTACCAAGCTGCATGCATTTCTCTTATGCTGCTAGAATTCTTCTTCTTCTTTCAATGGTTGACCAGACATGGATACGCCAAGGGAATAATTGTTGCCCTTTGCTTACCTTTGGGGGAGTACCTGCTTTTTCCATTTTTCTTGTGGTCTGTACCTCTGGGAGATACGATGTCAAACTAGTGTTTAAGATATTTGGAAATAAAATAAAATCCTTACAAAATAAAAATATTTTTTAGGACTTCCCTGGTGGCGCAGTGGTTAAGAATCCACCTGCCAATGCAGGGGACACAGGTTCGAGCCCTGGTCTGGGAAGATCCCACATGCCGCGGAGCAACTAAGCCTGTATGCCACAACTACTGAGCCTGCACTCTAGAGCCCGCGAGCCACAACTATTGAGCCTGCGTGCCACAACTACTGAAGCCTGTGCACCTAGAGCCCGTGCTCTGCATCAAGAGAAGCTACTGCAATGAGAAGGCCGTGCACTGCAAAGAAGGGTAGTCCCTGCTCGCCGCAACTAGAGAAAGCCTGCGTGCAGCAACAAAGACCCAATGCAGCCAAAAATAAAAATAAATAAATAAAAACAAAATTTTAAAAATATATATTTTTTAGAAGAAATATCCAGTCTTAAATCAACAGAAATAAATTCAGGTACATCTTTCAGAACAAAACAAAGCATATTTTTGGAAGGGGTGCCTGGACCCCAGAAGGGTCCTCAGTGAATCAGGATGTCCGAGCTGGGTCCCCTGCCCTCCAGCCCTTTGAGAATCATGTGGTTTCTGACCAGGATCTTCCTGTTTTCAGATGATTCTGCCACAAACAGATGGTCATCACAAAAACATGAGGCACCATGTGACAGTCGCCTGGCCCTTCTTGTGGGCAGTGGCCCCTGCCCTGACAGGGGCAGGCACAAGGTTTAGTCCCTCTGGGCCCTGCTCCAGGGTAAGGAGACCTCGGGAGGAATCTGGCCAAAGTGACAGTGGCTCCATCCTCTGGCCAGAGAGTGGCATGGAGCTAAGTCAGGGTCTGAGCACCCTGGGTATTTACCCCAAAGGCAGCTTGGGAGGGGGGATATCTGGGCTCTGGGAGGTGGGGCCAGGCAGGGCCAGCTGTCACTATCATCAGCAACTTATTACGAGGCATTTCCTGGACTGGGGCTCCTCTTGTACTGCTCACCTCTCCAGGCCTGAGCCTTTCTCTTCCTTATTAACATATTGTAAGCATGTTCCAGGCGCTGTCACCAGACAAACATCATCTCATTTCATCCCTACTCATCCTTGAAGAAGGAGCTATCATCACATTTCCTAATTCACTGATAAGAAAACTGAAGCACAGAGAGGTTAAGTGACTGGTTGAAAGTCACACAGTCAGGACCCACAGTCTTGACAACCACTCTGTGCTGCCTCTTCGCGGAAGGGTCAGAAACCCAGGTGCTCCATTCCAATAAACAAATTCCTACTGCTCACCAGCATCTCTACCCAGGAGAGCTGCTCCTCCCCCAGGTGCCCCACATCCTCAGGGCATCACTACCCACCAGTCACCCAGCCAGACACTCAAGCCTGACAACGCTTCCTCCGCAGTCATAAGTGTCTCTGGCGTCAGGCCCTTTCTCTCCAACCCTTCCCCTCACTATCAACTGTGTGACCTGGGGCAAGTCACTTGACTTCTCTGTGCCTCAGTTTCCACATCTGTAAAATGGGGATAAAGATAGGTCTATTTCATAGAATCATCATGAGGTCAAAGTGATTTTTTTAATTTGTTATTTGTTTGTTTATTTTGGCTGCATCGCACGGCTTGTGGGATCTCAGTTACCCAACAGGGGATTGAACCCGGGCTACGGGTGAAAGCCCAGAATCCTAATCACTAGGCCACCAGGGAACTCCCACAGTGATTTTTAAATTAAGAAACACACACACGCACATGACACTGTAAATCAACTGTACCCCAATAAAAGTTTTAAAAAACCCCAAACCAAAAAACAAACAAACCCCACATTGTAAAGCCAACTATACCCCAATAAAAATTAACCACACACACAAACGCAGACACACACACATATATATAGGGGCTTATCATGACACCCGGCACACAGTAAGAGCTCAACACTAACTATCATAATTATCATCTGCATCCAGAGCTCGGCACAGTGGATGGGACACCAGAGACCCCACAGCAGATGTCTGGGAGGCCAGAGATGGTTTCCTGGGAAATTCAATCATGTCCCCCCCCAGCCAGGGGTCCTGTGGTGCTGTCCCCATGAGCCCGAGCATGAAGCATGAGCTCCTCAGGCTGTCTCATGAGTCCCAGCTGATGTCACCTACCCTCTCCTCCCCACAGAGCTCCCTCCAGTGAGCTGCTGCTCCCCCGCCCTCCCATCCCCCATGCCCTGCACAGGTGGCTCCTTCTCATGCTTCAGGGCTCAGCTCACATCCATGCCTCTCTGCCCCAGGTCACAGCACATGGCTCTTCTCCCTCTGGGCCCCACAATTTGTCAGTTTGGACCTGCTTGTCTGTTGACTGTCCCCCCACTGGAATGTTGTGCTGTAAGGGCCCGGACCTCGTCAGGTGCTCACAGCAGGATCCCCCTGGCAGGCACACCTGGCAGGTGTGTCAACAAGTGCTTGTGGAATGACCAAATGCTGGAATCAGTGAAGGAACAAATGGGGTCTGGTCCCAACGCTCATTTTGCAGCCTGGGAAGCCAAAGCGGAGATGAGGTGACATCACAGGTCACATACACGGTGGGTGGCAGAACCAGACTGAGGTTATTATTATGAAATATTTCATAAGGACAAGGGGGCACATGCCATGCAGACAGAGCTCTGGATGACTTCCTCTTTGATTTGCCACCAGCCCTGGTGACACAGGCAGCTGAAGGCTCCATCAATCACTAACCTTCATCCCAATCACAGTCACCCCTGTGCCAATGGAGGGACTGGCTGCGAGGTCTTTTCATTTGATGCTGGGATGGGGGTTCAGGATGCCCCCTCTGGCAGGCCACAAGAACACCCCGTGGGATGGGAAATCACGTCTTAGCATCTGAGTCACAGCCAGGGTGTAGAATGGCATCGCCGGTAGGCGTGACTCCATGACATCCATTCCAAACTCATCCCAGCCTGCTTCTCCCCTCCACACAGCTTGGCTGTATTCAAGTCGGCTCACTGGCAAGATGCTGCCACGGAGGAAGGAAGCAAGACCAGAGAGGACAGAGCTGGTTTGGGGTGGGCAGCCTGGACCCTTGTCCCTTGTGGAGGGAGAGAACCAGGTCATGATACCCAGAAGAGCCAGGCCCACTAGGTGCCTATAGTGCTGAGTCCTCACCTCCACCCTCATGAAATGGGCAGAACTGTTTTATCTCCCCAGATGCAGAAACAGGGCTCAGAGAGGTTGAGGGCTTTGCCCAGGGTCACACAGCTGGCCAGAATTACCTCGGGGCTGGAACTCCAGAGCCTTACACGCAGCATTCCAGCTGATCGCAATCCACACTCCACCACGTGCCAAGTGTTTAGAACACATCACTGCCTTTAGTTTTTTTTACGACAAACCTATGAGCTACATGCTATTGTTAGCCCTGTTTTACAGAGGAGGAAACTGAGGCTTGGATAAGGGAGGCCATTTGCCCAGAGTCCACAGTCGGGGGCTGACAGGGGTAGGATTCGAACCCAGTGCATCTCCAGGGTGCATGAGCTTCCCTCTGCACCCGACCTCCTCCTTCATCATCGACTCTTGGCTTCCGCACAGTTGGGCAGGAGCAGGCGGGCTGACCCACACTGTGACCTCTGGGCCAAGGACACGGGTCTGCAACCACCTTCCTGCCCCAGGACTGCTTTCCCAGGCCTCCGGCTCTCCTAGCATTTGTGTAACTGGTCATTTTATTCACTTGTATGGCCTCCTGCCTTGGCCCTGCCTGATCCCCCATCCCCAGGAGCCCCTTTGAAAGAGTAAACGGAGCTGGAATGAGGGACTGACGCTGACGGATGGACAGATAGCCAGACAGCCTGGAGGCAGATGACGACACAGCCGAGGGACCCAGACAGCTACGGTGAGTGTGAGAAAGCAGGTGATATACACGTGAAATGCTGGCGACAGATGTGAGCAAGGCAGATAAAGGAACCTGGGTCACTGCAGAGCAGAACAGAAATAAAAATGCGGATTTATCACCAGCTGGACACGGCCCCCTGGAGGCTAAGTGTGTGACTTTTAAAGAAATACCCTGAAAAATGGGTCTGGCTCAGCCAAGAGCCTTGGAAGCCTTTTCTTTTCCTAATAGCTGAGATATGATTCACATACCATACAGTTCACCCACTGAGTGTACATTTCAGTGATTTTTAGTATATTCAGAGTCGTGCAACCATCACACAGTCCATTTTAGAACATTTTCATCACCTCAGAAAGAAACCCCGTACGTTTTATTATCACCTCCCTGTTCCTTGTGCCCACTCCCCATAGCCTTAAGCACCCACTAATCTTTTTGTCTCTATAGATTTGCCTATTCTGGACATCTCCTATGAGTGGAATCATGTACTTTGGGGCCTTTTGTGTCTTTAGCATAATGTTGTCAAGGTTCACCCATGTTGTAGCACGTAGCAGTACTTCATTTCTTGGGGAGGGATAAATTAGGATTAACAGATACATACTACTATATATAAAATAGATAACCAACAAGGACCTACTGTATAGCACAGGGAATTCTATTCAATATTTTGTAATAACCTAAAATGGAAAAGAATCTGAAGAAGAATATAGATATATATAAGTATAATTGGATATATATAGAATATAGAATATATATAGGTCACTTTGCTGTATACCTAAAACTAACACAAAATTGTAAATCAACTATACTTCAATAAAAAAATAAAAATAAAATACTTCATTTCTTTTTATTGACCAGTAACATTTCGTGGTACAGATACACCACATTTTGTTTATCTACTCATCCGACTGACTGACAGGGTTGTTCCCTCCTTTTGGTATTACGAATAATGCTGCTACAAACCTCCCTGCACAAATTTCTGTGTGTTTCTACTTCTCTTGGGTCCACACCTAGGAGTGGAAGTGCTGGTCATATGGGAAAGAACCTTGGAATCTTCTTCCAGATTTAGAGATCCTCCATAAACACACAGGCAAGAAATTCTACAAATAATCCCAGCGCATCTTATGCAGGCTTCCTGCATGCCAGGTCCTGTTCTATATTCACTTGTAGAATCTTCACAGCAATATACTGATGAGACACTAGCATTATCTCAATGGTACAGACAAAGAAACTGAGGCACAACTCTGCCTGGCTCCTGAGAACCTGCTCTTAACACTAGACCAGAACAAGGTTTGTGATGGGTGAGAACAAGACCAAGGGCACCCGTGAGTCACACCCCAAGGACCTGAAGCAGTGGCTTCCCCTCCCTTCCTGGTGTGACCCCAAGGGACAAGCATCTCCCCCGGGGAGGAGCCCACTGAGGGCCCCCAGGCCTAGCCACACCCCTCCATCCTGGCTCAGATTTTTCAAAGGAGGGGAGGGGGTGGACTGGGGGAGATCTTTCCTCTGCCATCAGCGAATCTGACCACTTCCCTCTCCCCTCTCCCCCACGTCAGGACAATGGTCAAAAACTCGGTCCAAAAGCATTTAGTGAGCACTTACTACATGCCAGGCACTGTGCTGTGCACAGAAGATCCTGCCAGCAGCAAAACAGACACAACCCCTGGAGCTGACACTCTAGGCGGGAGAAAGACAATACACTGCATAATAATAAATATATACGGCCCCCATAGCAGCGGGTTCCTCCTGGCAACCGATACACGCACCCCTCCTCTGTCGCAGAACAAAGGACCCCATTCCCTCCCCACAGGGAATGGGTACAGCAGTGGGGTTGGCCAGGTGCCACGTGACGCACACACACACTTAAGCAGGGCAAAGGGGCACACATTGGGTCTGAAACAGGAAAGACATCCTCACACAAGGCGATGAGGCTGAGGGGCCTCTTTAGTTCCTGGTAAGGAAGTGTTCTAGGCCCAAGGCCATTCTATGAGGCCAAGTCCAGGTTAAAAGGCTGCACACTCAAGACCCCTTCCCAGCACAAGGCAATGCAGATCAAACCCAAACATCTACAGCTGGAGGCAAACGCAGAGATGAGCTTAGTCCAGGGTTTCTCAATATCAGCCATACTGACATCTGGGGCTGGAGAACCCTCTGCTGTGGAGGGCTGTCCCATGCACCGCAGGGTGTCGGCAGCATCTCTGCATTCTACCCACTAGATAACGGCAGCGCTCCCCACCCTGCAGCTGCAATAGCCATCCAAGTCTTCGGGGTTACAATCACCACCCCCACCAGTTGAGAACCACTAATCTAGATAAACCGTGTCCGATTACAGATGGGGAAACGGAGGCCGAGAGAGGTTAAAGAATCAGAACAGCTACCACAGACTGGGCACCTACCTGGTGCTGACCCGACGCCAAGGGCTCTAGACGTTATCACCTTGAATCTTCGGCACCATCCTAGGAGGGAGGCGTTACCACCTCCCTTTCACACATGCAGAATCTGAAGCTCAGAGAGGCCAAGGGACTTTCCCCGGGCCACACAGCAGGTGAGTGGCCATCAGAACAGGGCATCCCTGACTTGGGGTCCAAGCAGCCGCCCCCAAGAGCTGAAGGTGAGGTTCATTGAGGGAGTTTTGGTAAACAGGCAACAGCTGCTGGCAAATTCTTTCGTTCCATCTGTTGACATGTCTGTCATCAACTGCAAACATCTGTGGGTTTCCACCGGGGTCCGCTTGACTCCTTCCCGTCCCCGTGGTCTGTCAGGCATGCGCAGAATCACAGGTTTCCGAGCTGATGGGCCACCTTTGGCCTGTATTATCCCGGGTCTCAGTGGGCAGGTGGCCCTGGTGAATATGTAACCATCTGTCATAATAAAATCATAAGCTGTCAGAGCTGGATGCAGCCTCAGAACGTACCTGATTCAGCATCTGTGTTCTCCAGGCCGGAACTGGGGGCCCGGGGGTGAGGGGAATACCATGCTCAAGGTTACATAGGGAGCTGGGGCGGGGCCAGAAAGAGGACCAGCTGAGATAGAATGCACATACCATACAATTCACTCTCTCACAGCATACAGTTCAATGGCTTTTAGCATATTCCTAGAACTGTGCAACCATTCTCACAATTGAGAACATTCTCATCACCCTTCCCAAAACCATTGGCAATCACCCCACCCCACCCTCGTTTTCCTCCCCCAACTCTCCAAGCCCCTGACAACCACTAATTTCTGTCTTTATGGACTTGCCTATTCTGAATGTTTCATGTAAATGGAATCATACAGTCTCTGGTCTTTGGTGACTAGCTTCTTTCACTTCGCATAATGTTTTCAAGATTCATCCGTGTCTGTAACAGGAATGTCTGCATTCCTCTTTAAGGCTGAATAATATTCCATTGTATGGACAGACCACATTCTATGCGTCTGTTCATCCATTGATGGACATTTCCATCGTTGCCACTAGACTGTTTTCTTGGTAACTTCCATTGATCGAGAGCTTCCTATGTGCCAGCCTGAGCACCTGACTTGCAGACAGATCAAACAGCCCTGGAGGAGGCAAAATTTTTCCCATTTCACAGTCAGGGAAACCGAGGCTCAGAGGAGCCAAGGGACCAGCTCAAGGCTCCAAATCAGAGGTGTTCTCAGAGGCCCCAGACTGGCGGCCTGGGGGCCAACATGAAATGCACTCTGGTTTGGCCTGAAAAGCATTTCATAGTTGCTTGAATTAGCTGCAAACATTTGAAACTTCAGGGTTTTTTGTGTTAAAAAAAAAAAAGGATTTCTAGCTTCTCTTGAAAAAAATAATAAAAAATCACAAGATCAAGCCACACAGGGCCTGTCTTTCCCTTTCCAGGAGTTTAGACAGCTGCTGAGAGATGTGCTGTCCCCTCAGGACAGGACTGTGCTCTCTCCCATCCCCCGGCCCACCTGCTGGGTTAGGGTGACCCACCATCCAGCTTGCCCAGGACTGTCCCAGTTTTAAAACTGAAGGTACAGGGCCCAGGAAACCCCTCAGTCCTAGGCAAGCGGGATGGCTGGTCACCCTACTGGCCTGGAAGCCCCATCGCCTGCCAACCCTGCCACCCATCACTCCCCCCAAGACCCTTACACTATAAGTCACACATCAGCTTTGGTCCAGCGTCTGGTGTTCTCAGCTATGGTTTTCTTCTACCATTTCTCCCCCTGCCCACATTCTCCAGGCCCCAACTTCTCATGCGTCCTGGGCAAAATGAGAAATACAAAGAGTCTGAATTCTTCATTAACCTGGACTAACTCCATTTCAACTCTTGTCCATTCTGAGATGGAGGCCTTCCTGCTCTTATGAACCTCCTTTCTTCTATGAAACAATAGGGGAGGGGAGATCGTTGGTGAGGTTTTTAATGTCTTCATTAGGTAAAATAAAAAGTTAGCCATCTCATGTCCAACCTCAATTTTTTAAAATAAACTTTAAATTTTAGAATAGTTTTAGATTTAGAGAAAAATTGTGAAAGGAGCACAGAGAATTCCATATACTCATATCCAACGTCCCCTGTTATTAACATTGATACCTTATTATTTACTAAGGTCTGTGCTTTATTCAGATTTCCTTAGTTTTTTTCCTAAAGTCTTTTTTCTGTTCCAGGATCCCATCCAGGACACCACATTACATGTAGGTTCCTCTGGACTGTGACAGTTTCTCAGACTTTCCTGGCTTTTGATCACCTTGACACTTTTCAGGAATGTTTATCAAGTCCCTCAACTGGGATTTGTCTGATGGTTTTCTCATGATTAGAATGGGGTTGTGGGGGCTTCCCTGGTGGCACAGTGGTTAAGAACCCACCTGCCAATGCAGGGGACATGGGTTCGAGCCCTGGTCCGGGAAGATCCCACATGCCGCGGAGCAACTAAGCCCGTGCGCCACAACTACTGAGCCTGTGCTCTAGAGCCCGCGAGCCACAACTACTGAGCCCACGTGCCACAACTATTGAAGCCCACACGCCTAGAGCCCGTGATCCGCAACAAGAGAAACCACCGCAATGAGAAGCCCACACACCACAACGAAGAGTAGCTCCCGCTTGCCACAACCAGAGAAAGCCTGTGTGCAGCAACGAAGAACCAACACAGCCAAAAATAAATAAATAAATTAAAAAAAAAAAAAAAGAATGGGGTTGTGGGACTTCCCTGGCCGACGGACTTCCCTGGCCGTCCAGCGGTTAAGACTCCACTTCTACTGCAGGGGACACAGGTTGGATCCCTGGTCAGGGAACTCAGATCCCGCATGCCGTGTGGGTTGTGTATTTTGGGAGGAAGACCCCAGAGGTGAAAGGCCATTTTCATCACCATCATATCAAGGGTACATGCCCTGAAGATGACCTATCATGGTTGGTGGTGACCTTGATCACCTGGCTGATCGAGGTAATTAATTTGGAATTCTTTTGTGTGGGAAATTCATCTCTCCTCCAAATTAAAAAAAACTATCATATATATATATATGATATATATATATTTTAACTTTCTATCAGCAAAGCCCTAATCCTGGCTTCACCACTGCAGGCTCCAGCTGGCCATATGGGATTTGCCAGAGAGAGACAGAGCCCCCTCTGTGTGCCAGGCCTATGTGGGGTATTTTTATTTCACATAAAAGGGTGCTTTCTGGCAAAATGGGGCTCAGCCTCCCCAATTTACAGAAGAGGCTCAGAGAGGCGAATGGAGCCCCAGGTCACACGCTGTGAGTGGCAGCTGCTGGGTTTGAACCCACTTCTCACCTCCCTCCCCAGCCACCCCTGAGCTGGCTTGCTAAAGATAACTGCTAGCAGCAGGAAGACACCCAGGCCACGGAGGCGGGGAAATTATACCAGCCTGGATCCTCCGCTCTCAACCCACGGGGTCCCACCCACCCGCAGGGAGACATCCCACGGCGCGGACCTTCAGCTGCTGCTGCTCCGGAAACCTGGAGTTAGAAAATGGAAAAGGTCTGGAGATGAACCGCAGGACGCCCCAGCCAGAAGGGCGCCACCTGGCGTCGCCCCTCCCCCAGCGCCCTTTATACGGGGCCTGGTGGGCGCCCACCCACTGGGAGAAGCCTGAACATGTCTTTAAGGGAGTCTTGGCTTACTCCCCGGACCACATCCTGAGGCTCATCTTCATCATCCCCCTGCCTCCAGCGGGGCTGGGCTGGGCAGTGGTGAAACCCGGGGGGCTACTCCTGAAGGAAAGTCTGGGAGTCCTGGACCCCACTCTTGACCTCTAAGGTTCCCCTGGTGCCCTGGGAAATGCAGCTCAGGTTCCCCAGCAGGAGCACTGGACTGGGGAGTATCCTGAGAGGCTGATCTACCCCTTGGGAGAGCCCTTCCTGCTCTGTGGGCCTGGGGGTCCTCCTCTGTAAACTGGGGGTAAGAGCTGACTCCCCGGGAACTGCCCAGTCCCCTGCTTCCAACCCCGACGCAGCTGGCCCAGCCGCCTCTGACGGGGTCCTCTCGGCCTCCTTGGCGCGTCCCCTGCTCTCTGCCACCCCCTGCAGGTCATGTATGGAAGGGCAACTTGGCTGAAAGCACCCAGAAGGGGACTGAGAACTAGGTTTCTACACCGGCATTCCTGGGTTCCCATCCCGGCTCTACCACCTGCTAATGGAACCTCAAGTGTGCCACTGAACCCCTCAAAACTTAACCCAATGCTATGTCATTTATAAAATGCATATAAACAGGTGAGGAGGACATCTATGCATCTCTGTGGTAACATTTGCCCAGGAAATTATTGCCTGCAGCCTTGTCCACTCTGCATCCTCAATGCTATTGTGTCCACCCACCCACCTCTGCCCGGGCTGGGCCTTCATCCTCTCTCCTGAATCACTGCCTAGACCTTCAAGTGGCCTCCAGTCTCCACTTTAATCCACCCTCCTAACTCCACCCAGGGTTCTCTTTCTAAAACACAGACCTCATGAGTAACTCTCCTGCATGCAATACTCAGTGGTCCTCTATCGATAAAGTCACACCCTTCACAACATTCAAAACCTTTTCCCTCATATCTGTCAGAATGGCTATTATCAAAAAGACAAGAGAAAAAAAAAAGGCAAGAGATAACAAGGGCTGGCGAGGATGTGGAGGAAAGCGAACTCTAGTGCATAGCTGGTGGGAATGCAACTTGGCTCAGCCACTATGGAAAACAGTATGGAGTCTCCTCAAAAAATTAAAAATTTAAATATTATATGGTCCAGCAATTCCAGTCCTGGGTATATATCCTAAGGAAATTAAACTTACGGTAGCCAAGACATGGAAACCACTGAAGTGTCCATCGATGGATGAATGGATAAAGAAAATGTGGTGTACATATACAATGGAATAGTACTCAGCTATAAAAAAGAATGAGATCTTGCCATTTGTTACAACATGGATGGATCTTGAGGGCGTTATGCTGAGTGAAATAAGTCAAAGAAAGAAAACTACTGTATGATCTCACTTTATAGGTGCAATCTAAAAAAGCTGAATGATACAGAAAACAGATTGGTGATTGCCAGAGGCCAGGGGGGCAGGTAGGACTGGGGAGGCATGAAATGGGTGAAGGGGGTCAAAAGGTACAAATTTCCAGTTATAAGATAAATAAGTTCTGGGAATATAACATACAGCATGGTGATTATAGTTAACAATAATGTATTGTATAGTTGAAAGCTGCTAAGAGAGGAGATCTTAAAAGTTCTCATCACAAGAAAAAAAAATGTAACTATGCAAGGCGATGAACGTTAACTAAACTTATTGTGGTGTCATTTTACAATATATACATATATCAAATCATTATGTTGTATGCCTGGAACTAATACAATATTACATGTCAAATGTATCACAAAAAAACCCCAAAAAACAAAAAACCTGTTAGACTGGGGCCTTGTCTTGTCTCTGATCCAATCATTTACCATTTCTTTTTCCATCCTGGGCTCCTGCATATGAATCCACTGGCACCCTCTGCACCCCCTCACCCTATGGTGATTCCCAAATCTGGGCCTTTGCATGTGCTATTCCTGCTGCTGGAAGACATTGCCTGTATCTCTGTCCACTATTTGTCATTCAGGATACAGCTCAAATGTCCCCACTGCTGAAAAGCCTTCTTTCCTTCCCACTCCCTGCCCTGCCCTGCCCAGAGAAGAGTGGGTCCCTCCTTTGACTTGTCCTTCAGGCATCTGCTCGGGATCCACCTCCTCCAGGAAGCCATCCCTGACCACCCCATACCCCCAAGGTCTTGAGTTGGGATAGTGTGCCTTTGGTCTGTCTGACCTTGGGTACTGAGCGCTGTGAGGTCAGGGGCTGTGTCTGAGTACTCGGGTATCCCTGACCCAACCACGGCTCGGCATGGAGGAAGAAGTCAGTTGGGGTTTGGTGGATGGGTGAATAAATAAATGAATGAATGAACGAAAGAATTTGGACAAGCAAGTTAGAACTGGTGATCACAGGAAGGGTTCTTGAGTGCTACTTGGAGGACCCCTTGGCTTCATGGGAGGTAGAAAAGGCTTTGCTCTGACACAGATCATGGCTCCTTTGACCCCCTCTAAGCCTGTTTCTCCACAGGCAAACTTGGGAAAATATTAAGCCATTGCCCAGGTGGTTATAAGGATTGACTGGGATCACACTGCTATTGGTTTATAGCCTGGAACCCCAAAGCCTTATGTCAGAGCTCATGGGACCTTTAGGTGTTTAGGCTTCATGATGGGATTCTAGGAGGGAGTGTCCAGGACACACAGTGCCCCAAGTCTCCAGTGCCCACCCTCCACCCCTTCCACCCACCACTGGGCCCTCTGTGCCTAACACTGGCCACCAGTCTGCTCTTCCAGCTGAGCCCCAGGCGGGCTTTTCCAGGGTCTGGGCTTTAGCCTCTCTCGGCCCCTCAGTCTCTGCAATCCTCCCTGCATCCCTGCTCCCCCGGGACATCCATCAGCGTCTGGCCAGCTGCTGTCCAGAGCAGCCACTTCCGACCGGCCCCCCCATCCATCACCGCAGCCCAGGGGACTTCAGCCCAGCTGCAGCCATCAGCCCCAGCACCCACCCCGGGGCTGGGGTTCCCGGCAGCCTCTCTGCTTAACCCCAATTCTGGAAATGGACAGCAGCTGGGTGGGGGCGGGTAGGGAAGACCCTCCACTCCAGCTGTTAGGAGGGGACACCCCTACAACTGACCTGCTGACAGAGGCCTTTTGCAGGCCACCCAGTCAAAGGGAATAGGAGCCTGATTTTCACAGCAGCAATGACAGCTGACCTCTATTGAGTGTTTACTGTGTGTTCCGATCCTCCGCCAAGCACATTCCCTGCCTCTGCTAATTCAATTGTCAAAACAAAGACAACCCACGAGGGGGAACTTCCCTGGCGGTCCAGTGGTTAAGACGTTGCCTTCTAATGCAGGGGGTGCGGGTTCGACCCCTGGTTGGGGAGCTAAGATCCCACATGTCTCGCAGCCAAAAACCCAAAACATAAAACAGAAGCAATACTGTAACAAATTCGATAAAGACTTTAAAAACGGTCCACATCAAAAAAACAAACAAACAAAAACAACCCATGAGGTTGGTTCTGTTATCATCCCACTTCATAGGTGGGGAGACAGAGGTTCAGAGAGATGCTGTGACTTGCCTACAGTCACGCGGCGGGGAAGTGCCACAGCTGGGATTCAGACCCAGACTGAACGATTCTGGAATCCACGCTCCTTCTACCCTACACAGATGCCTGAGTGGAAGTACATGGAAGACAGAGGGAAATAAGGACCAGGGTGGAGGGGGAAGAGGGATTCCTGCTCAGAGAGGCATTCCTTGGGAGCTTTGAGAGATGGGCAAGATGTGGGTGGGCAGAGGACTGACGGGGATGTGTGCTTAGCAGGGGAGCACCTTGAGCAAAGGCATGGAGGTGGGAGCCTGCACCACCATCAGTGCAAAAGAGCGAGAGTCAGCGAGATACACAAGACACACACACAGTGTGAGGCTTGTAGGTGATGTGGATGTGTGTGAATGACTGCATTTGTTAGTGATTGTGACTGTGTGTGTGTGTGTGTGTGTGTGTGTGTGTGTGTAAAATTTTGAAAGGCTTTGAAATGGGCAAAAAAGATGACTGGTGTCTTGCCTAGTGCACCCTTCTGGGTTATCTTAGCCTTTCATCATCTTCAAGGTATTTCACACGATGTAGAAAAGCGACTGTAATGCAAATTATTCTCCTCCACAGAAATGCAAGTTACTTGCATCCGGTAGAGACACAATTGATCTCTGCCCTGGCACACTGACCAGTGTTGCACCTATTTGTAAGTTCATTTCAGCACTCCTAATTGCCTGCGTTTGTGTGTGCGTGCGCTTTTTAATCCTCCTTTGAATTGGCTGTAACATCTTACTAGTTCCCTCATAAATTCATGAGTCAAATAAAATCTTTGACATATGTTCAAAGATTTTATATTTGTATGAGAGTCCTGAGTTTCCTTTCTTAAAAATATGTTCCTTTACCAGGGCCTATGTGCCTGCCTGCTCAGGGGCTGCAAAGCCTGCACACCCCCTGCCCCCTGCCCTGGTGCCCCTCAGGCTCTGGCCTGTCCAGCTGACCACAGACAGTATGCCCCCCTGTGGGATGCCCAGACCAATCATGGTTCTTGTGACATTAGTCAGCACTTACTACACGCCCAGCACTGGACTGAGCAATTTAAATGTCTGAGATCGATTCTTTCTCCCAACACTGCTGTGAGGCAGGTGGTCTCATCACCCCCATTTGACAGATGGGGAAACTGAGGATCAGAGAGGTGAAAAAGTCAGCCAGAGAGAAAATGCCAAGGCCAGGATTTGAACCTCAGCCATCTGACTCCCGTGCCCATGGGTTCCTCCACTATCTACAAGTGAGTGGGTTTCTCTAGCTGCTCCAGCTCAGAGAAGGTAGGAACAAGGGCTCCCAAAGGCCAAGCCCCAGCCCTGCCACAGAGCAGTAGGGGAGGCTGTTCTTCAGTGGGGAGCACCTACTATGTGCCAGGCCCCAGCCAGGCACTTCACATGCACACTCCCACAGTGTCCTCACCAGAGGGAGGCAGGTCCTGCCTCATCCCCATTGGACAGAGGAGGAAACAGGCTCAGAGAGGTTAAGCAACTTGTCCAAGGTCACAAAGCAGAGCTGGGATTTGAACCCAGGTCAGTGTGTCTCCCAAGTCTGGTGCAGGTTCAGTCTGCCTTCCCCTGGTCTGCAGGGGGATCACTTATCCCAGCTGGGGTTCAGAGGGGACTGCAGTCAGCAGTGGTGGACATTGGTCCCCTCCCCGACCTGCTTCCTGCCTGGGAGATACAGACAGTCCCTTCAGAAGGAGCTGGAGTTCGGAGTGCCAGGTGTGCCAGACCCACCCTGCCCCCTTGTCCCAGAACGGTCTGGGGCCGCCCAATCAGATGAGACTGGGGCTTCGCTGCTGTCTGCATGCTCCTCCATGCCTCAGCCTCAGTTCCCACACCCGGAATCCTGCTCCCGCCACCATGCACAAGGCCTAGCTCACTTGTTAAACCACATAGCGCAAGGTTAAAAGGAGCCCGCCGGTGCTTCCTGTCTCAGTAAGTGGCACCTCCACCCACACACGAGCACAGCTGTTATGCGCGCCCATAGCACCGTGAACTCCTGGGTAACATGTATCACAGTTATGACTGAAAATCCCACGAGGTCCTCTCAGTTTCGCTGTGAACCTGAAACTGCTTCAAAAAATTAAAGTCTTAAGAGACAGTTTTTTTTTTTAATCCCATGAGAGTATCTACAAATCTGTCCCCAAAATACAAATCCATGTATGCACAAGGTTTTGTTGTTGCCATTGCAGCACTAATAGTATCAGCAAAGACTGGAAACAATACCAACGTGTACCAAGAGGAAACTGGTTGAATAAAATGGACATCCACAGAAGAGAGCGCTACACAGCTGTGAAAAGGAACAAAGATGCTCTTTTTTTTTTTTTTTTTTTTGCGGTACGCGGGCCTCTCACTGTTGTGGCCTCTCCCGTTGCGGAGCACAGGCTCCTGATGCGCAGGCTCAGCGGCCATGGTTCACGGGCCCAGCCGCTCCGCGGTATGTGGGATCTTCCCGGACCGGGGCACGAACCCGTGTCCCCTGCATCAGCAGGCGGACTCTCAACCACTGCGCCACCAGGGAAGCCCCCCAAAGATGCTGTCTTAATCCTGCACTGGAGTGATCTCCAGGATGTATGATTAAGTGAAAAAAGCAAAAATAGAATCCAAGGAGCAGAACTGTATATGCAAAGTATTCTATCTTCTGAATATGTGTGGGGTGTGTATACATTTGCTTATATTTTCAAAAAGAAACGATGGAAAGATAAAGCAGAAGCTAACAAAAGTTGTTACCTATGTGGAGAGAGGTAATTAGCCAAAGGGAAAGATGTGGAAGCTGGATTTCACTGAGTGTATCTGGTTTTAGAGTAGTTTGTAAATGCAAACTTACAAAACTGTAAAGCCAAGACAAAAAAAGCAATCCCTTAAAATAAAAATACCCAACAGAAATGAGTAAACCTGACTAAATGTCAACTTGGCAAACACACTAAGAAGGATTATTGGAAGTGACTTTAAAACAGCATTTTGATTGTACATCCCTAATGGGCTTTAACCTAAGGACCACAGAATCACAAAGAAACAGAAGCACAACGAAATCTTCAACAGTGCTCAGTTATCTTACAGGTAGTGATTATATCGGTATTATTAGGTTGAAACTGTCTGCTTTATAATATAGGATAAAGAAGATAAGAAATTGGATTAATATTGTTAGGAACAAAGATTTTCTGTGTAAAAATAAAAAAAGAGATACATAAAATCAAATAAGTTAACTGAAAACCTTGTAATCTTAAATGTGAATGATAATTATCATTGCCTCCAGCTTTAAGCCTAGATGCAGTGATAACCCAGTGGGAATGAACATCCCTAATGTCTAGATTGTGATTCCTAACTCCCATTTATTGCCAAAAGGAACAGCGCTCCTCTGAGAAACAGCTGATTCCAGGTAGAAAATGCATGAGATGAATCTGGGACATGTCATCCATAAATCAAGAAAACTGTCAAAGACTACAGAGGTCATGTCGAAAAGAAGCAGGGTGCAGGGGGAAGAGACTCCCATTTACTTGTGCTGGGTACGGTTCTAAGCACTTTACAAGTATTAACTCACCCTTAGGAAAATTACTTAACATCATTTAATCCTCACAATAAGCTTGTTATGAGATTTGTATGATTATGCTCGTTTTACAGATGAGCAAACTGAGTCCCAGACGACGAAGGAAATTGCCTAAGATCACGCAGCAGTTAGACGGCTGAGTGAGGATTTGAATCCACGCCCTTAGCCATCTTCTAAGCTGTCTCTTCATTAATGCAGGATGATCAGCATCAATGTAGAAAAGGAAAATAAAGAAAATGGCCCAAGGCTTGGTACAGGCCAGTCTGGGGATTGTTTAGAACCACAGAGAGTACCCCCAGTCCCTCCTTGTTGGGCCACCTGTGCCAGGGTGCTCAGAGGCTGACCCCAGTGGGGATCAAGGACCAGTTGTGATGTGCTCGGCCCCATACCCTGGTCAGCTGCAGACCACGCTCCCATAATGCTCAGCCTCCCTACAGCCACTCCTCACATCCTCCTGACTCTCTTGGGGCCAGGTGGGCTCTCTTCCTCAAGACCACCACTTCAGAGCAGCTCACCATTTACTTCCTCACAATGCCCAGCCAGGTGGGAATGGACATTCCCATTGCTCAGATGGGGAAACTAAGGCTCGGAGAGGTATTGAGCTTTCCAAGCTCATGGCGCTTGGGAAGAGGGTGATTCTGGCATCCGTGCCCTTGTCCCACCCTCTCTCCTTCCAACGAGTTGGCTCGTTCTCTTTGGAAGGCTGAGATGGGGTGCTGGTGGTCCATGCTGAGGAGCGAGTTACCCTCATTTTGGTGTGTGTCATCTCCCCAGCTTCAGCTGGGAGCTTGAAGGAGGGGTCTGCGTACATGAGCTTGAGGCAAGAAGGCTGCTTTCCCCAGAGAGAAAGGAGCCTGCCATCCAAAGCACCCTGGACATCTCCCGCCCTCCGTGTCCACACAGCCACTGCACCCAAACAGTCCTACCTCCAGAACACGCCTGGAATCTGTTCCCTCTTCACCTAAAGCCACCACCCTGGCCCAGGCCACCATCAGCTCTCACCTGGACTGTGGAAGCCTCCCACCCAGCGCCCCCCTCCCCGCTTCCTCCCTCGTATCCTCCAATCCATTGCAAGAGAGAAAGGGCAGATTCCAGACGTGTTTTGAAGGTGGGATTGACAGCATTTGTGACAAATGGGAAAATGAATATATTTCGTTTCTGCCATCATCAATGTGCCTCCCTTTTCTACCTAGGCCTGATTTTATTTCTTTTTAGGTAACCAGTAAGGTGGAAATACCAGGCTCTCCACAAGGCCTGGAGGCTGGGCCAAGCCCTCACCATTCCCTGCCCACTCTACCCCCCAGCCCAGCCCTCCACTTTCTGCTGAAGGCTGTTTAAGAGGCAGCAAATCAATGCTTAGGAGCAAGGATCTCACACTCTCTGCAGCGACTAAAAGGCAAGGAAGTAAAAGAGAGAATCGTTATAGCTTACAAGGGATTTAAGAGAAATACCAGCCAAATGCAATGTACAGACTTTGTCTCTTGATTTGAACCATTAAACACATTTAGAAAACAAACGGGGTCGGGTGGGAAGATGGGATTTGAGAGGATATTACAGAACCATGAACTTCTTGTAGGTGTGATGTGAAAGTGGTGATTAAAAGAAAATGTAGTTATTTCAGAAAGTTCACATCACAGAGATACATTCTGAAGAATTTATGAATGAAATGCTTAGATGATATGATTTGTGATGGAAGAATCCAGCGGGGAAATGGGTGGGGGCAGAGCTGCAACCAGATGATTTAGAGGAAGGTGCACCTTTCTCAAAAGATATGGAGGCTCCTTAAAAAACTAAAACTAGAGCTACCATATGATCCTGCAATGCCACTCCTGGCCGAAAGTCATAATTTGAAAAGATACATGCACCCCTATGTTCACTGCAGCACTATTCACAATAGCCAAGACATGGAAGCAACATAAACGTCCACTGACAGATGAATGGATAAAGAAGATGTGGTACATTTATAAGATGGAATACTACTCAGCCATGAAAAAGAATGAAATATGCCATTTGCAGCAACATGGATGGACCTAGAGATTATTATACTAAGTTAAGTAAGTCAGACAGAGAAAGACAAATATATGATATTGCTTATATGTGGAATCTAAATAAATTTGATACAAATGAACTTATATACAAAACAGGAATAAACCCACAGACAAAGAAAGCAAACTTATGGTTACCAAAGGGGAAAGGGGTCGGGAGGAGAGATAAATTAAAAGTTTGGGATTAACACATACACACTACTACATATAAAATAAATAAACAAGGACCTACTGTGTAGCACAGGGAACTACATTCAGTATTTTGTAATAACCTATAAGGGAAATGAATCTGAAAAAAATAGATATATATGTATGTATAACTGAATTACTTTGCTGTACACCTCGAACTAACACAACATTGTAAATCAAATATACTTCAATTAAAAAATAATTAGATATATACAACACTATGTATAAAATAGATAACTAATGAGAACCTACTGTATAGCACAGGGAACTCTACTCAATGATCTGGGAAGGAAATCCAAAAAAGGGGATATGTATACATATAACTGATTCAATTTACTGTACAGCAGAAACTAACACAACACTGTAAAGCAACTATGTTCCAATAAAAATTTTTTTAAAAATCATTAGAAAAAGATATACTTCACATGATTCCAGTAAAAGCATGGTGTCTAGAACTAGAGCAGCCTGTGGTTTACCGATGCTGAACATGGGGGGAGCACTCGGGCTGGGGACACTTATTGATTAAACTCTTATCCTGTTTACTCTTGTCTAAATCAGGGACGGATGTGAGGATACTGGAGCTAGACTGTGGAGTTCAAACCTTGCTCTGACACTTCTTTGCGTGTGACCTTGGCCAGGCACAGTCCCACTGTGTGCCTCAGTTTCCCCATCTGTCAAGGGGGGTGTAATAATGTCTGCCTGAGAGAATTGTGGTGAGAGTCACAGGAGTTAACCAGCATGTCACCAGCACTAAAGAAACGTTAGCTCTGATTATTGCTATCAGGTAATATTTGAGTGTTCCCATGATTTTTTTTTTCACATTTCATTTGTCTGAGCCGATCTGGACCCCCTGGGGAAGACACAGAACACCTGGCTTTGTTGTTCTTGTTTTAAATAGATATATTGAGCTATAATTCACATACCATGCAATTCCCCCACTTAAAGAGTAAAGTTCAGTGGGTTTTTCTTGTGTCATCCATCACCATAATCGGTTTTAGAACGTTGCCCCCAAAGAGGCCACTGCTTCAAGGAAGGAGTGGGGTAGTGACTCTGAGCCCCCTGTGACTTCTCTTCTGGCAGAAGGGGTGGGCTGTGGGGACCGCCACCTCCCCACAGCTCGTCTGGGGTGGGAGCAGCCAGCCCGTCCTGCAGTGTTCTTTAGGGACACCAGGGACCAGCCAGCCGGCCTGGGCTCCAGACCCACTGCATTTACTGCAATCATGCGAAGTACCTCTTTAGAGAAAGGTGACTGCAGACCTCTGTGCGGCTCTCTCTAGGTCGATGATAACCTGCCACAATTTAATTTCCTCCTTTTTTCTCAGGAGGAAGGGAGAGAGAACCACTAGCCAGATATGCTGGGTGTTAAAGGTGCAACAAGGCCCGTCAAGGGGCATTTAATGACCGGCCCCTGGAAAAGGGGGGCAGCCAAGGGATCAGAATGGCTCTGGGGCGTCTGGCCCAGCAACTGGGGAGCTGGTGGCAACATTTATCGAATGAAGGGAAGCAAGCAGGAAAGGGGAGGAAGAATCTGGATCTCCCACCATCACGAAACTCTCGCCAGGCTTGAATAGGATTTGACAAACCTTCCAGATGAGACTGAGCTGGGCTCAAATCTTGGCTCCTGCCTTCGGGCCACATGGCCTGGGGCAAGTCACACTGCATCCGGTCTCCTGGTCTGTAAAATGGGCTGTAAAACCTGAAGGGTCCGTGTGAGGGGGCAGGTCAGAGCACGCCCAGCATGAGGCATGGCTCACGGTAGGAGGTCCATGCACAGTGGCCTTGACAATGATGGGTGTTAGTTCCCCTCCCTGGCTGCACATCTTGGGGAAATTCCAGCCCAGGGAGTACCTGTAATGGGGGTGAAGGAAGCAGAGGGGCTAGAAAGGGCTAAAATAGGGAACTATGGGTAAGGGGGTTTCCAGGCTGAGCAAGAAGGGAGATTCTGGTAGTTCAGGGGCATGGAGCCCATCACCCCTGCCTGAAACCCGCCAGGCCTCCCCAGTGCCATGCTCACAAGTGCCGTCCAGGCCTGGTCCACCCCTCGGTCCCCTCCTCCCACCACTTCTTTTCCTCCCAGACGCCCTGGCCTCTTTGGTCCCCCCTCAAGCCTTTGCCTTGACTGTTCTCCCCACTCCCCCGCCAAACAATGCATTTCCATGACTGTCTTCTTTGCATCCTCAGATGAGGCATCACCCTGACCCCCTCTCTCACGTAGCCCCCACCCCAACCTCCCCGAGTCTCTATCACATCACTGGTTAGAGCATTTATCTGT
Organism: Lagenorhynchus albirostris; assembly: GCF_949774975.1. Taxonomy (NCBI): domain Eukaryota; kingdom Metazoa; phylum Chordata; class Mammalia; order Artiodactyla; family Delphinidae; genus Lagenorhynchus; species Lagenorhynchus albirostris. Next base: position 58,984,366 of record NC_083109.1, read on the forward strand.
TTCTGAAGTTATATTGCATGATGTATTTATCAATGTGTTTTCATGCTCCTGGCCTCCCCCTCTAGACTGTCAGGCCCCTACGGGCAGGGATCTTGTCTCCTTTTTCATGCTCTGTCCCCAGAACTTGGCATGTGCATCCTGAGTGGTCTAATGGACATTCCCAGGGGTGGGGCTGGGCTGAGCCTAGGTGGGGGCTTCCTGGGAGGAGGCCTCTAGGAGCCCTTGATCCCCAAGGAAGGGAATGAGCCTCTGGCTCTCAGCCAGCAAGGCAGGCAAGGCTCCAGCCCAGAGATGGTCACTCAGCAACTCCAGGGCAGGGCGGGGCTCAAAGGAGGTAGAAGACTCTTGTCTCCTGGAGTGTGTCATCCACAGGGGCAGGGGCAGCACTCCTTGTGTCCCCAGGCCCATGGCTCTGGCCAGGGGGCTCTTGGAGGGTTGGTGGCCAGTGGGTAGCCAGGGCCCTGGAGGCTCGTCAGACCCTCCTGAGAACAGGCTGCTCCCAGCTGGCCCGGCCCTGCTTAGGGCAGGACACCAGGCCTCACCCTGAATCCCCGCTTTGCTCTCTCTGCAGGCTCCCCACGGCTGGGCCTGCCGGCTGGCTCTTTGCTAAAAATCCTCCACACCTGACCGTCCCTGCCTCAGTCCAAGTCCTTCATGGGCTGCAGGGGCCTCCTCCCTGCTCTCCCGGGCCCTCTGATCTGTTCTCCACGAGGCAGACACAGCCAGCTCTTTAAAATTTAATCTGGGTCCCACCCATCTTCCCAGGGAGGATGAAACCCTTTAAAGTCCTTGCATTGCTTTGCGGATAAAGCTCAGCCACCCTCCCCGCTACCTGACCTTTCCACCCTGACCTCGACCTCCGTGGCCAGCAGCGTCTCACACATTACTCCCCTCTGGGTGTTTCTTGACCGCTGGGCCTTTGCACATGTGGTTCCCCCTGCCTGGAAAGATCTTTCTGCCTCTCTGCTCAGTTAGTTGTCCTCGCTCAGCTTTCAGATCAGGCCTCAAACATCACATCTTCCAGGAAACCTCAGGTCCCTGTCAAGGTCGCATCCCTCTACACAGTCTCACAGCACCGTATTTGCCCTCGGGGATTGTTCAGGGTGACTGTATAGTTACGTTTAATGTCTGCCTCCCCCTAGACTGAAATGTGCTGAGACTGGGAACCTTCTCTTACCTGCCTCTCTCAGCACTGCACCTGGTGCATCAAAGTCTGGATGCAGCAGAGACATGCACGTTCCTTCGTGCATTTGCTCTCCATAAGCATTTGCTGAGAATCCACTGTCTCTGGGCTACCAAGTTGGCACAGACCTGATCCTGGCCCTCAGGGGGCTCAGCCTGCTGGGGATCAGACACTACAGTGAGACCCGGGCTGGGCAGCGGCCACAGAGCAGGACCTCAGGGAGGGCTTCTCAAGACTTGAACAGCGAGTGGAAATCTGAGAAAAGAGGAGGAAGGGAACCCCAGTCGTGGGAACAGCCTGTGCAAAGGTCCTGAGACAGGAGGAGACAGGAGGCATCAGGGAACTGTAGTGGCTGAGCATGGCTGCAGTGCAGGGAGGGAGGAAGGGCTGGAGGATACAAGGGCTGATGGAGATGCTCAGGACCCTGAGCTACCTTCCTGCCTCACTCCCCTGTGGTCTCCCCCCAGGACAGGTCAGAACCTGCCAGAATCACGCTCACCAGCTCCAACTCCCTCCCTCTGGGGCCAGAGCAGCAGGGACAGGGTTTGGTAGGGGCAAGGTTTGGCAGGAGCCGGGTTTGGCAGGGGTCGAGGGCAGTGTGGGAGGATTTTCCTCCATGCATTGGGAACCAGGGAGCCCCAGGAGGCACCAGCTCTGTTCAGAAATGATTCTCATTTTCTTGCACAACCCTCGCTCTCAGCCAGTTCTCACCAAGCGCTCAGCTGCCTGTGTACCATGTCCATGCTACAGATAGAGAAACCGAGGCTCGGAGACTGGGGTCTTGGAGCTGAGATGAGTCAGAGCCGGGCTTGAACCCACAGGCTGTGTGACTCAGAGCCCAGAACGTGTTCCTTGCAGAGCCTGTTCCACGTGGGGCAGTCTGGTTTCAGCACAGCGCCCATCAGGCTCAGGACTATCAAAATAGCATCAGTTCCCTGTCTGAGGGGATTGCTGGCTCTGTTCCGAGGCAGGTCCTATGGCTGCACACCGCATCAGCCCGTTCCAGAGTTACAGGGGTTCTCTGTCAGGCAGGCACACTGCCTGGAATCCCAGTCTTTGCAGAGGCCCTGAGGATGCCCTGACAGAGCTGCTGGTGCAGGACCCCCATAAACAGGAGGGAGCACCTTGCCGGGTGCAGAGGGTTCTGGGGCTCAGAGGGTGGGTTGTGGCCTTTGCCCACCTCTCACCTCACATGGGGAGGCTGGCAGGCAGGTTCCATCTTACTTCCTGGTACCACTTTTCCTTCTGGAAGCTTCTCCTTGACTGGAGTGAGATCCAAGGGGGCAGAGTCCTGCCTGCACCCCTGGACCCCAGGGCCCCATCCACAACCTCATCCCCAAGCACAGCCCCAGGGCCAGCCCTGAGCCTGCAGGCTCCAGGCTCAATTTGTGCGTGAGCAACCTCTCAGCTCTTCCTGGCTTTGTTGTTTTCCCAGTATTTTCTCTCAATTATTTCTTTTCCTCTAAATATTACTGTGTAGACTTTGTTATAGATATATTAACTATTTTCAATAAATTGCATATCTATTTTCATTATATATTAATATAATAGGTTAATATATTATGTTAAGATATTCCTATATATTATAATGATAATGCATATTAATGTAACAATAACACTACACATTAGAATTTTATTATTCTGTTAACTTCAACAGGAAGCTCTCTCAGACCCTATCATTTGCTAGTACTGTAATCTGGGACTTAAAATTTCTCTGAAGTCAGTAGTTGTTATTATCCACCTGTTTATAAAAGCTGCCCATGAACTGAAATTCTTTTCTGGAAACAGCACCCACCTTACGAGGTTGTGGGGAGGGTCAGATGAGGTGACTGGCGCTAAGGACAGTCAGCGCTCAACAAACACCAGCTTGTCATTCTGGCTCAGCAGAACTGTGTCTTCATATGTTTCAAATTATCCTTTAAAATCAGTAAATCAAAAAGAATAAGGCACGTCTATGTGTGATGATAAGGAGTGAATTTCAAGCTATATTTTCAAGTGAGAAAAGCAAAGAATAGAATACCATGTATAGAATATTACCATCTGTGCTTTTAAAATAGGGATATATCTTTATCCATCCATCCATTCATCCATCCATCCATCCATCTCCTGCGTTCAAACAGGATAGCTCTGGAAGAGAAGAGAAGATGGAGCATGCACACCTGGACCCCCACCTCCTCCCCTTTTCCTCTGGTTTTCTCCAAACGTGTATGGTACGTGATGCATGATACTTCTGTATTTACTGTCCATCCCCTCCAGTAGAATGGAAGCCCCATGAGGGCAGGGATGTCCGCCTGTTGTGCTTGCTGTTGTAACTCCCACACCCAGAACTTTGCTGTCCAATGGGTCAATCACCAGCCACATGTGTTGCTTGAGCCCTTGACACTGGGCTGGTTGGAACTGAGATGTGATATGTGAATCAAATCCACATTGGGTTTTGAAGACTCAGTGTGTCATGGACTGAATTGTGTCCCCCCTTCCAAATTTATATGTTGAAGAACTAAGCCCCATTTCCTCAGAATACGACTGTGTTTGGAGACAGGGCATTTAAAGAGGTAATTAAGGTAAAATGAGGCTATTAGGGTGGGCCCTAATCTAACCTGACTGGTGTCTTTACAAGAAGAGGAGATTAGGACACTGAGAGAAACCAGGGACCACACACACAGAGAAAAGACCATGTGAGGACACAGCAAGAAGGCAGCTGTCTGCAAACCAAGGAGAGAGGCCTTCCTCAGAAGAAACCAACCCTGCCAGCACCTTGATCTTGGACTACCAGCCTCCAGAACTGTGAGAAAATAAATTTCTGTTATTTAAGCCACCCCACCTGTGGTATTTTGTTATTGCAGCCTGAGCTAACTAATACACCATGAAAAGATCATTAAAATTTCATTAATAATTTTTGTATTGATTCCATATACTAGGTTTGGATATACTGGGTTAAAGAAATATATTATTATTTCAAGAAAATTAATTTCACCTGTTTCTTTTGACTTTTTAAATGTGGCTCTTGGAAAATTTTAAATTTCATGGGCAGCTCTCACTGGTGGCTGACATCATACTTTCTGATACCATAGCCTGGCACAGTGCCTGGCACATAGTATGTGCTCAATAAGTATCTGTTGACTAGATCAATTAAAATAGCTGTCTTTGGGAAGTGACTGGAAGATGGGAGGAAGGGTGACTGGCTTTGCACTGTATTCCCTTTGAGTTTACCATGAGCAAGTATCTTCTTAAAAAAAGAGAGAGTGGGCTTCCCTGGTGGCACAGTGGTTGAGAGTCCGCCTGACGATGCAGGGGACACAGGTTCGCGCCCTGGTCCGGGAAGATCCCACATGCCGCGAAGCGGCTGGGCCCGTGAGCCACGGTCGCTGAGCCTGCGCGTCCGGAGCCTGTGCTCCGCAAAGGGAGAGGCCACAACAGTGAGAGTCCTGCGTACCGCAAAAAAAAAAAAAAGAGAGAGAGAACGAGAGATCTAAAATAAAATACGATGAAACACTCCCTTTGTGATGACTTAATATATTAAGACAAAATAAGAGTTGCCCTCATACAATTAAAAGTGCCTCTTGGACTTCCCTGGTGGCGCAGTGGTTAAGAATCCGCTTGCCAATGCAGGGGACACGGGGTTCGATCCCTGGTCTGGGAAGATCCCACATGTCGCAGAGTAACTAAGCCCGTGCGCCACAACTACTGAGCCTGTGCTCTAGAGCCCACGAGCCACAACTACTGAGCCTGTGTGCCACAAGTACTGAAGCCCACGCGCCTAGAGCCTGTGCTCCACAAGAGAAGCCACCGCAATGAGAAGCCCATGCACTGCAACGAAGAGTAGTCCCCGCTCACCGCAACTAGAGAAAGCCTGCGCGCAGCAACAAAGACCCAGCACAGCCAAAAATAAATAAATAAATAAATAAAATAAAAGCTGCCTCTCGCAGGTATGCACATAATAGTCAGCCACCAGGTGCCCTCAGACGGATGTGTGTGTCAGCCACGAACTGCCGGAAAGCTGAGTCTCGGATGATGGGGGAGATTCCTCTCCACACCCCAGGCTCAGGCAGGGAAGCAGGTCCCAGAGTCTCCTGCACAAGCCCCCTCCCCAGGATGAACAAAACACAGGGCTGGGCCCAGGGACAGCCCCCCAGTGTCAACAACCTAAGGTGCCCCCCGAGTCCCTCCAATCCTCCTGCCTGGGGTTTGCTTTGTCCCTCTATACAATGGGCACATTGGGCTCACTCCATTTTTCAAACTTTTTTTTTCGGCCACACCGCAGGACATGCAAGATCTTAGTTCCCCAAACAGGGATCGAACCCACACCCCCTGCAGTGGAAGCACAGCGTCCTAACCACTGGACAGCCAGGGAATTCCCATTTTTCAAACTTTTTACCATGGAAAATTTCAAACATATACAAAAACACAGAGAATAGTAAAGAGAGCCTCCAAGCACTGTCCCCTCCCCTCCCCAACCATCAACTCATCATTTTCTTTCACATTTACCCCCTCCCCACCCTGACTATTTTAAAGCAATTCCCCAACAGAGTATCACTTCATCTGTAACTAGTCCAATATGTTTCTCCAAAAGACAAAGCCTCTTTTTCAAAACATAACCACAGAACCACTATCACACCAAATAAAAGTGAACAATAACAGCTTAATATCATCCAGGATCCCCTTGGTGGTCACATCCCCTAAATATCAACTTAAAACAAAACAGTTAATATGTTCAGTCAGGATCCAAACAAGGTCTGCACATTGAAATCAGTTTATGTTTCTTAAACCCCTTTTATTGTAGACTTTATTTTGTTGTGGTGGTGGTTCTCCTATTTTATTTTTTTATTTTAAAATTTTTACTTGGGGTAGAGTTGATTTACGATGTTGTGTTAGTTGCAGGTGTACAGCAAAATGAATCTGTTATCCATATACATTAAAGTAGACTTTAGATTACTCCAGTATATCCTTCTATTCCCTCCCACGGCCCATCTCTCCCCTTCCTGCCAATATCCACCATATTAGTTATCTATCTGCTGCATAATGAATTTCCACAGAACGTAGCACTTAAAACAACAAACATTAATTATCCCATAGTTTTTGTTGGGCAGGAATCTGGGTGTGACTTCCTCCAGTGAGAACCCTTAAGAGTTTCTCCCTGCAATCTAAGTGTCGGTGGGGCTATGGTCTCACCTGCAGGCATGACTGGGCAAGGATCCAGCTTCCAAGCTCCCTTAGTACACGTTGGCAGCATTCAGTTCCTTTCCATGTGGGGCCCTCCAACGTGGCAGCTCACAACATGGCAACCTGTGTCATCAAAGTGAGCAAAGGAGAGGGAGCAGTGGGTCTCACACTTGTGTACGTGCCAGACTCTCCCAGAGGACCTGTTAAAACACAACTCACTAGGCTCCACCCCCAGAGCTCCTGATCCAGCAGGCTTGGGTGGGGCCCAAGGATGTGCATTTTTTAAAAATTAACATTTATTTATTTATTTTATTTCGGCTGCGCCAGGTCTTAGTTGCGGCACGCAGGACCTTTGTTGGGGCAAGCACAATCTTTTAGGTGCGGTATGCGGGCTTCTTAGTTGCAGCATGCAGACTCTTAGTTGCGGCATTCAAACTCTTCAGTTGCGGCATGCACATGGGCTCTAGTTCCCCGACCAGAGGTCTAGCCCGGGTCCCCTGCACTGGGAGTACAGAGTCTTACCCACTGGACCATCAGGAAAGTCCCAGGATGTGCATTTCTAACAAGCTCCCAGGTGATGCTGGGGACCACACGTTGAGAGCTACAGAATTATAGGTACCCCCCTCTCTAATTTTTTATTTCTTCATTGCATTTTATCTGTTGAGGGGCCACTCTTAAGAAGTCCAAGGTGAAGACAATGGTTTCAATCCTGGATGCAAATGAGAATTACTTGGTGAAAAACTAAAAATACAGTTGCCATGTGATCCAGCAATCCCACTCCTGTGCATCTATCCAAACAAAACTGTAATTCAAAAAGATACATGCACCCCTACATTCACAGCAGCACTAGTCACAATAGCCTTTTGGCTATTGTGAAACAACCTAAATAGCCATTGACAGATGAATGCATAAAAAAGATGTGGTACATATATACACACATACACACCTACATATAATGGAATACTACTCAGCCAGAAAAAAGAAATAATGCCATTTACAGCAACATGGATGGACCTAGAGATTATCACACTAAGCAAAGGAAGTAAGAAAGAGAAAGACAGATACCATACGATATCACTTAAATGTGGAATCTAAAATGCAACACAGGGCTTCCCTGGTGGCGCAGTGGTTGAGAATCTGCCTGCCAATGCAGGGGACACGGGTTCGAGCCCTGGTCTGGGAAGATCCCACATGCTGCGGAGCAACTAGGCCCGTGAGCCACAACTACTGAGCCTGTGCGTCTGGAGCCTGTGCTTCACAACAAGAGAGGCCACGACGGTGAGAAGGCCCGTGCACTGCGATGAAGAGTGGCCCCCGCTCACCACAACTAGAGAAAGCCCTCGCACAGAAACGAAGACCCAACAACACACCCAAAAATCAATAAATAAATTTATTAATAAATAAATAAATAAAATGCAACACAAATGAACCTATCTACAAAACAGAAACAGACTCACAGACATAGAGAACAGACTTGTGATTGCCAAGGCAGAAGGGGGTGGGGGAGGGAAGGATTGGGAGCTGGGGATTACCAGATGCAAACTATTATATATAGGATGGATAAACAACAAGGTCCTACTGTATAGCACAAGGAACTATATTCAATATCCTGTGATAAACCATAACGGAAAAGAATATGAAAAAGAACATATACATAATTGAATCACTTTGCTATAGAGCAGAAATTAACACAGCATTGTAAATCAAGTACACACCAATAAAATTGAAAAAAAATTACTTGGTGAACTTTAAAGGGTCACACCATCTCCACATCCCCAGCAGGGCCTGGGAGACAATCACTGAAAAAGCAAATGTCACAATAGCAACTCTGATGCTCAAGCCCAGCTATGGGCCACTCATGCATCTAGCTGTAGATTATTTCTAAATCTTTTAGCAAAGTGGGGCCAGTTATTCCCATTTTACAGATAAGGAAATTGAGGCCCCAAGAAGGTAACAGGAAAGTGGCTGAGCTGGGCTCAAACACAGCCCCAAGTGCTTTGTCTGTCAGTGGGTCGCAGGCCTGTAACTCATGCTGGAGTCTCCGTTCCCTCTTGATGGAAAGTCCTCTGCCCTCAGATCTAGAGAAGAAAGTTGCTTGTGGTCAGGCTCAGCTGTGGATAAAAGCGCCTAAGAGCTGGGCCTTGGGAATAATTCCTGCCTGACCCCAAAGCAGCCCCAGGCCCGGGATGGCAGCTGTGAATAATGGATGACACCGGGGAGAACACTGTGGCCTGTGATTCATCTCCACTGTGATGGACAACTACCTCTGGGGATGGGGAAGATAGATGGACTTCCCCACCAGGAGGCCCCGCCTCTCCCCTCCATCCCCAGCCTCTCTCCAGCCTCAGAGTCAAAGGTAGGGGCCACCGGGGAATCAGGGGTCAACCCCACTGCCTATTACTTCCTCATTTCAACCTCTAGACCCTTCCTCCTGTAGAAGCAGGGCCCAGAGACTAGATTCTGGAGGGTGAGGGAGGGAGGGAGGGAATGGCTTTGATGTGTGGTGGTGACAGATGAGGGCTCTGTAGCCAGACTGCCAGGGTTCAAGTCCTCTGCCATATGCTAGCATTGTGCTCTTGGGGGACTCACTCATCCTATCTGAGACTCAGTTTCCTCATCTGTAAAGTGTGGAAAATACCATCAACTTCATGGAGTTGTCAGGGGTTAAGTGAGTAAATAACACATGTAAAGTGCTTGGCATCACCTGGCACATGGTAAGTACTCAATAAATGCTAGTTAGTGTTCTTATGCTGTGTACCCGGCAATGTGGGAAGCTTCCTGTGTAATTTGTCTTATGCAATCCTTATGGCAACCAAGGGCAGTATCTGCTATAATTCTCATTTTACAGATGAGAAAACCGAGGATCACGGAGATGAAGTATAAGATCGCAAAGGCAGTCCATGGGAGGAGCAGAATTTGAACTCAACATCCAGTGAACAATTCCCAGTACACTCAAGAGTCCCAGTCAAACATCCTGCCCCACTGTCCCCAAAATACACTTGTCACCTTACAAAAGCTCCTAAGATTATACGACTCATCCCTCCTTACACAAAAATCAACTCCAGATTAAGGGCTTAAATGCCAAAAACAAACAAACAAATAAAAACCACTTTAAAATTTTTAGTAGGAATTAGAGGTAAATATTCTTTGGAACTTAATGATGGAAAGGTGATAGATTATGGACTTAAATGCCAAAACCAAAGCTTCAGAACCCTTAGTAGGAAATATAGGTGAATATATTTTAGACCTGTGTTGACAAAGATGTTCAGCATCATTAGTGATCAAGAAATGCAAATCGGGCTTCCCTGGTGGCGCAGTGGTTGAGAGTCCACCTCCCGATGCAGGGGACACGGGTTCATGCCCCAGTTCGGGAAGATCCCACATGCCGGCGGAGCGGCTGGGCCCGTGAGCCATGGCCGCTGAGCCTGCACGTCCGGGGCCTGTGCTCCGCAGCGGGAGAGGCCACAACAGTGAGAGGCCCGCGTACCACAAAAAAAACAAAGAAAAAAGGAAATGCAAATCAAGATCTCAGCTGGCAACAATTTCACACTCAACTGGAAAACATTTTTAAATCTAATAATACCAAGTGTCGGAGAGGATGTGGATCATACATGCTGCTGGTGGGAGAGTAATTAGTGCAACTGCTACGTAAAGTACCTTGTTATCATCTCCTAAAGTGAAACATTCACGTATTCTGAGTCCCAGTGATTCCATTTCTGGGTAAACATCCCAGAGAAACTCTTGCACGCGCACCAAGAGCCACTTATGAGAATGCCCAAACAGCACTGTAAATTAGCAGACACCTGGACACTACCCAAAAGGCCACCCACAGGACAGTAGACGGGTCAGCCATGGTACCCAGACCTAGTGGATATATGACACAACAGTCAAAACAAGTGAACCTCAATATGGGCCAATCTTACCTATACGTAGACTATTAAAGAAATTAAGCCCCATAAGAGTCAGACAGCTTGCTACTCTTTTTTAGGTTATCTGGATTCCCTTTGTTATGGGTTGAATTGTGTCCCTGAAGAGAAACACTGAAGTCCTAATCCCTGGTACTTGGAAATGTGACCTTACTTGGAAATAGGGTCTTTGCAGACGTGATTAGTTAAGTTTAGATGAGGTCCTATGGGTTACAATGGGCCCTCAATCCAATGAATGGTGTCCTTATAAGAAGAAGAGGAGGTCCTAGTCGTAACAATCAGGCAAACAAAAGAAATAAAAGGCATCCATATTGGAAAGGAAGAAGTAAAATTATCTGTTCGCAGATGATATGATCTTATGTATAGAAAACCCTAAAGACTCCACCCAAAAGCTATGAGAACTAATAAATGAATTCAGTAAAGTTGCAGGATACAAAATCAACATATGAAAATCATTTGTGTTTCTATATACTAACAATGAACTATCTGAAAGAGAAATTAAGAAAGCAATCCCATTTACAATAGCATCAAAAAACGATAAAATACTTAGGAATAAATTTAACCAAGGAGGTGAAAGACCTGTACACTAAAAACTATAACACAAAACAAACAAACAAACAAAACCCTGATGAAAGAAACTGAAGAAGACACAAATAAATGGAAAGCTCTCTCGCGTTCTCGGACTGGAAGAATTAATACTGTGAAAATGTGCAAACTATCTAATGTGATCTATAGATTCAATGCAATCCCTATCAAAATTCCCGTGGCATTTTTCACAGAAATTTACAAAACTACCCTAAAATTTGTATGGAACCACAAAAGTCAAATAGTCAAAGCAATCTTAAGAAAGAAGAACAAAGCTGAAGGCATCACACTTCCTGATTTCAAGCTATGTCACAAAGCTATAATAAAACGTACTGGCATAAAACTAGGTGCAGAGACCAGTAAAAATGAATAGAGAGCCTAGACATAAATCCACATATACTGTATGTCATACAGTTGACATACAGTCAACTGATTTTTGACAAGGTGACAAGAACATACAATGTTTGAGAGAGGACAGTCTCTTCAATAAATGGTGCTGGGAAAACTGGATATCCACATGCCAAACAATGAAACTGGACCCCAGTCTTCCACCACTCACAAAAATTAACTCAAAATGGATCAAAGGCTTAAATGTAAGACTTGAAACCATAAAACTCCTAGAAGAAAATACACGGGAAAAGCTCTTTGACATTGGTCTTGGCAATGATTTCCTGGATGAGACCCAAAAGCACAGGCAATAAAAACTAAAATAAACAAGTGGGATTACATCAAACTAAAGAGCTTCTGCACAGCAAAGGAAACAATCAACAAAATGAAAGGCAACCTACAGAATGGGAGAAAATATTTGCAAACCATATATCTGACAAGGCGTTGATATCTAAAATATACAAAGAACTCACACAACTCAATAGCAAAAAAAAAAAAAAAAAAAAGTAAATAATACGATTTTTAAAATGGGCAAAGGACTCGAATAGACATTTTTCCAAAGAAGACATTCAAATGGTCAACAGGTACGTGAAAAGGTGCTCAACATCACTAATCATCAGGGAAAAGCAAATCAAAATCTCAATGACATATCACCTCACACCTGTTAGGATGGATATCATCAAAAAGACAAGAGATAACAAATGTTGGGGAGGGTGCGGAGAACAGGGAACCCTCTTGCGCTGTTTGTGGGGATGTAAATTGGTGCAGCCACTATGGAAAACATTACAGAGGCTCCTCAAAAAATTAAAAATAGAACTACCATATGATCCAGCAATCTCACTCCTGGGTATATATCCAAAGGAAATGAAACCAGTATCTTGAAGAGATATCTGAACTCCCATGTTTACTGCAGTATTATTCATGATAGCCAAGATCTGGAAACAACCTAAATGTCCTTCAGTGGATGAATGAATAAAGAAAATGTGGCATATATATACACATACACATATATATATGTATATATACATATACATACACATATATATGTGTGTGTGTATATATATATATACACACACACACATACATACACACTGTAATATTATTCTACCAGATGTTACGTGAAATAAGCCAGACAAAGAAAGACAAATACTGTATGGTTATCACTTATATGTGGAGAAGAAAGAGAGAAAGAGGGAAAGAGAGATAGAAAGAAAGAGAGAAAGAAAGAGAGAAAGCTGATTTTATAGAAACAGAAAATAGAATGGTGGTTGCCAGGGGCTGGGGGAAGGGGGAAATGAGGAGATGTAGGTCAAAGGGTACAAGAATAAGTTCTGAGGATCTAAGGTACAGCGTGGTGACTATAGTTAGTAATTCATTATTGTATACTTGAAAGTTGCTGAGAGTAGATCTTAAACATTCTCACCACGTGCACACAGGTGTGCGTGCACACACACACACACGCAAGGAGTCAACTATGTGAAGTGACGAATAGGTTAATTATATTGATCTGGGTAGTCATTCTGCAATGTGTATTATATCAAAGTATCACACTGTACACTTTAAATCATATTTGGCAATTATTCCTCAATAATGTTGGGGGAAAAAAGAAGAGGTGATGACACATAGAGGAGAAGGCATGTGAAGACAGAGGCAGGGGCTGGAGTGATGCACCTACAGGCCAAGGATTGCCACGGATTGCTGGCAACCACCAGAAGCCAGGAGAGAAGCATGGAGCAGATCCTTCCCTAAAGCCTGCAGAGGGAACATGGCTCTGCCAGCACCTTGATTTTGAACTTTTAGCCTCCAGAACTGTGAGAGAATAAATTTCTATTGTTTTAAGCCATCCAGTTTGTGGGCATTGCTTCCAGCAGCCAGGGGAAGCTAATATAGCCTTTTAATAAAGTTAGTAAGAAGAAACTAACATAAAAAAATATACTTTGAGGGACTTCCTTGGTGGTGCAGTGGTTAAGAATCTGCCTGCCAATGCAGGGGACACGGGTTCGAGCCCTGGTCCGGGAAGATCCCACATGCCTCAGAGCAACTAAGCCCATGCGCCACAACTACTGAGTCCTTGCGCCACAACTACTGGAGACCGCGCGCCCAGAGCCCGGGCTCCGCGACAAGAGAAGCCACTGCAATAAGCCCGTGCACCGCAACGAAGAGTAGCCCCTGTTTGCCACTGCTAGAGAAAGCCTGCGCGCAGAAACAAAGACCCAACGCAGCCAAAACTAAATAAATAGATTTTAAAAAACCCCTATATATATACACACACACACTGAGGATAAAAGCATACAAGAAGGAAAGCAGGGAGTAATGAAGACAGGACCCAAGGTGATGGGGACCACGGGGTGGGGGATGGGATGGGGAACCTCAAGACTGGACTTGGGCCATTGTTAGGGTTCTGGCTTTTGATAAATGGGTTACTTGGTGTGTATCACGTGATTAAAATAACTGTGGACATTTTTAAGAAAAGCAGGTCATGTAAGACCAAAGAGAATACGCCATGATCTGGATTATGATCAGTCCATCATTCTCTGCACCTGAAGTTTCATTAGAAAATTACTTAAAATCAAAATAAAAGGGATCCCTGCTCAGCTCGCTGTCTGCCTGCTTCCACATCTGTGAGTTTCTCTGGTGCCAGGACGAGGCTGCATCCTCCCAGTTCGGGGCACACCTTCTCAGAGAGCCCCTGCCACCACACCTCTCACCTTGCTGTCTTTCCGTTTTCCCTAGCGCATACACTGTCTGATAACCCCTACAGTGTACTCAGTTCTGTGTTTATCATCTGTCTTCCCCCAGGAGACTGTGAACCCCGTGAGAGCTGAGTTTCCCATCTGATTCATGCCTGTCTCCCCGGGAACTAGCACAGTGCTTGGCACAGAGGAGGTGCTCCACAAAGATTGGCTGAATGAATGAAAAAGTGAGGGAATAAATGAATGATTTAGTGAATGGGTGATTAAGGGGCGCCAGTGCCCAGGTGTACGTGTGTGTTTCGGGGGGTGGGTACCGCACGTGGGAATGCAGGGCAGGCTCAGGGCAGGGAGCACCTCAGGACAGCCCTGCCCTCCCCCCTCCCCAAGTCTGCCCCTCATCACGCTGATAACACAGACTCCAGGAATGAAGACCGGAGCCAACCCCGGCCGCCCTCAACCCATGACAACCCAGCTGGACTCTTCCGGTCAACACAGGAGCCCATGGGATATCTCCGTCCCGGCCAGGGGCTCTGTCTGGTCCTGCAGTAAGAGGACTGGGCTGCGAGCGGCTGTGGGGTTCACCTCTGGCAGGTTCCTCACTTCAGTCATCCGTCTTCCATTGTACTCACTGCTTCCATACCCCCGTACCATCTCCAGTTACTTCTATTACATTTTGCTTTAAATTAACTCACTTATTTTTTTCCCCTGAATAGATTGAATTAAAAAGGAATAGGGGGGAACTCCCTGGCAGTCCAGTGGTTAGGACTTGGTGCTGTCACTGCTGTGGTTCTGGTTTCAATCCCTAGTAGGGGAACTAAGATCCCGCAAGCCATGCGGAGCAGCCAAAAAAAAAATTTTTTTTAATAAATAAATAAAAAGAAATGGGTATGTCACTATCAAAAATGGAAAAGCAGTATCTGTGCCCAAAATAGAAAGTAACATAAACTGCAGAAAAACAACACGTTGTTAAATTCTAGATCAAGACTGTGGATTGCCCAAGACTGTCAGCCCGAGGTCTGCTCCCTCCTGGTTATAAGGGAGCCAAGCCAGTGCTAGAGAGATGCTAGAGAGATGTTAAAGCCACCCACCAGCAAGGGAGGATTTCTCTCCTTGACCAGGATTGCTGTGTGATTCAGAACAAGATGGCGCCCTCTCTGTGTCCCATCTAACCTCGCCCTGCAGAACTCACCAGTGGCTCATTTCTCTCCCTTTGGGGAACTTCCCTCTGGCCAAGCAGTTTTCATTTCATTTTTAGGCCTGGAACCCTAAGAGCTGTGGGCTTGGCAAGGAGGCCCCACTGGAGTCTCCCCGGAGGCTGGCTGAGGCCTCTCTACTCCCCAGCAAAGCCCTCCCTTGTCCCAGTCCCTCCAGTGCCCCAAGGGAAGCAGGCACAGGGCCAGCCTGGCACAGGGCAGGCCCGGCTGGGCCCCAGCAAGCCCCAGGGAGCCAGGGTGATCTCAGCCCTTGCCCTTAATTATCTTCCTGGCTAATGAGCATCTGAAAACCTCCATGTCATCTACAGGAGGACCCCTGGGATGCTGGGGGCAGGGAGATTCTACGGGCCAGATGTCACCAATGGAGGGAGGTGGTAGGGGCCCCAAGAGAGGAAATGGGCTTGGGGAGGAGAACTATACTTCCTGCCTCTTTGTAGGGGAGAAAGCTAGGGCTGGGGCAGGCACTTACGGTGGCGGTTAAGTGCAGGACTCAGCAACCTACTATGCGGGCTCAGATCCAGGCTTGTTGTGCACCACCTGTGACCTTTAGCAAATGCATTAGCCCCTTGCTGCTCAAAGTGTGGTCCCCAAACCATCAGTACCACCTGGGAGTTTGTGAGAAATGCAGAAGCTCGGGTCCCGACCTACTAAGTATCTACATTTTAACAAGACCCCCAGGTGATTTCTGTGCATATGTGCCACTCTGTGCCTCAGTTTCCCCATCTGTAAAATGGGGATTAAAATGAATTTATGCATACGTAGTGTTTAGAACAGGGTTTGCTGCTATTATTATTCATTCATTGTTATTATTATTGAAGCAACTCACTCTGGGCAAGAGGGATGGCTGGACCCAGGTGGGCTATTCCCAGTCCCCCACCTCTCAGGGGCCCAGAGATGGGTTGTCACTGTGAAGACCAGGAGCCTGAGGCTCACAGAAATGCAGTGATTTGCCCAAGATCCAAATGGGGGAGCCCAGGTTCAACCCCATTACTGTTCAACCCTATTACTAATGTTAAGAGTGAGTGAAATTGTTTCCTCTGCACAAGCACTTGTGGTGCTCACAACCGCCCTGTGAGGTCAACTTACTGTCACCCACATTTTTCAGATGATGAAACTGAGGGACAGAGAGATTAGGGTGCTTTTCTAAAACTACCCAGCAGGAAAGGCCGCACTGCAGCCGGGCAGTCTGATGCTCATCTTCTATGCTATGTTGCATTCCCCCTCTGGTTTCTTCCTCCCAGAACCTGTTCCCCCAAAGTGTCCCTGCTTCCCCTGTCATTTCTTTGACAACCGTAGCTCTGGGGCTCCGAGCCTGCTCCTCCCAAGTGCTCACCACTAATGAGGTCTTTGGCTACTTGAGGCTGGAACCGCAGAGGCCGCTGAAACTGTCTCTGTGGGAAGAACCTGCTTCCTTTCACCCTGGGCTCCCAGGTGTGGCTAATGAGGCAGGAGCCCTTGAGGGCCGCACTGCCCAGACTCAGGAGCAGGAATTGTTCTGGGCTGTCTGACTCTGGTGTCTGCGGACCTGGCCTGGAGCTGGAAGCTCCTCTGCCTCTCTGTCCCCTTTTACTTTCCTCTCTTACAGCTCCCATCCTGGGCCTGGCCTCTTGGCTAGGGCACAGCAGGGCCAGACCTGGAGGTCTACAGTCTGCCCATTCATTCATTTACTCGACTGGCACGCATCATACTCTTGCAAACGTTCAATTTTGAAATGCACAGGCGGGAAAATAACAAAGGGACCACGCTAGGTGGAGATCAGGGAGGGCCCTCTGAAAGACAGGAGTGGAAGAATGTTTCAGTTGAAGGAAACAGCACAGGCAAAGGCCCAGAGGTGGGAAACAGCTTGGCACATTTGAAGCAGGAAGGAGAGACCAGCGACAGCGTGGCGACTATGGCCTTGAGAGCTGGGCCCTCCATCTTCTCCCAGAGGCCTCTGCTTGAGGCTGGCAAAGACATTTCCAGACAAGACTCCCAGCTTCCAGGATGAGGGGCTCCACCTCCCCCCTCCTGCCTTCCAAGCCAGAGGTGGCGATAACGGGAACTTGGGCCATAGAGGCCTTGAAGTACCCACCCTTGCCCCTCTTATGGGCCCCGGCTGTCCTCCTGCTGGACCGCCTTCTTGGGTGGACAAGTGGACTAACCGGCAGTAACTCCCAGGCAGACAGGCGTGGCCTCCAATCCTGTCTTCATTCTATGCGGGCTGTGGTACTTCAGCACTTTGGAGCGTCTGGAAAATGAGTAGCTCTTCCTTTCCCCGTTGTCTCCATGAAATGTGTTGAGAGCTGAGTACAAGGCATAGCTCTTGGTGAGGGCCTAATCGCGGGGTTATTAAATTAAATAACCATGATTATAAGAGGCCAAGAGGCTGCAAATTCCCCACAGCTTCAGCCCGCAGCAAAATGAGTGCTCTGTGAGGGCAGAGTCCTTATTTGTCTTGTTCGTGGCTGTACCCGCGACCACTGGTGTACCCGGCACATGGTCGGTGTTCCATAAATATTGAATGAATGGACAGATGGATGATGAATCAATGAACTAATAAACGAGTGAACAACCAGCTCCCTCCCCACGGAAGGACATTTAACTTAGGGGTCCTGCCTATCTTTTGCTCCTGCCCGGGATGCTGCCGCTCCCTGCTTCCGGGCAGCGTGCCACACTCTTACCTGCTGTGCGCCTCAGTTTTCCCCTCCGTAAGCTGGCGGGAGTAAGGAGAGCCTCTGGGGGGTTGGAGGCAGGGCCCCCAGCCGGGCCTCGCACCCACCCGCGCCCAATCGGCGCGCTAGGAGGTCGAACCCGCGCCCCGCCCCCAGTTCTGCCAGCTGCGCTCAGCCCCCGCCCCGTGCGCACGTGACCCCGCCCCGGCCCGCTCCGCCCAGCCGTCCCAGCGCGGACTCCCATTGGCTGTTCTAGGAGAGCCCTGCCCCCGTCCGGAGCGGAGCCGGAGATACCCCGCCCGCCGCAGAGAGGGGCTCCTGCGTCCGGACTGTTCGCTGCGGCCGGGCCGGGCTGGCTGGCTGGCTGGCGGCTGGCTGGCTGGCGGGCGGGCGGGCGGAGCCGGGCCCGCGGGGCTGCGGGACGATCGGGGAGATCGGGCCGGGCTGCGGGCGGCGCCATGGTGAGAGGGGTCGGGCGGGCCGGGCGCTCGGGCCCGGCGGGGGCCTGCAGGAGGGGAAGGGGCCGCCCCGGATGGGGTGGGGGCGCGCGGTGGGGGGGGGGTCTCTGCGGCGGGGGAGGGGCAGCCCGGGCGGGGGCGCGGCTTCGGGGGGAGGGTCTGTTCCGGGGGGCCGCGCCCGCGGGCGGGGGTTCTTTGTCCGCTGCGCTGCGGCGAGATCGGGACAAAGGAGGCGGCGGGGGGCGGCGGCGGCTTTGCAGGGAGCTGGTGTCCCCCCAACCCAGTGCATGCCCCTCACCGCGGCCCGCAGTTCTGCGCCCCAGGCTGGCCGCGGGTCTCCTCCGGACACTTAGGGATTTTTAAAAATAACAGAAGGCGGGGATCCTGGCAACCTCCAGAGTGGTCAGGAGAGCTGCAGAGGTTAGGGGTGGGGGTTCTGGCGACGTCTGGCGCCCATTTCGCAGGTGGGGAAACTGAGGACGGGCCGCGGCGTTTGGTGCCCGGTTCCGTCGGTGGTGACTGCGCGGCGTGGGCATGACTGAGTCTCGTAGTCCCCCGTCCCCTAAGCTTCCCCCGCGCCAAGTCAAGCCGACTGGAGTTGCCTCTCCAGCTGTCGTTTCCCCTCCAGCTGTCGCCCCCTGGGCCGAGCTCCCTCCACCCTCCAGCCTCGCTTAGCTCTTTGGTAGAGTCGGGGAGACAACGGAGTCGCCTGGCAGGGTTAAATGAGAGGGTGCGTGGAGCGCGCCTGGCACTGCGCCTGCACGTCGCCCGCGCTTGGCACGCGGGAGCTGCCAGGGCGCTTATCATCCCTGTGTCCCCAGCATAGAGCCGTCCACCCCAGTCACCCAGACTCTTCGGGTGGGGGCGGACTGGGGTTCACTTGTCCCCCTTGTCCCCTCAGGCAAGGGAGCGGGGAGGCGGGGGTCAAATAATATGACATTTTAGTGTCAGAGTTGAAATCCCGGATTCTGGATCCAGGCTGCCTGGGTTTGAATCCCTGCGCAGTTACTTTCGGGCTGTGTGACCTTGGGCAATTGGTTTAACTTCTCTGAGCCACAGATTCTTTATCTGCAAAGCGGGCATAGTAATAACTCTAGGGTTGTTTTGATGCTGAAAGGAGATTATCTGTGTGAGTGTTCAGCCCAGTGCCTGGCACATAGTAATTGTTGCCAACTTTTGCCAGGCGTCTACCGTTATTACCAAAGTTGTTTGGCAAGTGAGCTGAGCCTAGGGCAGCCTGTGAGAATAGCCAGTGGCTGATTCACAGGGTGGGGGCACAGGAGACTCGCACTGACCTTGGGGCAGTCCCTGGGGTTGCCCTGTGCCAGCTTCCTCTTCTGCACAGGGGAACCTGGGGGTGCTGGTGCGAGTTTCCTCTCCGGGAGGACCGTGGTGTAATGGGTGGGTGGTGGAGGGTGAGGTGACACTGGCTGCAGAGCTGGGCACAGCCCAGTGATTGTCAATCTCCCATCCGCATCCCCACTGTTTCTGCCCAGGCTTTTGGAGGGCAGGGGCCTGTGTGATGCTGCCTTGGGTTCCAGTGCCTGCTCAGGCCTGGCACAGAGCAGATATGCCACCTGCCCCCTTGTCATGCCCCGTCCTCCCCACAGTCCTATGTTTCTAATCAGAAACTGGGCAGGAAATGTTTCCGGTTTGTGAAGTGGGGTCCCCCGAAGAGACAGAGCCTGGTTTGCTGGCATACCTGATGGCTTTGTTGGGGGAAGGGGCATGGCTTCACCCCTGCGGAGGTGGTGCGTCCCCGTAAGCAGGGCAGCCCCAGAAGGTGGAGGCTGCAGGGGGGGAGGGGTGGCAAGCTGGTGTCCAGCTGGGCTGGGTGACACTCATGATGTGCCCAGTTAAGCGAGAAGAAGGTAGCACCAGCGTGTCCCTGAGGAAGGCGCTATTTGTGGCACTGGGCCTGGACCAGGCCCTGTACTCTCCTGGGAGCAGGTCCTTTCGGGGGGAGTGAGGGGCGACCCTGTAACACCCAGGAAGGTGTGGTACCTGGTGACACACAAACCCGGTGGCCCCATAGCCCTTCTGTTTTCACATTTCTTATCACTTCTCAGCCTCCCCACAACCTGGCTGCTGAGGTCAAGGCCTCTTTCCCATTTTGCAGGCTGAGAAACTGAGGCCATTAGGAGCAGCTTGCTTGGCTGGGTCACAACAGCTAATTATAGTGAGTGGAGGGATGGTGTGGGTCAAAGGAGGGGACTCTAATCTGCTCTGCTGCTGGCTGGGCTCCACTGGGTCTTGAGTGTGAGAAGGGACCTGTGGAGTGGGGTTAAGGCTTCATTTTGGGGTCCCCTGAAGAGGCAGGGGTAACTAGAACCCAACCCAACATTGGAGAAGACCTAAGCCATGGGCCTCCGAGGGCAGCAGGACAGTGGGGGACGCCTGCGCTCAGCTTGCTGGTGGCTGATGCAGGGTCTGTCCTTTGAACCCATCGTGGTTGGGGGTGGGGCACGGGGAGAGGTCAGAGGGGTGGTGTCTGCAGACGCTGGGCTTTAGAAAGCTTGTTGAGATCCATCTGAGGGAGGTGGGAGCGGGAGGGTGGAAGGAGGGTGGAGGGTTGGCACTGTGTGTTTGGGGGATCCAGATGGCCTTGGGCTTCCAGTGCCAGCTTTCGTCCTGAGGGAGCTGGCAAGGAGATGCTACAGAGGTTGGGGGGAGCATGGCCCGTCGCCCACCCCTAGAGTGCCCGGAGACTACAGTCCTCGGCTGTGCTGTGGCTCCCAGGCTGGCCTGACCCTCTGCACTTAGAAGACCCCTCCCTTTATTCTGCGGGGCCCCACTTCTGGGTCCCATCCTCCTTTATTCTGTCCAAGTTCACTCTTGGATGATCCATTCAAGCTCTCCACGCCTTAGTTTCCTCACCTGTGAAACTTGGATGGTAGCAGTGAGCAGCGCTAGCCACGGGCTTGTTGGGAGGAGTAGATGATGGTATGGAATAAGTGTTAACTGCTTTGGTGATTGTTCTAAGGGGGTCCAGGTTTCCCATGTGCCATCCTGGGCGTCTACCCAGCCCAAGCTGTGGTCCTCCGCGTCCTGCCCTGTGTGCTTTCCTGGATCAGGGTGAGGGGTCAGCTGACTTGCAGGAGACATCTTAGCTCGGAGGGGTAGGAGGGAGGCCCTGAAGAGATGAAGCAAGGGGTGGGGTCCAGCCCAGGCCAAGAGGGTTCAGAGGGAACTGGCCGGCCGCCCTCATGCTTCAGGTTCTCTGGGATCTGCATCTCAGTGGCATCTTCCCTCCCCTCCCCTCCCCACAGCTCGTGCAGGGACAGCTGCCCCTCCGTGGGCTTGGGCCAGGCCTGCCTGGGACCCACTGGCACACGTGGCTCCTACCCCCATGCTCAGCCTGCAGTCTGTCCTTCCACGCAGGCTGCCAGCTCCCTTGAGGGGACCCGTGGTGGCTTCAAGATTCGGGGGCATTCGGGGTGGGTGCTGCTGACCGTGATCCCCATGCAAGCAAGGTCTCCTCTGATTACTGCCTCCCCGGGCTTGGAGTGGTCGGTCAGCAGACATTTATTGAGCACCTGCTGTGTGCTGGTAATAGGGCTGGGGATCCAGCAGTGGGCAAGATGGACAGTGTCCTCCTACACCCTCAGAGTCCACTGTGGGAAGGAGACGGCAGCCAGGGAAACACCTTCCCTCACCCAAGAGAATTTCAGGTGGCAGAGCGCCAGGAAATAAGAGGAAGTAGTACGAGACGATGGCCAGTGGGGGTGGGCTGTGTCTGGCTCCTGGGTAATCTGGGAAGGCAGCCCCCAAGAGGCACCTTCTGAGAAAGTCCCGTCTGATGGGAAGGAACCAGTCACGGGACACTCAGGGAAGAACACTCCAGGCAGAAGGAACAGAAAGTGCAGAGGCCTTGAGGTATGAGGCAGAAGGGTGTGAAGAAGCTGGGGAAATAGGGAATTTGGATTCTCTGCTGGTACCAGGGAGGGTTCTGAGCAGGGGATGACATGATCAGATTTTTTAACAGATAGGTTCTCAGGAAATACCTGCTGAATGAAGGAACAAACACATTCAAGGGAGGGCCAGGGACCGCAGGCAAGGCATGACTATGGCCTGGTCACCTGGCTCTACCCCCTCCTCCTGACCTGGGGCAGGGGCAGCAGACAGGGTTTTGAGGTCACCACTTCTCTCAGAGGGTCCTTGGAGCTGGGGCTACCTCTGCCTCAGTTTGCTGGTTGGTGGTTGGTCGTTGGTCCCGGGACCGCTTGTCCCCCACCCCCAGGACTCAGAGGCACTTCCTGGGCTCCTCAGCTGGTTTGGCCCCTGGGGTCCCCCCTCCCCAGGTCTTGCTGCCATTGTTTGATTTCCCACTTCCTGTCCCTGAACCACCCCCCTGCTCCCCAAACACACACACTTCCCCTTCTGAATTGATACTGACTTGCCTTCCTGTCCAGGAACCCAGGGGGAGGGCAGGCACCCCAGCAGGCGCTGGGCACAAGGGCCAGTGGAGAGGGTGAGGCGGGGAGGGACAGGCAGCTAGGTGTGCTCCGGAGCGGGACGAGGGCACAGGGGTTGGGGCAGGTTCACCCAGCTGCAGCCAGCAGGCTCTCTGGGGGTTGGGGGCATCACCTGCTCCATGCGGAGGCCCAAGAGGACAGGCTGAGCAGAGTTGTGGGAGCTGATGGTAGCCCTGATGGTGGCAGGGGAGAGGCCAGCAGGACCTGTGCACTGGGTGGGCACAGAAGTGTGCAGGGCCACTCACGGAGCACACAGCCCAACAGGGGAGGCAGGTGCCAACCCGATGGCCCTGACACAGACGCCAGGGTTGCACGTTGAGGCTGGTGCCCTGGAGGGAGGGAAGGAGTGAGTGCAGCCACAGGACGAAGAGGACTTACTGGACCGCGGGGTCAGGAAGGCTCCCCGCCTGAGCTGGAGTTAACCAGGGCAGCCTCCACATGTTGATGTTTGTCTGGGGTCTTTGGGGAGCTGTCCCATGCCATGTGAGAGGTTTACCAGCATCCCTGGTCTCCATCCACTTGATACCAGTAGCACCTACACACACACCAGCTGTTATAATCAAAAATGTCTCCAGACGTTGCCACATGTCCCCTGGGGGGCACGGTTGCCCCCACTTGAGAACCACTGCACAAGGGTAAGGGGAGCAGAGCATTTGGGCAGAGGGACCTGGCTGGGCAAAGGTCTGCAGGTAGGAAGGAGCATGGGGTCAGCAGGAGAGGAGTAGGGGTGGAGATGCTTCATCAGGTCCCGTAGGTCACTGTAGGGACTTGGGATCTTTCCTCTGAGTGACAGGGGCACTGGCTGCAATGGCCACCACAGGTGGACCAGGGAGCCTGTTGAGAGTGATGGCAGCGGCTTGACCCTGGGGGCAGTAAGAAGGGGGAAGACTCCAGGGATGTCGCTCCCCCCGACTAGGACCCCTCTGCACGGGTGGGCGTGGGAGCAGGGCAGTTCTGGGGGTCTGTAGGGTTTTCTCAGGGCCCGGTCCCCGGACAGACTCAGGGGCGTTGACTTAGCTGCCTTTGACCTTCAGGCGAACCTGGCCTTGGGGTGGGGGTGGAGGGCTCCCTGGTGTGGATAAGAATCATTTCTAATTAAGGCTGTCATTGCTCAAGGAGGGCAGGTTCCATCCTGTCTGGAGGGAAAACCTTCCGCTTCCAATGATGTCTACCTGCACTGATGTCTGTCTTCTCCAGAAAAACCAGATTCAGACAGCTGAGCATCGACTCTGCCCACCCTGTGCCCAGGCGTTGCAGGCATCCTCGTAACCACCTGGGTGTTAGTTACTATTATTTGCTCCGTTTACAGTCAGGCAGGAGAAATTTTAAAAGTGCAAGGTCTTGGCACCCAGGGGTGCCACCACCTCCAACCTCAGTGGGTTGTTGCTGTCTGGGCCTTGGGGCATGTACACCCCTCCCCGCCGCCACCCAAACCAGCTGATCTCCAGCTGCAGCCACTCCTCGCACTTGCCAGTGGGCCCTCCTGCCTTCAGAGCCTTAGCAGACAGTGTTCCCCTGCCGGGAAGCTCTTTAGGGTCTGGCTTTCCCACACATCTCGGCATCAGCATCACCTCCCTGAGTTTTGCCTGTCCCGCCCAGTTTAGCATCAAGGCATCTGGTCCCCTATGTTTCCAGCGTTACATTCCTGCATTTGTAGCGACAGGTGTTTGGCATATTGATCCGTTTGCCGTCTGGCTCCTGCACCAAGACGCCGGCAGAGGCTGGTCTGTCCCACTCTCCCCTGCCCTCCTCTAAGTTTTTCCAGAGCCAGGTCAGCTACAGCTTCTTTGTGGGCAAAGGCTGTTGTCGGCTGCACTCTCTCACAGGTGCTCTTGAAGACTCGTTGAGCTATGTATGTCCCGTTCACGAGAGGGGCTGATGTCATTTCCCTGCTTTTGAATCCCTCATCTCTGGCCGTCTTGAAGCACTTTATTATTATTAATTTATTTATTTTTGGCTGCATTGGGTCTTCGTTGCTGCGCACAGGCTTTCGCTAGTTGTGGCCAGCGGGGGCTACTCTTAGGTGCGGTACGCGGGCTTCTCATGTTGCGGAGCATGGGCTCTAGGCGCACGGGCTTCAGTAGTTGTGGCTCGTGGGCTCTAGAGCGCAGGCTCAGTAGTTGCGGTGCACAGGCTTAGTTGCTCTGCGGCATGTGGGATCTTCCCAGACCAGGGCTCGAACCCGTGTCCCCGCATTGGCAGGTGGATTCTTAACCACTGCGCCACCAGGGAAGTCCTTGAAGCACTTTCAATCTGTGAGCAGTTACTGAACACCTAGTGGTGCTGGACTTCTAGAACATTCACCTTAAACAGACCCTCTTTCAGCCTCTGCTGCAGTGGTGATGGAGGTCTCGGGTGCCCCCTCTCAGGTTCCTGAGAAGCCTGTCACGTTCCTGGCTGAGCGAGGATGACTGCCTGTCTGGTAAGCAGAGGCACTGAAGGTATTAAATGGAAGTGGCTGGGTTGAGTGAGGAGTACGCTGGTAGCATCGTAAACAAAAACACCCAGCAAATGCCAACCAGTCTGTTTCTCACTAGGATGCGGGCAGGACGGTCAGGCTTAAGAACTGATTAAAAATAGACCCCATGGAAGAGCAAGCCCGAGCGTGTGAGCTGTCAGGGTCCCCAGCGGAGTCCCCAGTGTAGCCTCATCTTGCTCTTTCTTTCAGGGCTCTCGTGTCCAGCCTGGGTTCCACCCTCACTGAGCCGTCCCCACCCAGACCTTCCTGCAGAGGGCCCCCCCCGCTCAAGCGCTAACCATGTCCATCATGGACCACAGCCCCACCACCGGTGTGGTCACAGTTATCGTCATCCTCATCGCCATCGCTGCCCTGGGGGCCTTGATCCTGGGCTGCTGGTGCTACCTGCGGCTGCAGCGCATCAGCCAGTCAGAGGACGAGGAGAGCATTGTGGGGGATGGCGAGACCAAGGAGCCCTTCCTGCTAGTGCAGTACTCGGCCAAGGGACCGTGCGTGGAGAGGAAGGCCAAGCTGACCCCCAACGGCCCTGAAGTCCACGGCTGAGCCGGGATGCGGAGGCTCCTGGACCTGTCTGCTGCCAGCCAAGAGGTGCAGTAGGGGCGAAACCACAGACGTGCTACCATCTGAGAGGAAGAGTTGACGCTTGCTGGCATGGCCTCACCGGACTTCGTCATCGCATGCACCGACTCCTGGGGTCCCGGCGGTCCTGAGCCAGGGCTCAGTGGCACTGGGCAACCCCTCAGCCTCCTGGTAGGACTGCCCATTGCAGGCAGTGGGCAGGCCTGACCTTGCTGGGGCTCACGGCCCCACAGCGCTTTTGTTACTTGAATGTTTAGCTGAGCCTGTTTTTGATGGAGCTACTACTGTAACGCGTGAGCTCACAAGCCTGTGAACTGTAAATAGGCCCCAGAAGCACGTGCTTAAGCCTCTCTTGCTGATTTTTTTAAAAATATAGAGCACATGGGACTGTCCGTACTAACGCTGAGCTGAGTCAAGGCGGGAGGGGGGGGTCTTAGACTTGTAAGGCCCACATTGCACTCGGCGGGGGCCTCAGATACACGTGTGTATGTAGAGAACGTGACACGTCGGCTTTAAGTCTCGCAGCTAACCTGTTGGGGTGCTTTGGCGATTTCTGCTTTGTGAGCAATGAATGGGAGCAGCAGCACGTCCCGCCCTCTCCTGCTCTAGGTAGATGAGGTTGTAAATGCCAGTTCCTGTTGCTAGTGGAGTGATTGCAAGGAAGCTACTGCAGCTGCTTGGGAGCCGGTGAAGGACGAGTCAGGGCCTGAGGCCCGAGTCCCAAGGCTGCCAGGCGTCCTAGTGGCCGAGCAGTTTCTGGCCCCCGTGGTCTTGAGCATGCTGAGCACCCTGCCCCCCACCCAGCTTTACTGAGCACAGGCTTCGCTAGAAACACCAGAGCCGCGGTGGCTACCTGAATCCCAAACCCAGTTGGCCCAGGAAGGACAGAACATTGTGGTTTTTGTTTGTTGTTGTATTTAATATCTTCTGCACTGGAGGGTGTGGTGGGGGGTGCTTGGTTTCTTCCCCCTGCCCTTTTCACAAATTCGCTTCCTTTCCTCCCAGATTCCCACCCACCTGCTGGGTCCTGGATTTCATTTTCCACCTCCTAGGTGGGCCACCTAGGAGGGTCCCCTGACCTTACTCTGAGAGCGCCAAGTGTCACCCTTGTGTGCCTGTGCACACAGGAGCCCCCAGCAGCCTGTGCTTAGTGGGCACCCAGGGGAGGGGGCTGGGGGAAGAGGGAGTTTCAGGTTCAGGATTTGGTTTTCGAAAAGGTGAGGAGTTTGGTGGCTCTTGGTCAGGCCAGTGATTCCCACCCTGCCCCTCCGAGATGTCCCTTGTGTATACTTCAGTGAACTTGCTTAGGTTTTTAATCCCACCACTGTAAGCACACCCTGAACTATCATGATTAAAATGTGATTTGTGTCTGCATCCTCGGGAATAAACTGGAGGCCAGCTCTGGGTGAGCTGGGGAGCGCTGGCCCTCAGCACTTGAGCTGCCTTGCCAGCAGCATGGGCAGGGAGCTCCCAGGTCGCCAGGGGCTGCCCCCTATTCCCAGCTCCCCCTCAAAGCTCTGGCCTCCTGGTCTGGCGGAAGGCGGCTCCTCTGGCCTCATCCAAATCTCCTCTAAAAAGCATGTTGAACTAATCAACTTTCTAGAACCCCTAGTAGGGAGCTTAAGGAACACTCCTTTTAGCGGCGTACCCCTAAATTAACGGTCAAACATTAAGGTGTATAGCTTGGGGGGAGGGGAGGAGTAGCTAGTTAGGCCATTTGAGCTGAAGGCAGGATTGAGACAGCACAGGTGGGCTACTAAGGAATCCTTAGGAGGCAGCCGGGCTTTAGTACAGGGGAGGAAATGCCTTTGGCCCCCACCTGGGGATGGCCAAGCATGAGTCAGGCTGGAGACTAGCAGAAGGCCCTGTAAGCAGCACACAGGGTGTGGGCGGGAGGAGGGGTCAGAAGTTCTAAAGGGGTCAACTGGAAGGTCAGGGAGAAGGTGTGTTTCCTAATGAAGGACATAAGAAAAATGGGGCAGGTGTAGGGGTGTTCGATCCATTCCCCTCACATTTCAGAACTTCAGGCTTTCTACCTCTACTTTCTGCAGCCGGCAGCCTGCACCTAAGGCTGTCTGTCCTTTACCCAAGTAACCGAGGAGCTCCCGGGCCTTGCATTTTCAGTCCCTGAGCCTGACCCTGAAAATGACCATTGCTTGACTGTCAAACTCACCCTGAGCTTCTTACCATGGCCGGTGCAGTTTCGGTTTTGAAAAGATGAGGCATCACTTTCTCCTCAGTTTCAGTCCTGGAGGTTCCTTATCCCACGACATCTGTGCCATTTGCATCAGGCCCATCAGCACGGTGTCAGTGCCAGGTGAGGGTCAAGGGCATGGTGGGGCACTAGTGGGGTCTCTGGAGGCAAGTGGAAGTGCCTGCAGAACTGGTGACCAACCACATAACAGCTCTCACTGTTCTTGGTCAACAGCTACTTTTTTTTAGCATAGACACCAGAGCCACACACTCAAATGGCTTAGTTAAGTTATGACCTCTCATTGAATTCTTTCTGAATAGCCCAACTGTTGTGTCCAAGTTTTCTGACTAGTCAGTCAGGACATTAGCCTTTCATTCTGCATGTCATCGCAGAAGCAACAGCAGGGGGATGGGGAGGGAACGCCGACGCTGAGCCACTAAAATATGGACTAACTTTTCAGACAAATCTTCAAGTGGACTGTGCTACTGTTTTTGTCTCAAAGCTACCAAGTTTGTGCAATAAGTGGAGGGGATGTCATCCCTGTTCAATAAAAGCTGAATGACATTCAAGCTGATTTTCTAGACCACTGAGAAAATCTTTATTTACAATAAATTTCAATAAAATTTGCATAAATATATTCGCAATGTATAGTCTTCACCTCTGATTTCTTCATGTTATTTTCAAAGTTAGTCTGTCCTGTTCTCAGTGCTCCTTTCGGAGGCCAGCGTGGAGCTGACGTTGGAAGGCGGAGGGGTGCTGGCTGGTAGCCGGGGGGTGCCCGAGGGCTTGTGGTAGTCCAATTGCACCTCATCCAGGGGAGCACGGTCTTCGGCCCCGTCCCTGCCCTCCAGTTTCTGCTCCATGGTGGCCACCAGGATCTTGAGCCACGTGTTCTCGGTGAGGAGGTTCTCCGAGGCGTCGGCCAGCTCCTGGAGCTTGCGGGCCACCTCCTCAAGCTCCCGGGTTTTCTGCTCGTACAGGGCCTGCAGCTGCTCGCTGTGCAGCTGGAGCAGGCTGTGCTGCCTCTCCAGCGTGTGCTGCTGCCGCCGCAGCTGCTGCTCATCCCTACGCGCGCTCGAGAGCCGGGCCTCCACCTGCCCCTGCGCCTGCTGCAGGGCGCTGATCTCCGCCCTCAGCTTCTGGATCTCTCTCTCCAGATGGGAGATGTGCCCCTGCTGCAGGACGGCCTCTCTCTGAAGACACTCTTTGGTAGGAGGGTTAACCAAGTTCTGGGGGGCAGAAGCAGGGTCTGAGTGATGCAAAATGAACCTCAGCAGATTTGGAAGGGTGATGGGAAGGTCTTCGGGGTATTTCACACTTAGGTCCTTTCTGGAGAGAAAGGGAAAGGAGTCAAAGATAAGAGAGTCACACCAACATTCTTAGTCCAAAACCAGACTGCCGCCGAAGGTCAAGCTGCTTATTTCCTACCAAAAGGAAGTCAGCATGGAAAATGTCATCTGGCAAAAAAATTTCTACAAAGCTGAGGATGTCCCATATGCTGCTTCTGTAATTAAGGTGGTTTATCTCAAAGGTGTGTCTGTTCCTGAGGACAAAGAGCTCAGTTTCTGTTCACAACCTTCCAAGAAAGATAAGAACCCGGGGCAGAGCGGCCTCCCTGTGCTCTCAGACGCCCAGTGGCGCGTCAGGAAGGGTGTCCGGGGGCAGGACTGCCACCCATGTCACTATTGTGGCCATCGACAATGCTTGACGAGACAGGAAAAACCTCCAACACTCAGCCTGGCTCTTCAGCAAGCATTTATTACACATTATCCGAGGCAAGAGTTCTCAACTGGGGTAACTGTACCCTCCCTTCCCCAGGGGACACTGGGCAACATCTGGAGACACATTTTATTGTCACGATGGTGGAGGTGCTACTGGAGCCCCACCCTTGACAAACAGACCAAGGGGCTCTGAGGAATTAAGGTTGCCAGGCCCTGAGAGCAGAGAATAAGGAAGGAGGGTGACATATGAAGGGGATTTTCCCCAAAGCTTTGCTGCAAGTCCTGATGTACAAATTTCCTTTTTAGAACTTGTCATCCAATTGTCTGATGACCAAAATTTCTACCACAGATACATTTACCTGTGTATACACCACCTGGCTGCAATAAATCCAAACCAGCAGCTTTAGCATGAGGGGGGCAGACACCATCCAGTGTTAAAGGAGTGGAGGTGAAGGGCATGACTCCGGGGCCCACCCGCCTCTGGGGCCTCACAGGACTCCTCTGTGGCCTGCACTGCCTTGTCTGTAAAGGGGGGAATATGAGTCTCATCTACCTCAGAGGACTGCTGTAAGGACTGCATGAGTTACCTGAAGGCTCAGGGAATGTTAGCTTGAAAAAAAAAAAAAACCAACCACATTGTTCCTTAGAGAAACTGACCAGAAATCCCTCATTAAGAGCTTGCACACCCTCTCCACACACAAAGCCAGTGGCCAAACACCTAAGAAAAGACAAAAGGTGTTCTATCAAAGAGTAGCCCTTTCCCTATGAAATAAAAATCACAGGGAAATTAAAGTCAGGTATGTCCCATTTTATATGTTTATGGAAACTTTCAGGTAAATGGAACAATTTTTAAACTTTGGGGGTAAGTATATAACCACGTTTTCCTTTAAAGCATCGTTTTCTTAACATGTACGCTTTCTCCAAGTGGGGCCTCCCAGTCATTCAACTGACAACTAAGAACATCCTGGCCCCTGTGAAGTGTGGGTGAGGATGGACAAGCAGAGGCTGGATCCACCCCTAAGTTCTGCAACACAACCTGGTCTTCTAGGACAGAGCAAATGTGAATCATCCCCAGCAAAGAGCTTAGTGCGTGTATCTGGAGACATTTATAGGACAGAAAACAATACTGGTAAACATGCTATTTTAGAGTTTCTGGAGCAATCTCCATGAACCTACCTGATGGGTGTGCTAAAATGCTTTCAAACTTCTTAGAAGTAGCAAGGATACAGAGCGTCAACAAACTGCTTCCAAAATGGTAATCATTTTGAAAGTGTAGTGGTAAAAGGTCCCACTGTTTATTTGACTCTGGTCTAAGTTCACCAGGAGTATGTGTACGCACCTCTAGCGTGTAAAAGGCTAAATACAAAATGACCAATGGGGTATAAGTTATCTGCTCCAAAGAGGGGCTATAATACTGAGGGAGGGTGGGCTGCTCCTCTAAAGAAGTGAGGTTCTTCCCCAGGGGACACATCAGAATGAACCCCCCACCCACTTCTGATCTCCTGGCCCAGGGCCGGGCCAGAGCACCTGCATTTTGGAACGTCACACAGAGTGGGAGAAGAAGAGTGGTTCTAAGGTGCCCCTGCACAAGAAGGCAGCCTTGCTGGGAGCAGGAGGTAGTCCAGGCTGTGCACTGTGGCAGAGGACAAGCTCCTTCCTATGGTTTCTTTCATGATCATAAAATACAAACAACGTGCTCACTGAGTACAAATTGCAAAGGATATAAAAAGCATACAAGAGGCACCCCTGTGACCACTGGTAACCTTCACTCCTCCAAAATTATTGTCAACATCTTGACACCTTCCCTTCTGCACACATTTTAACCCAGTGCATGTGTAAATTTATATTTTACCAAAACGCATATATACTTTTATATTCTTTTCACTAAAAATAAGCATGTGCCCTGTGAAGAAGGTCTTACTGCTTGTTATCAATTTTTCGTTTCCTCTTTTGTGAGCTGTCAGCTTTTTGCCCTTTACCTTCTGAGTGAACTGAACACTCACTTTAGACCAGTTAATGAAGAGCTTGCTTCACTTCTGATTACCATTTATTTTTGGGAAATAAGAAAAATTCCATTCCAAAGCAGTAAGGCTTTGGTTTACCAAGTTCTCTGCATTAGAATGAAACTGGACAGTCTACTATTCAGTATTTACTTTCTTGACTTTTCAATACAAGGGAACTAGGAAGAGGCTGTAGCAGCGACCTTCCTGCAGGGCATGGAAAATGAGCTCATCTCTATGCTGACTCCATCAGGCAACCTCAGAATGAAAGGCACTCAACCCAAACGCGAAACAATTCCAGCTGCTGAGAACCTCTTTGTGCAAAGGCATGTGCTGGGTGTTACGACGTCAATGTTTTTTCCAACTATGATTGAAATTTGAAAATTATGGTGTGTTAAACTTCATGCCCCACCTCTGTCCCACACACAATGAAATTACTTGTGTTATTGTCCACGGTTCCTGGACCGTGTGGCACCTGCCTGAGACACTTCTTAAAAAGAAAAAGGCTCGTCACAATACAGTCAGCAGTAGAACTGGGTGAGTCACACTCTGTTTTTAGTGTGTGATTTGACAAGACCCTACTACCACAGGAAGTATTCCAGCAAAAATTCTTTGAGATAAGGGGGAAAAACCAAGGAAATGATTCAGTACACATGAAGGAAGCACTCTCCTAGAGAAGCATGAAGAGCATGGCAGTGGCTGCAATAAACGGTAAAAGCGAGCGCCAGAGAATAAAAGACATGTGAGTTAGGGAACGTCACTAAAATCATCCTGCAAATGCTTTTCCCTATAAAGATATTGTCAAAGCCATGTGACTGGGTCCCTGAGGACCCATCCTTTTAAAAACAAACAGGAATCTGTACCAAGAGAACATCTGGTTTATCAGGCTTTAAAAGGCCAAGAGTTAATTTCCCTTCTACCAAAACATCTGGATCCACATTCGCTAACTGCCAGGTCACATCCCCTTGCTAACGGCCCATCCCTGCTCGCTGGGCTTTCAGGGAAGCTGCCCTGATCACTCACCTTGGAGCACCACTTAGACAAATGTGAAGAGATCAAGGTGACAGCCCCGTCAGGTGACATTCACAGAAGTCTGCACACCTGGGGAGAAGGCTTCTTGAGCCCCAGTATGCGGGTGCAGTGGGTAGAAGGGCCTCTGTTTCCTCCTTGTACCAGGGGGCCGAGGTGGCCATCCGCAGGGCTCAATGACAAATGACTCATGTGGAAGCGGGCAGGCCGGGCCTGACTCCCTGTGAGGCCCAACAGTAAGCTGTTGTTTTGCCCCACGTGAACCTGGGGCTCTTTGCTGTCAATCTCAGCACTCACTGTGTGCTCATAAGGCCAAGAAGGTGAACAAGTTCCAGTGGCCACATTCATACTCGTGTAAAACACACTCTGGGAGGGGGCAAACTTAAAAAAACTACCACACCTGACATCATGACACCAAAGTCCTTTTACCCTTGGTTCCCAGTGGCACATTTTTTGAACATTTTATTCTAAATACTTTAGTAATAAGTAATGATGTACACTTCACTTCTGTGAAGTACCTTAAACCCATTTCATGTTCAGCAAAAGAATCCCATCTGCCCAAATATTGAAAAACTTCAGCTTTACCTGTTACAGGGAAAAAATAAGACAGTAGGAAGACGGTCAACCATAAATTCCCAAGGAAGATCATTCTGAGATACATCAATCCTGGCAAAGGGAAAGAACAGAAAAAGCAAAAGATCAGCCCAAGAAACTCCAACTTGAAAGGATCTTCTCAAATAATTGAAGAACCCAGGGCACTGTCTGCGCCCACACAAGACTGGCCCCTGGCGGTGAGTGCACCACTGGGTATAAGGCAGGCACAGCTTGTGGGAGAAGCAGCGAGACTTCCAGGACGTGCAACTGTCCACCTAACTCACTGAGGGAAATGTCATGTCTTGAAAGTAAATGTAGAATCCCCCCTCAAAAAAGCCTCGCTGACACCTCAGGAGTAGTCCACGCACCTGACCAAATCTGGGCAAGTACCTTAACCGTTGGATCAGCTCTGGAAAAAGGAAATCATTGAGCAAAACACATTGAGCCTCTGAAAACGTAAGAAAACAAGATAAGGAAGATTATATTCTATATTCTGTTAAGTCTAGACAGAGGCCAAGAAAGTTGTATTTTCTTAGCAGATTTTAGATGAATTTTCTAATACAGCAAATGACATCTGTGCTAAATGAGCCAACCTGTGCTTAATTACCACTGAACTAGGTGGGGGCCCCTCCTGCAGTCCGCACTAAGCTGGGCCTGCAGGAATGTCTCCCCACCTGCCCCCAGGGACTGCTCAGTTGCAGCAAAAGGAACATCCCAGGAGGAAGCGAAGCAGCAGGGCTGCTAAGCCAGGTGTCAATATTCACAAATAGTGCATAAAAAAGGTGGCAATGTTTTGAATCATTAACTTGACAGGAGTCTTCAGAGAAGTATAATTGGGGGCAGAGTGGGGAGGGGGGGAAATCAGTGCCTTGAGTTTGTCCAAAAGGATGAAATACACTTTAAAAAAAAACTGACATAACCATGGCTTCCCTGGTGGCGCAGTGGTTGAGAGTCCGCCTGCCGATGCAGGGGACACAGGTTCATGCCCCAGTCTGGGAGGATCCCACGTGCCGCGGAGCGGCTAGGCCCATGAGCCATGGCCGCTAAGCCTGTGCGTCCGGAGCCTGTGCTCCGCAACGGGAGAGACCACAACAGTGAGAGGCCCACGTACCGCAAAAAAAAAAAAAAAAAAAAAAATGACATAACCAAATCATAATGGTTTTAAATAGCTTCATTAACAGAACAGTACTCCTGCCTCTCTGTCTGTGAAAGCCTACCTAG
Source organism: Lagenorhynchus albirostris (assembly GCF_949774975.1). Lineage (NCBI taxonomy): Eukaryota > Metazoa > Chordata > Mammalia > Artiodactyla > Delphinidae > Lagenorhynchus > Lagenorhynchus albirostris. The sequence continues at coordinate 59,018,915 of NC_083109.1, forward strand.
AACATCAGAGTTTCTATTTTATTTTATTTTATTTTTTTTTGCCATATGCGGGCCTCTCACTGTTGTGGCCTCTCCCGTTGCGGAGCACAGGCTCTGGACGCGCAGGCTCAGCGGCCATGGCTCACGGGCCCAGCTGCTCTGCAGCATGTGGGATCTTCCCGGACTGGGCCACGAACCTGTGTCCCCTGCATCGGCAGGCGGACTCTCAACCACTGCACCACCAGGGAAGCCCAGAGTTTCTATTTTTTAAACAAATGGTGTTGAACAGTTTATTCTATAATCAAGTGTTTCTTTCTCCTGATTTTTACTTCAAAGAAAAACCAAACTGTAAAATTAAAAGAAAAACATTTGTAAACATCCACTCAGAATCCCATTGTGCTGATTGGGATCTTCTTTCTGGGATTCTCATTCAGGATTTGGTGTATATGCCTACATACTGATAAGAGCAGAAATCATATTTCATACTCTATTCTTTTCAGTTAATTGTATGAAAAGCATTGTCCTAACGAAGGGGTAAAAATCCCATCAAATGCCCAACCATAATTTACTTAACCATTTTTCTACTGTTGGACATAAATAATGCTGCAATGACCAGCACATGCTTCTCTGCAAGTCCTACTTCCTTAATTCCCCAAAGTGAAATTAGCTGGATCAAAAATGTATAACCATTTTTGCTAAAATGTTGTTAAAATGCTTTCCAAAAAGTTTATGCCAATTTACTTATTCTGTTAGCTACATCTGACTGTGCCAATTTTATTTTATCAACACAAGATTCTACCACTTAAGAGTATTCCTTAATTTAATAAGTATAAATGACACTTTGTTATTGTTTTGATTTACATTTACTAGATTATAATTTCCCCACTTGTTTATTTACTCTCTTCTCTTACATGAAAAGCTGTTCATGACCTTTCTTCACATGGCAGTCCTCAGCTGTTTCTCCCTCCATCCCCCATTTTTTAAAATTGTGGTGAAATATACATAACATTTACCATCTTAGCCATTTCTAAGTGTACAGTGCAGTGGTATTAAGTACATTCATAATGCTGTGCACCCATCACCACCATCCATCTCCAGAGCTCTTTCATCTTGCAAAACTGAAACTGACCCCATTAAACAACTCCTCCCCCTTCTCCCCTCCCCCATCTCTTGGCAACCACCATTCTGCTGTCTCTATGAATCTGACTACTCTTGGTGCCTCATATAAGGGAAACCATACAGTGCTTGTCCTTTTGTGACTCATTTCACTCAGCATTAATATCCTCAAGGTTCACTCATGTTGCAGCATGTGTCAGAATTTCCTTCCTAATTTTTAGGGTGGAATAATATTCCATTATATGTACAAACCACATTTTGCTCTCAGCAGTTTTCTTAAACCATTTTAATTTCTCAGGGTCTGGAGCATGAACACCTGATTCTGAATCCTGCTCCCTCATTTACAGGTTGTGTAACTCTGGGCAAGCTGCCTAATCCTTTTGAGCCTCAGTTTCCTCCTCAGTAGAAAGAGAGTGGTAATCATACCTGCTCCACTGAATGCTCTAAGGATTAAGTCAGATAATATGTATATACAAATATCTCGCAGCATAGTAACTCCTCAAGTGTGGCTCTAATCATTACTTACAGCATACACAAAAGGTAAGACATATATGCTGTAAAATACAGCTATCGTCCTTTTGTCAGTTTTATTTTCGTTGCACATTTTTCTAGTGAAATCTGTTCATCTTTCTTGCATTATTTTTTCAACTGCTTCATTTTGGCAAGTTTTCACCTCTCAAAGGAACTAGCAAATCCAATATTCTAGCTTCTGTTATTTTTTTCTATGATTTGATCTTTTATATTTAAATTCTATCTGAAGGTTTTTTTTTTTTTTTGGGTGGTGGGGAGAAGATATAGCTTAAATCTAAATAATTTTCATCTCAGACTGCCTACTACCTGATCCAAAAACTCTTTGAGCCTTGTTTTTACAAAACAATGGTTTAACATTTTTTTGTTTGCTACACATACACATACAGTACCAAGGAATCACAAAACTAGAACATGCAGGTATCAGCCAATCTTGCCTCTTACTTTTAGGAATGAGGAGGGAAAGGAGACCTGGTGGGGAGATTTGCTCCAGGTCCCAGGGCTGGTTGGCAGCACACCAGGGACTGGCCCCCTTTTGCTGGGCCAAGGCCCCAGTGCCATGTATTCCAGAAAGCTGGCCACTTGGGGGGCTATCCGAGCAACCAGGTCAGCACTAATCCCTCAGAACTGCACTCACCCTCCTATGAACTCAATCAGGACTAAATACACTCAACATCATGGAAGAAACACTTAGCATTCATCAGGAAAACTTTGGCTCCAATGAGGTTTTGCTCACAGCTTTAAGCTGACAATCAACCAAATCTTACCCAAGGTCAACAGAAAATGGGCAGACCCTTGCAGGCCATAATGGCTAAGCTGTAAGGAGGAGTGAAGGCAGGCACACAGCGCTGCAGCACGGGCTTCCTTACCTTGCCACAGTGAATGTATCTGCAGGCAGGAGCCGAGCTAGCTGGATAAAGATGTGATTGAGGGCTGGACAGAAGCCGCACCACTGTGCATAATAAAGCAGCAACACGTCCTATGGGAAGAGGAAGACGGCTGTTACTGGGCTGCTCAGGTCCTCACTGTGCTTAGAACCGGGCAGGCATTCAATGAATGTTGCTCATGCACAAATTACAGTGAAAATTTAATCTTCAGGTATTTTCAATTATGTGATTTTTAAAAAAATAAATTTATTTATTTATATTTTTGGATGCATTGGGTCTTCGTTGCTGCACGCGGGCTTTCTCTAGTTTCGGCGAGCAGGGGCTACTCTTCGATGCAGTGCGCGAGCTTCTCACTGCGGTGGCGTCTCTTGTTGCGGAGCACAGGCTCTAGGCGCCCGGGTTTCAGTAGTTGTGGCGTGCGGGCTCAGTTGCTCTGTGGTATGTGGGATCTTCCCAGACAAGGGCTCGAACCTGTGTCCCCTGCATTGGCAGGCAGATCCTTAACCACTGCGCCACCAGGGAAGCCCTATGTGCTTTCTTAAGGACGTTTTACAATCACAAAACCACCATGTAATTCACATGTTCTGCAGTAAGACTGTCATGTGGTCAATCTTTTGTACATCAAAACCAACCACCCCCTGGTGGTGCAGTGGTTAAGAATCCGCCTGCCAATGCAGGGAACACGGGTTTAAGCCCTGGTCTGGGAAGATCCCACATACCGCGCAGCAGGTAAGCCCACAAGCCACAGCTACTGAATGAAGCCTGCGTGCCTAAAGCTTGTGCTCTGCAACAAGAGAAGCCACCGCAATGAGAACCCCGCGCACCGCAATGAAGAGCAGCCCCTGCTCGCCGCAACTAAAGAAAGCCCACGCGCAGCAACAAAGACACAACGCAGCCAAAAATAAATAAATTAATTAATTAATTTAAAAAACAAGCAAACCAAAAAAACCCAACTGCTCACCCCGATGACTGCAGCTTTGGAAATTATTATAACAGGGACAGATGGCTTGATTTTTGCCTCGCTCATGATTCTATACCTGTTTTTGAAGGACTACTTCCCAAAAGGTATCCGTTGTCACTTCAGTGATTAAACGCTGAGATGGGAACTGTGAAGAGTCACTTCCAATAAGATGCCTTTTCAAGGGACTGTAGAGAACGCTGAAGTTTTGAATGAAAGACTCTGAAAATAAGGAGAAAATGAGATCAGTTCTTCTCTCAGTACAAGGAGAGTAGTTGGCCTACTTTAAACTCCACATCTAAAAAATTGGGCTGGCTTCGCAGGCCCACATTTTTAACACTTCACCTACAGGCAAAACCCTGAACGAAGCCACCCGGGGGGACAGGGGGTAGCTTTGGCAGTAGTAACTCAGCAGACAGCACTTTAGCTAACAAAGCACCACTCGGTGTCCCGTGTTCTACTATGCAGGGACTAGGAATTCGATGCTCCTTTTAAAAACAACACTGGTCCACAAATGGACACCTGAGCCTGTATAAGTCATCAACACGCCACCATGGAGATTTCAACTGTACCAAGACCTTTAAGCATAACTACCGATGCAGTAATTGCACAAGCTACTGTAATGGGGAAGGTGTTTAAATACTCATTAATTTAAAGATAAGGAGCTATGGTTTTTGTTTCCTTTATTAAAGTCCTTCAAGTTTCTTTCTTAAAAGGTTAAGAAAAATAAACTCAATTATATTTAGTGGAAAAACACATAAATAAAACCCATAAATAATCCCAAACCCTAACCTGAAGCAACAGTTTTACCCTCCCCACCAACTCTACTATCTTCAGATTCCTTTGTATCATCTGAAGCAGCACTAATCTGAGTTTCACTTCTTTTTTTCTTCTTTTTTCTCTCCATTGCGAGGCCCTAGTGAACAATGATATGTTCTGTGGAGGGCGGAGGAAAGGAGGAGGGTCTTGTGAAGAGAATCTGTCATCAACACCTGATGATACTTAGTTGGCTAGGTTTTTGAAACATAAAACCAAGAATTATTTACTAATCTGAATGAAGCCTAAATTCTGAAACTGACCCAGAGACAGCTGACTTAAGAGTCAACTCTCCAAAACAACAACGATGCACAGTGAATGTTTTTGGATGAGGACCCTGACAAATTTTGTCACCAACCACAGCACAAAGAACAACGGAGCTAGATGTTTCAGAGGAGATAAGAGAAGATGAAAAGAAATCGGAAGAAGGCTTTTTTCAGATTACCATTAAATTCAGGATGCACACATCACAAGCTAGCTCACTGAATGCTTGAGTATTAGAACAGAATGCAGGAAAATCCAATAAACACTTACGTTAAAAATACAGGCTTATTTCATTTTCAGAAAACTCAGTACAGTAAAATGTAACTAGGAAACATGAATTAGGAGCAATTTGTAGTATCAAAAGAGTACACACTTCATAAAGTGACTGGTCACAGGGTTCCTCTAAGCACTCAGGAGGCTTTGTGTTTATAACATAAAGCCTTTTATTAACATAAGCCTTTTAACGTGTCTAACATAAGAAACGAGCTTCACCTGGACTTAAAGGACGGCAGCTAAAATGACTATCATTTAGGGGCTTTGAGTTTACTCTTGCTTTCATACTCTCCAAAACTTGAAAATAAAAGGTTTCCCTCCCCACCAAATTCCTCCTGTCTCCATTTGGCAAATGCTAACTTTCCCCCATGTTTCCAACGAGGCTGAACTAACACGGCTTTTGAATTCTCACTTCCTTGTGTGCACATCAAGGATGGCAGCAAAGCCCTGGGAAAAGGACAGCATCGGTTAGTTCACTGCTGCTGCCAAGCGTAAGGGCAAGCTCTCGGATGCACTCCCATAATGGGGACTTACCCGCCACCTCCCCCCCAAAAAAGTGGGTTTTGCTGGTTTGCAACCTGAGACGTATTGCACTTGACACTTGTTTGTTACAATCTAGGCACCCAAGGTCAGAGCAGCATTTCTCAACTTGTTATGAAAGAGCAGCAGAACAAACTAGGTCTGGTGGCCTTGATGCCTAGACAGCTAAACCTGTGAGACAAAAAGGGGGGCCAGGTGGTTCTATCGTTTCACTGCTTTCTGTTTAAGTACCTTTCGAATGAAGCCGCTGTTGGGGCTCACGTTCATCAGTCCCTGGGGAGTTACCACCCGACCCACTCTCCACCACCCTGTCCATCACAGAGGCCAGGTTCCCCCCCGGCCGCAGCTCGTGCCACCATGGAAATGCGGCAGGCGCTGCCGATCAGGAACGCTGGACTCTTAGCCCCCAAGGGCTAAGTGAAAAACTTATCCAAAATTTGGAGTTAGGAAGTTTCTGTTCCATTTAATATACAAAATTAGCTTCTTTTAAAATTATGACCAGCTGCAGTCTAAAGATTTCAAATGCGCTAAGAGCCAACCGTAATGAGATCCCTAAATAAAAGTTACCTATGTTAAGTTAAGCAAAGCATTAGGTTTGGGGAAGGAAACTGCCCACAGTACCTAGGGTGAACTTCATAAGAGCTTGTTTTGGATCCAGGACATAATGAGACTCTTCTTTCACGTCAACAATTGCAGCAAATCCTTTCACCCGAGCGGTGCTCGGAGCACCCAGCCTCTCTGCATACAACCAAAATAAATTGGAATCCAAAAGGTAGATGTTCAGGGTCTTGTTGGTTCTGCAGCTCAGGCCTATGAAGCTTGCGTTATCCACGTCCAGTTCAGGAAAGAGATACCTGTTCTCCTCAATGTGAGGAACGGAGCTTGGGGTATCAACCTCACATTTCTTCTCAAGGGAAGAAAATGCAATGGTCGGGGTTTCAAAGACATCTTGTTCAGAATCAATGAAGCCTGTCACGCCCCTGTTTATGGTCCTGCAACATGCAGTGTAGTAGCTGAAAGGGCTATAGAAACTTAGAAAATTCCTGCATTCTATGCTGTCTGATGCCACATGATAAAAGGTCTGCTCCTTGAGGTAGAAAGAATCCAGAGCTGCTGCCATCTCAAAAAAGCTGCACTGGGGCATGCCGACCGAGCTTGGCCTGAGGCTGCCGGCAGTCTGGTTGACACACAGTTCACACACGTTGTGGGTCCTGGAGATGGAGTGCCACTGGGGCAGCACCACGGTGTTGCAGCAGGGGGACTCCGTTATCAGCGGCAGGTCCGGCAGCTGGGCTGGGGGCTCAGGCGCCAGAGACTTGAACACCGGGGCGTCCACTCGCCGCAGGTGCTGAAGGAGCCGCTCCACCACCTGGTCCCCGTGACAGTTGTTGTACTCCAAGGCCACTTCGGTGATCTGAAACACAGGGCAGAGCTCATGAGAGGTGTGGGGGTGACTGAGGGACAGACCCCGTGGCTCTTAGACCTGGAAAGCATCTTGTCTGATTCACAAGAAGGAACCCTGGCTGGAAACACAGCACCAAACAGGAAGCTGTCACACCAAAAGCTATTAATAAAGAGGTTTGGGTTATTTTTCAGATCCTGTCACTCTGTTAACAAATACTGAACCGCCTGTTCAGAGACGGAAGGGGTCTTAGAGGGAGATGTCAGTCTACCCCGTGATGGGGTGAAGTGGCTCACGCCACAACACACATCGAAGAACCAGGAACAGAATTTAAATCTCAACGCCCAGTTGAGTGCCCTTTCCTTTACATCCTTAAAACTCCTCGAGACGATGTCTTCTTTCTTCATCTTAAGTAAGTCTAAAAATTTCCCAAATATTTGATCCACTTGTTGATCCACCTAACAAGTGGATCAAATATTTCACAGCATATGTTTCCAAATAAATTCATGCCTCACAGGAGGCTACGAATTCAGCCTCTTCCAAACCATACTCAACCATCTCGCCTTCCTCCCCCTGTACCACCCTTTCTAGAAAATGGCATCAACAAACTGGAAAAATCAGCTAACCCTCAATTTCTCCTCTGCATCACCCAAGCCTCCAATCCAGCCAGCTCTGACTTCAGCATCACGAAGCGGCCCCCCTTTGCACCCTCACAGTCACTGCCTCAACTCAGGCTCTCATGTGTCACAGAGTGCCCCCGTTTTCTCTCCCCCGCCTTAACTGAGCCTCCACACTGCCAACACTTATTTTTAAAAATACACCCTAAGCAGGAGACTCCTCTGCTAAATGACATTCGACGGCTCCCTATTACCTGGAGGGTAACCCTAACATAATCTGACCTGAGTCTGCCTTTCCGGTGTCACCTCACCACCTTTACACCAGCCAGGCCCTTCCACAATGCCTTGCCTTCAGAGGCCTGGCCGGGGCCTCCTCCATCTGACAAACCTCAACACTCTCCCCAAGACCCTGCACCAGGATGGCTGCTCCAACAAAGCTAACACCCCCACCCTCCCCCATGAAGAGTCTACATCTTCAGGGTTAGTCCCAGAAGCCCTTCCCAGACAGTCTCCCAACTGTCTGTCAAGACATCCCTCTTCCCCACAGGCTTAAGGATCCTCAAGGGCAGGGACCATGTTTGATTTATCCTGCTATCCCCGCAGCCTAGCTCAGAGCCTGAAACATAACAAATGGTCGATAAACAGCTGGTGAACGAACGGCATCTCAGGATAAGTACATGCTCCCGCTTCTCGGGGAGATGAACCCCTTTACGCTCAGACCAGTGTTAGCCATTTAGATTCACATTTCATTCCAAGGCTCTTCCATTTCCGAACTGAGTACCTTTCACCACCCAACAGCCACCCCAGGTCAATGAAAAAGATGAGCAAGTCATTATAATCCAAAGGCATTTATACTCCCTAAAATAGAACTGTGTGCTAACTTAAATCCCACCAAGGTTAGTTAAAAGGTGTCAAGTCACTCAGGATTTTGTTTCATTAAAGAGTGTGTGGGGGGGGACTTCCCTGGTGGCACAGTGGTTGGGAGTCCGCCTGCCGATGCAGGGGACACGGGTTCGTGCCCCGGTCCGGGAAGATCCCACATGCCGTGGAGTGGCTGGGCCCGTGAGCCATGGCCGCTGAGCCTGTGCGTCCGGAGCTTGTACTCCGCAACGGGAGAGGCCACAACAGTGAGAGGCCCGTGTACCGCAAAAAAAAAAAAAAAAAAAGAGTGTGTGTGTGTGTTTGTGTGTGAGAAAACCATTTAATAAGTGCTTTTCCAATTTCAAAGAAAACCCAAATTTCATAACATATGATACTTATAGACAGAGTTAATTTAAGACATATGCGTTTGTACAGAAAAACAGATTGTTTGAATAGTTCTTCAGCATAAAAATGGTTACTTCAGATGATAAACCAGTGTTTTGGTTTTTTGCCCCCGCACAAAAACATCTCAGCCCTTTTTAAAGGATAAGGCTCTGACAGCACATTACGCTAAAAAGGTCAAGCCCGTGTGATTCATAAATAGCCCAGCTGCCCTCATGCCCCATCCTGGTACTACTTTATATTCAAAGACATAATAGATTACCACCCCCAGTCCCCCCCACCAAAACCCACAAAAATTCAAGTACAGTCAGCCCTCCATATCCTCAGGTTCTGTATCTGCAATTCAAACAACCATGGATCGAAAATATTCAGGGGGAAAAATGCCAGAAAAGAAAGCTTGAATTTGCTGCACATAGGCAACTATTTACATACCATTTATATTATATCAGGTATCGTAAGTAATCTTAGAGACGATTTAAAATATACGGAAGATGTGCATAGGTTATATACAAATACTATGCTATTTTACACATGGAACTTGAGTATGTTGGATTTTGGTACCTGCAGGGGGCCTGGAACCAACCCCACTGTGGATACCAGGGGACGTCTGTATTTGCCATGGATTTTTATGAAAAGTCCAAGTAGGAGTACACTGAGGAGAGCAAAACTCCTTACGGGGTCTTCCTTCCTCATCTCTTTCATTCTTAATGTCTCTCACAAACAAAGCAGCCGTGTAAAGGATATTCTTAAGTGAAGAAAATATTTTATACAGTAATGCCCCTGAAAAGTGAGGAGTTCTTAGTTTTCTCCTATAAACTGAACCAGTTTTTACTGTTATATTCCGTTTTCATAACAGGCAGTTTTGAAAAGGCACTCCAGTTACATCCCGTATATGAATCACTTGATGTCACATTTAATTTCATGTGAATAAGGAAAATTTGGCAAAAAACTTTAAATGTTTGCACTATAAATGCTTCCTTCCACTTTCATTAATCGGAGAAATCTGTAAGTCTGGACAAGGTGCCTTTGTCCCCTAGACTCGTACGCAGTGGACGCCTCAGAGCAGCGCTGTGAAAGCTAAGAACCCGGGACTTCCCTGGTGGCTCAGTGGTTAAGAATCCACCTGCCAATGCAGGGGACACGGGTTCGAGCCCTGGTCCGGGAAGATCCCACATGCCGCAGAGCAGCTAAGCCTGTGCGCCACAACTACTGAGCCTGCACTCTAGAGCCTGCGTGCCGCAACTATTGAAGCCCGTGTGCCCAGAGCCTATGCTCCGCAACAAGAGAAGCCACCGCAGTAAGAAGCCTACTCGCTGCAACTTGAGAGAGCCCCTGTACAGTAACGAAGACCCAATGCAGCCGAAAATAAAATTAATTAATAATAAAAATAATTCAAAAAAACAAGCTAAGAACCCACACAGAGTCTCTTCTGGCTGCGCTAAGAATTTCTTTTGATAAGCACACTGAGATGTCTCATGAGTTCTCCGGGACTCTCTGGAGACGCTGGGGTCAGGGGCCTGACTCCGTACGCGGTGCAGGCTGTGCTCTCCCGGGGGCAGGGTGGGGCACATGTGTGGAAGAGCAGCTGCCTGGTGCTGGCCTGGGCCTCACAGGGCAGTCCCCACATGGCCGTCCCTTACTGACTGACTCCCCTGCCCCGACTCCACAATGACCACTCTCTTCTCGACAAGGCAGGCCTCCTCCATCGCCTGCCCAAAGTTGGGCCTAAAAGCATAAATGGAAAAATAAGGCTTAAGGCTTAAATTTTTTTGGGGTCAAGGAGCCTTTGAGTTTAGAACTCACCCTCATGTAAGGGAGGTGTTCACCCCTCCCACCCTGCCCAACCCCAAGGATGACTTCCTTACTTCTAGTCACTGTGTCACACTTTCCATGGTCACACCCCCACTTCCCATCCCCAACACCACTGTCCAAGTTCAGCATCTTCCTACTTCTCACTTTTCTGGAACACGGCTGCTAGGAAAACTTTAATAATGGTAACACAGCTCTGCTGACAGCGCTCCATTATCAGACTTTGACGGCTACGATTAATCCTGGAGTCCTCAAAGAAGCACCCAAAAGCCTCTCCTCCAGCGTTTTTTTTCTGGGTCTTCTTCAATCAGTTCTTTATGGAGACCATACAACCTGTCCTATTTCCTAATATCTAAACCCGTCGCCCCCTGCCCACCCCCGTGCCTTTGCTCAGGCTATTCCTTAAGTTGCTCTCAGCCCATCACAATTCTAGCCACCCCTGAAGGCCTGTCTCAAACACTCATCCCTCCCACAGCCCCCTCCTGCCTCCCTCCTGCCCAGCCCCCAACTTCCCAGGACAGCACCCACTCTCCTCCAGTTCCTCCTGGGGCTGAGCACACTCTGCCTTGAATTACAAGCAGGTTCTTGCTCCCCTACCAGACAGGCCTCTGAGACCATGAGACCAAGGCTCTGCCTTCTCCATCTTTCTCCACCGTGGCTCCCGGGCACAGTGCTCCATAAACGTTTGCTAAAGGGGCCTGAAATGAACAGGGAAATGTACTGCACTTGGCTGAGTAATCCATAACACTAAGATGCCGCCTGGTTTAACCACAGGCTGCGATTAAGGGACTCTCTTCAGCTCACAGGGACACTAAGAGCCTGGAGGAAAGGAGCTGTGGGCAAAACCTTGATAAACAAAGACAGAGGAGTACAGGGAGATGGGGGAGACACTCACCCAGAAACAAAGAGTTGGAAAGCAAGTGTCTCCCACCAGGTGTCTAAATCCAAGCACAACCCCCCAGAGAAACTGGGCTCCAGTCACAAAATACCACACAACCCAGAACCCTGACATGCCCAGACAAGACAGAATTCTCCAGGAGGAAACTTTAAAAGTTAAAGTAAAAATCCACAACCATGGCTAATACCTTGGTTGAAAACCCCACCTTTCCTACAAAGAGCTTTAAGGGCTCTTAATACTAGAGTGTCTTAGTTCATAAAATAACTGTGTAGTGAAGATTTTCTAAAGAAATTAAGTCTTATTACTTCAAGTCCTCCCTAATCAGAGAAAAAACAAAGCTATTTCACCTTCTCTCCTTTCCCCCTCTAAGCCATGGGAGCAGCGCTCACTCAGAAGGCCCCCAGCAGGGATACTAACTGCAACAAAGAGGCTCCAGAGCAGCCAAGTGAGGGTCTGGCCTGGCCTCCCGGCTCCCTCAGGAAAGGAGAATCCTGCCTCCCGGCTCCCTCAGGAAAGCAGGCCATCAGGCTCATGTGGAGGGCTTGGGAGAGGCCGCATCTAGGCAGCCTGGCCAGTGATTCACTGGCTGTCTGAAATTGGTTTGGGCCAATTAAAGGATCCTTGAGGGAAGGAAAAAATAAAACTCCCAGTAAATCCAATTTAGCAATCCCAGGCGTTCTCGGCTGATTGTTATTGCTCTAAGTGCCTCGAACAATCCCATGTATAAAATAAACTCACACCCAGAGACAGTGAATGCACCAGATGAAGCAGAAAAGGCAGCAGGGAGGGGCTGACTCCTGATGGCGGTTGTCTCCGAAAACTGCTCTGTGAGACATGCAAGGTTTAGAAAAACATGGGATCCCAAGGTCACCACCACTGCTGCTGGCTGCTGGGCTGAGAGTGGCCAGGGCCAACAGTCTGATCAAACCCCCGCGACAACAGAATCCCAAAGGCCACACTAAACCCTGCCACACTAAACCCTACCATCCCCTCTGCCCCTCTCCCGGGCATCCATCACCGCAGGAAGAGAGCCATCTGGTCCTTTTCCAGAGAGGCACAGTTTGCCTTCCCTGTCCCCTCCGACTCAGCAGACCTGAGCAGCTGTCAGTAATGTGGCCAGAGAGGCTGTGGTGAGTCCTACCCAAGGCACGGGCTCTCCTGCTCACTTACAGGAGAAAGAAGTAACGCCAGAAACGCAGAAACGCAGCAGCTGCTCCTGGCGGCCGCTCGGCGGCTAGGGAAGACTACTCTGATCGCGGAATGAGAAAAGGCTAAGTTAATGAGTTTCTCCGACTCCTTATGAGACACCTTTTACCATTATGACTCTTACCTCATCTATTAAAGGATGACTTTCGGCTAAGGGATTAAAAGGTATAAATACAAAAAGTGCTGGTCCCTTCTTCAGTTCATTGTTCAGCAGGAGACTCTTGCCGCCGTGGGGCCGCAGCCATCGAAGGAGCATCTCTCGGTTTTCTAAGGCCCACTTATAGATGTTCTCAGCTGTGTAGTTGATGACCTCCCTGGGAAAGACCTGGGAAGGACAAACGCACAGAGGATAAAAGGCAGGGCAGGATCAAAGCACATCCTCAGCCCCGTCCTCAACCCCACACTTCACAGGTGAGGAAAATGAGGCTCAGAGCAGTGACACGACCTGTCCCTGCCTGTGCAGCTAAACCCTGGCTCTACTTCTCCAGACACAGCGCTTCCTCACAAGCAGCTCGGAAAAGCAAAAGCAGCTGTAAGAGGTGACTTGCATATCATGTGGTTCATCTTTTTCCCTTTAGACAGACTCGTCTATCAACAAATAAGCCTCCTTGCCTGCTGCTGGCAACAATGACCTCTACCACCCTGCGCAAGGGGAGCTCTAAGGGAATAGAAATGATGGAGTCAAGGATAATTTTTACCTTGGTAAAATCATGTTTAACTTGGTCCCTGGGGACCCTCTGTTAGGGCAGAAGTTTGGATCTGCCTTGCTCACATGTACCCCCAGTGACCAGAACACCTGGCACAGAGCGGGAACTCAACAAATATTTGCATGAATCCATGAGTAACCTAGAACTTGTACAAGGCCACGGGTCACATTTTATGTGTACAGAATGAAGGAGAGATACACCTAGATTTTTTGCTTTGTTTTCCTATAATAATCAAGAGTACGTCAACATAAAATTATTTTTGAAATTCCAGTGATATAAATCACTGGGTTTCAAACAAAACTCCCCACAGAATGCTTTGGAGAGTTCCACAAAATGAGGTATTTTACACTCCCCAAAATACAGGTTTAAATTGGCTTACAACAAAGATGTCTACTGCTTTTATTTTTTAAAAATACTGGTATCCCAGTATTATTTCATTTGCTAAAAGGAATTCTGCTGCTACACCAACCAACCAACCAACCTTAAAAAGTATGGAACTGATGCAGTAAACCCAATATCTTTTTCAGTATCATTCTCAGTCCTACCTTCTTTTCTCCGTCTATTTTAAATTTCTTCCTCAGTACCCTTTACTATACATAAACATGATATATGTTGGTTGTATAGCATGCTATAAAGGAAGGATGAAGGAAAAGGATAGCAAAGGCAGATGAAGTCAAAAGAAGCTTAGACAGAGAAACAAGGAGAGTGGGTGGGTGGTCGGAGAAACCATCACAGCAGTGATTCCCAAAGTGGGATGGTGGGAGTCTGAAAAAACATAATCAACATTTCTATCTGGAAAACACAGAAATACATTTGACTTTGGGAATATAAACTGCGAGAAGTAAAGCCATCTGGGATACAGAGATATGCAGAAGCCAGGGTGACTGGCACTGAGGGCGCCCCCCAGGAGGGTCTAACAGCATGAGGTCTGCACACTGAGCCGAGGGGAGCGTGTGATTAAAGGGCTGGGCACACTGGGTACGGGAGATCTGGTCTTCACTCGACCTGTAAGTCACTGACACCATCAATGAAGTCAGAGAGAGAAAATACTGAAGAAAAATAAACTCAGTGCTGAGACTGAGGAAGTAGCAATAAACAGAGCAGAAGCACAGCACTAAGCAGGATACAGGTCAAAAGCTCAGAAATAGCTGAGTTGGGGCTGGTCCACCAGAAAGCAAATAAAATCAGGGAACAAAGACAACAATGGAAAACGAGGCTCTCTGGGGCGGAAAGCCAACAACTTCTCACTGTGACTTGACAAGAACTTCAAAATCCATTTCATCAGCTAAAGGAGAAAAGCATGTCACATTACTACTCTTGATAAATGGAGCAAATGAAGAAAGAACATTGCCCAAAGGAAGCTTAACCTCTGAGAACATGGGCCCAGAGTAACACTTCTCCAACAGAGTAGCTGCAATTTCATCCAAGAAGGAAAACTAACAAGGCTGTATCAAAATCTAAGAATATAAACAGAATTTCTAGATGTTAAATCCAAGAGCCCTCTAATGCATGAGTTCTAAACCAGGGGCATGGGCTCTACAGAGGGGCTGTAGGGACTCTCAGTTTGCAATATAAAATCATGTGCACTCCCCTAGAGAGAGTATCCATAGATTTTATCCAATTCTCAAAGAAGTCTGTGATCCAAACAAGGTTTAGAACCACTGCGCTAATATAAACGTGATTTCAAAATACTTACAAGTGATGTGTTGAAATGTCTATGTAAATACACACTTCCAGAGTGTACTAAGGATACCAGTTTCGCAAGATGTTTATTTGTGATAACCCCAAATCGTACTGTTCCTAGGTAATCTGAAACAGAAAATTTTCCTTTATTAAAAAGAAAAAGCCTATGCTTTAAAACAACCACAAAACCCGGTGATCAAATCCTGACGCACAAATTCCCCAGAGCAAAGCTCTTTTTGGGCACCTAGCCTAGACAGAAAAGGAGAAGCCGAAGAAACAACCTCCTGAAACAGACCTCATGTCTACTCCTGTGCACCTGTCTCTGACAAGCACTTGCACTGTGTCCGTCCGTGTCCCCCCGACTCACTAGCCCCACCTGGAAGCCCAGGCACATGCTGTTCTGTCTGGACACTTCCACGGCCAATTCCTTCTCATCATTCAGATCTCAGCTCTGACCCCACCTTCTCTGAGAAGCCCTCCCTGACCACCCGCCTCTGGGAGAACACTCAGAGGATGGTCTGGAAGGGGAAACTGGGGCTCCCTCCTGACTCAGGTCCTCTCTCTACCATTACTCTAATTTTTTTTGTTGTTGTTGTGGTACGCGGGCCTCTCACTGTTGTGGCCTCTCCCGCTGCAGAGCACAGGCTCTGGACGCGCAGGCTCAGTGGCCATGGCTCACGGGCCCAGCCACTCCGTGGCATGTGGGATCTTCCCGGACCAGGGCACGAACCCGTGTCCCCTGCATCGGCAGGTGGACTCCCAACCACTGCGCCACCAGGGAAGCCCTACTCTAATTTTTTAATAGCACTTATTAACTGGTACATAATCCTACTGATTTATTTAGATTTTCTTTGGTCTAACTTCCTCTTAAGTTCTGTGAAATTAGAAACCTTGTTTATTGCTGTTACCCCAGCACCTAAAGCAGTGTCTGGGCATCTGCATATTGACCTCTTGATTAATAAATATTAGTTAAATGAATCAATCTAGCATATATAGTAACTCATATAAATTAGTAAGAAAAAGAAAGCAGTTAAAAATGGTCAAATCACAGAAAAAGAAATATAAAAGGCTAAAAATACACTCAACCTCACTATTTCAGAGGAAAGCAAATGAGAACAAAATGCCACTTTTCACCTTCAAAATGCCCAAAATTTGAGACACAGGAAATACCAAATATTGATGCCCAGCAGAGAAACGAGTACTCTGATGCAAAGCTGGTGGAAAGGGTAAAATGGCAGCCGCTTGGGAGAGCATCTGCTGTAGTGACCACAGTGGGACAGGGACACAGCCTGCAGCCCCACAGCTCCACTTCTTAGTGTCTACACATGTGCACCAAGAGACAAGCAAGGACAGTCACCAAGAAGTACTCTGCAGCTGTTAAAAACAGTGGGGCAGGGCTATCTATACAACATGAATAGATTTTCTAAGACACATATGAGAAAAAAAGCAAGCTGAAGAAAGATAAAGTACACCTTTTATGTGGAAAAAAGCGTCACACATAAAATGTTTTCCCCTTCAGGCACGTATGTTTAGAAATGTATACAGAATCTGAAAGGATAATAAAAATTGTTTCGTGTTGGGGGATGGAGATCAAAGGGGACTTTATCCTTAGGTGTGAAGCTTTCTTTCCCCCCCCCAAGGAGTATATTTAATGTAATATTTGTGTGATTAAGAACTGACTAAAATATCTAGTATTAAAGGAGGTGGATAAGGCAGTGTAGGAAAAGGTGCATTCTTTCTTATCCCCTTTCTGCTTTATTAGCAAACGTTAAATAAAATATCAGTTAAACTTTAAATGCTACCAACTGATATCTAAGTAGTTAAAATATGTAGGTGCTAAACACACGAAGTTTCTAGCTTAACCACACGGCCCATCTTCCAGCAGTGGCGGCATCTTCCTCTCAGAGGAGGAGTGGCTGTTGAGGATGAGGTGAGAGTGACCGTGTCCCTAACAGCGGCTGGACAATCTAGCACAAACCTGATGAGTTTAAAATGGCACAAAACCAAAGAAACACAAGAAGAGGAAATCAGAAATGGGGCTTCCCTGGTGGCACAGTGGCTAAGACTCCACGCTCCCAATGCAGGGGGCCCGGGTTCAATCCCTGATCGGGGAACTGGATCTCGCGTGCCGCAACAAAGATCCCGTGCATCACAATTGTAAGACCTGGCACAGCCAAATAAAAATAAGTAAATAAATAAATATTAAAGAAAAAAAAGAATAAACCAGAAATGACGGAAATGGCTTACTTACAGGGTGGGTGGCAAAGGGGGTGGGTGGGTAATGGGAACTGGAGAACAGGGGTGAGGCAGCCTGACCTTCCTCTGAGTATCAGAACCACGGCAAAGCTCACAGCCTTCACACACGCAAAAACTAAAATCATGATACCAACCAGCATGTGTGGGGATCCAGTGGGGAACACAAGCACTAACAAACCAACCTAGCTGTACTGCAAATGCATCACACCTCAGTGAAGGGGTGGTGAGTGGGGAGAAAGAACTGAACCAGAAGAGAACAGCAAACGGTATCTTGACTGAATACTGTAAAACTAAAGACGATGAGAGCCAGGCTTCTCAGGGCAGGAGAAAAGTTACATACGAAGAGGGGAAATCTAAAATAAACTCTGCGGTGTTAAACTGGAATCAGAAAAAATTAGTATAAACTTATGAACTTTTGTATAACCTTACGACTTATGACACAGATAACAGATATAGAACTATGGAGGCATGCATGTGTGTGGGTATAAATACATATATGTCCTAGCTCTTTCTGCTGAAAGGGCCTAGAAGTAATGACACCTAATACTGAAGAGCATATCTTGTACCCAGATCTGGGTTTCTAAATGTCACTCTCCAATAAAAAGAAACCAGGGCTTATTGGAGAAGAGGCTGATCCCAGAGCTGGGGCAAAGGAAGTACAAGATGAGCCTGAAACATCTTGTCAAGTCAGAACGAAAGATGTGCTCATAAAAGGAGGGGGATATGTTCAAAGGACACAGGCGCCAACCTAAGATGCTCCTAATGGCCAAAGCCAGAACAATTTGAGCAACAAAATAAACAACCAGTATTTTTCAAAAGTGTCAATATCATGAAAGACAAGGAAAGAGGGAGGAATTGTTATAGGAGGAGACTAATTAAATGTGATGTAGGATCCCAGATCAGATCCTGGAACAGAAAACAGTCATTAGTGAAAACACTGGCAAAATTCAATAACGTCTGCAGTTTAGTTAATAATCCTGCACCAATGTTAATTTCTTAGTTTTGGCAAAAGCACCCTAACAAATGGTTAAATAATATGTTAACAATGGGGGAAGCTAAGTGAAGGCAGGACGTTAGGAAACTCCCTGTTCTATTCTTCCAACTTTTCTGCAAGCATAAAATTAGTTCAAAATTTAAATTTAAAAAAATGGCATAGAGCTTCCCTGGTGGCACAGTGCTTGAGAGTCCACCTGCCGATGCAGGGGACACGGATTCGTGCCCCGGTCCGGGAAGATCCCACATGCCGCAGAGCAGCTGGGCTCGTGAGCCATGGCCGCTGTGCCCGCGTCCAGAGCCTGTGCTCCGCAATGGGAGAGGCCACAACAGTGAGAGGCCTGCATACCGAAAAAAAAAAAAAAAAAAAAGGCATAATATATAAGTTCAGATTCCAAAGCTGTCAGAAGAAAAAGCAGGACCCAAGAGAGGATATGAATTGGTAGAAGCAAAGACACCACTCTCCAGGAGAGGGCTGAATTTTGGTAGACTGGCATCAATAAAGAGAGGAGTGAAGGAAAAGCAGCCAGTAGGAAACTCATTTGATAGTCCGCCAAAGTCACCAACGTGATTTATTGGAGCAGAGGAATAAGTAGTGACAGCTTGACTCAAAAGTTGAAAGGGTTCATTCAAAAACCTGTTAACTGCATTAATAAGAATGGACAGGGCTTCCCTGGTGGCGCAGTGGTTGAGAGTCCACCTGCCGATGTAGAGGACGCAGGTTCGTGCCCCAGTCCGGGAAGATCCCACATGCCGCAGAGCAGCTGGGCCCGTGAGCCATGGCCGCTGAGCCTGCACGTCCGGAGCCCGTGCTGTGCAGCAGGAGAGGCCACAACAGTGACAGGCCCGTGTACCGCAAAAAAAAAAAAAAAAAAAAAGAATGGACAGCCGCCTGCACAGAGCAGATTCTAACATGCCTAAACATGTTATAATTTCAAAATTTTATTTTTTACAGAGAAATTTACAAAAATCACACATTTTTAAAGTTCCTGCATACAGTGGAAATCTTGCTGGAAGAAGCAGCTTAAGTTTGCAGTCCCATGTGTACAAGGAGTACATGAATTAGCAGAGAAAGTTTACAGTGTCAAAATACACAAGAAAGTAAAACTTCTCATCTCCATATCCAGAACATTCTGTTAAGCAGGGCTCCAGGGCTTTCTACAATAGGGGCTTTTGTCATTTATAAAATGAGTAATTTTGTCCTAAAATGAATGAAGCTTTAATACTTTAATTAAGGTCTTTGAATGTGTTAATAATTAAAAATAAATTCAGAATCATGTTCTCCCCTCCCCCAACAATGGTCCAACACAATGGCATGATCCTATTCAGTTAATAATAATAATAATATGGGCTTCCCTGGTGGCGCAGTGGTTGAGAGTCTGCCTGGAGATGCAGGGGACATGGGTTCATGCCCCGGTCCAGGAAGATCCCACATGCCGCGGAGCAGGCTAGGCCCATGAGCCATGGCCACTGAGCCTGCACGTCCGGAGCCTGTGCTCCGCAACAGGAGAGGCCACAACAGTGAGAGGCCCGCGTACCACAAAAAATAATAATAAATCAATAAAATAATAATAAAATTTCCAAACTTGCACAAGTCTCTTAGATAGCCTCATCCACCACAGTACAGACAGCAGAAGAACTACAATCCTGCAGCCTGTGGAACAAAAACCACATTCACAGAAAGATAGACAAGATGAAAAGGCAGAGGGCTATGTACCAGATGAAGGAACAAGATAAAACCCCAGAAAAACAACTTAATGAAGTAGAGATAGGCAACCTTCCAGAAAAATAATTCAGAATAATGATAGTAAAGATGATCCAGGACCTCGGAAAAAGAATGGAGGCAAATATCGAGAAGATGCAAGAAATGTTTAACAAAGATCTAGAAGAATTAAAAAACAAACAAACAGAGATAAACAATACAATAACTGAAATGAAAACTACACTAGAAGAAATCAATAGCAGAATAACAGGCAGAAGAACGGATAAGTGACCTGGAAGACAGAATGGTGGAATTCACTGCTGCAGAACAGAATAAAGAAAAAAGAATGAAAAGAAATGAAGACAGCCTAAGAGACCCCTGGGACAACATTAAATGCAAAAACATTCGCATTATAGGGGTCCCAGAAGGAGAAGAAAGGACCCAAGAAAATATTTGAAGAGATTATAGTCGAAAACTTCCCTAACATGGGAAAGGAAATCCAGGAAGTGTAGAGAGTCCCATACAGGATAAACCCAAGGAGAAACATGCCGAGACACGCAGTAATCAAACTGGCAAAAATTAAAGACAAAGAAACATTACTGAAAGCAGCAAGGGAAAAATGGCAAATAACATACAAGGGAACTCCCATAAGGTTAACAGCTGTTTTCTCAGCAGAAACTCTACAAGCCAGAAGGGAGTCGCATGATATACTTAAAGTGATGAAAGGGAAGAACCTACAACCAAGATTACTCCACCCTGCAAGGATCTCATTCAGATTCGATGGAGAAATCAAAAGCTTTACAGACAAGCGAAAGTTAAGAGAGTTCAGCACCACCAAAACAGCTCTACAACAAGTGCTAAAGGAACCTCTCTAAGTGGGAAACAAGAGAAGAAAAGGACCTACAAAAACAAACCCAAAACATTTAAGAAAATGGTCATAGGAACATACATATCGATAATTACCTTAAACATGTATGGATTAAATCCTCCAACCAAAAGACACAGGCTTTCTGAATGGATACAAAAACAAGACCCATATATATGCTGTCTACAAGAGACGCACTTCAGACCTAGGGGCACATACAGACTGAAAGTGAGGGGATGGAAAAAGATATTCCATGCAAATGGCAATCAAAAGAAAGCTGGAGTAGCAATACTCATACCCGATAAAATACTTTAAAATAAAGAATGTTACAAGAGACAAGGGAGGACACTACATAATGATCAAGGGATCAATCCAAGAAGAAGATATAACAATTATAAATATATATGCCCCCAACATAGGCGCACTTCAATACATAAGGCAACTGCTAACAGCTATAAAAGAGGAAATCGACAGTAACACAATACTAGTGGGGGACTTTAATAACACCTCAGTTACACCAATGGACAGATCATCCAAACAGAAAATTAACAAGGAAAGACAAGATTTAAATGACACAATAGACCCGATAGATTTAATTGATATTTATAGGACATTCCATCCAAAAACAGTAGATTACACTTTCTTCTCAAGTGCACACGGAACATTCTCCAGGATAGATCACATCTTGGGTCACAAATCAAGCCTCAGTAAATTTAAGAAAACTGAAATCATATCAAGCATCTTTTCTGACCACAATGCTATGAGACTAGAAGTGAATTACAGGGAAAAAAACGTAAAAAACAAACACATGGAGGCTAAACAATACGTTACTAAATAACCAAGAGATCACTGAAGAAATCAAAAAATACCTAGAGACAAATGACAATGGAGACACGACGACCCAAAACCTATGGGATGCAGCAAAAGCAGTTCTAAGAGGGAAGTTTATAGCAATACAAGCCTACCTCAAGAAACAAAAAAATCTCAAATAAACAATCTAACCTTGCACCTAAAGGAACTAGAGAAAGAAGAACAAACAAAACCCAAAGTTAGCAAAAGGAAAGAAATCATAAAGATCAGAGCAGAAATAAATGAAATAGAAACAAAGAAAACAATAGCAAAGATCAATAAAACTAAAAGTTGGTTCTTTGAGAAGATAAACAAAATTGATAAACCATTAGCCAGACTCATCAAGGAGGAGAAGACTCAAATCAATAAAATTAGAAATGAAAAAGGAGAAGTTACAACAGACACCACAGAAAAACAAAGCATCCTAAGAGACTACTACAAGCAACTCTATGCCAATAAAATGGACAACCTGGAAGAAATGGACAAATTCTTAGAAAGGTAGAACCTTCCAAGACTGAACCAGGAAAAAATAGAATATATGAACAGACCAATCATAAGTAATGAAATTGAAACTGTGATAAAAAATCTTCCAACAAACAAAAGTCCAGGACCAGATGGCTTCACAGGTGAATTCTATCAAACATTTAGAGAAGAGCTAACACCCATCCTTCTCAAACTCTTCCAAAAAACTGCAGAGGAAGGAACACTCCCAAAATCATTCTATGAGGCCACCATCACCCTGATACCAAAGCCAGACAAAGATACTACAAAAAAAGAAAATTACAGACCAATATCACTGATGAATATAGATGCAAAAATCCTCAACAAAATACTAGCAAACAGAATCCAACAACATACTAAAAGATCATACACCATGATCAAGTGGGATTTATCCAGGGATGCAAGGACTCTTCAATATATGCAAATCAATCAATGTGATAAACCATATTAACAAATTGAAGAACAAAAACCATATGATCATCTCAATAGATGCAGAAAAAGCTTTTGACAAAATTCAACACCCATTTATGATAAAAATTCTCCAGAAAGTGGGCAAAGAGGAAACCTACCTCAACATAATAAAGAAAAAAAAAATCTCAATAAACTGTTAGCCAGGTAACTGGCCAGTTATAGTCTCTATTAACCATCCAGTGCAAGGTGTCAGAAAGACACCTGCAAGATGTAACAACATCTTGAAAGAACACCTGGGTGAAGGCAGTAGTTACTGAGCAGTTTCTGTAGCAGGTCACATAGACACTAAGTAGGTCAAGGTGACCACAGCATGAAGACTGCTGCCTGCTACAAAAGGTGCTGAGTCCTTGGCCCTGTGTCCCTCAGCTACAAGGCAACCCACTGCACACACAGCCACCACTAGGCTCCCCATGAGACGTGGGGTGAGCAGAATGAATACTATCATGCTGATTCACTGTCTGTGTGCTTTGAGTAACAAACAGCCTTTCTTTGATCCATTAAACATTGTCTACTTTTAGCATGTATTGTAGGTTTACCCTTTGCTATCTTTTATGAGACTAGGGTTCTTTTCTGCCACTAACAGAATGCTCTACCCCTGCTTCCCACGCCCCCATAGGTGGAGCTTCCGCTGACCTTCTTGTACCTTCGACACGCCACTGTCACCATTTACCTCATGGCAACCACCAAGGATGCATCGAGAATGGAAAGATCTGAAATTCCATCTGGTTTCCATTCAGATTCATCTGGCTCACTTGTGACCTTTCTGGTGTGCATTCAGGTTTTTTGTTTTTGGCCACTGCCTAATGTTTTAATATCAGACTACTTCATTTTGCTTAAAACCACTGCTTTAAATTCAATTTTTAATATTAAAACTTCAGTTCAGTATTAAGGTAAAGCAAACACATTCTGAGGCAAGACCTCAGTGAGGCAAAATATTAAAATTCTCAAACATTCCAGAAAGAACAAGAATTCGTTTCTTCTGTTAGCAAAAGAGAATAGTTTTTTCTTTTTATTGAAGTACAGTTGATTTACAATATTGTATGTTTCAAGTGTATAGCAAAGTGATTCAGATATGTACATATGTATATATATATTTATTTCAGATTATTTTCTACTAATATATTTTTAACTGTGCTTTAAAGTTAATAATAAAGCGTCCTGCCAGAAGCAAAGCTACACAATTCGCACTCAGCAACTACCAGATTACCAAGACTACCTACCAGGAGGACACTCTGAAGCATTAACTCAAGGATGTGCCTGCAGGAGGGAGACTCAGTATCTTAGGAAATAACTGTTTTCCCCAGGATACTTGGATAATGAGGCCTAGGCCCTGAGTACACTGTCCTATGTCGTAGCCACTAACCATATGTGGCTAATGAGCACTTGAAATATGAGCAACCGAGGGACTAAATTTTAACTTTATTTGATTTTAATTAATTTAATTTAAAAGTGATACTCAATTCAGTTATCAGAAAATGTTTAAGTATGTTTAAGACAACATGGGTATGTAACCTGAAGCTAATATAATATTGTAAATCAACTATATTTCAATAAAATAAGTAAAATGAAACAATATAAATATTTGGTATATAAATCACTTTTTCAACTGTAAATTTTATGAACTCTAAATACAGATCAAGTATGTCCAATGAACATTTAGCAGCTGAATTGAGATGGGGCTGTTAAGTATAAAAGACTTGGTTCAAAAAAAAAAAGTTAAATATCTCAATAGTTTTTATGCTGATTACATGTTGAAATGCTAATAATTTGGGTACACTGGGTTAAATAAAATATAAATTATTAAATTAATTTTACCTATTTCTTCTTAAATTTTAACACAGCCACCAGGAAATTTTTAAATACCTCCATCGTTCATCTTATAGTTCTACTGGACTGTGCCAAGGTGGCAATGATGAAAAAGCAAGATTCATGTAACTCAGGAAGAAGATTAGGCTAAGATAATAAGCCCATTAGCCAGTAAATCTTAATAATGGACAATTATCTGGGAAGGAAACATAAGACAAAGATTTTTTCGTGAATGATTATTTTTAAGAGCAGAGAATGATTATTTTAAAGAATGTGTCCCACTCTCTCCTTCGGAAAGGAAAAGGTGGGACTCTAAACCTTGTGACTCTGGGTATAAACTGCCGAGCTTCTGAAATTAATTCTCTCTCAGAGGGCTAGAGTAAACAGCACTTGGTGTCCTACAAAGTAAGGTACCCAAGGATACAATGAAATAATGAGCAGAAATGCTGGAACTGAACAACATGGAAATTTTTACATCAGGAATGGCCATCTGCTCTCCAGGAGGCTTTCATGTGAGCTAATCTCTCAGGGATCATAGGACAAAATGGAATATCAGGTCAAGAAAAATACTGATAAAGGAAACTGCTAACAAATAAACCATGAAATACTTCAAAACTGAATACCACTGGGTTAAGTCACATGGCTTTTAATCTACATGGCTAAGTTATTTACTCCCTGGGAAAAATTCTCTCACTTCTTTTTTTTTTTTTTTTTTTGCGGTACGCGGGCCTCTCACTGTTGTGGCCTCTCCTGTTGCGGAGCACAGGCTCCGGACGCGCAGGCTCAGTGGCCATGGCTCACGGGCCCAGCCGCTCCGTGGCATGTGATCATATTTCATAGGAAATGCCTTTATTCCTATTATGACATCTCTTAAGCCTTGTAAGTGCTGCTAGATAAGCACTAAGGCCAAAACCAGACATCCCCGCACTTTGAATTAGCTTCAGAAGCATGACTTATTAATTCAACAAACATTTGAGGATCCACTTTGTGCTACAGCCGTAAAGAGGAGTAAAACTTGTTCCTCACCATCGGACCGGGGCACAAACCCGTGTCCCCTGCATCGGCAGGCGTACTCTCAACCACTGCGCCACCAGGGAAGCCCTCTCTCACTTTACTCTGGGAAGTAGTGACACCCCCAAAGGCAAACCTGTATTGTGGTACCTTCCACCCTGGCAACGATTCTCATTTTACTCTATACTCTGCCATTTTTATTAACTTCTGCTTTCCCACTCTTTTTTACAAGGTTTTGGACAAGGAAGAAAAAGGAAAACGACAGGATTATATAAGAAGGAATAACAACAGCCCCTCCAAGATTACTCAGCATTTACATGGTGATTCATCATCATTCGCTAGATGATTTCACACACTTTAAATACATTCATTAAAATGAAAAAATCTTCAAAGAAATGCAGTAGTTTATAGAAATGTTTGTTTTCAATGTATGAACTATAGCTATTGCTTGCATTTTTTTCCACAGAAATCTGACTGAGATTTGTATACTGTCAAAATTCTCTTTTCTTTTTTCTATTTTTGGCTGCGCCACATGCCTTGTAGGATCTCAGTTCCCCAACCAGGGATTGAACCCGGGCCACAGCAGTGAAAGCACTGAATCCTGACCACCAGACCACCAGGGAACTCCCTCAAAATTCTTAATATAAAGCACAAAGCAATTATCTAGGAAAAAACTCTGGCATATGGGCACCAGAGATACAATATGCACATTCTGGTACATGCCAAAATACTGCTAAACTCTAAGTAAACATTTAACTCCTTAGCTGTGATTTTTCTCTTTCTTGTGAGTTAGAGAGGAGGGCAAGAAAAATATAGTTCCAAATACATCATTTTAGGGGAACATAAACTATAGAAATATGCACTGTTCTATATACTGACATGACAGTAAACTTAACACCCTCACACCATTGTTCTCATTTAACCAGAGCATAATATTAAAATGATCAATTCAAATATGTCCCTTGTGTGTATTTCAATTAAATTCCTTTTAAAAAAAAAAAAACAAAAAACCCTCAGGGAGGCAAAGACTTCACAAAAGAAACACATCTGCTTAGAAATCCCTCCTCCATCCCCTCTTATGCTGCTCTTAGGGTCTAGCATAGGTGTCACATATTCTTCTTTCTTAAATAACTCTTTACAAATATAAAAACAATTCTTAGCTCCCAGGTCTAAAAAAAAACAGGCCAAGGGCCAATGCATTTTCAAGCTGAAGTTTCCTTTAGAGGCAACTGGGGTAAAGTTCCCTTATCCTGCAGATGGGGAACCTGAAGACCAGTGAGAAGGGGTGACTGGTGAGCTGTGGTCACACAGGACAGCTGCCACTAACATGACTGATCAGGACAGTCAGTTTCTGCCTACTTGTTAGGAAGATACTACTAAAGTCTAAGGGAAAATCAGAAAACAACGTTGGTTGCTAAGTGGGAGACACAGCCAACGAGTGCAACAGGAGTTCCAAGAAGGGAGCCAGTGGATGGAAATCTCCACTTGATGTCCACAGTGTGCCAGACATCATGCTGGCTGGGCAATATTTACAAATCCCAGAGGACTTCAGTTAGGCCTTGAAAAATTAGGAAGGCAGATAATAACTAGGGCAAGGCATTGCATTTTAAGCAGTATCATGGGCAAAGACCAGGAGGTAGGAATCACCATATTGTGCCACCTGTCCCACCTCCGGAGATTACAGAGGCAGATGGAGTGATGTGGTCCTGGATTCCTATCTCACTCCTCATTTACTGGTACGTGACTATATCAAGTTGCTATTTCTGCTGTAACAAATTACCACTAACTTAGTAGTTTAAAAAAACATAAGTTTATCTTACAGTTCTGGAGGTCGAAGTCCAAAATGGGCCTCATTGGGCTAAAATCAAGGTACAGCAGGTAATGTTCCTTCTGGAGGCTCTAGGGGAGAATGCATCTCCTTGCCTTTCCTACCATTTAGAGGCTACCTGCATTCCTTGGCTTGAGGCTACCTGCATTGGCTTGTGGCCCTTTCCGTTTCAAAACCAGTAATGGCCGGACAAGTCCTTCTCATACTGCTTCACTCTGACAATATTCTTTGCCTCTCAATGCCACTTTTAAGAATCGTTCTGATTACACTGGGCCTACTCAGATAATCCAGGATAATCTCCCTTTCTCAATGTCAGTTGATTAGCAACCCAAATCCATAGGCAACCTCAATTTTCTCTTGCCATGTAATGTAACATATTCACAGGTCCTGGGGATTAGAATGTGGACATCTCTGGGGAGCCACTGTTCTGCCTCACAGCGTCCTGGATTCTGTTAACAACCTCCTCCAAGCCTCAGCTTCCTCACCTGAGACAGTAACACTGAGATAATAACAGTTTCTACTTCAAAGAGTGGCACTGAAGACTGGATCATCCAGGTAAAGCCCTCCGTCCAGTATCAGCTTATCACGCTCAGTGTTACATAACAAGTGGTCAAGTGGAGACCAGAACGGGGTTTGTCTGCACCGAGTCGAGTCGTTTCACTATAAGTTTGTGACTTTATTATAGAAGGTGATCCCTGAGAGGTTTCTAAGATTTTAGTGTTTTTGGTTCTTTGTCTAGGAGTCTCATTTCAGCTTAAACAAAACAAAAAAACCAAAACCCCCCAAAAACCTTGAAGAAATAGGATCAAAAATCAAAACACACACATACACACTACTAAAACAGGACACCTTTAAAAAGGCAGAAAATACCACAAGACAATTAGAAAGTAAAGATGGTGTAATTTTTCAAATACACGGGTTCAAGGAATCAAAGTTTCTACAAATGGGCATTAAATTTAGTTCTGAGCTCTCCGCACTCCTTTTGCTCTTCTCAACACCGCCTATCTTCCACTCTCCCGTTTCTTACACACTTACCTGAAGGCTGACCCCTCATTCTCGTGGGAAATCCTCCCCACCTCCAGTCTTCCCTGAACTGATCCGGACGCCCTACCTCCGTGCTCCGACGAAGCCTGTCACAGACGTGTCACTGCACTCACATTGTGGGTAAGCCCACCTGTTGGCCACACTAGCTGGTGGCACCCCGATGGTGAGGAACAAGTTTTACTCCTCTTTACGGCTGTAGCACAAAGTGGATCCTCAAATGTTTGTTGAATTAATAAGTCATGCTTCTGAAGCTAATTCAAAGTGCGGGGATGTCTGGTTTTGGCCTTAGTGCTTATCTAGCAGCACTTACAAGGCTTAAGAGATGTCATAATAGGAATAAAGGCATTTCCTATGAAATATGATCACATCCTTGCTAAAATAATAGCAACATAATTAAAAAGTCAATTTTAGGTATGGGAACAAAAGGTATGGAATTTCTAATGTGTATTAATTAGCACCCAGAGGGCCTCAGAACACAGGCAGCTAGTTAGAAAAAGATTTCCCTCTTTAAGCGAGTACAGTGACAACAAATGAGATTATGTGGGAAAACCAGTGACCTAGAACCTGTTTCATTCACGGAGAATTGTTAAACCCAATGCTTGGTCCAAACTCCCAAGAGTGAGACCCAGGAACCTGAGAAAATAAAGCAATTTCAGAGTCAACCTTGCCTAAGAAGTCAATCCCTTGTCTTTCCAATGACTTTAAGAATGTCACTTTCAGGATAAGAAAATCCTACTTTTCAGACCTCTTGATGTTGTACAAAGTTTCACAATCTAACAGAAAAGTGCTCCAAAAAAGCTTTATTTGTGAAAAAGGATATGGAGGAGGGAGCTTCTTGTGCCCTGACTCAATTCTACCAGCAAATCACAGCACCATCAGACGCCACCTAGTGGAGTAGAGGGACCCTACACTGGAATTACTTCTTCCTCTAAAAAATTCATTACAACAGTATTTTCCAAAGGTGTTCCTTAGAAAACTAATGCCACAAGGTTCCCTGTCAACTATGTTTAGGAATTCCTAAAGGTGAATGAAGGGAGTGGAAACGACGTCTTTAGTTAACAGTTTAGTGTATTTTGAAGATGACATTTAAGTATCATGTGAATTTCAATTCAATCCATGAGAACTCTAGTGTCGGGATGGCGAGAAGCCAAGAAAAAAGAGTAAGGAGAATGAGCCAGGCAGGGACTCCATCTAGTCCAGTGGGAGTGATTCCTGCACACTGGTCTATGGAACCTGAAAGGCCAGGCATGAGGAGAGGTGGTGGTGGGAGGGGATCCAAAATGACTCAACATCCCTCTGCCAAAATCACTCCAACCTGAGCAATTTCAAGGTAAAGTATCATTTAACTAGTCATTCATTCAAACTTTTAGCTAAATTGTTAAGAGTTGTAGGAGAAAGACAACAAAACCTTGGCCTCAAGGCGCTCAATAAATACTGTCTGAACAAACCAGCTCAAATTTTGGTGGGACAGATGTGCAGTCAGTTCCACAGCAAGAACACCATGCAGTACTGTCATCCCTTGGTGTCCACAGGGAATTGGTTCCAGCCCCCCATTCCCCTTGGATACCAAAATCCATGGATGTTCAAGTCCCTTATATAAAATGGCATAGTGGGCTTCCCTGGTGGCGCAGTGTTTGAGAGTCTGCCTGCTGATGCAGGGGACACGGGTTCGTGCCCCGGTCCGGGAAGATCCCACATGCCGCGGAGCGGCTGGGCCCATGGGCCATGGCTGCTGAGCCTGTGCTCCGCAACGGGAGAGGCCACAACAGTGAGAGGCCCGCGTACAGCAAAAAAAAAAAAAAAAAAGGAAAAAAAAAAATGGCATAGTATTTGCATGTAACCTATACACGTCCTCTGGTATACTTTAAATCACTTCTAGATTACTTATAACAACTAATAGACTGTAAATGCTAAGTAAACAGTTGTAATTACAACATAATGCTATGGAAGTAGTTGCCAGGTACATGATACATTCAATTTTTGCTTTTTGGAACTTTCTGGAATTTTCTTTTCCCTAATATTTTCGATCCAGGATTGGCTGGATCCAAAAGTAAAGAACCTGTGGATACGGAGGGCCAACTACACAAAAAACAGCAGATATAGAGTGCTCCAGGAAAAGGGAAGAGGAAGACCTGTGTCTGCTAGTCGGTCAAGGTACATACTATCTGGTGTAGATGCCTTTAAGAAAACAGACACAGTACTTACTTCAGGTGCTTTCAGCCAAAGGTTTTCTCATTAAACTGCTACAGATTTTCAGACTATTACTTTATTCACACACAACATACTTCACACATGATGTGGCCTTGTAAAACAAGCATTTACCCTTACCTCCACCCTCTCCAATTTTACAGACAGAGAAACTCAAACACAGAAAAGTTAAATGTTTTGTTCAAGTTTATAACCCTGCCAGGGGTAGACAAAGGCTAAGGACCAGATACTGCCAGATCCCAGGCCACTGCTTGTCCCCCAGGCGGCACTGCATTCTTTTTGAACAAAATTTGTTGCAAATTTTCTCTTTTAAAAGGTCACTGGGGCTTCCCTGGTGGCGCAGTGGTTGAGAGTCCACCTGCCGATGCAGGGGACACGGGTTTGTGCCCCGGCCCGGGAGGATCCCACATGCCGCAGAGCAGCTGGGCCCGTGAGCCATGGCCGCTGAGCCTGTGCATCCAGAGCCTGTGCTCCGCAACGGGAGAGGCCACAACAGTGAGAGGCCCGCGTACCGCCAAAAAAAAAAAAAAAAAAAAGTCACTGAATCATAACAGAATATAACATTTTACCAGAACACATTTTTACAGTAAATAATGAAATAATCATAAGATGGAAGAAAATCAAGTAAGCAACTTAAAAATATCAACCCCTCTACCAAATTTTCTTTAGGCCTGTCTGCCAAGATCAAAGGTGGAAAGGCTCCAAGAAGAACAGGCTCTGCAGTCTGGGAAGAGTGAAGAAGTACAGAGATGGGCTTCCCCAGGATCCTGAAACACACAGACTGCCAGCCCACAGTTAATCATTCAGCACTTTAAAAGGATTAACCATTAATGAGGGATGTGTAAGACCTTTTACAAAAAATTGAAAGGAAGGTTTGAATAAATTAATATCATGCTGTGATCCTAGAAAGGGAAGCTAAGTTTTATGAACATGTCAATTACCTCTAAGTCAACTTAAACATTTAATAAAATTCCAACCCAAATTCAGCCAAATGCATAGATGGATATAAAAGAATATTCCATAAAACACCAGAACTAGAGGACACTGAGTCCAGAGTTCACCAGGTAATTACTTACAATGTAAAAAATGAAATTATATTTACTCATATAAAAAGAGGGATCTAGACCAAGAAAAAACACAGAAATAGACCCAATTACATATTAGAAAATATTTTGTGATAAAACAGGCATCATCAAGATGAAGGATAAAGAAAGCATTATTTTGTGAATGGTGCTAATTGATTAGCCAATAAGAAGGGAGGAAAATCAACTGTGTTCTGTATTTTAAGCCAAAGTAAATCCAGGCAGCATAAAGTGCCAAATAACTTTAAAATTCAAAACGAAGTGAACTAATTAGTGACCAGATTTTTCTTAAAAAAATAAATCAAGAAAAAGAACCACAGATTTAACTACATGAAAATATAGAACTGCTAAATAAAAAATGATAAAGGTAAAATGGCTAGGAAAATAATGGACAGAAATATAACAAAAGGGTTACTGCCCACACCACCTAAGAGGAGGGCCGACATCAACTGACATATCAGCACCAAGTTGGAGAGCAATAGGTAAAGGACACAGGTAACTGAGATGTCCCCTCTCAGCAACCCCACAGCACCCAGGCAGGATGCTTCATATATGGTACCTTCTCCAAATATCTGTAGACTGATGGCCAGCTAGCTTCAAGAAACGAATGTTAGAGAGTATCCTGGCTATTTCTAAGGCAATTAAAAAAAAAAATTTAGGCAATGGAAAGATGTGTATTTTATATATGCTTGTGGCTTGGTGAACCAGGATATCTGCTTTCTACCACAACAGACTAAACACTTCGTCAGTTAAGCTCTCTATAACCAAATGTTAAGTTGTGTCAAATGTTCCTCAGGCCTCAATTTGTGTAAACAATAGAAACACAACAATGACCTAGAACTTACATTCCAAACTGTCCCATTAAAAAAAAAATCTGGGCAACCATGGCCGAAGAACAACCGCAGGTCGAATTGTTCGTGAAGGCTGGCAGTGATGGGGCCAAGATCAGGAACTGCCCCTTCTCCCAGAGACTGTTCATGGTGCTCTGGCTCAAGGGAGTCACCTTCAATGTCACCACTGTTGACACCAAAAGGCGGACTGAGACGGTGCAGAAGCTGTGCCCAGGAGGGCAGCTCCCATTCCTGCTGTATGGCACTGAAGTGCACACAGACACCAACAAGATTGAGGAATTTCTGGAGGCGGTGCTGTGCCCTCCCAGGTACCCCAAGCTGGCAGCTCTGAACCCTGAATCCAACACAGCTGGGCTGGACATATTTGCCAAATTCTCTGCCTACATCAAGAATTCAAACCCAGCTCTCAATGATAACCTGGAGAAGGGACTCCTGAAAGCCCTGAAAGTTTTAGACAATTACTTGACATCCCCTCTCCCAGATGAAGTAGATGAGACCAGCGCTGAGGATGAGGGCATCTCTCAGAGGAAGTTTCTGGACGGCAATGAGCTCACTCTGGCTGACTGCAACCTGTTGCCAAAGCTCCACATAGTACAGGTGGTATGTAAGAAGTACCGAGGATTCTCCATTCCGGATGTGTTTCGGGGAGTGCATAGGTACCTGCGCAATGCCTATGCTCGGGAAGAGTTTGCCTCCACCTGTCCAGATGATGAGGAGATCGAGCTGGCCTATGAGCAAGTGGCCAAGGCCCTCAAATAAGCCCCTCCTGGAGCTCCCTCGCCCCCCTCCATTTTCTCCACAAAGGCCCTGGGTGGTTTCCACATGGTTACCCAATGGACACACTCCAAAATGGCCAGTGGGCATAGAATCCTGGAGCACCTGTGCAGGGCTTGCTGAGGGGGATGAGGAGAAAGGAGGGGGGATCTGGGTGAGATTTTTACTATGGGGTTGGTAGGACAACGTATTTCAGTAATAAAGTACAGAATGAAAAAAAAAAAATCTGCACATGTTTCTCTTACTTAACACTGGTTATTAATAATAAGTAAAATACCATTTGACTCCAGGGTGGGAGAAAGAAAAGGGGAAAAAAACCCAGATGCTCAAGGCAAGATTTATTTTAGGTAATCCTTCCAAATTTGTCTTTTTCTTCTAAAAATGGTTCATTAAGCTCAAGTGGGAGTTTACCCAAAAAAATGGGGTATAAATTATTAATTAGAATGAACTCAGTTCTTGCAAAGTTCATATGCAGCAGGATTTTATAAGACCCAACCAGAATCACAAGAGAGTGAAGAAATGTAGTACAGGTAAATTGAGCTAGATTTATTCTGAGAAGAAATTTCATGTAATCATTTGTCAAAATTAGTGATTTGACCAAAAGGTTCATTTTGTACCTTCAAGTAGTTTTTATCCATTTATTACCTTCCTTGCTTAAAAAAAAAGAAAAAAACAAGGGTAAGTCAACTATACTTTAAAAAAAAAAAAAGGGAGGAAAAAAGGCTACTATCTTATACTTAGAAATGTTTTTCCAAAAAGAAGCAAAATTTTGGAAACCTCTGAATGAAAAAGATGAATCATAAACACACAATATAAGCCAACTGGATAACAAAACATCCTTCCAAATCTTGAAATAGCTTCTCCAACTCAAGTACTTGAATGCTGTCATCATTTTAGTGACTGACTCTAGGCTACCCTTTTATACATAATCTTTGAAGGACTTCATTTAGTTTTCTAAGAAGATTTTTGAACATCTATCTGCTTAAGCTTATTTAAGTTGATAGTACTTTGTTTTCAAAATTCAAACTCTGACTCACTGAGCCTTCTTAGTCACCTGAAGCTGTGCAGCTCAAAGTCTTTCAGGTGGACAGAAGACACACCTAATGTGACAGCTTCAGTTCCTCTCCCAGAGTCCCCTGCATGAAAAGCATGAATACAGTAGATTCTCTATGTATAAAACCTTAAGACAATGGACATATTAAAATAGCCAGTAGTATAATTATTTGACGTATTAATAGTATACTATTATAATACCCCCCCAAAATATTGAAGCAATGTAATATCCAGTAATAGGAGGATGACTACATATTTTTGGCTGACCTACTGAGGGAAAGATGACATGGCCATCAATCTGATCACTCATTTGGCAAATAGTGATTGAGCCCCTGCTATGTGCCAGATGCTGGAGAAAGAACACTAAACTGAAGACAGACAATCCCCACCCTCAGAAATCTCCCAGCCCAGGGAAGACAGACAGTAAACAAATCATCTCATAACTATACACATATTGGGTGGGCCAAAAAGTTCATTCAGGCTTTTCCGTAAGATGTTATGGAAAAACCCGAACGAACATTTTGGCTAACACAATAAATACAAACTATGTTGAATGCTATGAAAGAAAACAACAAATCTCTCTCCAGGGGGGTAGACTGTGGATGTGATATTTGAGCTGGAATCTGAAGGATGAATAGGGGTTTGACAAGTGGACAGCTGGGCCCTGGGGAATGGGGAGGGAGAGGGCACATTTCAGGAAGAAGGACTAGCACAAAGGCCCTAGTGTGAGGAAGGAGGGGCGAGACTGGATACCAGTTAAGTGCCCACTGGCCTAGGGTAGGGGTGGGAAAGGGGCTTGGACCAGAGTGGTAACAAGGAGATGAGGAGCAGATCAAAGTATCTAGAAGAGAACTGACATAAGGTCATGGCTGATACAGAGAAACAACATGGAGCAACACGAAAAAATGGGCAACATGAAAAATGTTTAATTTAAAAAGTAGGACACTCAAATAATACATGATTTAGCTAAGTAAAAAAATATATATGGATTTGAGAATAGTGAACCTGGCAGTAGGCTTATCCTGTAATGTGACATGACTTTCATCCTTATAGAAATACTTCTTGAAGAAAATGTATTCCTAAATTATGATACATCCAACTGACAATACAACCACTGAAAACTTTGACCAAAATTTGTAACGCCACACAAAAAAAGAGATTATGATATAATAAAATTTGAAGTGCAAAATATATCATTGCAGATGCTGTGTGATCAAGCTACATTTAAAAAAATAATAGTCTCTAAACATTTAAGAGGCTATACTTGAAATAGCACAAAATTTTGTTTGCCAGTGAACCATAAAATAATGTAATTATTTAACACAAATACAGAGAAAAAGAATCAAGAAAACTAAAATATATAATCATAAAGATAACATATTTAACAGAAAATATCAATATACAAACATTTCTGTTCAAGTACTAATGTCTTAATATGAATCATGTTTACCTTTCTTTAATGAATGTAACGCTGAAGTGAAGAAGGTCAAATAACCAGGAGGCTGGGGTGAGCCACTGAACTCAAAGTACCCAAGTACTCCAGGCTGCAGAACAAGAGCAGAATTAGTTGCCTGGGGTATCATTGGTCACTGCGTAAAGGGAAATATTTCAAAACAAGAAAGACATGCCATTATAATTTAACAAATTCAATTTGTTGCATTTCATTTTTTAATAAGGCTTTGAAAAAAGTTGCCGGTTAGGGCTGACCTTTCCCTTCATTTAGACAACAAACAGGGCAGCTTTTACAGAGGCAATTCAGAGCTGAAACTTCCTAAGCAGGTCTTTCCACCCTCTGTGGACAGTTCTCCTACATCCCTGGTTTGAAACCTCACTGTCAAGTTCAAGCACTCACTTGCTTTTGTTTAGCAACTCCAGGCAAACTAGGTCAATGATCTGTAACCTTTCTTACATTTCTTCCTCAACCTCTTCCCCGCCTCACTCCAAACACACCTTCACACTTACTGGAAATCAGGCTACCTCTGACTGGCTCCACTGGTGCTCAAGGTCATCCTTTAAGGGGCTCCTTCCTCCCCACCACACGCAGAACCCAGCATTCCACAATGGCACCCCTCCCTCTCTTGTCAGGTCAGTCTGCTGAGAGCCCTCTCGCTCCTCCACCTCAGTTTCCACCTGCTCATTCCATTTCTCTAAGCTTAGCACAGAATACCCCACCATTCTGCCAAACCAATTAACTGTCCTCACCAGACACATTCTGCCTTCTTGTGCAGAATAATTTCTTCCTTATTAGAAGGCCTTGTGGGCACTCGTTCTGTCTGGTTTTGTTCTATATGTTTTAAAAGCCCAACTGTGAGATTCTTGAGGAAAGAGTGCTGGGCTTGGAGTCAGAAGACCTAAGCTCAAGTCTGACAGTTAAATGATCTGGAGTGAATGCTTCAATGTGAAGCTCAGTTTCCTCATCTGGCAAATGGGGACCATTCATCATGGGGTTACTGAGAAGAATGAGCTTGATGAACTATAAAGCACTTGGCAAATGTAAAGGGTTCTTTCTAGCCCTAAAACACACAGCACTATGTTTTTAATAAATAATTTTGGAGCTGATTTGATCACTGGGACAACGTCAGATCCAAAAAGTACAACAGAAATTTAACCTGTTGGTAAAGTTTAAAATTGGTATGTTGTATAAAAGGGGAAATTTCTGATTGTAGTGGAATATACTATACTATCTTTCAAATCTAAATCACCTGTTAATTCTAGTAAGATTCCATTTTAAATAGATCAATTGGTTTTCACTCTGGTAGAAACTGAGATAGTCAGAATGTTTAATCTTAACATCTAAAAAAATCTAGCAAATAACTAATTTCTCAAACAACTGAGGAAATCAGAAAGTAGTCATTGAAACAGGATTTTCTTTTTTTTTTTTTTTTTTTTTTTTTTTTGCGGTACGCAGGCCTCTCACTGTTGTGGCCTCTTCCGTGGCGGAGCACAGGCTCCGGATGCGCAGGCTCAGCAGCCATGGCTCATGGGCCCAGCCGCTCCACGGCATGTGGGATCTTCCTGGACCGGGGCACGAACCTGTGTCCCCTGCATCGGCAGGTGGACTCTCAACCACTGCGCCACCAGGGAAGCCCCGAAACAGGATTTTCTTTTGCTAAACTCCTTAAAATGTTTTCAACAAGCTGATCCAGAATTGGCTCAATGTAGAATTATACAGTGTTTGGGTTCTTAAGGTTTCAAACCCAGGCTATGATGGTGTATAAGCCTTTCTACCATGAACAAAGGAAGATAAGATCTTCAGAAATTTTAGTCACTTAGTTAATACTGGATACAAGATAGAAATGAAAAGTAACAGAAAGAAAATAGACTCATTAGTTTCTTTCAATTCTGACCAATCTCCTAAACGAAATGGAATAAATTGGTTCTAAATATTAAGAAATGTTTCATGGCTAATAATTAAATGAGGTGAGTTTCAACCTCTTCTCCCATCATGTTATCTCAGGCGGCTTCACAGGAGGAGACATATGGCCCATAAACATGTATCTCTCTACATGCATGTATGCAACTACATATGTGTTTATGTAAATACACATCAATGGAAGTAAAAACGATGTGAATTCCAAGTCTTCATGAGAAACCCAGATTAAACATTTAAAAATGAATAAAGGTTAGACCATTTGCAGGGGTCCTTTACGGACCTTTCTACAGTGTAAGGGTTTATTCTTGTTGATGGCACCACTGCTACAGTTTTCCAAGGGGCTACATAGCTTCTATGAAAGAGCCTGTATCCTCAGAAGACCTCGTACTAAAATTTCCAAGTAGTTTGACCAAAGAAATTCCACAAACAATACAAACAACCCCATAAGTAAAATTATTTTTACTTTTCATTGCCAAAGAAATGAAATGAAGATCATAAGATTAAACAACTATATGAGAGGATTAAAGGTTGTATAAATTATAAAATACTAGCTCTTTGAAAAACAAGACGGGTTTCCCGGGTGGCGCAGTGGTTAAGAATCCGCCGCCAATGCAGGGAACACGGGTTCGAACCCTGGCCCGGGAAGATCCCACATGCCGTGGAGCAACTAAGCCCATGTGCCACAACTACTGAGCCCGTACTCTACAGCCTGCAAGCCGCAGCTACTGAAGCCTGCACGCCTAGAGCTCGTGCTCCGCAACAAGATAAACCACTGCAATGAGAAGCCCGCGCACCACAATGAAGAGTAGCCCTTACTCTCCGCAACTAGACAAAGCCCAAGCCCACGTGCAACAACGAAGACCCAATGCAGCCAAAAATAAATAAATTAATTAAAAAAAAAATATATATATATAAAATAAAACACAAGAAACAGGCAAAGTATATTTTAGGTACTATTTTTCAAATATTCACAATACTGTGAGTCTGTATTAAATTTTGAAAAGTGGCACGTTTAAGGATATAACTTAAAATTAACATTTCAAAACAATAAAAAGAGGAAATAACGTGAAGTGATAGTTATCTGTTTATTTCTATTGCAAATTATCATTTAAAAGTTATTAAACTGGCTCTGGTTACACTTTAGGTAAAATAAATTTTGCAATCATTTCCCCAAAGTTTCAGTGTCTCTCCAGGCAAAGCTGTATTTGAGAAATGATTACACATTTCAGAGTTCCCTCCATAGTTCTTTCTTAAATCTGGAAAAAGGGAAGTTTGGGGAACAAAACACATGTATATTCACATAGGTCTACACCCCTTGTTTGCTGGGTTGCAAATAAACCCAGGGGCTGGTTCAAAGCAGACAGCTTGGCCCCTGCCTCTTACTTTTGAGGTTCTCTTTCAGATGAGCAGGCCAAGCACGTGAGCCAGCCTGACCCTGGGCTGAGGTTGGAGCGGAAGGCTGCTGGCACGCAGGCTGTCCCTCTTCACTCGGATGCTCACCAACATGTAAAGATGGTCCAACCGCAGGTTCCAGCTGCAGTGTTTCCATCAGTCCCTCCCAAATGCCTGGATGGCTGCCAGGTGAATAGAACAGCCACAGGAACCTAACTGCCAGCATTCCTCTTTCCTTCATTTGCCCAACAAATCAAAGGTGTAATCAGGACACACCACAGTCACAAGACACCTCCGTGCCCTCATCTCCTACCGCTCTCCTCTCTGCTCCGCACCCCCCATCCTGTTCCTCCCTCAGGACCTTTGCACTTACTGCTCCTGCTTCCTGGAGGGCTTTCCCCAAATTTCCTCAGGGATGGATCATAGCACACAGGCTTCACTCTAAGTATCTGTTCAAATGTCATTTCCTCAGAGAGGTCTTCTCTGTCTTCTAAAATAGTTATGCCCACCCTCCCTGCTCTCATATCTATCTTATCACCCGTCTTTATTTCTCTTTGTAGCACTTATTACCTAATATTACCTTGTATGTTGTTTCCTAGGGCTGCCATAACAAATTATCACAAACTTGGTGGCTTAAAACAACAGAAATTTATTCTCACAGTTCTGGAGGCTAGCAGCCCCAAATCAAGGTTGCAGCAGGACTGTGCTCTCTCTGGAGGCTCTAGGGAAGAATCCTTCCTTGCCTCTTTCCTAGCTTTTGGTGGCTCCAGGCATTCCTTGGTTTAAGGCTGCATCACTCTGGTCCCTGACTTCATGTTCACAGGGCCTTCTTCCCTGTGGATTTAGGACCCATTCTAAATCCAGGATGATTTCATCTTGAGATCCTTAATTAATGACATCTGTACAGACACTATTTCCAAATAAGGCCACATTCTGAGCTTCTGGGTGGACACAAATTTTGGGGGGATACTACTCATTCCCCTACATCTTGTTTATTTATTTTCCTGTTTGTTGTCTATCTCCACATTTTTTTTCTTTTTTTTGGTGCACTGCGCAGCACGTGGGATCTTAGTTCCCCGACTGGGATCAAGCCTGCGCCCCCTGCATTGGAAGTGCAGAGTCTTA
The DNA here is from genome assembly GCF_949774975.1 of Lagenorhynchus albirostris. Lineage (NCBI taxonomy): Eukaryota > Metazoa > Chordata > Mammalia > Artiodactyla > Delphinidae > Lagenorhynchus > Lagenorhynchus albirostris. The sequence goes on from NC_083109.1 coordinate 59,059,045, forward strand.
ACCGCTGGATTGCCAGGAAAGTCCCCTATCTCCATATTTTAACTCCATGAAACACAAGCTCTCACTTGTTCATCACTACATTTGCAGCTCAGACAGTGCCTGGCACAAAGCAGGCACAAAATAAACATTTGTTAAAGACTGAATGGGGATAAAAAGATAAATAAGACAAAGCTCCTCCTCACCGAGTTTACAATTTAGTGAAGAACAAAACATGAGTACCAGATTATAACTTGACCCAGTCTGTGTGTTTCAACTCCATTTAATGATGTACAGTATATTCAGTACCTCCTATAATGAGGAGGCTGGAAATAGGCTATTTATAGGAGGCCAGCACATCCTCACCAGCATAGAATATTTATTTTCCTAAGTGAGCACCATTTGCAGTATGGCATAAATTTCAGCAGATGGTGTACATGCCCTCTAGTGGCCAAGAGAATAGTTACCTCAGTGTGTTTTTTTCCTCAGTGGCAACTGAAATATTTCTGCATTAATGTTAACTCACACTTAGAAAATTTAAAGCTACTTAATTCACAGTCGTATAGAACTATGAGTTAACAGAAACAGTATCAAGTTATGTGTGCAACATTCAGGGTACAAACAACCCTCTTACTAACAAACAACAGGATAACAGCAGGTACCAGGCAGTCTACTAGGTTTTTCTCCGAAGTGCTCAGGTTTCTGTCACCTGGCAATTTACCCAATGCCCTGCTTCTCCCTCCAAACAATCCCCAAGCCTTCTCCTATCTCACTTAAAACAACTTGGTTTACCAAAACTGCTAAGAACAAATGAATGGATGTGTGCTAAATCACTGCTCTTAAATAAATTATAGAAATTCATGAAAAGATTTCAAAAATATTTTGGCTACAGATATAAGAGTTCTAAATAATACTGTTGGCATTTGGTGGGTAGATTATAAGGTACAAATCAGATAATTCTGTCACATTCTTTAAAATATAAAAAAGAAAGCATTATTGATGTAGAAGCTACCGACATTTAAGACAAGTATGTCTAAAAAATACTGACAAATGAGCCCTAAAACTGTGACCGTCAAAGTGACATTACCATATTTGGTTCTATCCCCTTTCCAATCAACTTAATGTCTATCCAAAATAAAAATGACACTGGGTTATGTTTGCCTATGTTGTCCACAAGTAATAAATTAAATTGTCCTGTCTGTATCTTAAATATGCAGAAGAACTTTCAAGGAAGAGGAATTCTACAACTGGAGTAAATGAAAGAAGCAGAATTTCTTAACATGGTTTGCAACAAGATGACTTAAAGTTCCTGATCTCCCTCTGCGGTGTCCACCAGAAAGTCCACTTAGTTTTTAGCTACATTCATTATTTATAAGGCAGGTATGATTTTAGTGCATATCTGGGAAGAAAATTCTGGACTCTACCCAGCCTCAATACTGTGATTATCATACATAGAACACTCCCAGTTCTGCAGAATAAATGCTAATGACCCAATTAATAACAGGAAATGGTAAAACTCTACTGCTTTAACAGTAAGTCAATAGCCACGGCCCATCCTTTATCACTAATTATTCTTAGAACCATTCCTAAAGATGAAGGAAAAAAGTTACAGTCAAATTAAGACGCTGACTTTCAAAAGTTTTCTTTCATGAAAAAGGAAGATTCAAAAATGACATTAAATAATTAAATATTCAAAGTTTTAACCTCTAGATACATAGTGAAGTTTCAAGTCAGAGACCTTAAACATTCCTTTGTGTACAAGGAAGAATTTTGGGAGCCAGAAGACCTAGGCTACAGTCCAGTCTCCACTTAGGGTACATCACACCCAGTCTGTACCTTATCTTCTTAATCTGTTGAAAGGATCTACAATTTCCATCTATCTCACATGGCTGTTGGGAAGATTAGAAGTAAAAGCACTTGAAAACTGAAGGGCACTTACCAATGAATAGTCTATTCATTTTTTATTTGCTAATAATGTCTAAAGTATTTTGGAATCTACAGAATAAAGTATTTGAACCATCACTCTTTTTTTTTTTTTTTTTTTGCGGTACGCGGGCCTCTCACTGTTGTGGCCTCTCCCGTTGCGGAGCACAGGCTCCGGACGCGCAGGCCCAGCAGCCATAGCTCACAGACCCAGCCGCTTTGCAGCATGTGGGATCCTCCCGTACCAGGGCACAAACCCGTGTCCCCTGCATCGGCAAGCTGACTCTCAACCACTGCGCCACCAGGGAAGCCCATAATCATCACTCTTTTAATGTCTTTCTACAATGTTCAGTAAATTAAAGGCAAAATTGTTTTCCTAAAAATTACATCTCGGGGAACTAAGATCCCACCTGCTGTGGGGCAACTAAGCCTGTGTGCCACAACTAGAGAGCCTGTGCACCAGAACTACTGAGCCTGCTCACTCTAGAGCCCCCGCGCCACAACTAGAGAGAAACCCGTGCACCACAACAAAGAGCCCGTGTGCTGCAATGAAAGATCCCGCATGCTGCAAGGAAGATCCCACGTGCCGCAACTAAGACCCGATGCAGCCAAATAAATTAAAAAAAAAAAATTGCATCTGGTTTCAGTGTCATATTTTATAAACATAAAAGTATGGAGAATGATGCACAATCTGATTTGGGTAGGTTTGAGATATCTAAGTCAAATAAAATATTTTCCATTGGTTAAAAACTTCTACTCTTCTAGGTAATTCATTATCAAATCATCTGAAACAGGCTTTTAAAAGGATTCATCTGTAGGACTTATAAAAATTCAAACCAAGCTAGAATTAGAGCATTCCTGTTTATAATAGCAATAGAAGCGTATGTGAATAGAGTTCAGTATACGTATAATAAAAGTTTATGTCAATATGGGAAGTTGTTAATTTCAGGGTATCATCACTTCCCAAGTAATAAACCCTAACTACACAATCTTATGATGATCCAAACTGTTCGCAAATATCTGGATTAGAGACAAACTTATGAGTAATCAATGTGTGTTTTTAAAATGAGGGGAAATTTATCAAATGCACTCCTATAAGACGTCACAAACACATCTAGAGATAGAAGCAAAAAACAAAGCCATCCTAACAAACCTTAGAAGTGCCACAGAAACATTAAATAATTATTTCAGCCCAATTTTGGTATACCTAAATTTAAACACATTTGATATTGAAATCTATATAAAAATATAAATTAGGAGACAAGGCTCTTGATCAAAACAAGTATCTTTCATACTAAGACTTCTTTAAATCATCAAGACCCTTAACACATTTAGGATGCATACTTTTTAGGGGGGTGATTGTGGTACAGACAAACAATTTGAGTAGAAAGTTGAATATCAGGGACATCTATTGATGACAACATAACTCACTCCTGGCTCTAGCTCCCCACAGGTAACACTCCAGAATTTTCTAGTTAAGGCACTGCTTAATTTTCATCTTCTTTCTACTGATACTGTTATAAGCAGATAAACTTGCAACAATTAGATTGTGGCATTCTGTGTGCTACATGAAAAAACGTATTTATACTAGGACCTGTGGGGCATCCTTAAGGCCTTATTTGGGGAAACAATAATTGAGAGCAGTGGCTCTCAACTGAGGTGATTTTGCCCCCCTAAGGGGCATTTGACAATGCCTGGATATTTTTGGTTGTCACAAGTAAGAGGGGGGTGCTACTGGTAACTAGTAGGTGGAGGCCAAGGATGCTGCTAAACATCCTGCAAAGCACAGGACAGCCCCCAACAACACAGAATTATCTGATTCCAAATGTCAATAATGCTGAGGTTGAGAAACCTTAACTTAGAGGAATGTCTGAAAGTATATTATGCTCCAGAGTGGGGCCTCCCAAAATTCCTTTATCTTTCCTATTTATTTAACTATCAAAAACCATGACAGTGGTTTCACTTCTGGATCTGGAATTTTGTCTTTATGTTATCTTACAGAGAGTAAATGAAATTGATATCACTTCTTCCTAGGCAGTATTTGGTATGTTTCACAAGATAAATGGCTTCACATTTGAAACCACGCTGGGCATGACTCCCGAGTTCTTTCACAATTAATCAAATACCGCCTCTTGCCAACCCAACAATTTCATCTCCGTGAAAAGAAGCCCAGCAAAGATGATTCTAACGTGATAAAAGCCATCTACAGCTTTCAGGAGGCACTTGAAAGGCTGACAGAAGCTATACAGCGTCCCAGCTTGGCAGCACTCTCTTGGGTCTCATCTTAAAGGCAGTCTCATCATTGCTGTACATCTTCTAATTAAGTGGGCTGCCAAAAAACAACCTTGAGTAATGTTGTATGGACTCAATGTCAGACTTGGAGCATAATCTCTGAAAGTGCTGCTGGAAAGCAGGTACAAAGAATGCAACTGCTCAAGGTCAGGAATCATCCTGGCTGCTCAGTCATAACCATGCACTTGTCTCCCCTGCAGATCCAACTACAAAGACACTACAAACATCTTAGAGGCACTAAATAAAAAAGGAGTAGAAAGATCTCTGATACAGATGCTCAAAGGCATTGTGTCAAAAATACTTTCCCAACCACAAATGATGAAACTTCTTCTGTCTGCCTCTTTCCAGCCTCTAAACTTCACCAAAGCCAGCAGTCAGGAGGGATTATCTGAGCCAACTCCCTTATTTCAGAGATGAGAAATCTGCATAAAATGCAGAAATCACAGATTTCTGTCAGGGCCAAAATCCAAGCGTCCAGAGTGCTAGCTGAGTCCGTCTTATCACATGACCTCTGCTAAGAACTATCTCAGAACTCTCTGGATACAAATCTCTGATAGAGCTGGATATAATAATAAAGCCACCTCTCTGTGCTCTTTTAAGGCTAAGCAATCTCAATTTTTTCCACACTCTTTTGGGTAGGGTAAGTACATGCTGTATGCTATTTGATGTTCCACAGCTCTTCTCCCATTTCTTTATTTTTTAGAAGATACTGACTGAAAATTTAAAGAAAAAACCAGAGGGTACCAATCTGGGCATGGTGTTCTATAAAAGTCCCAACAGAAGCTAAGCTGGAGGAAGAACTCTTGGCCCTTAAAGGTCATTTTTTATCACCTTAATTACAAAACAAACAAAAGGTGTTTATATCAATATAAGTTGGGAATTCCGGCAGGTGCTGTGCACATTTTGAGCTCTCAGTAGTGCTAAATATCCAGGATTTTTCCACAATGTCATTTTCACTGATAAAATTTCATTTATTAGGACTACATCCTAGCAGGCATTTCCTTTTTTTTTTTTAATTTCATCCCTGTTTTACAGATGAGGAAATGGAGGCATAAAGAGGTTAAGTATAATACCAGCCGGAGGCCACACAGCTAATAAGGTGGAGATGAGTTTGGATTCAAGTCTGTCCAAGTCCTGATTCTTCACCATTTTGCTGGACCACCTCCAGTGACTGCTTGTCATCTGGTGCAAATCTATGTGAAAACCCACATCATGCAATCATTGCACCTAAAAGTTAAAAGGAATCTCAAGAAAACCCTGTTCCCGGGCCCTGACGCCTGACAGATGAGTGACCTGCCCCAAGTCACAGACCCAGTTAGTGCTGCCAAAGGGACTAGGCCCAGGCGCCCTGCCTCCTACTATAGCTCCTGCCCAAGTGCCTCCCGGGCAAAACGGGAGCAAGCCCATGAGGGGCACAGAAACCCACCCTTTATAAGAGTCAGGAAGCATTCACCGTAATGCACATCTGACAACTACAAGCAGAATAACTAGATAGTAACACTGCTGCTTAGAGAATCTGCTAATAGTTAACATAAAGTGTTCCTAACATAATTGAAAAAAGCTGTAAATGATGTTCTAGGGAAAGAAATTCACATCCTACCTACATAAAATATACATAGTGTAAAAGGTAAACTTCAACCAAGTGGTAATTGTTAAATTCTGAATTACTGAGGTGTGGATTCATATGGTTTTTATCTCCGTCAGGTACTTATGGTCTTGATTTTGTTGTAGCTAAGTATCATTTTTACTTGTGCCCCAGTATGATTTTATACTTGATCCAATGAATTTTTTTGTGGAACTATTTTTATAATTTACTGAGATTGTTTTAAGCTTTATACTGGCCTCTCAATAAGCTGTCCTGAACACACACTGAGGATCCTACCAAAATAATCCATCAGGGGTTGACTGGCAATGGGAAAGCAGTAGAGAAGCCATGTTAGGAAACTTTCTGTTAATGAACCTTGAAATTGTTATGCACTTAATAAAACAGAAAGGAACATATTCCTAGTTTTGTTTTGCTTTTTTAAAGCTAAACTACAACTGACAAGAAAAACCACGGATCTGAGTAAAATGCTGTAAGCAACAAATAAAATTTTTGGAAATCTGTAGCTGCATAAAAATTATAAGTTAATTTTTACATACTCTAACTTAATTGTGAGACAAACTGAAAGTTTGTTAAAAATTCCTGAATAAAAAATAGATAAGGTTTTGCAAGTATTTTACTCTCTAAAAACTCACTTGGCCAAACTATCCCTATAATCAAGTATCTCAAAAAGCATTTAATTGGGGCTTATCTCTAATGTGATCTTTTAATTGCTACAAATCAGGAGGTATAAAGACTCTTCTAATATAAACAATCCAATGCAACCCAGTGAAGCCTGGGGGAATGGGAGAAGATAGGAAAGATAGGTACCTCATAGTTTGAGAGAAAATCTAGTAATTCTGATTGAGATGGGATGTAGAGAAGTGGTTTCATCACACGGCGGACAAACTTCTCAATGTAAACAGCACTCATGGGGCCTTTGTATTCGATTGGTCCAAAACTAGTACCAAAAAAATAAAAATTAAAAATAATACACCACGCATTAAACCTGTAATATATACCTGAAATCATCAACATCACAAAATGGAAAAGTCTTGCTTTAGGATCCCAACTGTTTCATATGTAAGTAGCCTTCCTTGTCTCAGGAGGTAACTGGAGGGCCAATTAAGAACAAGCATTTTATGTAAGGGGGGTACAAGGGGCCGTTACTTTTTTATATGAGCATAATTCTGCAAACTGAATTTCAGATCAAAGAACATTCATTCTAGTCTCTGAAAAAAATTAATTCTCACTATATTTCTTTAAAAAACAAAACAAAACAGACAGACGACCCTGGAAACTGACCAAATGCCAAAGGATTCCAGGATCTTAACTACACAATTCAATTGGGGGTGGGGGGGACGTAGGGGCAGACTTTCCAAGTCACTCCAAAATAAGGAACAAATTGAATAGTTGGTCCTTGGCCTACTAAAAAGTAGTTATTAAATATTCTTAGATGCACTTACACAAAGGATCACTAAATGAAACTTAAACCTATTTAAAGCTTTATTACAACAACAAAAAATTATATGAAGGTATGAAATCAGGGACCTATACAAATGATCTTCCTTATTTTCCCCTCCAGTTGTGCTTGGGAATGCACAGGAATTTGATTTAGTATTGCTAAGCAATGCTTCCAACATTCAGTTATCCTAAGCTAATCAGAATCCTCACATGGCTTTCTTCAATCTTGCACAAAAGAGACATTGCTCAAATATAATTGGATGGTATGTGGTGGGGGTGAGGGAGTATGGTGAAATTCACCAATTCCATAACCATTCTTCTCTCTAAATAGAAATTGACATTAAGCTTACCTTTAATAGCAACAATAGAGCACAGTAAAGAAATGTATAAATGGTGATCACATAACTATAATATATGGTTACAGAAATTAACACACACATATAATGTGATGAGATAAACACAATTCTTCGGTGTGCACTGCAGAATATGATACCAGACAGAGGAATAGTAGCATGAAAAAAGTAAAAATAGCATTCTACATGCACAGCTGAGAGACTGGGTGAACAATTCTGTCAATTCAAGACTTACTACAACTCATTTGTTAACTAATTCAAGTTTTAAAATTACTACCACCACCAACCCCATCAACCACCACCAATTTTTAATTTAAAGGAAGAAATCAAAAAAATCATCTGATAACCTATTTTGTTGAGCAAAAAGGAGGCAAGTGATCTGGAAACCTCATTACTCAAGCAAACAGGCTCTGCTGAGGTTCCCTGGTACCGTGTTACAAGGGTCCCAGTGACTCGTAATGAGACGATCCCAGGATGCAGGATGTAGGACACGTTTTGCCAACACACTATAGCCATTGCCTTAGGACAAGCTGATCTAGGGCAGCTGAACTCTGCACAGAGTGTTTTGAGAAAACTACTTCCTGCTTCAGAGCCTTTTATAAACTGCCTTTGTAACTGGCATCAATACAAGCCAAAAAATGGAATCTACTTTCACAAAACAGAAAAGCCTGTTAATTTCTGTAAGCAGCTACTACTAGTTAAGCCATTACACAAACAGTAGCAGCAAGAACACACACAAACAGCAGTGGTCTGTCCAGTGATGAGACTCAAGGGCCATATTTGCAACCACCATTAGCCAAAAGAACCTCAAGACTACCAAATGCTCACAAGAGAGTTTAGTTGAAGGAACACATTCATTCATATGTGTATGTATAAAACAGAGGACTTGAAGATTCTTAAATAGAATATGAAAAGGCTACCTTTTGGGTACCTCTGTGCCTTAGCACTTTCTTCTATTTTTGGAACATCGGGAATGGTAGATGTTGAAACAGGTATTAATGGGTCTGAACTGACTTAAACAAGTAAAAGTTTAACAGGCAAAGATGAGGGGCAAGCACTTCAAGGCAAGTACCAGCCTCAAATTCCTCATGTGTAAAATGAGACGGTTGGACTAAGTATTTCTAAAGTTCCTTTCGTGTCCTTCCAATCTTTCTATAAAACTAAGAAAACAAATAGTGCAAGACAATGTTACACACCCACATATCCCAAAATGACATCTGTATTCAATTCAAGGGAACTCTTGTTATTTTAATGTCACATCAAGTTAAGTCTACCTCTGGGCAGCTGGCTTGGTTACATACAGTTGCACGACCTATACTCCCTGCTAGCCATCTGTGCCATATTTCCTATTTCGAAAAAAAGAAGCACAGGGATCTCTCCAGGGGAAGCTTATCGCCCATTACACAGCACTGACTTTGAGATCCTTCAAGTATAACACCTTATACTTACCTTCCGGAAAACAAAAAAAAGTAACCATCAGAAAGTCACTCTGAGAAACTGTTCTTATACCCAGAGGAAAATTTGAGGGTGGAGATAGGGTAGGAAAGCATGTTTTTGCCCAAATACTATTTAATAGCTCCTGAGAAACAATACTCTGTTCCACACAAAGTTTATGTTAGAGACATGGGAATGAGCTGAAAGATGATAGATAATCCACAAATGATAGTCTGCTGATGTTTGTAATAAATCCCCATTGATTAAGGCCCAGGAATTTTAGAGGGAGGAAATAAAGCCTAAAAAAGTAAAGCTCTTACTGGTGAACTCTTCATAAACCATTTTACAGTAACAAACTTTAAGCCAATTATACTACACAGAGTCCAGAATCCCATCCCCTGTCTCCAAAATCCTTCAAGTCAGATTTTAGACATAACTTAACACCCACAGCAAGGTCTGGGCAGTTCTCCAAAATGAAACACCAGTATTTCTGCAGCAAAGTGAGTACAGTGGCACCTGATGTGGTATAAAGACTATAGGTGGCCCCTTGCTACTTCAGGCCAGATGAATGCATTTGGGGACAAAGTTCATGGAAGTCTTTCAGGTTTTAAAAGCTCTCTGGATTTCAGAATGATAGATTATAGGATTGCGGACTTGTAGTCTTTTTCTTCCCAATTTGAAAAGATGTTAGATACCCTCTTGACTATGCTATGCTGCCAGGTAATGGGATAAGGACTTCTGTATATTTTTATACCATAAAATACTTTTCAAACATTTGAAATGTTCAGCCACACAATGGAGTAACTGGTATAATAAAAACAATGCTATCGAATATGTAATGACATGAAAAAGTGTTCACAAAATAAAGAAAAAGCAGTTGAAGAGACAGTATTACTACATGATCCCATTTTTTAATTTAAAAAAGGGGGGTGGATATGTATATTCACAGGAGGATATAAATCAAAACACACAGTGATTATGAATGGCTAATAAAATCACAGATCCTTTTATTTATTTTTGCTTATCTGTATTTTCTCAATTTTCTACAGTGAATATAACAAAAATCACTTTGAAACTGATAAACTTAATTGGAATTAGAATCGCTTCTTACCTCCGATGATACAGATATATTACAGGAAAATAAAAGAAGTGTTTCTGTTTTCTGCATTTCCCCTGATTCCACCAACAGTTAACTGCAACAAACAACACCTGCAAGCCAAAGAAGGTTTCAAATAACTATAAACAGCAACTGAAAAATTGCCAAGATTTAAAAGATAAAATTATAGAAATGGAACAATTCCTCTCTGAAACAGAAAGTATTAAAAAAATTGTTTTTTGAGTGTTCAAAGAAGGTCATCATTTACCACGACAAGGACAAACAAAGACACCTGTCCATAGTGTCCAGCTAGGACTCTGAATATTTTGGAGTCTGGCCCAAGAGGAGAATGATTTCCTTCAAATTCTGAAGTGAATGACACCAGCAAACTTTTTCTAAGCATGGTTACACTAAAACTCAGTAGTAGGATGTGTCTTTTGTTAGTCAAACTGAGCATCTGAGAAGGAAAAAAATCTTACCTACAGATGAAATATCACAGATTTCAAAGGACCATTTTCAATTTTTTAATAACTATATTAAAAATGAATAAATAGATGACTAGAGCTATGCCCTAAAATGTACCATTAGATAGCAAAATATGGATTAAGTATGTGTTTATAGGTAAATGCTAAAGTATTTAAGGAGGAGTATCCCAATGTCCACAATTTACTTTGAAATGTACCCAAAATAAGATGGATTAACAGTTAGATTGTAGCAGAGTGTCTCACCTTTGCTACTACTGACATTTTGGGCTTGAATTGTTACAGGGTTTTTTGTTGATGTTATGTTTGTTTTTGTTGGGGGTGGGGTGAGGGGAGGCTCTTCCACACGCTGGATGCAGCATGGTGTAGGATCCCTGGCTTTTACTCCTTAGATGCCAGTAGCATCCCCCTCAAGTAGTGACAACCAAAGACCTCTCCACAGTCCCAAAGGTCCCCTGAGAGACAAAACTGCCTCTAGTTGAGAACCACTGATTAGAGGGATGGTAAGATGAACAAACACATGATAAAACAAGTGTAATAAAATGGTGATAGAATTTAAGTGGCAGGTATATGACCTTTGCTATATATTTTAAATTTTTTATAATAAAATATTGAAAACATATGAAGACTACAAATGAAAAGTCACTTTCAGATGCCTTATATTTAGAAAGCAATATTGCTCAAAACTTAGTGGAAACTCACAAGAGCTCCTTTTATAGTCTATCTATTAGAAAGAAGAGCAACAATATCTTTACTAAGGTTGACATCTCAAAAATAGGGCACAATCTACCGTGTATGCTAATTTTATTAAGTAATGTGGCGCAAAAAATTTTTGCCTGTTTCCAAAAATAAACCCAGTCCTTTTCCCTACTGAGAACATAGAACAATAAGCTCTCAATTTAGAAGAAGCTGAAAAAATTTTTTGAAAAAAGCAGAGCCCATCAGCTGTGGACGGCACTGTAACCTCTACCATTTGTCCCGTGACCTTTAACAAACCACTCTGCCCTCTAAACCTGAGGTCCTGCTTCAGAGGAACCAGGCTACCAGCATCAGCTTGCAGGGCTGTCCTGAGGAACAGCACGGGCCTGCACACCAGCACACCATCCCTATAGTCACTCTGAAGGATATATTCCCTAAGCTGACAGTAAGATAACAAGTAATTGACACTTACCCTAAAATGAAACAGATTCTCCCCTTTTCCCCCACAAGTTCTCTAAATTTAGAAAACTTGGGGAGTGACTTACAAAGTGGTGATTTCCTTTAAGCTTACCTCCTAGTGCTCCCTTAGAGTCCTTTCCTCCCTGCAAGTGCTGGCTTGGTTACTATCAGCCATTTTTAAGGGGGGTGAGAGAGAGGGGTAAAGGGAAGACAAGGAATAGATCAATTCCATGGGTCCAAAGCTGGAACACAAAATCACAGCCCCCTCAGAATCAATGTTATACGGAATGAAGAGTTCTATTTAAATACTACTTGGTACTACACATTCAGGGATATAAAACAGTTAAAAAGGCTTTGGCAGGCTGGGCAGGAAGCCTAGTCACCATTTATAACATTGTTTCTAAGAAAAACCAACTGAGAGTTCCAAATGAACTTCTGGAACTCAGCTGCACCACAAGTTACCCCAGATCAGTGGGTGTCAGTAGCAGCCTCTTAGAAATCTACGGGATGCTTTTCTGCTGGTTGCAATGACTGGAGGAACTATAGGGCATGTAGTGGGCAGAGGCTGTGGTACATATCCTGCAATGTTCAAAACTGCTCTGCACAGGGAATAGTCATCCGCATCACCCAGAGCAGTTTTAAATGTCCTGCCAAATACTAATGTTGAGGGAAACCTGTTTGTTATTATTCAAGCTCAGAACCTAACTCCATTTTATATGTGAATCCAAAGCATGGCTTTTGTGTTCACTGAATTTCTTGGAAGACAACTTCTGTTTAATTGAAGGCAGAAAGTACTTTGTTTGGTTCAGAACTTACCAAGAGCTGTTCACCATTTAGAAAAATCAAATCACTGAGAGCAATGCCCTCATGGCACCTAAGTTGTCAACACATCCTACTTTTATGGGCCTGCATTTGTAACTGTCCCATTCACAGTGGTTCTACATAAAGGTACAGCACTTACATACTGAAACAACATGTGATTTAATTATACACCACTTTTCTTTTTCCCCCATCTTTGTGTTACAATTAGCACATTAGATTGGCTATTTTGAAATTATATGTATAGGGAAGTTTTATCATCTATGAATTCCTTTTGAGGACAGAAAAAGGGACATCATAAAATACATACATAAGGACAATGGGGATCCACTGGATTAAAAACCACTGCCAGACCGAAGGCATATATATCAATTGCCTATATATCCCTCTTATCTAACACAAAGGTGGCATTCATTAAATATTTGTTGAACATAGTTCTGGTCCCGGGATTTAAAAGGTCTGCCTAGTTACACTGTACTCATGACACATAAATTTCTCTTACATAAAATAACTAATCAGCAAATATCAAATGTATATTCAATGAGGATTTTCAGTCTTCCCACCGAAGCCAAACAGCATGGCACCCTGAGATAAGCACTGGCCTGCATCACAAGGAATTGCAGAATCTCCTCCCTCTCCTGCCTCTGACCAACTATGACCATCACAGTCAGAAATTCTATTTCTTTATAGAAGGCTTTACAATTTACGAAGAAAGGCTCCTGGCCTTCACCCTGGCAAAATCAGCCATCTGGGTAAGGTGTCTCTATGGGGATAACCAGCCCTGCACAGGAACTGACTGTCATTTGATTCTCAGGCTGAATGTCAGCATTACCTGGTCTGAAAGCTGACTCGCTACTTGTTCAATTTCTGCCCTGGCGGCGATGGACTGTCCACACCACGGAGCGTAGAAGAACAGGAGCACCACCTCCGAATCCTGGCGAATGTGCTCTGCGTAGTCCAGCTGCCCCTGGAAGAGGTCAAGAACCGGAGACCTCGAGGAGAAAAAGCTGACCGGTGGCTTTGCTGGAATTATCACATCTTTTGCTCGACTAAAAAAAGAGCAAACACAAACAAGATTGTTTAGTTTATCTTCTTCTAACAACAGCTCTGTGTGGAAGAAGAATGAAGCTTAAAAGAAAAGTCTTCTTTTGAAAAAGAAAATGGAGTTCCCAAAACACTGACCTGGAGTACAAAAGTAATATTTTGTGCTAAGTTAAGGCAACATTTGGCTGAGAGAATGCAAGATATGAATAACACGCTAAAACAATTCTTGGACTTCCCCAGTGGCGCAGTGGTTAAGAATCCGCCTGCCAATGCAGGGGACACGCATTTGATCCCTGGACCGGGAAGATACCATGCCTCGGAGCGACTAAGCCCGTGCACCACAACTATTGAGCCTGCACTCTAGAGCCTGCGAGCCACAACTACTGAGCCTGCGTGCCTAAAGCCTGTGATCCGCAACAAGAAAAGCCACAGCAATGAGAAGCCTGCGCACCGCAACGAAGAGTAGCCCCCACTTGCCGCCACCAGAGAAAGCCCGCACACGGCAACGGAAACCCAGTGCAGCCAAAAATTAAAAAACAAATATATAAATAACAAAAATGATTTTTTAAAAATTTATTTTATTTATTTATTTTTGGCTGTGTTGGGTCTTTGTTGCTGTGCGCAGGCTTTCTCTAGTGGTGGTGAGCGGAGCTACTCTTCTTTGTGATGCGCGGGCTTCTCACTGCGGTGGCTTCTCTTGTTGCGGAGCACGGGCTCTAGGCTCACGGGTTTCAGTAGCTGTGGCACGCGGGCTCAGTAGTTGTGGCACATGGGCTTAGTTGCTCCGCGGCATGTGGGATCTTCCTGGATCAGGGCTTGAACCTGTGTCCCCTGCATTGGCAGGCGGATTCTTAACCACTGCACCACCAGGGAAGTCCACAAAAACGATTCTTAACAATGTCTGCCCAGGTATGGGGTGGGAGGGCAGTGGAGAGCAGAAGAGAAGGGTGTCTTTGAGAGAGCGCCAAATCCTAACCACTAGACCACCAGGAAGAGTTGAGAAGGGTGTCTCTGAATAATCCAGATCCTTTCCTCCCCCACCCAAAAGACTCCATCCTCATCTCTCTGCAGCCTTGCTCTCCACAAAAGCCACTGATCTCCAGGGTTTCAGAGCCACCAGTGAGTCACTCAGAATTAAGGGGAGGGAGCACACGTGGCACCACTAATAGGCATCGGAAATGCTTACTATCAACTCACGTTAAGTTTATTGGCTGGAGCTGGCCTGTAGTTACCCAGGGCACTGAGGCAAAAGTAATAATTATATAATAATGTATATTTCTCCAGATATATGTTATGATCCGAAGGTTAATAACGATGAATAACAAAGCAACAGCCCATTTTACTGGAAAACAGGTTTCCTAAGTACGTATTTGAGATTCCCAGAAGGTCAGGAGGAGAAAGAAAATAAAACTAAACAAGTAGTCAGAAGTCACAGAGCTGCCACTATTTCCCCATCAAGACAAAAAGGTCTCGGCTCAAGCTGCATCCCACCAAGTTAAATAGTTCTAGTAAATGCCTTGAGCTGTCCGCATTATCTGCATTAAAATAGTATAAAACCATTATAGCAGCTTAGCTAAGAAACCAATAGAGGAAATAAAAATGGAACCCTAAAAAATATTCAATTAACCCAAAAGAGGTAATTCCCTGGCAGTCCAGTGGTTGGGACTCTGTGCTTTCACTGCCGAGGGCCTGGGTTCATTCCCTGGTTGGGGGACTAAGATCCCGCACGCCCCAAGGTGCAGGAGGGAAAAAAAATGCAGAAAAGGACCAAGAAAGGAACAAAAACCAGAAGGTACGAATGGAAAACAAATAGCCAGATGGTAGACATAAACCCAACCATACCAATAATTACATTAAATATGAAAGGACTAAACCACCCAATTAAGAGGAAGAGATTGCCAGGTTGGATAATGAAGCAAAACCCAACCATATGCCATCTAAAAGCATTTTGAACATAAAGACATAAGGATGGGAAAAGATAAACCACATGAGTAGTAAGCATAAAAAAGCTGTAGTAACTCACTAGGTGAAAGGATAAATAAACTGGGGTGTATTCTTACAATTAAATGTTACTCGGCAATATAAAAAAAGAACTGATACACACTATAACTGGATGAGTTTCAAAATAACTATACTGAATGAAAGAAGTCAGACACTAAAGAATACATATGAGTGCATTTATATGAAATTCCAAAACAGGCAAAACCAATCTATAATGAAATAAATCACATCAGTGGTTGTCTAGAGCTGGGAGTGGGGCAGTAAGGCTAACCGCAGAGGGGTACTGAGGAAATTTTCTGGGGACAAGGAAATGTTCTATATCTTGACTAAGAGAATGGAGGTGGTTACATTTGCCAAAAGTCATGGACCTATACATGTAAAATGTGTGAATTTTACTGAATGTAAATTATACTACAATGAATTTGAGTAGCAAAAAGCTTTGCTGGTGTGTCACCTCCTTGGTGAGGATTGTTCTGATGAGTCTACCAGAAGCAGGCGGCTCTCAAATTTTTTTATCTCAGCTTCCCGTCGAGAAGTTGCTTTCATAGCCCTCACCATAATCTGTAACTTACTTATTTTACCTGTTTATTAACTCCATGAGGGCAGGGATCCTGGCTCCCTTTTTCACTGTTATATCCTCACTGTTTGGCAGTCCCCAGTACTCTGAAGTTCAGTAATTTGTGAAATGAACAAACCTACCCTACACCTTACTTGAACCTTTGTGAAAGCAAATTAAACATAAATCCATACAGACGTATATTATATTATTAAGGACAATCTGAAAGAATCAAAATGTCAAGGACTTCCCTGGTGGTCCAGTGGTTAAGAATCTGCCTGCCAATGCAGGGGACATGGGTTTGAGCCCTGGTCCGGGAAGATCCCACATGCCACAGAGCAACTAAGCCCGTGAGCCACAACTACTGAGCCTGCGCTCTGGAGCCCGCGAGCCACAACTACTGAGCCCACATGCCACAGCTACTGAAGCCCACGCACCTAGAGCCCGTGCTCCGCAACAAGAGAAGCCACCGCACTGCAAAGAGTAGCCCCCGCTCACCACTAGAGAAAGCCCACACGTAGCAACACAGACCCAACACAGCCAAAAATAAGTAAATAAATAAATACAAATGTCAGAAGGTCCATTTGCCTTACTAGGGGTGATTCTAAGGAACACCTAATTGTGTTCTAATTTTACACGTGTGCAAATGAACTTGCTAATCTGGTTTCTCAGAATATAGCAAAGTAGAAAGGAGGAGGAACAGGAAGGAATGTGCTGCTAGCTCTGAGATACGCAGCAGACAGCCAGATATTTAGAATCAAAAGAGAAATCACACAAATACCCAAGACCTAAGCTACTCTAAGAGCCTTGGGTCACTTAGTTTGAGGAAGAGAGTCCACCCCCTTCTCTACATCTAGAAGGTGTCAGCTTCCTGAGTTAAGCCGGTTTTAAATATATTGCTTCCCCATTTTAACCAAAAATTATTAACATCATAAAGTAATGCTGTTAAAGGTTGCTATTAAATGCAAATCTCCTATTTATGCACTCACACTAACATTTTAACTCTGCAATCAGGGAGGTCTGTCTATGTAAAATATCTTCACAACCTGAAAACCAGTCACTTACACAATAATTCAAAAAAAAAAAGTGCAGTAAGCAAATGCTACTGTGCTTCAGGCACTGCTCTACAGGAACCAAGGCTATAGGAGGGAACACATGTTCTCAAGGGGCTTCCTTTCTCAGGAAGGGAGACAGGCAAACAACCAAACGTGTAAACAAACATAAAACCACACAAAATGATCATGTTCTGTGGAGAATTTAACACAGTGATGAGACAGGAAACCTAGAAGCTCCTCAATGGGGTGGTGGGCAGGGTGGTATCTGTTTTTATAAATTTATTTATTTGGCTGTGTTGGGTCTTCATTTCTGTGTGCGGGCTTTCTCTAGTTGCGGAGAGCAGGGGCCAGTCTTCATCGCGGTGCGCGGGCCTCTCACTGTCGTGGCCTCTCTTGTTGTGGAGCACAGGCTCCAGACGCGCAGGCTCAGTAGCTGTGGCTCCCTGGCCCAGTTGCTCCGCGGCATGTGGGATCTTGCCGGACCAGAGCTCGAACCCGTGTCCCCTGCACTGGCAGGCAGATTCTCAACCACTGTGCCACCAGGGAAGCCCAGGGTGGTATCTTTTAAGCTAAGACCTGAGTGACAAGAAGACAGTCATGCAGAAGGGAGGGAGGTCTTGCAGTGAATAAGTGACACATTTCTCAGCAAGTCCAAAATGCTCCTGTTTGGAGGTTATTATTTTTGTACTATTCAAATTTCGTCTTAAAAGTCAGATACCCAATCTGAGGGAAAATGTAGGTCTGTGACAATCAAACAGAGGATAATCATCAACTTAGTACCGTTGCTCTGCATGTTCAGAGCAGCTCCTCAAGTAAATGAGCCAGATAAACCCATGGCCCGTCAAAAAGCAAACATTAACCAGGGCAGAGAAAACATATGCCTCTGCCCCAACAGAAACATTCATGAGTTTCCATTTAACTCCTAAATTTGCTCTCGTTTTTGAGAAACTATACCTAGATCAAAGATCTCCTGCAGCTTTGAAGTGTAAATCTCAGGCACCAAAAACTCAAGAGATGGTTGCAAACAAGGAAGGCCTGTTGCAACTCCCAATTTTTGTATGAGACTCATACTCTACACTTCCTCCCAAAGGATCTAAAGCGGCTTTGAGCTTACAAAACGAAATAAAGCAAAATGAATATATAAAGCAAAATACATATAGAGGTAATAGAGACAAACACAATTTTTTTCCCCACAAAAAAACACACCCACAAATCAGGGTAAAAGGAAAGTGAGGATGAAGTCATGGAGATTCAATGCACAGAAAAGCAGGTAGCACAGAGATTTAAGTTCCCAGAAATGCACAATTATTCACAGTGTTTCAACCCCAAATCAACCTTTTCTTAATGTTATCTGATTTGAACTCAGCTAAGCAGCAAGACAGTGAAGAGGGCTGTCACCTATTTCAGGCCTGGAGCTATTAATAAAAATTAATTTAAAAAATTCTACTCTCCTTTAAGCCTCTGTCCTCATTAACACAAAGATCTTAAAAGTAAAATAGGAAAAGAGTGGCAGAAATGTTAGAGTCAGTTGTAGAGCGATAAAGTAGTATCATGATACCATTCCATCAAAGAAGACTCTAAAAAAATCAATCTGAGTCTATTAAAAGACTGAAATTTGCCAGTGGCACACAAAGAAGCTGGACAGGCAAGCAGCCTGTTCACTGGTTCACTCTCCTTGCCTGAAGTAGGTGGGGACCCTGCTCAGTCTGCTCTAGTAATTGGGTTTACACTCTTCCATCCTCCTGAAATCTCAAAGCACTTTCATATCTATCAAGCCCTGTTCTCTCAGAGCGAACACCGCACGTTATTACTATAGATGGACAAAATGATGCAAGTAAGCCCCCCAACCCTTACAGGAGAGAAAACCTCTCCTCCTAATTTGAATCCAAATACTACCTTGCAATATTCTACCTTGTAAAATACTTTAATTTCCTTGTGCAGGACGTGATAAAGAACAAGGTAAAGAGACTAATTCCTGACAATAAAGGATTCAAATTCCAGTTCAGCCACTTATTAGGTGGATGTGATTTGGGGCAAGTTTTGCATCACGACCAAAGCTCCACTCCTTCGCGTGTAAATTGGAAGGGGAAGAGTATGTATATCCAGACTTCACTGGATTGAGACTTAAGTGATCCATATTAGGCTCTCAGATCACGTGTTAAGTGAATAAATGCATTCATGTAATCGGTAGTTCTCAAACAGGCGATTCTGTTCCCCAGAGGGCATTTGGTACTGTCTGGAGACACTTCTGGTTGTCACACTGGGGTGGAGGGGTAGGAGCAGGTAGTAGGTACTGGCATGTAGTAGACAGAGGCCAGGGATGCCGCTAAACATCCCATAATGTACAGGACAGCCCGCCACAACAAGGATTATCTGACCCAAGATATCAACAGTACCAAGGCTGAGAAACCCCGCTGGTAGTATAGCACCTGGCACATAGCAAATGCTCAATGATAGTTATTATAATTTTCTTTCCACTACAATCCCCAATCCTTTGCCATCTCTTTGACAACAGGGGCCACATATTGTCTTCAACAGACTCAATAAAAATGTTCCAAGTTGAAATCTTCCTCGTGGCCAATATGCCAGTCAGTGGCACCACAGATTTATAAATTGGAGTCCCAGGAGATACACTGTGGATTTGGGAGCCCAAAAGTACTCTTGAAATTTAAAGTAAATTTTCTATTTGTGTCCTTTCCCAAAGAGAGACATTAACTTTCACTCTTCCTGCTCACTACACTCCAGCCTACTCAGGCCTTCCTTCCAGTTCCAGGAAAACACCAGCCTTGTCCAGCCTCAGGTCAAAGGACCTTTGCACTTGCTCTTTCCCCTCCCCTGGACGCTTCCCCCAGATCTCCCCAATGCTGGCCCCTTCCCCTTCGTGGGTGCCTTTCCTACCTAGCTCCCTTAGGAAGGCCTTTCTGCCCCACGCTCTTCGCTTCTATTCCCTGCACAGCACTTACTGAAGCTCTTTAAAATTATATTAAGTTTTCTTATTTACTGTCTGTACCACCCCCTGGAATGGAGAACAGGGACTTTTTATCTTCATCGCTCACCTGGATGAGCGCTCCGCACACAAGAGGTGCGGATAAATAATCGCTATATCGATGAGTGCACGAATTGTCAACATGTGGGACGCTAAAGGTTGTCTACGCCTAGCCTAGGCATAAGGGAAACAAAATGGGTGATAAATGAGGGTCCTGCAGCCTGGGCAGAAGTGACAGGGGCACCCCCAAGAAACCCCAACAGCTGACAAGCAGCTCGGAACCTGGCCCGCCTTCCTCGGTATTAAAATGGGAGGAAGGGGCGCCGGGCAGCACCCCAAAACCTCGCCTTAGTGCTCGCTGGCCGGAGAGAAGGAACGCGGCGGGCATGGCCGCATGCTGGAGGAGGGTCAAGTCCATCGCTCCAGGAAAAGTCAGGCCCGACTTCCCCGGAGGCCGCTACGACCCTCGACCCCGAGGCCCAAGACGGCTACGCGCCGCCCACCGGGCCGAGGGGGCGCCGGGCCCGGGGGTGCGGGCCGCCTCACCTGCAGGTGAATTTGAGTGCGAGGAGCAGCGCGCAGCCGAGCGCCACGGCCCCGCAGAGCAGCTCGGGCCGCCGGCGCGCCATGAGAGAGGCGCCGCGCAGCCCGCGGCGGAGCCGGCCCTCTGAGGAAGCAGCCGGGGCCGGGCTGAGGGAGCCGGAGCCCGCGGGGCCGCCGCCACCGCCACCCTCGTCTTCGGCGTCGTCGCTGCTTCTGCCGCCGCCGCGGCCTCCGCATTCCGACATTACATGCTCCCCGTCGCCGGCTTTATACCGCCGCCGCCGCCAAGGGCCCGAAGGCCCGGCCCGGCCCGTCGCTCCCCAATCCCGCAACTCGCCGAGCCAGCTAACCCGTACGGTCCACGTCAGCCTCGCCGCAGCCGCGGCGCCCGCCCCCGCGCAGACGGCTCCGCCCCCACCCGAAAGGCTGCGTGGACACCACCCATCAGCCCCGCCCCCACAGAGCCACGCCCCCTCGCTTACGGAGTCTGCGCGGATCCGTTCTCCGCTGGCGGCGGGGCAGCCGCGGCGTAATCCAACAGGCCCCGCCCCCGTCCCTGACGTACGCGCCGAAGCCGCCGTAGCCACTTGCTCGCTCCGGTACCCAGTCCACTGAGTCTGCGTAGGCGCCGGCGCCTAGCGTCCGGCCACTCCCTGCATACAGCCAGCGCAGACCTCGGCAGACCCGGGCTACAGGGAGTCTCCGCTTGGCTCCTTGAGTTTAAAGAGCCGTGATGGTGACAGCAGTCGTGTCTGCAAATATCACTACAGGCTCCAGAGGATGTAGGTGCCATTTATTGTCCCCGCTTAATGAAAGGAAAACACGTACAGAGGCGAGAAGTGCCCGGGGATCCAGGAGTGAGGCGGGAGAGGTTACGGCCTCCGTTTACACATCTGTAAAATGGGGGTGATATCAGTACCACCCTCACAGAACTGCTTTGAGGATTTTTTTTTATATATTTATTTTATTTATTTGTGGCTGTGTTGGGTCTTCGTTACTGTGCACAGGTTTTCTCTAGTTGCGGCAAGCGGAGGCTACTCTTTGTTGCAGTGCGTGGGCTTCTCATTGCAGTGGCTTCTCGTTGCGGAGTACGGGCTCTATCTAGGTGAGCGGGCTTCAGTACTTGTGGCACACGGGCTCAGTAGTTGTGGCTCGTGGGCCCTAGAGTGCAGACTCAGTAGTTGTGGCACATGGGCTCAGTTGCTCCACGGCATGAGGGAACTTCCCGCAACAGGGCTCAAACCCGTGTCCCCTGAATTGGCAGGCGAATTCATAACCACTGCGCCACCAGGGAAGCCTTGCTTTGAGAATTAAATGAGGTCATTGATGGAAACTGCCGGGCCCATAGTGAGTACTCAAATTTTAGTGACTGTTGTCTCCCAGTGTCCATTTCCTGCACCAGTGAAGTGCTGTGCGCCTGAGCACCACGTCCCTACATCACACCCCTGGGAGGAGGGTCTGTACAGCCTGTACTCACTTCACAGATGCGAAAACCGAGGTTTGGAAAAGCCACGTGACTGCGGCCACAAAGCTAGTAGGTGAGGAATTCAGGCTCAAAGGCAAGGTTAACAAGTCGCTCCAGCGACCCACTGTCGACTCTAAATCCTCTGTGACTCTAAATGTTAGGTCCTTTCTAAGTAAGTGTTTTTTTTTTTTTTTAAATTTATTTTTGGCCGCGTTGAGTCTTTGTTGCTGCGCGGGCTTTCTCTAGTTCTGGCAAGTGGGGGCTACTCTTCGTTGTCGTGCGCGGGCTTCTCATTGTGGTGGTTTCTCTTGTTGCGGAGCATGGGCTTTGGGCATGCGGCTTCAGTAGTTGTGGCACACGGGCTCAGTAGTTGTGGCACACGGGCTCAGTAGTTGTGGTGCACGGGCTTAGCTGCTCTGTGGCATGTGCGATCTTCCTGGATCAGGACTTGAACCCATGTCCCCTGCAGTGGCAGGCAGAATCTTAACCACTGCGCCACCAGGGAAGTCCCTCTAAATAAGTTTTTGTGATTAAAAACAAGTCGGAGAAGGATGAAATATGAGTTGAGAGTGACAGGAAGGGATTGTTTCCCTGGGACAAGTGTACCTGGAGCTAAGACAATGTCCGTAATTACCAAATTGCTGGGGCCACAGATCTAGACTCGACTTCTGTTGTCAATAACTACAAACCAGGCAGATAAAACTCGGAGGGAACTAAGGCAGTTCCCTTAGTTCCACGCAAAAAAACACACAAAAAAACAGGAGATGAGACCCTACCTGTGCCGCAAGCCAGCTGCATGACCCCGGTGCAGATTTTCCAGGGATGTAAAATGTGCTATGAATGGTCACCTTCGTAGGTGACCCAGAGCGTTAAGTGTGTTAACCGCAGAGGTCCAACATGGTAGCTCATATTCACCTGCCATTTTGCTCTTTGGTTTCTACATCTCTTTGTTCTTTACTTCCTTCTTTTGTATTAAGTGGATCTTTTCTAAAACATTATTAATTCCTTTAATGATTTAAAACTTTTTTTTTAGTTACTTCAGATTTATACTAACTTAATTTCAGTAAGATAGGGAAACTGCTCCAGTACAGCTTCGTTTCCTCCTCCCTTTTTATGCTATTATTACTCTTTTTTTAATCTACTACAAACTGAATAATATAGTGTTACCTTATTGTTTTATATAATCTTATTGGAAGAAGCTAGAAGAGAAAAAATGTATTTCTAGTTTTTAAAATAATATTAACCTTATTTACCGTTTCTAGTTCTCTTGATTTCTTTGTGTAGATTTGAGTTACATAGTATATTACTAACAAAAACAAATATGGTCTGAAGTCACCAGTACCCATTCACTGTAGGTTGCTAGAACAGAATCCACACTACTCTTCCGTAAGACACCTGTCGTTTGCACAGGCCTTTATAAGGTTCAAAGTACTTTTGCTGCCTGTGGGTTATCTCATGAGACCCACAATATCTTATGGCAATGCAGGGCGGCGTCTTACAGGCCAGGAAACCACCCTGGATCAATAAAAGGATGTTTCCTTTACTATTCTCTTTCTAGACATCCGGCTGCTGCTCTGGCCCTAGGTGTTCTCCTGAAACAATGATAAATTCATTTCGGATTACACCAGGCCATCTGGGTCAGGCTGCACTGCTCTTCAAGGCTATGTCAGCCCTAACAAGTCCACATCAACCAATATCTGAGCTTTCATGGCCACCACTTTTTATACCATGATCAAGGTGGTGGCATTTGAGTAGGGGGCAGGGGGAAGATTACATATATTTCTCCCAGGTATTAATCCTTTTCTTAGAATCGGAGAGAAATAATGCTTGTTAATTTTTTTTTTAATCAGAGTTTTTTTCCTTTCGTGTGCTAATAATCATTTTTCCCCTGCCCCAAATTTTGTAATTCTGTCTCGTTAACTGTCTCATTACTATTGTGTCCAAGCCAAATTTGGTTAAAGTGAGTTACTATGGTAACTCAGTATCACTTGCTTCAAATATTTTATTCTACTTTGTCCTTTCAGCAGTTTCCTTTTTTTAGATATATAAATTTATTTATTTATTATTTTTGGCTGCGTTGGATCTTTGTTGCCGCGTGTGGGCTTTCTCTAGTTGCGGCGAGCGGGGACTACCCTTCATTGTGGTGCGCAGGTTTCTCATTGCGGTGGCTTCTCTTCTTGTGGATCACGGGCTCTAGAGCGCAGGCTCAGTAGTTGTGGTACACGGGCTTAGTTGCTCTGTGGCATGTGGGATCTTCGCGGACCAGGGGTCGAACCCATGTCCTCTGCATTAGCAGGTGGATTCTTAACCGCTGCGCCACCAGGGAAGTCACTCACCAGTTTCCTTAAATCTGAGTCTCTGGTTTGGTATTGTCAGTGTTTCTTACACAAGAAAACCCGCATTTTACATTCTGTAGTTTCAACTAAATTTTTTAAAAGTTGAAGTACAGTTGATTTACAGTATTGTGTTAGTTTCAGGTGTACAGCATAGTGTTTTTTTGCAGATTATGTTCCATTATAGGTTATTACAAGATATTGGGTAATTCCCTGTGCTATATACAAGGTATAGTAAATCCTTGTTGCTTATCTATTTTATGTATAGTAGTTTGTATCTGTTGATCCCATACTCCTAATTGTTCCTTCCCTCCCTCCCTCTCTCCTTTGGTAACCATAAGTTTGTTTTCTGTGTCTGTCTGTTTCTGTTTTGTATATAGATTCATTTGTATTATATTTTTAGGTTCCACATATAATGGATATTATATAGTATCTATCTTTCTCTTAGTTCTCTAAGCATAATATCCTGTGGCCCATCCATGTTGCTGCAAATGGCAATATTTCATTTTTTTATGGCTAATATTCCATTGTACGTATATATACATATATATAGCATATATATGTATAAAACATCTAATGCTTGTTTTTTTTTTTTAGTTTTATTTTTTGGTTGCGTTGGGTCTTTGTTGCTGCGTATGGGCTTTCTCTAGTTGTGGCGAGCGGGGGCTACTCTTCGTTGTGGTGCGCGGGCTTCTTATTGCGGTGGCTTCTCTTGTGGAGCAGTGCTCTAGGCGCACGGGCTTCAGTAGTTGTGGCACGTGGGCTCATTAGTTGTGCCTCAATGCAGTTGAGCAGTTGCCCACAGCTTGAAAAGCAAGGGGAGTGGGTAGACTAGGGTGTGGGTTTGGTTTGGTTTGGTTTCAGGTAATGAAATACTCTAAAATTCATAGTGGTGATTATAGCACATTTGGAATCTACTAAAACCATGGATTTGTACTTCAAAATGGTAAAACTTTTGTTATAAAAATTGTATCTCAGTTTGTTAAATGTTGAAAAAAGTCCACCCTGGAGGAGATAAGGAGATAAACATGTCCAAGTAGACATGCCAGTTATTAGTTTTGTCTGCTGTTAATATTTGGGTTTTGCTCTTTCATACTTTTTTTTCTTGCCCTTCCCCCCCCCCCACACCTCATTCTCCTCTTCGCTTCGCTTCTAGGGTGGAGGTGTGACTTCACGTGGAATAATTAGCATTGACTTCCTGATGCTGAGACTAAGGCTGTGGCCAGGGGGGTTCTTAGCCGAAATGAGGCAAAAAACTGGATGATTTAGGCAGAAATGGAATTTACTGAAAGGATAGTTCAGAGCACAGAGAACTACAAGAAAGCCCAGGCACAGAGAATTTGAGGTGGGGATGTGGGTGTGGAAAACAAACAATTCTCGTCTTGACCGGTCAAACTTTAAGTTTCTAGCCTAGATTCCAAAGGTTAAGACAACCAACTTGTTAAACTGCAAGCTAAAACAGAGCACCAGAGACAGCTTTTTAACATCTATGCTCCCTGGAAAAAAAGGATAAAAGGAGTTTGGAAGGATGGAGAAGAAAAACATCATAAAGGCCATCAGACTAGGGAGATCCAGCAGAATGATAACACTGCCAGTCTGCTCTATAGAAACAGATTACTTATTTGGCAAATAAGATACACTGCTAACGCACCTGCCAAATAAAACTGGTCCCAACTGCCTTCCATTCATGGAGGGAAACCAGTCTCCTGCGGTCTTCAAGGAGTCCCCTGGGCTTGCCTTTCACTCTGCAGCCTCTGGTTCTGCTGAAGGCACTGCTTCTCTCTCATCTCTCTACTTGCAGCCATGCTCCCCCCACCCAGGCTGGACTTGCACTGAACAAAGACCCTTTTCTGTTTGCCCCAAACCCCACTGACTCAAGGTTGTCATGAAGAAGTGACTTTCGAGTCCATCAGCCCTTCCTTCTGACTCCCACCCCCAACAGGGACTCTGCACTGGCAGTGTCCTCATGAGGTGGCGGCCCCCAAACCCTGACAGTGACTCTTCTCCCTAGCTCGCCAGGTCAGGAGTAGATCTGGGTCTCAGGACAGCTCAGCCCTTTCCTTGTCTCTGCCAGCCCGTCCTGACCACACCTTCAGTGGTCTTTCAACAACCAAAATGGCCCTATAGAAGGCGCTGTGCTAAACAGTCGTGTCTGTGGAATCCCACAGCCCACGTCTTAGCTGACCGTGTGTCCCCTTGCTGGGCATTCATCTGAATGAGACACAGAAGAGCCCCCAGAGGGGTTAGCATGTCAGTCAATAAGAGAAGCCTCTTAGCAACCTGAATCGGAGGAGAGCGGGACAGAGTGAAAGTTGCTGCCATGTCTCTCTAATTTGCCTTCTGTCATTAATTGCTTAAATGAAAGTGTTTTTTAAAAAAATCTAGGGAATTCCCTGGCAGTCCAGTGCGTAGGAGTCCACGCTTTCACTGCTGAGGGCCCAGGTTCGATCCCTGGTCGTCGGGGAACTGGCATCCCGCAAGCCGAGCGGTGCGGCCAAAAAAAACAAACAAAAAACTAACCTTGTGTTTTTAGTACCCAGTTTTAACAATTCTTTAAGGAACTGGCAAGGACCACACCAAAAAAATGAAAGACATCTATATATAAAATCTTTATTACGGGCAGTATTGGTCCATACACTACACAATACCAACAGTACAAGTTTAATCTTTCAAAATCATCATTTAAACAGCAAAAGACCAAGAAATAAAATTTGAGTCAACGGATTATTTTTCAAAATATTCTCAATGCACATTATCCTCAATTCCCTTATTATAGTGAAACATACAAATACAGAAAAATACCCCATTTAACATATACTAGTGTTAAATGGTTATTTGGCTTAAAATCTGAGTTAAGAAAATCCTTTTTAGCAACCTACATACAGATAAGTAGCAAACTTTATTATATTAGACAAATTTATTCCTCTTAAAACATGTGAAGAACTTCATCCATCATGTGTTCTGATCCTAGTACAGTGTTTCTCTCTCACCATCGTGATTCTTATCTGAAGGACCAACTCAAGAAGTCATCCTCAACATAACCTTATCCTCTTCCCCAACACAAGTCATCCAAAAGTCTGTTCAACAGATGGCAACCAGTAGCGGTCACTTTGCCATTTGATGCCGTGAGAGCCTGGCCAGACCTGTCAAACAGCCCGTTTTCCTACCTACTGTGGGTTGCTGCTCAGGAGGGACGAGAGACGCCAATACAAGCAGAAAATCTGCAGCTCCTCTGCTACGTGCCTTACAACACTTTCAATTTTTCTGGTCAATGCTCTGATTAGGTAACATACATAAAAGCCAGCATATTAGTTTAAATCTTTAAACAAAAAACTATATTTTCCAAAGTCATTATCATTGGGGGCAATTAAGTGGTCTTTTCGTGCTTTGTTGAGCTTCATCTTTAGGGCATCTCTTCTCTCTTCCCATTCATGAAGTTCAGCATTGCCATGTGCAAATTTACAGCTGCTTCCTTCCGTGCAGGTACCATTCATATACCTGTTAGGACAAGTCAGCTTGGTAAGCGTCCACCAGCTTGGTAAGCGTCCACCAGTTGTTTATAAAAATCTTTAAAATGTGCTCTTCACTACCTTTATGGTTTGCATTAAACTTTTAGCTCGAAATCTTAATCCTAGAAAAATGAATATTTTATTGCCTTGACATCTACAATAATTAGTACTTTAAGCTATTTAAATGCACTATTTAATGAAAAATACAGATTGCTGGGGAAAAAAAGACTATGCTCCTTCTTGATGCAGTGGAAAGAAATCAGAAGGGGCAGGAAGTAAAAAATATCTTCAATAATTCTCTGTATCACATGGATCTAAGTCTGGAAGTCAAATAGAAACAGCAACAACAAAATGAGGAGCAATTCAAAATGATCTAGCTTTTCACTGAAAAATTTTCTAAGTAAACTTAAAATACTAATGTTTTCCTTTGACCTGAGAAAGTTCCAGATTTATACTTGGAATATAATTCAAAGGCAGTTTCAAAACTGATGAACATCTACTACAAGAAAGATTATTGTGAAGGGTCAGAGAATCTCCACTGCCATCTCAGAGATCGTTTGGGCAAGCCTGAATGAACTTATTTCCCTATTTGGTTATCTTTAAGACTTTCACACCAGTACCGGCAGACTAGTGAATCTTTTCATGTAACGCAGAAGAGTGAAGAAATGTTCAAGGAGCAACTAAACTTTAAGTTCAAATCCTAGCATCCAGGATTAGAAGATTTTATCACCCAGATACTCTGTCTACTCACAAGGTCAGCAGTTTTCATGTGGGAAACTGAAGAGACCCACGTACCTATCGCAAATACTAAAATATCCTGTTGGAAAGCGGTGCTGCCAGCAGTACTGGTCATCTTCAGTGTGGAAAACCTTCTCCTTGTGCTTCTCTGAGGAGATGTGGCCCTGCCACTGCTTCTCACTGTTACAGTTCTTCCCACACATCCAGCAGTGGAAGTCCACCTAGAGTGCACGGAAGACACGCATCCCATCAGTGGCTGCTGTCTGTGTGGCCCCTGACGGGTCACATGTGTTCAGGCACCAGAACAACTAGAAACGACTCCACCTAAGACCCAGACTCTACTCTTGGGGAGCCCGTCCAGTGGGGGAAGCTGGGTGAGAACATAAAACTCAAAGTCAAAAGCAGGACCAAGGAGAGGGTGGCCAGCACACAGGAAACAGAGAGCAGGGGCGATGGACTGGGCCAGGGGTCCAGGCAGTCTCTGGCAAGGAGCTGGTGTGCAAACAAGGGAGTCTGTGGGCAGGACAAGGGGCCAGGTTCAAAAAAATTCCGGGGAGGATTAATACCACGAGGGAAAGCAGAGAGGATGTGAAAACCCGGGACTCGCCCACTGCAGAAGGATGAGCAACTCGATCCTTGCACATGAACTGAGCCCCTACTATGGGCCAGGACTTGTGCCAGGGGCCAGGGAAGTACACGTGCTGGGAAGACACCACCCTGGGGGCAGAGACTCACACATTAGGAACCCTGTGCTCCCACATATGCAAGCATGCAGTAGTAGTTGAGTAGTATTGACTATTTCCCAAATGCCCTGTAACACTGGGTAAGGACAGGTTCGCAGAGACAGGTCAACCTCATGACCCAGCAAGTTGGGGTGACCCTGGCTCTGGAAACCCTGGTAGTACTTAAGAAAAGGTGGTGAGGGGATCAGTGCTGAGCCTTGGCAGAGAAAGCAGAGTTCACAGGGCGTATCATGCACAAAGACGTGTCCATGACCCGCATCTGAATGACTCAATATGGAGAGGGGACAAAAAACAAAACAAGAAACAAGGAGCAGAGTAACGCATACGCCTGTTAGTTTAAAAACAACATGGCAGGCAGAGCAATAGGTTAGGAATAAACAGTCCAAGATATGTAAACATGGCCTGGAAAAATATACACTGGATCTGGTCCCTCTGGGAAAGGGGGACAACCGGGGTTCCAACTTTATCTGTGACATTTTATTTACTTTACAGAAGCAAACACAACAAACTAACATCGGTTCACCTGGGATGGTGGGTTCAAGACAGTCATTATACTACCCCCTTCACTGTTTTGAAACATTTAAAAGACAGACAAAACAGTAAAAGACCACAGGTGACTAAATGTCTCTGTAGAACCCAGAGGCAGAGGCCAGACTGCAGGACGGTGATAAGAGAACAAGAGGACTTGGGGGAGGGGGGATCCCACATTTCCTGAGCACTTTCCGTGGCCCAGCACTGGGATAAACCCGCAGGCTCATCACACTTCGTGGCTCCATCACAAGCAGCCCCCTCAGAGACGTTCAGTAACCTGCCCAGTGTCACAGGCTAGTAAGGAGAGGGAAGCAGGACTCAGACTCACAATTTCCTGGCTCCAGAGTTGGAAAGAAGATCCAGGAAAGCCATTTTTAGGATGAAGAGACTTAAAGTAACAGTGGAGAGCCAGCACGGAGAGAAGACGGAGATAAGGGGGAGGGCAGAGCAGGGGCGAGGGAGCCAGATTTTGGAGAAGGTGGGAAAGAAAAGAAAGGCCTGGAAGCAAAGGTGAGGGGCACCAACCTGGGGTACTTACAGTGACTTCTGCGTAATCGGTCGGCATGTGAATTTGTTTTCCATTTTCTTTGTTTGACTGACTGGCTACATCATCGCTTTTCTCATTTTTTTGGCTCTTTAGCCAGAGTTCATAAAACTGCTCCATATCTTGTACTAAAGAAAAATGAACTCCTTTCAGCAGCAAATATTTAAATACACCATTTAAATACACACAAGAACACGTGCTCTTTCTGTATCAGTCGGTGCAATTTTCAAAAGAAACCTGAGAGGGCTCAACGGAAACTGATCGTATTTAGACACGGAGAGACAGTCCATTTCCAGACTCTCAGGGGTAAGAAGCAAGTTCAGGACTGTCAGACCACAAAAGTTAGTTTTCTTTTTTTTTTTAATAGTTAGTTTTCAAGATTAACTCCCCCCTGCATTTGCAAGACACTATGGGGGTGTTTAAAATTCAGAAACCATTTCAAGGGCATTGCTGAAAAGGAAGGCCTCGGCACGGCTTCACGATGCCCCACGTTAAACACTTGCTACCGCTGCTGTAACCACACTGGCTACTTACACAGCTCCTCACTGTCTACTGAGAAACCTACTGTAAGGACCGAGATTCTGACCTGGATGGGAGCCTGTCAGTTGAGCCACAGTCCCAGAAGACCGACATGCTGGGGTGCAACTTACAACAACACAGCCATGACCAGGTGCTGGGCAGTGGCTGCAAGCTACTGGAACAAGTGTAGCTGGCATTACCGTCAAGCGATAAAACCACGGTTTCTCAACCTCAGCACTGCCAACGTTCTGAGCCAGAAAACTCTTCGCTGTCGGTGGCAACCTTGTGCGTGTAGGATGTTTTAACAACACCCCTAGCCTCTACCCACTAGCTGCCAGTAGCACAGCCCTACAAGTCATGACAATGTCCAGACGTTGCCAAGTGTCCCCAAGGGGAGAGAGGTGAGTGTGTGGCAAAATTCATCCCCAGTCGAGAGCCACTGAGTTTAAAAAAAAATCTGGTAATGAGGATCTGGTCAAAACTCGGCTTTACTGCCTGCCTAAGTGTTTCTAAGATTAGAGGTAAACTAGGAAATTCTTCTTCCTTCAGACCAGTGGTAGCAGGAATCACTGCAAGAGCCCTGATTTGCAAGGACACCTTCAGTAAGGCCCAACTCTATGTCCCCACTCCAAGCAAGAAGGAGTCCTGTCCACACAAGTCACTGCATTTTTACATGGTTGAAATACGGTAGGTGACATGCTTAAATCAGATGGCTTCTTGTAATCCAGAGATCACAGATCTTAAGCAGTCGGTAAATTTCCATCAGTTTACTTAAGACTGAAGAAAAATAATCCTGGTAGCAAAACCTTTCCTGGTTGGAAGTGAAAGTTTGTCTGAGGCTCCTCTCAAAGGCTCTCACAATAAACCTGACGTTTGACCAAGACAAACATTCTCTCCTCGGGCCTTCGAATCTGGGCCTGTTCTACCAGGAAGGGCTCCTTGAAGAGACCTCCAGTTATAACCTGATTAATTCAGGGGTGACTGTTCACAAAAGGAACTCACGGAAGGACGGAACTTCCCCAGACCATGAATCACGCCTATGACATCAGAGGATGCTGACCTATGTATTTGTATCTGAATCTGACCTAAGCAAACATGATCGGAGGTCAGACTCTGCTTCACTGATAAAATGGTATAATGGTTTAGAACGCAGACTGCTTTCTGTGTGCACAGTAAGTTGGCCTATTTACAGAGAGGAAAGAGACTTTCAGGCAAGCTAGATTTCATGGGTGTCAAGGCCACGGTTAATCATCAACTTACTCCCATTCTCTTTCATGTAGGTCCACACTTCTCGTTCCTCAGGACTGTGAGCAAAGGAACAGTTTCCAACATACTGACATTTTTTCCCAGAAGCAATATGATTGCACAGCTGTATTAGAAAAATAAGAACATGCTTTAAGACAGAGTACTCTTAGTAAAACTGCCTAATTTTTACATTTAAGCAAAATAAATATTATTATCCATGCTGATGCCGAGAACATAATTTTAAAAGATTAATTTGCTTCTATTCAAATTGACTATAAGCCCCCAATACATGAGATGATATTAAGCTTTCTGTCTCAAAACTTTTCAAAAGAAAATTTCCAAAAGAAAGTTAAGTATGAAACTGGAATATGGAGCATTTTCTTACAAGGAAGTGTCAACAAACTCATTGATTCAGAGTATCTGCTTTTAACACAGCAGAACATTTTATCTCTGCAATGCAAGTCTCTGGCCCCCTCAGTCTGAAGGATCCTACTCTCCCCTACCTGACACCCAGGATGCCTCCCTGTCAGCGCTTGGGAAGCGATAAAGAAACTGCAGACTCCTCCAAAGGTACTAAACAGTGTCAGAAAAAATCTCTCGGACATTTACTTATCACCAATACTGGCAGCTAATCTTGGCCATCATTCACTAGCTATGCGTTGTTCAAAGACAATTATTCCACTAACCAGGCCATCCAGTTATACAGCGTTCAAATAATACCTCTTCTGGTTATTTGCATTTTTATTTTACAGAGTAAATACAGTGTACTGGTAGGAAAATAAAGTGAGAGCAATCAGCAGAACACAGACTCCCCTAAGACCCATGACTATTAAGAACTAGGAAAACCGCTGTCACCAAGAGCTCAGTCTTAGGTATCATCAATGTACTTGTCTTTATAGAGCATAAACCCTAGTATAATTAATTGTTAGCCTATTTTAATTTATCCGTGTTTCAACAGGAGTTGGCCCTATATATTAGTTTACGTAATAGTAGATGCTTAGCATTGACTTTCACTAAAAATCAAGAAGTAGTCAACACTTAACACTGCTCCTTTCCTCCCTCGGACCAACATCAAGGACCCCCACCCCTGCAACCCTTACAATTTTCTGCATGAAGTCAATAGTCAACAAAACATTCTTGTGATAGACTGTATTATATTCTTTTCCCAGTCAATCCCCACTAAGTACTTAGGTATTACTAGGTAGACATTTACCATCGTCTTTCAAAACTCAACGATAAGGAGCAGGGAGAAGAGAAAATAAAGGAGAAGGCCGCTCTGTGCTGGGTTTTTACACAACACCATCTCCTGTATCTTCCCTAGGATGCAATTATTCTCATTTACAGATGAGCAAACTGAGGCTGAGTAACTTGCCCTTCGGGCAGACTCTGAAGCACATGCTCTCTCCACCTCACCACACTGTCTACGCACATACAAACAGAGTACTATTTCTTCTTTTAGAAAAAAGATCCCTTAGCAATACCTAGTATGGTAGGAAAAAGAGGAAATAAGCTCCTGTAACATTGCAAGGTAGAACACCACGTCCAAGATGAGAGAATAATCAGTGGTCCTAGGCAGCTGCCTCATGAGCTAGAATTGTTCCCAGTCGTCTTAGCAAAGTTTTGAGGAATACGCCCATAATCTCCACTATCTTTTGAAGCACAAGATATCAATGGTTCCAATAAACCTTCCTCCCCTCCTACATAACCCACGGATTAAATCACCCAAATCTGGGGCTGAAACCACTGTGGATAAACACAAACACACCACCTCCTTCAAAGACTGTCCTTACAACTTGTATAAGTTTTACAAAAAGCAAGGTACCCTGGGTGATGGGAAATTAACCCTCCTCTTCCTCAACTCTCTGGCAATTGGGAGAGGGAGCCTCATTACATGCAATCCACCTGCACTGCTTCTCTGGGCAAAAGGCTCTCTCCATACTTCCTCCTCTGCGGCAGAAAATTTCCGCCCTGTCAGCTCCAAGTGTCCCTTGCACAGTGAAATCCCTCCAGACCCTCTCTCTTGTGAAGAGGCAAGTTGGGCCAGCTCCAGGGCTTTGCCCAGACAATCATCTTTAAGACCGCGTAAGGCACCAGGGGGACCAAGTTGAAATGTGCTACCTAGTGAGTGAAATGCTACCCACACATTAACACCACACATTGGTGTTTTCATTCTAAGGGCTTTTGAGGAACATATTGCTCTAACATGGAGCATTTTTCCTTTGGGTTACTTCAAGAAAATCCTATAATGTTGGGCATCCTTTAGCGAGCATCCATTGCTTCAGTGAAAGAAACAGGCGTGATAAAAATAACTCATCAACAGCATCCATAATAATACGGAAGGCCCTGGGTTTGACGGCAAAGTTGAGGAATCAAATTTAAATGAAATTCTCTCCCGTTTGCTCCCAAAGTAATTCATCTGGAAAATAAGCTGAGCCTTTTCTCTAGTTCATTGTCTACTTACTTTTCCTCAGTAACTCATACGATTCCAATCAATCTAAAGACTGTCCCAGAACCACATATTCAAAAGGGGAAGGAAAACGAAAGGACCACTTCGATTTCATTAACATGATGAGCATTATTTAAAGGGTACCAGTTTCCATCTGAATTACTACTACTTTCTAATGATTTGAAATGCCTAATAAAAAAAAAGTGGCTTAAAAATTACGTATGTACATCAAACTGTAAAGGCATTTGTTTCTTTGTGGGGAGAGGACGGATGTTCATCCACTTCTTACGTTCAATAGACATCACTCTCATCGCACGACGATCTTTGGTCCACCTAAGAAAAATGGAGTTCAGAAAAAACAAAAACACACTGGCAAAGGCATAATATAAAGGGGCAGGTACAAAGTTTGTACCTAAAGGACCAGAGATTTTTTTTCCTCAACCCTTCTAAAAGAAATGCCTTATGATTCTGTCATTTCATTTCCTGTCGATAATTATAAACAAACATTCCCTACGAATCTGAAACACGGAAATGATGAAATACAGGCAAAACACTTGAACTGTGTGCAGAATTCTTAGCTACTAAATTCTAAAAATCTCTTCCCTTTTGCTTTGCAATTATTCCTAAATTGTCTACTTTCCTTTGCTCTCTTCAAAGTCTTAATCTTTTTTCTTATATGCATGATTTTACACCCATGAAACAGATCATGATGATCAGGCACTATTTCCACACACACACTACTTACGAATGCCTTGCTTTTGCACTACAATATTTTCTGTTTTTGTCTGGTTCAATGACTTGACCATTTCTCAGACACTGAGCACATACAAATTTTATCTTCATGTTAAGGGATCCAGGCATTATTTGATTGCCAAGTACCTTAAATAATTAAAAGATTAGTTTTAATTTAACAGAAAACCAGTTTTCTGAGAACACAATCACCATGCATTTTTTTCCATAAAAGCATACAATTTCCATTTTTGTCTGGTTTGATGATTTGACCACTATATATATATGATCTGATACCTAAAATCTCCAGTTCTCCACCCAAATGCAAGAGAATATGATAAAAGCAGATTACAGATGCCAAACCTCAATTTATGAAAGTCAGCTTTGGAGTTAATGACTAGGATTTTTGGCAGGGAGGGGAAGGAGGGTAGTTGGGTAAAGCAGTTTGGCTGGGCGGTAAGCAAAACTACAAACACAATCCACCTTCCTTATTCCAAGGATCCCCATAGCGCGAGACCCCAACTGTTTTGCCAATTAAGCTGAATAAGAAAACTGTATCCTACAGTCTTTTTTTGGCCATGGCGCTCGGCTTGCAGGATCTTAGTTCCCCAACCAGGGATCGAAACCGTGCCCCCTGCAGTGGAAGCACAGAGTCCTAACCGCTGGACCTCCGGGGAATTCCCTATCCTACATGCTTGGTGGGTATTATGGGATGCCTTCTTTTCTTTTATATGATCAACTAAAATTCAGAATTTCTTTTTCACATTAAGAATTACTCAACAGTGGTTAAGAATCCGACTGCCAATGCAGGGGACACAGGTTCGAGCCCTGGTCCGGGAAGATCCCACATGCCACAGAGCAACTAAGCCCGTGCGCCACAACTACTGAGCCTGTGCTCTAGAGCCCGCGAATCACAACTACTGAGCCCACATGCCACAACTACTGAGCCTGTGCGCCTACAGCCCGTGCTCTGCAACAAGAGAAGCCACTGCGATGAGAAGCCCGTGTACTGCAACGAAGAGTAGCCCCCCGCTCGCCGCAACTTGAGAAAGCCCGCGCGCAGCAACGAAGACCCAATGCAGCCAAAAATAAATAAATTAATTAATTAATTTTTAAAAAATTAATCAACTCAATAAACTTTAAGAAAGTAACTGGACTGTATGTAAGTTTTAACTGCATCTGCCGACAACTAACATCAATTAGGCCGTTCCAGAAAGGATCCCAAATGCAGAAAGTACACGGGAAAAAATACCTGAGCTCCGGGTACGTTTGCTTCCAAATTTTGCCAATATCGTTTAGATTCCTGGGCAATAGCATCATGTGAGATACCTGGGAAACACAGAAGCCTTTTTTTAGGTCCTCTACACAATAACAGGCCACCAATCTAGGCACAGTCAGACTCAATTCTTTAATTAACCCCACTTGGCATAATCTGTTGCCAAGAATGAACATCACATTATTCCTTCAAAATGGAATATTTACAAATATAGCTCTTGGTGTCTTCCGAGGAATATTTCTTCCTCACAATTCCATACTTCATACATGAACTTGTATCAGCAATTACTTATACAAGACCACACTCAAAATAGGCCACTCTAAAGATGAAGTGACTACATGGTTTAAAGCTCAGGATAAAATCAACAGTGTTGCCACACCAAGTTGTTGGAGAAGGGTCTCCAATACCACTTCATAAACCCTGACGCTCTTGGGGAGACATTTCTCAATCACACACAAACCTACTTGTTTCATTTTGCAATATCCAGACTTTCAATTCTACAAGACTGTGTGCATAAAAGCACTCGTCTTCCCTTAAACAGCCATATCGAACCTCATGTCGGCATAAATCAAGCTGACATTGACCATGAAAAGAACGTATTTTGGAGTATTTTACTGTTGTCTCTCGCAAAATGTGGACAAGGCACCTAAGAGGAAAAGGGAGTGACACTTTACTATTGTTCTGCCATAGCTTTAAAAGAAATGTACATACACATATAAAATGTAAAGTTCTAGACTGAAAATACATGTTAAATCTTTATCAGAAAAAATAAATCACTGTATGCAATTGTTTTACTGGGGAGGGGAGGGGATAATTATATGTTAAGCTATAAAATACCTAAATCCATGTCATGAGAAGCTATAAATCAGTATTGCTTTTCTATATTAAATTTCAATTAAATAATTCATTTTAAAATTCTCAGCAAAACCTATCAGCCATTTAAAAATAGTCACCATCTTTCAAAACAACAACAAAAGGAGAGGGGGAA
Organism: Lagenorhynchus albirostris; assembly: GCF_949774975.1. Classification (NCBI taxonomy): domain Eukaryota; kingdom Metazoa; phylum Chordata; class Mammalia; order Artiodactyla; family Delphinidae; genus Lagenorhynchus; species Lagenorhynchus albirostris. Next base: position 59,096,875 of record NC_083109.1, read on the forward strand.
TGCCTGAGCGGATACTACTCTGGTTTTATTTGGATCTAAAAAGAGACTCTGTGTTGTCACTATAAAAATTAGAAACTACCAACATACTTATTGTCTTCAAACTCATGCTTTGTAACCGGATGAGAACAAGAAGTAGAATTATCTTTGTTTCTTTTACTTATCATTCTAGGCTTATGATCAAAACATTTCTGAAACAGAGAAGAAGAATTATCATGAAAACATAATATGAGATAGAACTTCCGTGCCATGCTTATGATGTACATACCTATACATTACAATGCTTACACCAAATAACACTCAGTAAGTACGAAGTCTTAACAGTATTCTTTTGGATAATAGCAGTAGCTACCATTGCTGAGCAGATGCTTTATCATATGGCAGGACAAGAGCTAAGTACTTGATACTTCTGGGCTTGCGGGTAGGAAGCTACCACCAGTTTCACGGCAGAAAGTAAGGTATGGAGAAAGTACCTCACAAAGGAATATAAATTCTCCAAGATGCTCTTGGAGCAGTTTGAACACGCTAAGGTTGATCTTTCCGTTGCCACCAAAGAAAGCCTCCCTGCTGAATGCTCCCTTTCGCTCTAGCGTCCAGACATCTATCTCTTCCTGGCAATAAGCGAATGTGCAGTGGCCCAAATATCTACATTCCTCCTCGGCAGCAACATCTAGAAAGACAGGGAATTAAAAGACATTTAAAACACAGACCTTTGTTTTTTCAAAGCCAATGAATATTAAACACGCTTAGGGAGACTTCCCTGGTGGAGCAGTGGTTAAGAATCCGCCTGCCAGGGCTTCCCTGGTGGCGCGGTGGTTGAGAGTCCGCCTGCCGATGCAGGGGACGCGGGTTCGTGCCCCAGTCCGGGAAGATCCCACATGCCACAGAGTGGCTGGGCCCGTGTGCCATGGCCGTTGAGCCTGCGCGTCCGGAGCCTGTGCTCCCCAACGGGAGAGGCCACAACAGTGAGAGGCCCGTGTACCGCAAAAAAAACCCAAAAAACAAAAAGCAAGAATCCGCCTGCCAATGCAGGGGACACAGGTTCGAAACCTGGTCCGGGAAGATCCCACATGCCGCGGAGCAACTAAGACCGTGTGCCACAACTACTAAGCCTGCGCTCTAGAGCCCACGAGCCACAACTACTGAAGCCCACGCACCTAGAGCCCGTGTTCTGCAACGAGGAGCTATCACAATGAGAAGCCCGCGCACCTCAACAAAGAGTAGCCCCCGCTCGCCGCAACTAGAGAAGGCCCGCACGCAGCAACAAAGACCCAACGCAACCAAAAATAAATAAATAAATAAATAAATTTATGACAACAACAACAAAATATCAGAAAAGTTTTTTTTTAAAAAAAAAAACAACACGCTTAGGGCATCACTTGAATTTTTATAACAATTCATGGATAGCTTCAAACCATGATACGCATATTACAATGTAGGGATGGTATTAACTCTTAAAAAAGAAACCAAAAAACCAGCACCACAATTCTAAATTATTTTTATTTCAGACGGAAAAAAAGCCTTGATACCCGGATGTATGCCACCTAAGTTTGAAAAGTCATTTAGGTACATTCAAAGCTCGTTCAGGTGAAGTGGTCTGATAAAAATGAAAATACTAAGTTCTCTCAAAAACAACTTAAAAGAGCAACATTTTCAAAGCCTTAGTTCAGTGTTCTGATTCTGTTTAGACCATGTCAGAGAACCCAAAGTTTGAGACAGTTTTCTGTTTAAAACCTGGGGAAATCCCCATTTCCATAAATAACTATAAAACACCCACAAGACAGCAAGTTAAAAACAAAGGTAAAAATGATATAAAAAATACTAATGTCTCAATCCAAGGAACTGTCTGTTAACTCTATCTAAAACACTTCTAGTTACAGTAATACTGGAACCATTATAACAAATGTAGCAAATCATTTCCCGCTTAGGCGATGTACACCAATTAAGTAATTATAGCATATACCTTTACATATGTAATAAGGTCCTTCGTAATTTGTTTTTGTTGGTCTTGGACGTATTTTCTTCCATGATTTATCTTCAACATTCTTTATCCTACCAATTAAAATATCTTTCTTACATTTATGGTCTATATTAGCATGGTAAGTGAAATCCATTAACTTAGGGCCTGAAAAAGATGTAAAAAGGATTTGCTCATATGCACAAAAAGTATCATTTCATTTTACAGGCACATGTATAAGCAGATGTGAGCAGATGGATTATGATTATTAAATTCCCATTAAAAAATCCCATCTTCATAACCCCCAAATGTAACCAAGCTATGGCAGTAACTTTTGCCTTTCGTGCTGTTTGTCAGATAAAACAAAGATCAGGACAAAACACCAGTCTCCCCAAAACATAACCCTTATTTAACTAGTAGCATAGGAGTTTTGACGGCTTTTAAAGGTAAAGAACGCATTTAAATAAGCAACTAAGAAAGAAAATTAACTTGGGTCGAGTTTAGAATAAATTGTGTTCGTATCACTTGACTTAGGGGTAAAGATATGAAATAATCCAACAGAAAGTACTTTAATTTTCACAAACATTATGGTCAGGTAAATATTCTATTCCATACGATTCTATACATAAAATTTTATCAAAGGAGAGCAGCGGCCTATCCTATTAGACTCCAAAGGTCCCTAATCAATAACTGCTGCTTCTTTAGAAAGAACTCAGAGATTGAAGAATCACAAGGGCTGGTGTTTCCACAGGTATCTACAAATTCCTAAGAACTCTCAGGTTACTGACTGCTTTAATCCTGTCTGCTCCTTTGTTTGGTCCTGACCTGATTTTACGAAACAGATCTGGCAAGCTTGTCTCAGTTCATGGGTTCCTTCAAGGGGATGTCTTGGGGTCACTGAAGAAGGTGGTTTAGTTACTGCACTTCCAAAAAAGTTTCCGAAGTCATTCCTAGGGTGACTTGACATTCCCAGGAAACTCTCAGAAGCAAACAAACTGCCTGGTCCATTCATCTGCAAGAAGAATTAAGAAAACAAAAAACAAAAAACAAAAAAAACAAAAAACAGCCAACGAATATTGCACTATCACTAAAGAAGGAAACAGATGCATCTGAAAAATAAGACATTCTGCACAGACTGAAGTTGGGACTATTCTGTCCTTACTGCGTTTCTATTTAAAAACCATTTCCTTCTACATTTTCCTCTTTTGGGTCTCTAGGCCCCTCCCCCACTTTTTTGGATGCTCTATGAGTTGTTATAAGTGACGGGTAGTTGTTCTGCTTCATCAGCCAACACGTTTTTCACGCCCTGATTTTGTATTTCCTTGTCGTTCAAGCTGTGCTAAAGCCTCTTACACTGCCTGCGACTGTGATTAATTTGCTATGACAGATCCAGCCTTAAACACAAAGCATTTATTACTGGATGTTCCAGAAGAGTCTTATTTTAGCACTCTTTCCCACAGCACACACAAAACTTCAGGGAGATTGGTCACGTTCATTCAAATAACTCAGTTACTTAAGTAAAAGACCTATTTGCAATTTAAGCGACGTATTTACAAAAGAGGAAGTGGCACTTACAAGTAAAAGGGAAGAATTACTGTTGTTAAGCGGTGTTCCCTCTCTAGAAGTTGAGGTGGACAGATCTAAAATAATAAAAAAACTTCAACAGACCTTTTCATTCTAATCATGTAATAAGAACATCAGGGCTTAGTAGCTAACTGTGGCTTCCCACGTTATTTTCCCATCCCAATTCCAAGAAGCTTTCTTGCTCATGATTGACACCAAAGAGGGCTATGGAGTCTTTCCTTTCCTCTAGAAACCAAGGGCATAAATAACCCTTAGACAAACAAATTTAGATAAAAAGTGATTTTCAGAGACATAAGCTAAGGCAGGGCCTACCAAGTGGGACTGTTAAAAAGACTAAGAAAATAATTCGTATTCAAAATGGGAAAGGAGCCTCTCCTTTTGAAAATATGAAGCAGGAATTCATCATAACATTAAGAAAATCAATAAAGTTCAATTACTTTCTTTTTCTTAGTCTACCACTCAGTTACCTTCTCTCTGCCCTTCTGTCTCCCACAAATTTTAGTTTCTTCAGTTGTCAATCTTTAAATCAATTATTTTGATTTTTATCCCTTTAACCATAACAAAGCCTCACCAAAATATGAAGATTTTTATTGTTATTGTTTAAAGTATATATTAAGCCTAGGATTACAGAAACAGGAGTCAGGCCAAAACCTCAGCAATCCCTTGCAAAACTAAGGCACCAGGCATACTTTGCTGAGCTCAATGGATGAAGCCTAAAATAGATGGACCTATTATCATTTTAAACACTGATTTTAAATTAGTCTTAACTAAGTATTTGCCTAGTTCAGAATTTAAAAGGATAACCTGTCTTTAAGACCCTTTAGATGGGGTATCCCTTTTTTAGAGAACACATTAAAAGTCATTTCACCCCCCAAAACAATAGACACCCAGCTTAACAAACTATCCTACAAAAAAAACCAGTGCCACATACATTCCTACTCTCAGGGCTTTGATTCTTGATCTCCACAATGGCACAGTTAAGTCCAGGTGAATTTAAAACAGGAGGGTTTAGATTTTAGACCTACAATGTATTTTCAGCTGCAATAAAAATAATTCAAGTACCAACTATCTGGAGTTAGTTAAACAACAGTCAAACCAAACTGTCTTTTTTAGAAAATGAACTGTAACTGTTTATATAAGTGGCTCGAGTCTTACCTCGTTTGGATTCGCTCATTGAAAATGAATTTAGAGAAGAACAGAAATCTTCTAAGGATGAAGTCAAAGGCGGATACAGCTCCGAGAAGGAGGGTGCAGGCGCGTACCTCGCACCGATGGGCAAGGCGCCCAAAAGAGACGCTGAGAAGGGGATGCTCGGAGCGACGCTGGCTGTTGGGAGGGGGCCTCTGACTAAGGCTGATGGCTGGAGAGGAAACAAGACCGGATTAAAGTCCATGAAACTCAGTTCCAAGCGGGCCAAACTGCTTTTAATATCAGCGTATAAAAACAAATTACTTCACTGGGTGATTTTGTTATATAACAAAGTTGAAATCAGTATCAAGACTCAGTGGCAGAATCCAAGCTACAGAGCTGATTTCTTCTCAAGCCTACTTTTTAAAAAGGATGGAGATGTGATGTCTAATATTGCTGTAATCCAAATAAGACGTTCATGGTTCATTTTCAAAACTTCCTTAGGATTCCCTACGTGAGAGCTGGCTTCATCAAAGAGGAACTGTGAGGATGTGTGTGGGGCTGGAGTGGAAGGAAGGGTCCTGAAGAGAAGGGAGCTGGAGCAGCCTGGAAAAGTGGGGACCATCTTTCTGGAGATGTGAATGTACAACCTCACAAGAACAAATGGAACACTACCTTGCCCCTCCCCCACAGAGCGAGGATTTTTGGAGAGCTTCCATGTGCCTTATACTATGATAAATCATATACCATCTATTTAATCCTCCTAACCCTCTGAGATGTATCCTACTAGGGCTGCCACGGTAGAGATGAGAAAACAGAGGGACTGAAAGGTGAAATAACCTGCCCAAGATCAAAGTGGTAGGAACCAACCCCCCATCTGTCTGCCTTTTACATCTTCTCTCTGTCAGCTCCACGGGGACATCGCTGGTTTCACCCACCCTGGAAACCAGCTCTGAGCTTCCCCCCCATCATCATCCTACTGCTGCCACTATTTTAATATACTTCATGGCAGGAGTCAGTGAACTTTTCTATAAAGGGCTGGATATTAATATTGTAGGCTTTGTGGACTACACGGTCTCTGTTACAACTAGTCAACTCTGTTACTACAGTGTCATGAAATATTTTCATGTGTCTTCAAATATTATTATTATTATTTTTTTCTTTCAACCATGTAAAAATCTAAAAGCCATTCTTAGTCCGTGGGCCATACAAAACAGGCAGCGGGCCAGATCAGGCCTGTGGACCAAAGTCTGCTGACACTTGCTTTATGATACATGGTTACAGGAGAATTATCCTTAAGGAATGAGAAGTCCTTAATCCATGAATTCATTTTGCCTTACATGTCAAATGCCTATTCTTTGTCAGAAAGTTAAATTTACCGTTTCCATAATAAGTGATTCCTAGCATGCTTCCCTTTTTTATTTAAAGAAATGACCAAATTAACCAGTTACCACTGGAAAATGACAAAAGTAATTTTCAAGAAACCCAAAGCTTACTCTATAGTCAATACTAAAAATATCTAGCAGGTTATACTACGATTAAAAAAAAAAAAAAAAGCCTGCCTTCAGAAGAAAGGAGTCACACTGAAATTTACCATAACAGCTTCATTAGTTTCAGGTGCAGAATCAAGGAGGTCATCTATTTCATCTCCAAGGACCATATCTCCATCATCTAAAAATGCTTCTGGCATACTGTAGGGGATCTTTCCTCCATTTGCCAACACTGTCGATGGCAGAGACTCTTCCACTTGCAGTGGCAAAATAGAAGTTAAGGGCATAATGGGAACTGAGGCCAGCTCATTTCCAACTTGGTGAGAAAAACTGGATGCAGGTATAGAAACAACAGGAACAGCTTCTTGCCTCGGAGTTAATAAATCTGTAACGTGGATGGACATGTACTCACTTATTTTCAGTGTATCTATGTAATACTAGTGTTAATAGACAACAACAGAAAAAATGAAGAGCTAGGTGAAAATATGAAAGCAATTATAAAAATAAATAGATACAACAGTGAAAGCAATTCAAATAAAAGAGTACAAGTAATCCTAAAAATAATTTGTTTTGCACAGGAATAGATATATTGACTTGTGAAAACTTCTCCTTCTTTCTCAAAACTCCTAGGCCCCTTTTGGATGGAGCTACTAGAGGGTGGTGAAGCCACAGCGGGTATCGAACGACTGCTCACTGACATCCAGTACTGTCACATCCAGAGGCACAGAGGTGGTTTCTGAAGTTACTCTTGTTTTAATACTAATAACCACACAGCAATCTTATTTGACAACACTATAATGTACATAACGTCTAAGGCTGACACTTTTCAGATTAAGAGGATGTGTGTGAAAACGTACCTGGCTCAATATCTTCCACAGAACAGTTCAAAGCCTAGAAATTAAACCAAATAATAGATCATAGTATTTTCAGGACTCTAAACCATAAAGCAAGCTATAAAACTCACTCTAAGAGAGCAATGCAGGTTCTCACATTTGACTTCCTTCCAATTAAGACAGAAATAAACAAAACATGTAAACCTTTGTAATACATGGCGTTAAACGGTGCTGGCCTACTGGCACTTGCTTCTTGTGGCCCAGTATTTCTCAAAGGATAGTCAGGAGCCTTCTAGTTCCAGAGGGACTAGTCTAGCCACCACTCTCTCCCCAACTCACAGTGGCATAGTCACAGCTCTAAGAACACTTACCTTTAAAAAACAACTTGTTAATTATGTTTAACCCAATGACTCCTAAAATTAGTATGTGGCCCTGACCCACTTTTTCTAATAAAACCTAACATCTATTAAAATCCTGTAAAATGCTCCATTGGCCTTCAGGAAATGCTGATGGAGAGTAACAGATATTACTTGAGTTGTTTGTTTTCTTTTTCTAGGGCAGGAAGTTCTGGCCACTTTTGTGTTTGAGGAATAAAAAGGTCTCAAAATAGACACAAACCAAAAATATTAGAAACAAAACTACTAATGCTTCTATCTTTTCTTCTTTTTTTTTTTTATTACGATTCTTACAAGAGTAATAACCTTACCTTTGTAGCCCCATCCCCAGGAACTGTTTTTAGTGAGAGCTGAAAGAAAATTAAGAAGCTAATTTAAAACCAGAACTGACTCCAAGCTACAAAACAAAACAAAAAAATACCTTAGGGAGAGAACTCCACCTTACCTCAGTTCTAACATATGCTTTTCTTATTTTAAATCCCAATTTCTGAGCTAGTTCTTGAGTTAGTTTTATTACATGTTCATCCTGAAAAAAGTGAGAATATATGATTAGTGGAGGGCTATATTTACTAACTGTAAGGACGAAGAGGCAAAACAGTTCTAACTTATACTCTGTCAAGACACTTGTTTTATGGGCAATTATTCCCAACTGCAGCAGGTGGGTGGCTGGCTGGAAGATGTAACTTGTTAAGGCCATTTCTCTACACAGAATCAATAAAATGGTTATGATGTAAATGAATGAACCAAAACATAAATTCCATACCTGAGGCACTGCCAAGGAGCACTTTGCCACAGCGTCATAAGCCTCTTTGTACCTTCCTAAATCACTTAGAGCCTTAGATTTCCGATAGAGAGCTTTGCAGTTACTGGCATTTAAACTGAGGACTGTATCACAGTCTTCTAATACTTTATCATGGAAACCCTGGTGAGGAAGACCAAATAAAGTTAGCAATCAAACAGTTCACGTCTTGTGATGATGTCTCCTTGCAAATGGAAACAAATTCAGACTCTTCCTTTAAATTGAAAGTTAGTGGTATTACTTGTCTTTTGAAAAATTATTTTCATTATGAAATTTCAAATACACAAAAGTAGAAGGAATATCGTGGCTACCCATGTAACCACCACCCAGACATCTGGCCATAAAATACCCCAGATCTTCGAGAAATAAAACTTTCCAGGTATGGCTGAGGCCCCCATGTGTCACTCGCCTGTCCTATTTTCCTCCCAGTTGTAGCTACCCCCTTTTTGGAGCTCATTAAAATGTTAAATGGAAATGTAACTCCCAAGCAGCTAGTTGAGGAGGAATATACTATAGAAAACAAATCATCAATGAATGCTTGTTAGCAAAGGACTAGGTGACAACATGGATACTTTTCTTAAATTCATGGTTAAATTTTACTGAATGTCTATACTGAAAATTATAAGCACATCAAAATATTGCTTTCTAAGTTCAGACATGTGAAGAGCTTGTGTTAATTCTTTTGAAGGCTAACTACTGTTTTGTGCTATAAAAAAAAAAGCTCCTAAGAGAATCTTGACTAAGAAGCAAACTGTCAGCAGAGATACCTGATGGGTACCCTGTACCCATCTGTGAACACCTGTATCTTCCTAGGCTGACTTTTTTATGAGCAGACACCCCCCCCACCAAAAGCCACACTCAAAAGGGAATCTCCAAGGACCAGTATCTAAGAAACAAATTATTTTTAAATCCCTAAGCATTTGGCCAAACCTGGTTTTTCAAAGCTTGAGGCCACTCTAAAAGCAGTTAATACATCTTTCTTATAAACTGAAACTAGGAAACTGACTTTCACCAGTATACTATGTTATTGAAAACCTTTTTTCTCTCTAGAAACATTGCTTTAAAAATCACACCTCGGGCTTCCCTGGTGGCACAGTGGTTGAGAGTCCACCTGTCGATGCAGGGGACACGGGTTCATGCCCCGGTCCGGGAAGATCCCACATGCCACGGAGTGGCTGGGCCCGTGAGCCATGGCTGCTGAGCCTGCGCGTCCGGAGCCTGTGCTCCGCAACGGGAGAGGCCACAACAGTGAGACGCCCGCGTACCGCCAAAAAAAAAAAACAACAACAAAAAACCCACAACTCACCGTATTAGAATAGCAAGCAATACGATTTATATATAGTTTTTCAATGATTTCTTTAGGGATTAAAATTTCTTCAGACTTTGCATAATCAGCTATACTCAAAGCTTCTGAATATTGGCTCATAGAGTTGTTCCAATCACGTTCCCGATAAACATCATTTCCTTCGTTAAAAAGATTTCTCACAAGAGCACGTAAATATACCTAAGAAAAAGAAAGTTACCACTTGAAACCCTTAAAGGAACAAGTCAGAGTGTAAGCAAATTTTAATTTTCGTATCTAAAACTTCAGAGGAAATAATTTGACAGAGCAAGAAGCACTGTTGTAAGAAATGATCAAATCCAGGCCAAGTCATTGCTATTTCAGCTAGTGTTTCATCTTGCTTGCTTTTTCCAAGAAAAAATTCAATGTCTCATTATTAAGAGAAGTGCTGCAAAAGCACCTTGTCAATATTTGCTGACATTGCCAACTCTGTGCCTGGGTTAAATTCCTACAAGTGGAACGAGGATTTTAAGGCTTCTGACTAGTATTTCTAAATTGTCTTCCAAAAAGGCAACAACAATGAATACTTATAGCGGCTTGCTTCAGAGCACCTCCACCAACACGTGTGCACACGTGCGTGAGCATGCACACATAAAATCTACACATTTCTAGGTGAGAAACGGTATCCTTTTTTATTTGCGTATCTGATTACCAGCGAGGTTGAACTTCTCCACATTTTTATGGACCATTTGTGTTTCTTCTTTTGTAAATGTTCCGGTCATTTACTGATTTATGGGGAGGGGATGGCAAACCTTTTTCTTACTGTGTAAGTATACACACTCTTCTGGTGGGGGCAGATGTTCTTAAGTCTCCTTCAGGACTTCTATCATTGCTTTAAGATTTTAAAAGTCCTTTCCTATCAAAGTCCTATTCAGCTCTTCTTTGTCTCATTTTACGAATTCACGTCTAAGCTGATAAAAGTAATAAAGAAAACTGTCCAGATCAACCTTTAACAGCTGAGGTGACTTGAGAGACAGGCCGTTTCACCTCCCTGGACCCCAACTGCACGTTTGTAAAGTGAAAGGATTGCTCCATGTGATTGCTAGTCCTCATACTTTACAGTTCTACGTCTGTTTGGAGAAAAGGAAGGAAGGAAGGGAGAGACTGAAATGAACGGAGAGGGAGGGAGGGAGGCAGAGAGAAAGGAGTGACATTCAGTAGCACCAAAACCCACAGAGATGCAAAGCCACAGGGGAACTAACAGTCTGCAGAACTGAGGGCCTTTGGTCCAAGACCCAGTCAGCTGGGCTTTCTCTCTAACTAACTAGATTCCTCTCTAGCTCTTTCCCCTAATTATCCAGTTACCTCTTTACTTCTGTTACAACTTCTCTTCTAAGGAAGAACAGAAGATACTCTGCACTCTCCCTCTCAGCATATTCTGTCCCCCTCATTTTCGATGAAATGAAAGCCTAAATGTAATTGTCAAGGGGCTCAAAAGAAATTAATTCAAAACTACACTAATAGAGAAAAGAAAAAATAGGACAATTGTCCAAGTACGCCGGAAAAAAACAACGTTGTCTTATATACACACGGGTCAGCAAACTTTTTCTGTAAATGCCCAGATAGTAGGGATTTGAGGCTTTGTGAGCCATAAGGTCTCTGTCTCAACCACCATGTCGTGAAAGCAGCCACAGATAACACATTGACAAATGGGTGTGGCTGTGTTCCAATAAAACTTTATTTATGAAACAGACAGGGGGCCACATCTGGGTTTGCCAACCCAGGCTACATGTGGCAGTTCACAGGCTACTTGTGGAGTTCCCAAGCAGACCTTCCCTGAGTCCTTACCGCATACTGTTCCTGTGTTCCTGGATACGACAGCGGTGACCTAAGAAGAAGAAACAAATCAATTCTGATGATCAGGTTCTTATCAGGATTTGTTCACCCAGGAGTCATCTTAAAACTGAGGTTCTCGGGCTTCCCTGGTGGCGCAGTGGTTGAGAGTCCGCCTGCCGATGCAGGGGACACGGGTTCGTGCCCCGGTCCGGGAAGATCCCACATGCCGCGGAGTGGCTGGGCCCGTGAGCCGTGGCCGCTGAGCCTGCGTGTCCAGAGCCTGTGCTCCGCAACGGGAGAGGCCACAACAGTGAGAGGCCCGCGTACCACAAAAAAAAACAAACAAACAAAAAAAAAAACTGAGGTTCTCATGAGCTCACCACTGGTTCAAAGCACATTTTAAAGACCTACTTCTCCTTTATGACCATTATTCACATATAACTGTAGTCATGAAAAAAAATCTAAAACTATTCCTTTGTATTTTCTTAAGTATAACATTTTCCCTGCAAATCTACTCCTAATTAAAGACAGCCTAATTCTTCAAATGCTGAAAAAGTTTTAAAATAGCATAGAACCACTAGTACTATTTGATTCAATTTACTATAGAACAGAGGGGAAGAATGTCCCCTTCCCAGGAGGGACAAAGAGGCCTTTCTGCCTGGACATGGCCACCTGGGCTGTGGTCCTGTCACTGACGTGCTTCATGAAGGCCAGTTAGAGACCGAGCTTCTCAACAGAAAGAGTGTGATCACAAAAGCCCTGTGTGCTGACAGATGTTGATTTTCACTCATCAGAACTGTTCTTATGAGATTAGGTTCAAATTCCTCAGTCTAACATTTTAGAGGATACTTAAGGATTTCAGCCCTAAAAATCAGCGACAGCAAGATCCAGTTCCGAACACAAAGAAATCAATGTCCAAGAGCAGAAAATACTGCTGGAACAAAAATATCTAATTTCTAACCCAAAAGAACAGGACTTCTGAAACGTAACTAAAGGTTTCCTAATCCCTGCTACGTGCAGAGCCACACCAAAAGGAGTTACTCCATGACGAGAACATGAGGCACGCAATAAGCCCTTACTGTATAAACTGTAGTCCTTCCTTAATGTTCTGCTGCCTTTTTCTTCTCTCCTCGGACACACTGGACATGTTATCCCACACATCCACTTTCTAAAGGAGAAATCTGGAAAGAAACAGGCAAGAAATTACACGAGGCACGGGGCTCCTGGACCCCAGTTAAAACACCCATAATCTAGGTCTTGTCGCACGATTAGCTGTGGACACGTCCATCTCCACCGCCTTGACTAGGGTCCTGGACGCCGAGGACACCACCTGAGTTGTGTCTGTGGTCCCCACCGGCTCGTGCGCCGCGAGCAGAGGGCTTCCACACTCTGCTCTCTCCACTTAATAGCCGCGCAGACGCTGTAGGCCCCTCCTGAACAATCCCCACGCTAAAGTCATCTCTCTCTCCCCATTTCACCTTCCTTCCTTCGACGACAGGTTTTGTTCCCAGTCTGTCTCTACGCACACGGAAGCAGCCACGAGAACAGTCCTGGCCTTGTTTTGCTTCTGGAAGCTTTCCAGAAGCAAAATGGTTTCACGTCCGCTTGCCTCTGAGGGGTTTTGACTTCCTTGTGAGCACAGTCTAAACCTTATCTGTGTTTTTTGAAACAATCCTTCTTCGTACAACTGATAGAATAAGGATCTAAGTGAAGTTACTTTAACTGGAATTTTCTGGAGGTAAGGGTTTACCTTCGATGTAACACTGGCAAATGTCCACACTGTGAGTATTTAACCTGACTAGTCGACGTTCATTAAGCAGTTCTCAGAAAGCAACGGGAGAACCACAGAGAAGAGATCTCGGATAAAACATCGTCTCCCAATGTCCTAAACTAGGGTTTCTCAACCTCAGCCATTCAGGCCAAATAGTTCTCTGGCTGTCCTGTGCCCTGCAGGATGCCGACAGCATCCTGGCCTCTACCCACTGGATGCCAGTGGAGGAGGTAGAGCACCTCCTCCCCTCAGTTGTGACAAACTAGTGTCTCCAGATATTGTTAAATGCCCCTTGGCGCGGGTGGGGAGGGGCTGGGGGGTCCACACAGTCACCCCTGGATGAGAACTATTGAGAGCTAATGCTGAGAGGACATCGTGTCACATAAACCATGTATTTGGACCCACGTGACAGGGAAATGGCACCCATGTTTCAAGTTCGGAGCTGAAATGTTTTCGTTTCATTACTGCTTACCATTTGTAAGCAAGTTTTATTTTTAAGTCTACCTTTTTTCAAAGTGTAGAGTGGGGAGGGAGGCTGGAATACCCTGGAGGCTCATAACTGGTGCTAATACTTTTTGTCCTTTATTTTTTCTCCTTCCAGTTTTATTGAGATTATCATTGAAATACAGCACTGTATAAGCTTAAGGTGTAAAACATAATGATTTGACTTACATACATCATGAAATGACGACCATAATAGGTTTAGTGAACATCCATCATCTCATATAAATACAAAATTAAAGAAATAGAAAAAAATTTTTTTCCCTTGTGATGAGAGCTCATCTACTCTCTCAACAACTTTCATATATATCATACAGCAGTGTTAATTATATTTATCACATGGTACATTATATCCCTAGCACTTGTTTATCTGATAACTAGAAGTTTGTAGCTTTTGCTTTTTGTCTTTTAAATATTTGTCAGTTCTAAATATTTTGATCTTGTATCTAAAAGTTGATTACTTTATTGAAGTATTACTGTTTACATGTGTACCTGGTATTTGCCTTAAAATACTATGTTTGAAATTATCCAGAATTAAAAGTTTAAAAAGCCCATTATACTGAAGTAAAACAGCATTGTTTCTGGAATTTGTTTTTAAGATAGTCTAGCTTAAAGGGGGGTAAATGGGTGAGCATGAAACAAGAGTAGCAAAAACATGGGACACTGCTCCAGCTGGATGAGGGGAGGGTATGTGGGGTTCATTCTTCTACTTGAACATGTCTGGCCATTTCCATAATAAAAAATTGTTTAATTCATATGTATGAATATTTACAAGGTTCTTTAAAGAGGCACTATTTCTAAGAGAAAAAAGATGGGAAATTAACTCAATGCCTGTCAAAAAGGAAATGGTTGAATAAACTGTGCTGGAGGGAAAAAAAGGCAAAGTGCAAGTGTCCACAGTAAGACCCTGTTCTATTATTTTAAAAGGGGGAATGGGTATATGTTCATATTTGTTTGTGTATACACAAAATAGCTCCAGATGGGATCACAGAAAGCTACAGCAGTGAGAGAAACCCAGGGGTTCAGGGAAAGGGGTGAGACAGTGTCTTTTCACTGCAAACCTTTAAAACTTTTTTTTTTTTTAACCTTGTAAACAAATGATCTCTGGGAAAAGAAATAAAGTATTAAAAGAAGTCTACAGGGCCTCCCTGGTGGTGCAGTGATTGAGAATCTGCCTGCTAATGCAGGGGACACAGGTTTGAGCCCTGGTCTGGGAAGATCCCACATGCCGCGGAGCAACTGGGCCTATGAGCCACAACTACTGAGCCTGTGCGTCTGGAGCCTGTGCTCCGCAACAAGAGAGGACGCATTAGTGAGAGGCCCGCGCACCGCGATGAAGAGTGGTCCCTGCTTGCCACAACTAGAGAAAGCCCTCACACAGAAACAAAGACCCAACGCAGCCAAAAATAAATAAATAAACAAATGTGGGGTTTAAAAAAAAAAAAGAACTCTATGTAGCTTCTGAGCCCTTTCTTAGAAAGATGACTTACCGGGTCACCCAGCCTTTTTCTTCCATTTTACTTAAAACAGAGTCAGAACCTTAGAACTCAAAGGCACCCAGAGCTGCACTTGGGGGTCCAGGGCGGTCAGGCCAGAGGGACTGGGAGAAAAGAAGTGAAGCCAAAGACAAGAAGCATCCCCTCTCCTTCCGTGAGGGACACATGTCTCCCAACCCCTGTCTGGTGGGGTGGGGAATCAGTTTGAGGTTCACTCAAAAAGTAAATCTGTTGGCTCAGAAGGAACTCCGGGGTAATGATAATCCACCAAGTTAAGAGTCTTAGAGCTATTCCCCCAGAAAGTGCTCGAAAAGCCTTGAACCTTGCCCTCTTAAGGACAAAGGGCAGGTGGAAGAGAGCTGACAACTCAAGCAAGTGATTAAGAGAAAATAAGACGCAGATTCTTAACAGCATGAAATACCATGCCTCCTTTAAATGTTTAAAGATTTGAGGACATAACATCAGGTGATGTCTAAACATAATATGGCAGGGCATTTCATGTTCTGTAGATTTTCCCCCTAAATTTTATTATGAAGAATTTTACACACAAATTTTTTTTTACAATGAACAACATATATCTCTATACTACCTATATCCTACAATTAATATTTTGCTATATTTATTACATCTGCCCACACTTCCGTCCATCTACCAACCCAATTTTGGTAAACTGCAAACTGAGTAGCAGACATCAATTATAATTTACCACTAAACACGTCAGCATACATATCATTACCTGGGGTTCCACATTTATTTACAGTTTTTTAAGGTAAAATGCACACAATTTAAGGCAACTTTTAACAAACGATACACTCATGTAACCCAGACCCCGGTGGTGAGACACACCATCACTGTCACTCCAGAAAGTTCCCTCAGGCCCCTTCTCTAGCCAATCCTTGCCCCACCCCCAGCCCAGGAATCATTGTTCTGATTTTTTTTCCACCATAGATTAGTTTTACCTGTGAAATAAAGCCTCCCCACCCCCCCATCTCATTTTAAAAGAAAACGATAAAGGCTTTATATACCATCTTATTTTCAGATCCAGTCAACAAAATCTGGCCTCAATTTTCAAGTGAGAAAGTATTTGATAAAGTTAATCCAACAATCACTTTCCTTCTTCAAACTCAGCAGCACATGACAGGTGTCCACTGTCTCCTCAAAACAGGGGCTTCATCTCCAGCTGACTTCTAAACGTGAGGGCCCTGGGGCGTCACCAGACCCCCTTCCCCCAGGCACCCTCTCCCCTCAGGGACCTCCTGCTCTGCCCAGATGTTAAATACACTCATCTAGGGTCCGACAACTCCCGACGTCTGTCCCCTGGCAGAGCTTGCTAGATACCCTCTACCTGGTAGTTCTACTTGGGTGTCCAGACATCACACACTGTTCGGAGAGCAGGAGTTTAAATATTATGACAGTGAAAAGGAATGTCGCCTTCCCAACCCTGTCATTCAACCACCCATTTGCCCTGTGAAGGCAATCAATCAATACCATTGTTACCGATCTGTTTTTGTGTCCTGACAAAGACACTGTGTGAACCAAGCTGTATCTTGATTGTAACGGTAGTTACATGAATCTATACATGGGATAAAACTGCATAGATACACACACACACACACACACACACACACAGGCGCGCGCGCGCACATACACACATGAGTCAATGTAAAACTGAGTCAGGTCTGTAGTCTGGTTAACAGTATTATGTGAATGTCACTTTCCTGACGTTGCTATTGCACTACAGTTAGGTAAGATGGCACCATTGGGGGAAGCAGATGAAGGGTTCATGGGATTCTATACACGACTTTTGCAATTTCCTGTGAGTCTATAATTATTTCAAAATAAAAAGTTAAAAATATCCTGTGCATACGTTATTTTTTATACAAACTGGGGCTCCTAACGCGTTCTGCACCTTGCTTTTCTCGATTGGTACCTCATATCTTAAAGGTCAGTCCATATCAGCACGTATCAAGCTGCATTACCTTTAACAGCCGTGCAATGTGCTCCGTGATATGGCTGCCCCATAACATCACCAGCCCCCTAGTCATGGACATTCTGGTTGTTTCCAATCTTTAAAAGTTCACCAGGTACACAGAACATTTCATATATGCATATCTTCAAAGAATTTCCGTAGGATGAAGGGTATGTACATTTCTTTATTTTGCCAGCTACTGCCAAGCTTTACCAGATGACCCTACCCACCACCAGTGCACGAGGGTTCCTCTTTTACCCCTTCACCAAGAAATTATCAAATGTTTCCATCACTGTCAGGGAGACGAGAAACAGTGTGACAACTGTGGTTGGGGTCCTGCTTGTTCTAGTCTATCATTAGTGAGGCCGAACACCTCCTCAGATTTAAGAGCTGTTTGCACTTCCTTTTCCATGAACTGTTTCATTTCCTTCACCCATTTTTCTTCCAGGTTGGGCTTTTCTTACTTATGGAAGTTCTTTATGTGTTGAGGAAAGCAGTCCTTTGTGATGTTATTATTATTTTCTCCAATGTGATGTCAATCTTTTGACATTGGTTATGGTAATATATATATATATTTTTGGCTGCATTGGGTCTTTGCTGCTGCGCGCAGGCTTTCTCTAGTTGCAGCAAGCAGGGGCTACTCTTCATTGTGGTGCGCGGGCTTCTCACTGCGGTGGCTTCTCTTGCTGCGGAGCACGGGCTCTAGGTGCGCGGGCTTCAGTAGTTGTGTCACGTGGGCTCAGCAGTTGTGGCTCACGGGCTCTAGAGCGCAGGCTCAGTAGTTGTGGTGCACGGGCTTAGCTGCTCCGCAGCATGTGGGATCTTCCCCGATCAGGGATGGAACCCGTATCCCCTGCATTGGCAGGAGGATTCTTAACCACTGCGCCACCAGGGAAGTCCCAGTTTTGGTACTTTTTGATAGCAAAAGTTTTATTTTTAAGTAGCTCAGTTTATCAATACTTATTTTTATGGCTTCTGGATTTTGACATACTCAGAAATGCCTGCACCACTCTGAGATCATAAAATAATTCTCCACGTTTTCTTCTACTATTCTCACTGTTCCATTAAAAAATTTTTTTTCATAAACTGGATGTGTGTGTGTGTGTGTGTGTGTGTATTTCCCTCCCAGATAGCTACCAGTTGCCCAAACACCATTTACAAAAAGGCCTTCTATCCTACACTGATATGCATAAGGCGCATACAAAATTCTGGGTCAGTTTGTGACCTTTACTCACCGTTTTTAACTAGAATGCCCCCTAATCCTATGCCCTCCTCCCAAGACTAACCTTTTGCCCAAACTTACCTTCTTAGCACTAAAACCACCTTCTGGCCAATTGCTCAAACCGGAAACCATTCTCTCACCACATCCAGTCAATCCACCGACAAAGGCTCCATCAGTGATACCGTCAAAATACACGCGGGACACCCCAAATCTGTCAGTTCTCAAGCCTCCTCTGCCACCTCCGCCTGAGCCGCAGGTGGATGTCGAAGTACTCTCCTCTCCCACCTCTGCTCTCAGCTCCCTATCCTCTCCACTGTCCCCTCCCCCATGCAGTTCCCACACAAAACTGAAAGGAATGCTCTTTAAAAGCACAAATTGGTTATTGCAGCCCTGCTTAAAATCCTCTGCTGGCGTCCCCTGGGCACCCAGAATCAAATCTAGACTCCTGCCTGTGACGCCGCCCTCACCCAGCCCGTCGCACTGGCCTTCTTCCTGTGGGTTCCTGGGATGAGTCAAGGGCTCTGTGCTTCTGGGACCTCGTGCCTGCTGTTCCCTCTGGCCACGACACTCTCCCCAGATCTGCACGGGCCTTTCACCCCAGAGTCTTGGCTTCAGTGTCAGCTTTAAAGGCCGTCCCTCCCCCCCAACTCTGTCGCCACACCCCACTCTCACCCCATCATTCCCTTCCAGGGGCCCCCTATCTTTCTTAGTCCTGATCACCTTACACTCTCTGGGTCCAAGTCAATGAAAACTTGAATGAAGAATGAATGAAGTGGCCAAGCGTAAAGACGACGCTCCGTATAAAGTACCTGGTACAGCTGTTCACTCAAGGCAAGCGTGACAAACCAAAGGACGGGGCCAAGAGGATGTGACCAGAGGCCAGCAGGGCCGGCTGAGGTGGACCCCACCTCCTTAGGGAGCAAAGCAGGGAGTAAATCAATAGGGTGGGAATCAACCAGAGACAGTGACAGAGAAAAACCTGAAACCGTAAGCAGCTCAAGGAGTGCGGCGAAGGGTTCATTCATTGCCAACAGGGGAAAAGCAAGTCAGCCACACCTTCTTCTCCTTAAACAAAAAGGAAAAGAGATGGGGGTGGGAGCTTTGAACAGTAAAAATAAATAAATAAAATATGCCAGAAACTCAGATAGGAATTTCATTCAATTAACTAAACTCTTGCAAGCTGGAACATATATCACCTTTCTGGAACCAGCTGATTTTAAGTTCCTTACTCACTCTGAAGCTTTACAGGAGCAAAGGTCCCCTGGTTCCCCAGTATAATTCCTTACATATTTATTCCGTACTTGTTAGGTGGAACCCATTATAGTGAAGTCCAGTACAAAGCTATCACTAAACCATGAAATGCTAAACTGTGAAATTTTGGCCTTACATGGTAACTTCATAAACTAGCTCCCCTTATCAGAAAACACCAAGGAAACAAAATGTGACTACAATATCCGGTAGAGATGGAAATAATAGCTAACACTGAAGCCTCTTAGTGGACACCGGGTATTGTTCGAAGTTCTTTACACATATTAAATCATCTAATCCTCCTAAGAACCCTGCGAGGTAGGTACTTAAGAGGAAACGGAAGCACAGAGAAGTGGCGCACAGTCCAGGATCACACAGCCTGGAAGTGGCCGAGCCGGCCACGCTGGCTCCGAGCCTGAATTCCTATCCACAGAGCAATTCCGCACCGCGCATGCCAGGAGGTTGAGCACAGCTACGCTGGCCCTGGGCTGGGCTCTGAAAAACACATGCAGCTGCGACAGACAGGTGGGCACGTCAAAGCCACTCGAGAGGAACAGGACAAACACACGCCTTTGCACACGCAGGCACACACGATGACGTGTGCAAGGGACATGATTTAAAGCAACTCAGACAAGCAGAGGGTGTCCACGGTGTGGACACAGAGAGTTAGGATAGCACTCCGGGGCCAGAGCTTTGAATGGAAATATGCTCCGCCCACAACATCACGTGTGTAGATGCAAGGAATAAATATTAAACAGCCTTACTTCCGAGATATCTTCACACAGAACCAGAGAAGGTGACCCAGGGAATGCGGCACAGTGCCTGTATTTTTGCCTAAAAAGGTATTCCTAAGTTTCAAGTGAAAAATTATAATTTCCAGTCTGTATTCAATGCTACCCTCAGACTCAAGCCTGTCATGGTAATGGCATAAACAAACACGCACGCAAAGTAGTTAAAGTTCCTGTCACCCCAGCTTGCAGCAGTGTTCGTGCACTCTGGTAATACTTACAAAAGCGCATGGATATATTACATCCCTCAGTGACCGCAAACCCAGGGAGGGAAACATTATTACAGATGTTCTATCACTTTCTTGGAAGACTCAAACTCCTACTGGATACTTTATGAGACAGTTTTCCCCTTTCACTGAAAACAAAACTCCCATGATGAAGGCTGTGCTAAACGACATCAAGAAGGAAATTTCATATTTTTGCCACACTCCCACCCCTGCCCCCGAGCTATCCATTTTGAACTTGCTGTCAGATATAGTAACATGTGCCAGGTGCCCATTATAGGGCCCAGCCCTCCTAAGGCCCAGGGAACATCTCACCTCATACAGGAACCCTGTATGGGAGGAATGAACAAGAAAGATGTGAAATCTTCCAAACAGCTTGCCCAGGGGCGCCCAGTGACACGTCCAGGACTGCAGAGGAGGTATTCTGAAGCGCCAGATTACTCTCCTGCTCCAGACTCAGGTATTCTAATAAAATACAAAGGTTCCACTTCCTTATTTGTGAAACAGAAAAATTTCTGCCTCTCTCTTACTGCATCCATTACCTGGTTCCCAAAGCTTTGAAAGATATGTGAAATTAATAGTAATCGATTAACTAAAAACACATCGTTAAACTCATAATAAAATTAAAAAGCAAATTTCTTGTTGGGGCAAAACCTGGTAAGGACAGGTGGCCTTGTTTCTTTATATCAAAGCAAATTTTCACCTCCACTTAATATGCTTCATGTGTGTATGAATTAAAACAAACGTATTGGGACTTCCCTGGCGGCAGAGTCGTTAAGAATCCACCTGCCAATGCGGGGGACATGGGTTCAAGCCCTGGTCCGGGAAGATCCCACATGCCGCGGAGCAACTAAGCTCGTGCGCCACAACTACTGAGCCTGCGCTCCAGAGCCCGCGAGCCACAACTACTGAGACCGCATGCCTAGAGCCCCGTGCTCCGCAACGAGAGAAGCCATCGCAAGGAGAAGCCCGCACCCTGCAAGGAAGAGTAGCCCCCGCTCCATGCAACTAGAGGAAGCCCGTGTGCAGCAACGAAGACCCAATACAGCCAAAAATAAATTAAAAAAATAAAATTTAAAATAAAAATAAAACAGATGTATTGTCACAAGCATAAACTTTTAAACTTCTGGATTAATGTTTTACTATTTCTTCCCCCTAAAAATACTATCTAAAGTTTTCCTCTTGATTTGTAAACACATCACACTTTGGAGAAAACAAATTTCACTTCCAACCCTAAGATTCCGGAGAAAAAGTATTTTCATTTAAAAACAAACCAAAAAAAACCACCTCAAGATATTATCTGGAAGTCGTCTCCACACATCATACTTTCTCTCGAAAGCCCTTCTAGAGTAACCAAGGCAACAGAATACAGACATATTGTTTCTACCTTGTCCTTTATTGGAATGCTCACAACTTTCCAAACGTCACTCTCACCATTCCTAAAGTTGAGGATTTATAGGAATTGATTCTCTCCCACTTAACATTGATTTAACCCTCCCAAACTGGCAAGTTTTACAGTTAATCAAAATTAAGAATTAGGGGACAATATGGTTGACAACCACCATATTTATTGGCAAAAACTGACAGCATCTGAGGGCTGGGAAGGGAAAAGAGTGTAGGTCAGGGTATGACAAGCGCCCAAGAAAAAGCCACAGTAACTTGGAGGAAGGCATTTAGGTGGCAGAGGCCCTGAAAACTAACATGCTCTTTGCATCACACACTCAAATATTGAAAATATTCAGCTTTGATAGCTCATGATCTGATTCTGAGACGAATCTTACACAACTATTTCCAGACTACAATACACGGTATACATTTTTTTCAACAAAGAAAGTTCTGTCCACTAATTTAAATTATTCTGCAAATTAGAACAAGATCCTCATTAAGCAATCAGCTCGACAGTTCAGTTGAGAGTGAGAAGGAAGAAGCAGGGGGTTCCTTGACAGGCTAAGAGAGAGGAGGCCACGTGCCATCAGAAAAGCAGTTAAAAATAAGCAGATGCCATAGGCTCCCAGCTACCCCTGCCCCCATTCCGATGCTCTGGCTGAACACTGTCCAATAGAAATATAATGCGAGTCATATATCTAATTTTAAATTTTCAAGTAGCCATGTTAAAAAAAAAGAGTAAAATGAAACCAGTGACATTAATTTTAATAATATATTTGCATTAACCCAATATGTTGAAAACATTATCATATCAACCTGTACGATTTAAGTAGAAAAAAATTACGAATGAGGTATTTTACTTTTTTTTCCATACTAAGTGTTTAAAATCAGGTGTGTCTTTTTCACTGGGAGCGCATCTCCATTGGGTCTAGCCACATTCCAAGAGCTCAAGAGTCCCTTGCTATCAGTGTCCACCTTCCTGGGCAGCTCACATCGCCTTTAGGCAGACCCTTGGTTCTTAAATACCTAACTACATATGCGGGGACGGGGAAAGTACCCGACTCCAGAAAAATTCACCCAATCAGGGTGCAGACACAACCTCTCGGGACCAGCCGGAGCTTTCCAGCTGGACCACACCCCTGCAATGACCGTCCCCAACAGGAAATTCACCCTAATGAAACCTGACAGGTCTTCATTCTTTAAGGGTGGGGAAAAGAAACCTAAAGCCCGGCCGTCTCCGTATCCACAATATAAGCCAGGAAACCATTCGCCGCGCGTCCTAGACGTGCGCCCCGGGCAAAAAAAAAAAGGGGGGGTGGTGGTGGGGAGTAACCCGAAATAAACGAGCCAAGAGCCCCGCGAGCATCCTTCCCGCCCCCAAACCCAAGGTACAGAATTAGGGGTCCTAGATCACCGAATCAGATACAAAAAATAGGAAAAAAAGAATCTTTTTTTTTTTTTTTTTTTAGTTAACCAGAGAGGAGGTATTTTGCCAACGGAAACACATGCTGGGACGGAGGGAGCGGCAGCCCTCTGCACCCCACTTGGCGGAGACGCGCCCCCAGGGTGAGCCCCGCACCGCCCCCAGGGAGGGAGGGGACCGGGACCCGCCCGCCTCCGTCGACTCGCCCGCCGGGCCCGGGCGGCGGCGCGCGCTCGGACCGCCCCTCCGCCGGGGCCGCGCGCCCTTTGTGGCCGAGCCCTCCGCCCCTAGGGCCGCCGCTTCGCCGCGGGGGGCCAAGCGCGCCGCCCCTCCCCCGCCCGGCGTCCGTTACCGACCGCGCGCGAGCACGAGGCGGCGGCGGGCGCGCGCCGGGCGGGGGCGCTGGACGGGGAATCAGGGCGGCGCGCGGGCCAGGCGGGCGGCGGGGCCCAGTGGCGCCCACCTACCTGCGGAGACGGCCGCGCCGACGGGCAGGCAGTGGCGCGCGGTGAGCGGGCAACGGCGGCGGCGGCGGCCTGGGCGCTTGCTTGCAGCTTCCCTTTGCGACCGGTGGTGGCGGTGGCTCCGCTGCCCCCGCGCGGCGCCCTCTGGCGGCCGGAGGCCGCGCCCGCCGCTCGGGAGAGGCCGCCATTGGCTACGCCCGCGAGCGTCGGCACCGGGGGCGGTGGCGGCGCCACGTCGGGCCGGGCGGCGGCGACCCTCGGCTCTGGGCTCCGGGGCCGCCCCTGAAGCGGGCGCGCGGTCCCTGCCGGGCTGGGGCCGCGGGGTGGAGCCAATAAAGGGCCAAGCGGTTCCGGGACGCACCCATCCTGAGAACTGATTGGGGCGGAGATGCAATTCAAATTAATGGGCGCCTTGGGTGTTTTTTCTGGGCAGCGGCCCCGGGGCAGAAGAGCAGGGAGTTAGAACAGCGTCTAACATGGAACTGACCTAGTTTCGGGTGTCGGGAGGCCTCCCCTGAGATACTGTTTATTTAGCAAATCCTTATCCGGTACTTCCTACTTTCCTAGTTGTAACTCTGTGGAGCCTCTGGGCAACCATTGTTGTCCCCTTTCCCGCAGATGAGGAACGGGAGCACGGAGCTCCGCGGCAGCTCTGTGATGGACCCTAGAGGGCCTGGCCCCCTGTCCTTCAGACCCGCCGCCCCCCAAATGCCACCTCATACACCTGTATTTTCAACAGCCAGCGGTGCTTGGGGCTCAACAGCGGGCAAGGCAGAGTCCCTGCCCCATAAGGGGATGGGGGGTGGCAGTGGGAACCCACAAGGATGCAAAAAAAAAAAAACAGTTTCGGGCAGTGAAAACCAAGGAGACTAGATCAGGGTAATGAGACCATGATGGGAGGGCTCCACTTAAGGTGGGATGAGTGAGGGCGGGGTGGAGATCTGAGAAGATGACAGCCGTGCAGAGACGGGGAATGTGCTCCAGGAAGAGGGAAGGTCAAGTGCAAAGACCCTGAGGCTGGAGCTTGGTGCCTGGGGAACAGGAGGGGCCTCTTTGGTGGGTGTTTTTGAGGGGAGAAAGGTCTGAGTGACCGAGGGGCCACAATTTGGAATTTGGAGTTTCTTCTGTGTGGTGCTAATGAGTCTGAATTGGGAGTGACACAATGTGATCTACATTTCCGGAAGTTCTCTCTGACTACTGTGCAGAGACTGGGCGGTAGGAGGGACAAGAGGTGAAGCCGAGGCTGGGAGACTAGCTGGTGGCTCTGACAGTCGTCTGGCTGACATAGGTTTACAAACCAGATGTACTAGCTCAGGCCGCTATAACAAAATACCACAGACCTGGAGGCTTAAACAAGAATTCATTTTCACACCGTTCTGGAGGCTGGAAGTCCAAGATCAGGGTGTTGTGTTGGCAGGGTTGGTTTCTGATAAGAACTCTTTCCTTGGCCTGCAGGTGGCCACCTTCTCACTGTGTCCTCACATGGCCTTTCCTCTGTGCACAAGCATTTCTCTTCCTATAAGGACACCTGTCATTTTGGATTGGGGCTGCACTCGTATGACTCCATGTAACCTTAGTTACCTCCACAAAGGCCCCATCTCCAGATACAGTCACTTTAGTGCTTCGGGTTTCAACATATGAATTTGGAGAGGACACAGTTCAGTCCATAAGACCAGGTAAGCACTGTGACAGAAACATTCAAGGAGAGCTGATAGGAAGTGGCTTTAGGGGAGGCCCTCTGAGGAAGGAGTTCTGCTCATCACTCAGGTCTCAGCTCAGACATCTTCTCTTGGAGAGGCCTTCCCGGACAGCCACCTAAAATTGCCCGTTAACTCAGCACCCTGTTTGGTCATCACTCTCTGGAATGACCTTGTTTAATCATTTGGGTGCTTATTTGTGGTCTTCCTCCACCCCTCCTAGGACAGCAGAGACCCTTCCTGCATTGTTCTCTATTCCCAGCCCCTAGAATAGTGCCTAGAACTCTATAAACATTTCTCAAATGGATGTCCCTGTGAAACTTGGAGCTAAGATCTGCAGGATGAACAAGAGATAATGAGCTGCAGGGGTGCGTGGAGAGAGAGGAAACATTTTAAGTCAGAAGATGCTGAAAGGCCAGATTGGCTGGATCACAGAGAGCTGGGTAGGGTCCCAGGGAGGTGAGACAGGAGATGAGCAAGGGCCAGGCCCTGAAGGCTACTGTAAAGCTACATGAAGCTGGACATCATTCTGCCAGTACAAGGAAAAACTCTATGGGATTGTATAAGTTTCCTATGGCTGCTGTTACAAATCACCACATACTTAGTGGCTTAAGACAACACATATTTATTATCTTACCTTTCTGGAGGTCTGACGTCTGAAATGGTTCTCACTGGGCTAAAGTCAAGGTACGGGCAGGGCTGGTTCCTTCTGGAAGCTCTAGGAAAGACTCTATTCTCTTGTCTTTCCCAGCTTCTAGGGGGGGCTGCCTGCCTTCCTTGGCTCATGGTCCTTCCATCATCTTCAAAGCCAGAAACGATTGGTCAAGCCTGTCTCAGGCTGCATCTCTCCGATTCAGCTTCTGATGTCACATCTCCTCTGACGCTCCCTCTTTCTTCTTTCCCTTATAAGTACCCTTGTGATTATACTGAGCCCATCCAAATAATCCAGGATGATCTCCATATGTATATATGGAAGAGTTCTTATGAACAGAACATATGTATTCTAAAGAAGAGAAGGCAAACAAGGCCTGTTCTTTTTAGATAGGTTTTGTTTTTGCTAAGGTACGTTGAATTAGTTTGTGATCCCATTCTTCCTACTCACCTTGGATTCTCTACTCCTCTGTAGGTTGTTCTGTCAATTCTTAACTGTTTAAGGAGTCAACATATAAGTCTATCTTTTGTTGCCTTGGTTTTTCTTTCAGCTGGGCACCAAATTAGGAATCTTAGTTTAAGAACCTCATCTCCTAGCACTCATCTGGAAATATGGGAGTGAGTTCTTGGGCCGTGGACATCTCTGGACAGCAGCTCTTGTTACTATCCAGGCAGTAACAGCAGTGGTAGTTCTGTGTCATGTATAAAGTTCCCCAAGATTCTCAGCTGAAGCTGGCATGCACCCTTGACAAAAGTGGTTTTTGTTTTATACATTCACATCCTAAGTCCCCGCCAAAGGAAAAACGAAGTGTTTATATCATTATAAACACCATTCTCTCTCATCCAAGCTCCTCCAAATAAACATAAAGTGAATGTTCTAGAATGAATGTTTGTGTCCCCTCTCCCAAATCCATATATTAGAAATCCTAACCCCCAATGTGATGATATTAGGAGATGGGCCTTTGGGAGGTGATTAGGTCTTGAGGGTGGAGCCCTTATAAATGAGATTAGTGCCCTTATAAAAGAGGCACAAAGGAGATGATTTCTCTCCCCATCATGTGAGGACACAAAGAGAAGACAGCCTCCTGCAAGCCAGGAAGAGGGTCTCACCGACATCAGATCAGCTGGCACCTTGATCTTAGACTTCCCAGCTGTCATATCTGTGAGAAATAAATGTCTCTTGTTTAAGCCACCCAGTCTATGGTATTTTGTGAGAGCAGCAGTTACGAACTAAGACAGTGAACATCTAAGATACAAGCATCTGGTCAGTATGGGGTAGCACAGTGGTGGAAGGAGAGGGACTTTGGAGTTTGGGAAACAAGGGCTAAATCCCAACTTGCTCCTTACCCATCTGGACGGCCCTGGGCCAGTTTCTTACATCTGTCTTGAGCTCATCATCTTTTTTTTCTTTTCTTTCTTTTTTCTTTTGGCTGTGTTAGGTCTTTGTTGCTGCGCGTGGGCTTTCTCTACTTGCGGCGAGCGGGGGCTACTCTTCCTTGTGGTGCACGGGCTTCTCATTGCCGTGGCTTCTCTCGTTGTGGAGCACGGGCTCTAGGGCGTGTGGGCTTCAGCAGTTGTGGCACACAGGCTTAGTTGCTCCGCAGCATGTGGGATCTTCCCAGACCAGGGATTGAGCCCGTGTCCCATCCCCTGCATTGGCAGGCGTATTCTTAACCACTGCTCCACCAGGGAAGTCCCCACATCATCTGGGCAGGGTGCACTTGCACCCCACCCCACGCCCAGACACTGTGAGGCATGCTCCCCAGTACCCCTGGGAGCTACTGCATTTGGAGAAACTATTCTTGAGGGGCGTGACGGAAGGGTGAGAGATCTCTTAGGTATCCTGCGGTGGCAAAATGCTTGAGAGTCACTGGCTTAAAAATGGAACCTCAGATATATACCCACAACTTGAGGCCACTATCATGGTATTATCTACGGAAATGGATTGACCACAGGGCCAACCTCAAATAAGAATGAAAATAAAAACGATCCATTTTCAAATATTACACACCTGTACCAGAAAAGGAAAACCTTCAATTTTATAGCAACTCAGAACACGAAAGGCATGTGTTAAAATATTTGCCAAATGACCCCATGATACTGTGACAAGCCACAGGTACTGAATTTTGTCAGCACTCATATGGAAATCTGTTCTGGAACCTACATGTGCAGCATAAAAAAATGTTTATATTATTACATTCCTTCTTGAATAAGCAAGTAAATTGATTAATCACTGCGAATCACCTGGGCTACATTTCTTCCACATTCTGCTTTGATGAAATGCTGAAGTATAAGAAAGATACAAAAATTATTGACTGGATTCTTTTATTTGGGTTTTTAGGGTGTATATGGATTAGGCGTTTGCTTCCTCTCCACTTTCTCTTGGTATTTACCTTGCATTATTCAGCCTTGAAGATGGCTTGCTAAAACCCCTGCCCATGGGCTGGTTGCATGGACATCAACTTACATGTGTAACTAACTGCAAGCAGGCTCCTAAACATTGTATAAGGCAGGAGAGCCCTAATTATCCAAGGGAAAAAAAAAAGGAGCATATACATAAATAATCGGGGGAATAATGAGATAGACTTTATGTTTTACTTGTCAGCACTTTTTCCAGGAATTCTTTGGAGCTCTCCTCCCCCCCATACTAAGTTTAGTGCCACAATGTATAGCACAGTTCCTTGCTTTTATTTGAGGAGACATATTTGACATTCAGAAAAAGAGTTGATCCAACTCTTAGTCGCTTCTGGGGATAGAGGAGCATGAGAAATCAGGAGTGCTGCCTTCCCAGTAGGAATTCTTTCCAATTTTTTCCCCAACTTCTTTCTGCCCCAAGTTGGAAATACAGGAGTCCCTTTTCCATGCATTCTATCTTCCACTCCATACCTGTTCCCAGCTGGCTTTTCCTCCCCCATCCTCTGATTAATCTTGCCCATAATTTCTACTGTCTCCAACCTCTGGGACTCAAGCCACCTGGAACTGGTCCTTTTGGAATGGTGGATGGGATCCAGGGAGCTCCGTTCATCTGTTCAACAAATATAAGTGCCAGCTACATTCAGGGCACTTTGCTGAATTCCAAAACCTACAAGTCACGGTTCCTACACTCAAGATACTTAAAATTAAACTTGCTGTTTGATCCCCCAAGAGGTGGGCTTGGGAAATAGAAAATTAGAACAGGAAAGCACAGGGACCCCTATGATGAACCAGAAACACAGGTTAAGGGAACCTGATCTGTAGGATGTAGGGTCCAAGATCTTTGTCCTTTAACATGTGAGATTCTCAGGACATGTGTAAATGAGGAGAATTAACATGAAATCAGAAGAAAACTTACCACCGACACTGCAGTTTAAAAGGTACTTCCTGCCTCAATTAAAGGAAACTGCTGTCAGGCTCCTTTAATCCAACTAATCTACAATAGAGTGTTTTGTTTTTTTAAACATGTTGAAGGATCAAATTTTACTCAGTCTTTTATAGCCTTTGGCAGGGTGCCAAGACTTATTAGGAAATTGCAGAAAACATAAATATAAAAAATGTACAAGTTCTCCCTTGAATAACCACACGAATGTTTCCAAAAACATGTCCAAAGCCATTTTTCCCTTCTGTGAAGTTGTTATAAAATGTACTTAGCACAGACCTACATCTGCTGCTCTAGACTGATTTATAGCAAAATTTAAATGAATGTATTTTAAAGACATTTGCAAAAAGGAATAAATGTGAATAAATTCTAAATCTGAATCATGGTCATCTGGTTGTGCTGTAAATTTTAAATATCAAAACAAAACAGGGGCTTCCCTGGTGGCGCAGTGGTTGAGAGTCCGCCTGCCGATGCAGGGGACACGGGTTCGTGCCCCGGTCTGGGAAGATCCCACATGCCGCGGAGCAGCTGGGCCCGTGAGCCATGGTCGCTGAGCCTGCGCGTCCGGAGCCTGTGCTCCGCAACGGGAGAGGCCACAACAGTGAGAGGCCCGCGTACTACAAAAAAAAAAAAAAAACCTGAGCCAGCTCTTCTCCCTAACATTCAGCATCCATCCTTCAGGCATGATATTTAAGGCATGTGTCTTCATTAGGAGAGATGTTTCTAGGAGCATGCATGTGTGTGTATGTCGCAACCAAAAAAATTCATATAGGGACTTTCCTGGCGGTCCAGTGGCTAAGGCTCCACGCTCCCAATGCAGGGGGCACGAGTGTGATCCCTGGTCGGGAAACTAAGATCCCGCATGCTGCACCATGTGGCCTAATTAATTAATTATATTCCTATGGAAATACAAAAAAAACTTTCATGTATTTCACACAAATTTATTATAGGATGGACTTAAATCTCTTGTTTCTTTTCTAGAATAAACATATCTAACGAGGTTGGTTTTTTTTTTTTGGCTGCATTGGGTCCTCGTTGCTGCACACAGGCTTCTTATTGTGGTGGCTTCTCTTGTTGTGGAGCATGGGCTCTAGGTGCACAGGCTTCAGTAGTTGTGGCACACAGGCTTAGCTGCTCCACAGCACATGGGATATTCCCGGACCAGGGCTTGAACCCGTGCTCCCTAAATTGGCAGGCGGATTCTTAACCACTGCGCCACCAGGGAAGTGCAACATATCTAACTAGGTTTTAAATATTATTGGGTTCAACGTAACTTTGTAAGAGCTTTCTTTGATTCTCAATTCAAATGTTAATTTTCTTCACCTCATCTACAGTATGCACAGTCTGTCTTGCTTTTCTTCAGCTTTGATCAGGGGAATTGGTTTCAAGTCTGCTAGTTTATCTCTAGTGAACATTAGAGTAGTGTGGCACCTTTCTTTTTGGGAGGACATCAAATTCTAGCAAAGAAGTCCCTCTAATCAAGGGGACCCAAAATCTTAGTGATTCAGTTACCTTTTGGGGGGCGAGTTCCTTCTCCAGCAAAATATTTTACTGGTATTTTCTTTCTTTCTTTCTTTCTTTTTTTTTTTCTGGCCGAGCCATGCGGCTTGCGGGATGTTAGTTCCCAGACCAGGGATTGAACCCGGGCCCCCGGCAGTGGAAGCTTGGAGTTCTAACCACTGGACCGCCGGGAAATTCCTTACTGGTGTTTTCTTTAAAGAAGTTCATGAATGGGTATGTCAAGAATTTTTTAGTAGCAATGATCTTTAACTAGTGAATCCTGCTTACCCTAGATTAAGGCAGAAAACAAATTTATAAGCACATGTAACTTAATCATCCAGGTAAAGCCAGCTTCGATGTCAAGAAAACCCAGTCTTTCTCCATCTGTCAACTCTGCTTTTCATTCTCAGGCAGGTCCTCCGCTTGTGGGGGCATTGCAGGCTTATGGGGCATATTCTCAGCAACCGCCACAAGTCCCGCACATATCCAAGGCCTGACTCTCATTGGCCAGAACTGGGTCATACGACCATCTGGAATCAATCACTGAGACCAGGGGGATGTTATACAATTGTGTTGTTATACACTTACATTGTATACAATTGTGTTAGACAGTGATGACTTGGGCTTCAACCATATACTCACCCCTGGAACTGGGGATGGTGTCAACCCCACCAAGAAACGGAGAAGGATAGTTCCTCCAAGGAAGAGTGCTGGTACCTAAAGAAGGTTATGAGTGGATAGTACCTATGTCCAAAACAGGGACTCTATTTTTAGTAAGATAATAAACTGATATAGGTCTTCTTCTGTTCCAATTCTCTACTCTCCTAGGCAATCTCATTCACAGCTCTGGCTTCCACTGTCATTTATGTGCTGATGGCTTTTCCAACTACATCTCTAGCCCAGATCAGTCCTCTGAACCCATACCCAAAATATAGTCCAACTGCCTACTTAGTATCTCTTCTTGGATATCTCAGAAGCATTTCCAACACAGCATCTCCGAAGCTGAACTCATGGCCTCCTCCACCCCATGTGACACTTTCTCAGGGACACCTTCCCTAACTTTCCCAGATAGATCAAATCTGCCCAGCAGAGGCATTCAGCGTATCATGTACCTCCCTCCGCTTGTAACTGGATACAAGTGCAAGGTTACATTTGTTTGTATATTATTTGATTCATGTTTGTCTCCTTCACTAGACTGTAAGCCCCATAAGGGTAGGGACTGTATCTTTTTTCCTCAACATCCTATCCCATAGAGACCGGAACACAGATATTCAGTAAATATTTAATTGACTACATTAGTATTTATTGATGTATAGCTATTTACTGAGAAACATGTCCCACTGCTATATAAATACTCTCTAAAAAAGACAGTTTGCTAGTAAGAAATTAATCCAAAGTACAGCAGATCAGATGGGTGGTGGTAGATAGAAAGACATTGGTTATGAATACATGCTCCTAGACACCCACTGCTCTGAAACACAGAGATCCTAAGGGGAATTTAAAAGGCCACCTTGAGGGACTTTCCTGGTGGTCTGGTGGTTAAGACGCTGCAGTTCCACTGCAGGAGGTGCAGGTTCGATCCCTGGTCAGGGAAATAAGATCCCTCATGCCACGCGGCCAAAAAAGAATACAAATTAAAGTAAAAGGCCACCTTGAAAGATTTCCATGAGCATGAAGGCTCTTGGAAGACATGCAAGTCAAAAAGGATACATGCAACATTTTATATATATATTTTTAAATTGCATATGCATACACTTATATATTCTAATATTTTCTATTTCTGTTCAATATTGAAGTATATCTATTTATTCAGTTCTACATTTGGGTTCCTTTATTTTTTTTTTGCGGTACGCGGGCCTCTCACTGTTGTGGTCTCTCCCGTTGCGGAACACGGGCTCCGGACGCGCAAGCTCAGCGGCCATGGCTCACGGGCCCAGCTGCTCCGCAGCATGTGGGATCTTCCCCGATCGGGGCACGAACCCGTGTCGCCTGTATCGGCAGGCGGACTCTCAACCACTGCGCCACCAGGGAAGCCCTACATTTGGGTTCCTTTAAAGTGTATATGGCATTAATATTTTTCTCTAAGGTTTTATATAGAGTTTTTGTTACAATTAAAAGGCTATAACTTTTCATTAAGTTTTCTAAGCTATTAAAAAAATTGTATTGAATGATTCTTTAAATTCATAATGTTTTATAATTTTCAAAAGTTTCACACACGATTTCATATAATCCCATAATAACCCTTTATCTCCCCACTCCTATATTGCCCCTCCCCACTTCCCTCTCCCCACTCATTTTTGTTTTTGTTTTTGTTTTTTTTTCGGTATGTGGGCCTCTCACTGTAGTGGCCTCTCTCTCGTTGCAGAGCACAGGCTCCGGACGTGCAGGCTCAGCGGCCATGGCTCACGGGCCCAGCTGCTCCGCGGCATGTGGGATCTTCCCAGACCGGGACACGAACCCGTGTCCCCTGCATTGGCAGGCGGACTCTCAACCACTGCGCCGCCAGGGAAGCCCTCCCCACTTGTTTGTTCTCTGTTTCTGTGAGTCTGCTTCTTTTTTGTTTTATTCACTAGTTAGTTGTATTTTTTAGATTCCACATATAAGTGATATCATAAAGTATTTGTCTTTCTCTGTCTGAATTATTTCACTTAGTATAATATCCTCCAAGTTCATCCATGTGGCTGCAAATGGCAAAATTACATTCTTTTGTACAGCTAAGTAGTATTCCATTGTATATGTATATACCACATCTTCTTTATCCATTCATCTGTTGATGGCCACTTATGTTGCTTCCATACCTTGATAATTGTAAATAACGCTACTATGAGTTAGGGTGCATATATCTTTTTGAATTAGTATTTTGTAACATTTTATATTTAGTTATGAAAATCAAGCAATTATTAAATAACATTCTATCCATCGTGACTGAGATGTCCCTGTGATAGAAGTCATCCTCCCAGGAGGAAATAAAGCACAGACTGATAAGATCAGAGAAAAGGTCAGGCAACAAAATGCAAAGACAAGGAAGGAAAAGTCAACAATAAGAAGTGATCAGCCAGGGAGCAAACTGGGAGCAAACTGTCCTCAAAGAAGCCAATTCTGTGACAAAGTTCAACATGTTTAATAAACAAAAATAGCCGTTCTGGTGGAAATTTTTGTGTTATGTGCTTTTTACCAAAAAAAATTTTTTTTAAAGTAGAAGCTCTGGAAATTATTTACTTCATAAAAGCAATTAAGTAAATTCCTAAAAGGCTGTGAAGTAAAATAGCTTTTAAAAAGTGAGGAACTGTTAATTGTATAGATAAAAGCCATTCATATACTAAAAATCCATTTTGGAAGGCAAAAGACCCCAGAGGAATACTAGAATATTATAGGTCAAATGCAAAAGTTAAGAGAAAGGATATGGGAAAAGTGAAGAGCATTCACGAACTGCAGGAGGAAAATAAGGTGGATCTAAACAACCACAATATCAAGAGATTAAAAAGTAAAAGTGCTAGGGGAAAAAAAGTAAAATGTTTCCCCATTAAACCCTGAAAGCTTTACTTCAGAATATTCTGAGAACATCCTGGTAACATTTGAAACTACCTGCTTTTAGGCATTTCAGCAACTCCAATCTAAAGAGAGAAGGTGACACCAGGTATCTTCTTGGAATTCAGTAATTATTAAATGATCATAGAGAGGACTTCCCTGGCGGTCCAGTGGTTAAGACTTCGCCTTCCAGTGCAGGGGGTGCGGATTTGATCCCTGGTTGGGGAACTAAGATCCCACATGCCTCACAGCCAAAAAGCCAAAACATAAAACAGAAACAATAGTGTAACAAATTCAATAAAGACTTTAAAAATGGTCCACATCAAAAAAAATCTTTAAATGATCATAGAATATATCATTTTATTTAAAAAATCAACAGGTTAGTTTAAACCATTATTGATGTTTCGGTCTAAGTTTCTAAAACGAGCTATCACTAAACTTTTTTTTGCAAGATCAGACCAAAGTTTGACGTATAATAAACATGGAATATAATTTACATATTTTATGTGTATACACATATAGTGCAAACATATTTTGTGGGTATAATTAAGCATTTTGCATGAACCATCAACTTGTAATATTTAATCGAATCCAGGTTAACATTATAATTCCGATTTAGTGAGCTCCAAATTAGGACTTTTTTTTTTTTTTTTGGCTGAGTTGGGTCTCCGTTGCTGCTCATGGGCTTTCTCTAGTTGCGGCGAGCAGGGGCTACTCTTCGTTGTGGTGCACAGGCTTCTCATGGCGGTAGCTTCTCTTGTTGCAGAGCATGGGCTCTAGGCACACAGGCTTCAGTAGTTGTGACACACGAGCTCGGTAGTTGTGGCTCATGGGCTCTAGGGCGCAGGCTCAGTAGTTGTGGCGCACGGGCTTAGTTGCTCCGCGGCATGTGGAGTCTTCCTGGACCAGGGCTCAAACCCGTGTCTCCTGCATTGGCAGGCAGACTCTTAGCCACTGAGCCACCAGGGAAGTCCCAGGACGGTTTTATTGTATTGGCAGCAGCTGATATTTTCCAGGCCTCCATTTATTTTCTTTGGTCCCTTCTAGATTTTTACTACCCAAAGTGTAGTCGGTGGACCAGCAACATTGACACTTTGAGCTTGTTAGGAATCTAATTCAGTACACCTGGGGTAGGGCCTGAGTTTTTTTTTTTTTTTTTTTTTTTTTTTTTTTTTTTTTTTTTTGGACATCTTACAAATTCTTAGGCCATGCCAGCACTACTGGTCCATGGACCGCACTTTTGAGAAGGGAAATTCCTCTAGAGACTGCCCCATTTGCTTTCTTTAAACTCTATTCCTTTTCTTAGGGGTTTCTGTGTTTTCACCTTAAAAAAGAGTGGGATATTGGGATTTCCCAGTGCTCCCAGTCAGAAAAAACTATGTTTGAATATGGCAGTTTTATATTCTTTATTCTTTAAGTGGCCAGTTGGATGAAGGTGGTCAAAAGGTACAAACGTCAAGTCATAGGATAATAAATACCAGAGACTTAATGTACAACATGATAAATATAATTAACACTGCTGTATGTTATATTGGAAAGAAAGTAAATCCTAAGATTTCTCACCACTGAGGAAAAAATTTTTTATATGTCTTTAATTTGTATGTATATGAGGTGATGGATTCTCACTAAACTTATTATGATAACTGTTTAATGAGGTATGTAAGCCAAATCATTACACTGGACACATTAAAGTTATACAGTACTGTATGCCAATTATATCTCAATAAAAGGAAAAACAAAAAACAAAAAAAAGAAATTGTAAACTCCCCCCCACACACACAAAATAAAAGCAAGTCCTTTTCTTCCTGAATAACATCTTGTATAGAGAGGGGGGAAAAAATTTCAGAGGGCTATGGCAGACCACTAGTGACACCCTGTGGCCAATTCTTATAATTACAGTAGCATTTCGGGAGTTTCTTTCCAATGTAAAATTAGACAACCTGACCTTGAGTTTTTAAATGTCAATAGTCTGTGTTTTAATATTACTTAATTTTTTAACTTATTACTTTGAAATAATTATAGATTCAAAGGAGGTTGCTAAGAAATGTATAGGGAAGTCCTGTGTGCTCTTCCCCAGCCTCTCCCAGGGTTAGTGTATTATACTATCAAAACCGAGACAGACATTGACCGGATTTCACCAGTTATACATGGACTCATTTGTGACAATAGCAATTGACATGTCAAAGAAACCACAACAGGCCTATAAGATTATTTTATTTTGGTGCTTAAATAATATTAAATGCAATGACCAACTGGAAATCCTACTTTAGCATTGTAACAACGTAAAAAGAATCTTGTATTCTAAAACACACAATTTTATTGAGTCAAATATTGCAAAAAATGTGATATAGTGAAATAAGCACTGGACTAAGAACCAGAAAGCTCAGGTTTGACTTTTTGACTGAAGAGAGTGTGTAATCTCCCTGCATCTCCTATCTCAATAAAAAGCTTTTATTTGTTGGTTTCAGGACTTGTTTCTGTGAGGTTTCTTGAGAAAGAGTACATGTCAAGCCAATGTTTCTGACCTTGCATGTCTGAAAACATCTCTCTTCTAACCTCACATTTGATTGATAATTTTGCTGGGTATAGCTTTTTGAGGTAGGAATTTATTTTCTGTTGGAAATTGGAAGGCATCCTGCATTGTTTTTGTTCTTTCCTAGTTCCATTTTTTCTTCTTGTTTGGGTGGCTCGTTCATAGTAGGGCTTTCTTCAGATGTCTGTAATTCTTTGCTTCCTGTATTAAGAATAAAGCATCGAAGAGCCAATCAGGAGCTCTGCGAACAGTCTTGTCAACTGGTGAACTTTACAGAAGAAGCATAAAGAGGCCAACCAACTTTTCACTGAGTGAGCCTAGGTCTCTTCTTTTTAAGGTGGTAAGTCTCCTGAGAAAGGAATCTCCCAATCTCCCATGAGAAGTTGGGGGCTGGTAAGAAGGATGGACAAGAAGCCTGATGCCCAGTTGTCATGGGTGACCTTGATTTTAGATCAATACGAGTCAGTTAAAGCATAATGTTTAGCTGCTTCAGTACAGACACCTAAGAAATAAATTCTTATATTGACCAAGTTTCATATATTTTAGGAAGCAAGTGGAGGGGGAGAGATAAGGAGAGTTGGAGGGTATTTGAAAGGGAGCGATGATGGTGGGATATGGGGTCTCAGTTAGATGAGGGGGGACATGAAGACACTAGAAGATTCATGGAAAGTGAGAAAATTGGGAGTTTTTGAGTTGGAGGTCTCATGAGAAAAGAATTTCAACAGTGGGAACAATAGTACAAAGGACCTAAGATATTGGAATGACTAAAAGTGAGAATTCAGGGCACTGTGTTATGGGTGATAAGGTCTGGACAAGCCAAAAGGTCATTGGATAGAGAGAGAGCCAAAAACCAAGCCATGGGACTTCCATGGTGGCTCAGTGGTTAAGAACCCGCCTGCCAATGCAGGGGACACGGGTTCGAGCCCTGGTCCGGGAAGATCCCACATGCCGCGGAGCAGCTGAGCCCATGGGCCACAACTACTAAACCTGCGCTCTGGAGCCCACGGCCACAACTACTGAAGCCTGCGCACCTAGAGCCCAAGATTGGCAACAAGAGAAGCCACCGCAGTGAGAAGCCCGCGCACGGTGAGGAAGAGTAGCCCCCGCTCGCCGCAACTAGAGAAAGCCCACGTGCAGCAATGAAGATCCAACACAGCCAATAAATAAATTAATTAATTAATTATTTTTAAAAAAGCAAAGAGAACAAAAGAAAAAGGTATACATATTCTTTGGAGGTGCAGTCCTTAAAAGTTTTCTCTGCATGTTTAATAACAAATTTATAATATGTTTTTCTCAGTCCATTGGAGCTGCTATAACAAAATACCACAGAAATGGCTTATAAACAGCAGAAATGTAGTGATCACAGTCTAGGGGCCGCAACTCCGAGATCAGGGTGCTAACATACACCGGTGAGAACCTTCTCCTGGGTTGCAGATTTTTCCTTTTATCACCACTTTGGGGAAGGGGTGAGGGAGGCCTGTGGGATTTTTTTTTTTAAATAAATTTATTTATTTATTTATTTGTGGCCGCGTTGGGTCTTCGTTGCTGTGCACGGGCTTTCTCTAGTTGTGGCGAGCGGGGGCTACTCTTCGTTGCGGTGCGCAGGCTTCTCATTGCAGTGGCTCCTCTTGTTGCGGAGCACGGGCTCTAGATGCGCGGGTTTCAGTAGTTGTGGCACGCAGCCTCAGTAGTTGTGATGCACGGGTTTAGCTGCTTTGCTGCATATGGGATCTTCCCAGACCAGGGCTGGAACCCGTGTCCCCTGCATTGGCAGGCAGATTCTTAACCACTGCGCCACCAGGGAAGTCCCTGTGGGATCTTTTCTAAGAGCATTAATCCCACTCATTAGATCTCAGTTGTTATGACCTAATCACCTACCAAAAGCCCCACCTCCTAATACTATCACCTTGGGGGGCGAGTAGGATTTCAACATATGAATTTGGGGGAGACACATTCAGAC
The DNA here is from genome assembly GCF_949774975.1 of Lagenorhynchus albirostris. Classification (NCBI taxonomy): domain Eukaryota; kingdom Metazoa; phylum Chordata; class Mammalia; order Artiodactyla; family Delphinidae; genus Lagenorhynchus; species Lagenorhynchus albirostris. The sequence goes on from NC_083109.1 coordinate 59,135,892, forward strand.
CATAGCAATGTTGTTTTGATCACATGTATACTAATCGTAATTGTAAACTAGTTCAGAAAAAGTTTTACTGTTAGAACGTCATGGTCAGAAGAATTTGCCTTAAATCCAAGTTTATCTATACGGATATACCTTTGTTGTAGGGAACAATGATATGGGTGATCAAAAAGGACTTGAAAACAACATTAAGATATTTCAGGAGAGATTGAATGGAATGGAAGAACAGATTAAAGAAAAGGAAATGAAGAAAAACTTCAGACTGTTAAAGAAGAATTTGTTTATGTGTATTTCAAATGCATGATGGTGGTGAAGATTCAAATTTATATATACATTTAAAAGTAGTATTAAGGGGACTTCTCTGGTGATCCAGTGGTTTAGAATCTGCCTTCCAATGCAGGGGACGTGGGTTCGATCCCTGGTCGGGGAACTAAGATCCCACATGCTGTACCCACGCCACAACTAGAGAGCCTGCGTGCTGCAACTACGGAGCCCATAGTTGCCGCTAGAGAGAAGCCCAAGCACCGCAACAAAAGATCCCACATGCCATGATGAAGACCCCACGTGCTGCAACTAAGACCTGATGCAGCCAAATAAATAAATAAATATTTTTAAAAAGGTTAAAGTGGTAAATTAAATAAATAAATAAATAAAAATAGTATTCAAATGGAGCAGGACCCTGTGGTCCTTCCCTCCCATATCCTCAGCTTGCCTTTTGTCTGTGGAAAAACTTTAGACAAAGAATAAGTTTAATCAGAGAAGTGAGAAAATGCAGAAACAAAGGAAAGTAGTCCAACAAGACTAAATAATAATAGTTTAGTCATTAAGCGTAGTCAAGGACCTTTAGTTCCTCTTCGAGGGCTATAGATAATATTCTGAGCCTTATCCTGCGAGCTGTCTTATAGATACTGAAACCTCCACCAGGTGGAAGAAGTTAATTACGTGATGGCCAGACTGTAGCCATGACATAAGCTGCCACAGTTCCAAGAACTGGCCTCAAGATATGGAAACAAACCGACCCTGGAACTGAAGATTAACTGTACTTAAAACCATCAAGATGACACTGGTCAGACCACCGATGACCGATTTCAAGATGACTGTCAGAGCTGACTGTGCTCTTTCTGCATGTAGCCCCCTCCATTCACCTATAAAAGCTCTTGCCCCATGACTGTTGGGGGGAGGGGGGAGCCGGACTTTGGACAGGTTGCCCACATCCAAAATAAAGCAAGCTTTCCTTTCCACCAACCTGGCCTCTTTATTGGCTTTTAAGCAGCGAGCAGCCGGACCCGACTTTCAGTTACAGTATAACAGTTATTTTGAAGGGTCAGCATTTACAAAATTCCAGAGAGTGCATTCTTTGTGACTACTTAACGTGATGGAAACCTTTAGAAGTGCAACTTAATGTACAAGTAACTATGGAGCTGTCTCCAAAAATATTATGATGCATGAGATCAAAGAAATTGAAGAGCTCAAACACGAGGAGAATATAATTGAAAACTGCTTCGCTTCATAGATTACCTTTAGAGCAAAGGCTTTGGTTATTTCACCATTTCTTACATTCTTTGCTGTTAGCAGATTCTCTTTTTTAGAATCAGCATCTCCATTCTTCTTTGAGAATTTGTCATAAGAAATTGCTAGGGAATTTTGTTAAATGCATTTTCAGCACTTGTTGGTAAATGTAACTTTCTGCTTTCCTTTATTAATATGATGAAGTTTATCAATTTTCCTCATTTAGACCTATCCTTGTGTTCTTGAAATAAATACTCATGGCCATCTTTGTTAAATGGTACAAGTAATTTTATTAATCAAGGTGGTCTTCAGTTTTCGTAGGAGAATGCCTTCTTCACAGGAGAGGCAGGTTCAAGCATGCAGGCATGCAATTCGTAAAGTCTGCCACTGATTCTCAAGTGATTCGGCAAACCATAATAATAGCAATAATAATAATAATAGCAACAAATGATGTGAACATGTACCAAAGTTACAACAAAATGTTAATTTGTTGATATTAAGGAAGGTAGATGGGTGTTCATTGTGTTTTAACATTTTACACAACAAGATGTTAATTTGTTGATATTAAGGAGGGTAGATGAGGTTCATTGTGTTTTAACATTTTACACACTTGGAAATTGAGATTAAATGTTTTTAAAAGGTAAGATTTTATTTGCTCACTATGTTAGGAACTTTACAATGTAGGTTTTTGAGTTAGACTATGCCCCAGTTTCATCATGGAGATTTTTATGGGTGCTGGGGCTGAGGTAACATTACCTTTGGAAAAAGGTGCCTTTGGAAAGCTTCTAGAGTGCAAAGCAATAGGCGTTCGGGCTCTTTAGGCGGAGGTGTGAATACATTTCTCATATCTTCTAGAGTGATTTATATGTCTGCTGCAACATTCTGTTGCCTCTTGAATCCATTTTGGTAACTTTTCAAGGAAACCATCCCTTTAACCTAAATTATCAGGTATTTTGATATGAAGTTGTACATTACCTTTTTTTATAATTCTTTTTACCTGACTATATTTCTTGTATTGTTCACCAAATACTTTTTTTTTTATTGTTTTGACAGAGTTGATCTATTTGTCACCATTTACAAGAGCAAGCTTTTAGTTTTACCCATCAGGCGTGGTATTGTACTTGATTTTAATCTAGGCTTTTAAATTTCCCCCTTTATTTCCATTGATTTTATTTATTCTAGTTTCTTAGACTGAATGCATATTTTCAGTCTTGCTAAGTAAGGAAAGCACTTATGCTTTACTCAAAAAATGAAATAGAGATGCCTTAAAAGAAAAAAAAAATCTCTTGGTGGGCATGACATCACAAAGTTATGGTAAGTGACCAATTAAGAGAATATATTTTACACACATAGAGGATAAAGAGTTAATATCCTTCATAAACAAAGAACATCAACAAATTAAGGAAAAAGAAAAACAGACAAAGGACATAACAGGGAACTCACATCTGAGGAACTGCAATGATCAATGAATCTAAAAACACATTCCTGACCTCATCTAGTAATGATAAAAAGAGCATCCTACAATGATTTCCAAGCACACCATACAGTTATACGCAAAAAATTGTAGGTTCCTTTACCTGGTATGAAACACAGCTCTTGAACCACCAAAAAAGTCAAACTCCTTTCAAGATGAAACACCAAGCACAGCTCTTTGTGTTTCTTTTATAGGTGACAGCATCTTGATTGGATAATTGCAATAACACGGATTCTGTGGAGAGAATCTATTCTTTTTCACCCATCTGCTTAGCTTTCTCCCAATTCATCTAATGATGTAAGATGCTGGGGGGGGGGGCTGAGAATGTTCCTTAAAGGAGAGCCTGGTAACAAACCCTTGTTATATAGTGGTTAAGGATCTTGTACTTGTGTGAAACACTAGGAAATCATAGGTTTGTTTCTCCCTGTCTGTTGATGGTGGTGGTTTCATTTGTCTTCACCTGATAATGGTTTGGTCAAGATGAGGGAAATCTCCTTCTCTTCTACCACCCACTTTATACCAGGGTTTCCCAATTGCCCTGAGCTTGAGAATCCCAGGACCCTTGTTGAAAGCACAATTCATCTGGTGCTCCATGGAGGACTCAGCAGCAGAACCAGGTGTGTGGACTTTCCACGGCACCAGGGGCTTCTTCATATCAGCAAAGGTTGGGGAAACACGGCTTAAAATCATTCACTCTATGCTTCTTTATTCACAGCTTCATGAATGTACAAATGAGGTGCAAAAAGCAGCACATATTTAAAGCGTACAATTCATTGAATTTCGGCAGGTATGAACCCATGACAGCATCAGCTTAATTAAGATAAAATAAACATACCCATCACCCCGAGTTGGCTTGTGCTTCTTTGCAATTTGTACCTCCCTCCTTCCCACTCGCAGACAACCACCAATCTGCTTTCTGCCATTAGAAATGATTTTTCATTTTATATAACTATAAAATATAAACATCATCCAGCATGTACTCTTCTCTGTCTGGCTTGCTCCCTCAGAATAATTATTTTGAGATTCATTCATGTTGTCTTGGGTATCAACAGATTGTTTTCATGTTGAGCAGTAGTCCACTATATGGATAAATCTTAGTTTGTTTATCCATTCCCTCTGTAGATGAATATTTAGGTTGTCTCCAGTTGAGACTATTAAAAGTAATTCTAGATAATTAAAGAGGTACAATGAAAGAGAAATGACTTTTCCCTTTTCATTTGAAAAATTTCGCTAGGAAAAAGTTGAATATGACAGATGGTAATAAAGAAGAGAAAAGAAACACCCTATGCACATGGAAAAAAAGACTGTCAGAAAATGCACCATCCTTATGTTTGGGAGGTGGGGACTGGAATATTAGTTTCTCACAGATTTTCAATCTCAAAAGTGTAAGACACTTCAGGGCTTCCCTGGTGGCGCAGTCGTTGAGAATCCGCCTGACGATGCAGGGTACACGGGTTTGTGCCCCGGTCCGGGAGGATCCCGCGTGCCGCGGAGCTGCTGGGCCCGTGAGCCATGGCCGCTGAGCCTGCGCGTCCGGAGCCTGTGCTCCGCAACGGGAGAGGCCACAACAGTGAGAGGCCCGCGTACCGCAAAAAAAAAAAAAAAAAGTGTAAGACACTTCAAAAACATCTAGGTGATGTATTGGTAGTTCAATGGTGAAAAATTCAAGGAAAAAATTTATAGCTGTTTTAAAAAAATGTAGCAAATATGAGAGATTGTCACAACAGCTGGCATCCATACAGCCGGCTCTCCCTCCCTGCTTCTGGACAGCACAGGAATTCTCCCTTTTGGAAATGTACTTTCATGTCCTGTATCCTTTAACCAGGTCACCTGGATACTGATATATATATATAATAGAAATTTTATTTTTTAACATTTTGTTTTGATTGCAGAGTCCTGGGAAATTTGGGAAAATAAAATATCCAAGTACGAAGAGGGTCATTAGTTATTCCATCTCCCAGAAACAATCACCATTAATGATGGTTTCCTTTTTTGTTTCTATCTTTTTTTTTTTTTTTTTTTGCAGTACGCGGGCCTCTTACTGTTGTGGCCTCTCCCGCTGTGGAGCACAGGCTCCAGACGCGCAGGCTCAGTGGCCATGGCTCACGGGCCTAGCCGCTCCGTGGCATGTGGGATCTTCCCGGACCGGGACATGAACTCATGTCCCCTGCGTCGGCAGGCGGACTCTCAACCACTACGCCACCAGGGAAGCCCTGTTTCTATCTTTTTCACATCAGTTAGGGATGGTAAGATATTTCATTGTCTAGTTCTGTTGTATCAAGATTTTGAACAATTCTCCATTGTTGGACATTGTTTTCAGTTTTCCCCCATTGTAAATGGTTGTCCTTGAATATATCTCTTTACATTTATCATACACAACTTTTTTAGATTTTTAAGTTCTGCTCTCATGTTTTTAAGATTTTTTTTTGATGTGGACCATTTTTAAAGTCTTTATTGAATTTATTACAATATTGCTTCTGTTTTTTTATGTTTTGGTTTTTTGGCCACGAGGCATGTGGGATCTTAGCTCCCTGACCAGGGATCAAACCCACACCCCCCCCCCCTCCATTGGAAGGCGAAGTCTTAACCACTGGACTGCCAGGGAAGTCCCTGCTCTCATTTTTAATTCAAGAGCTCCTGCTTTTTTCTTACGGATCCCTTATAGCACCCTATCGTTGTTTCTATTATGCAGTATGTTCTAAGCGTCTGAAAATGTCAATTACATAGTTGAAAGATATTTCTGTTTACTGCTCCCTGCACTCTCTGTGCCCTCGAAAGTCTTTTGAGTTTGCAAGTCATCGCAGAGGCATTCCCAAAGGGTCCTAGTTTCTGGGCTTTCCCTTCTCATTTCAGAGTGAGGACCTCAGGGCTGTTGAGTGGGGCTTGTTGAATGGCAGGATTTCCATGGTGAGTAGGTTGAGCCACTGTTTTCATTACGGGATCCCTACATGTTAGGGGAGAAGGAACAGTTTTTCTTTGGCCAGTTAACTTAGGAAAGATTCTTCCGATCTCCCGCCTGAACTGTAGGACTGGGGACACATAAGAAAAGCAGGACAGCAGTGGTGATTCCCCTTTGGTGAATGGTCATGATTGAAAGGAAGCAGTCACCTTTACTGAGTGATTACCTCCTTGGATTCATGTACACAGGGGGATAGCTTGGTTCAATTAAGTTCACATGTCACCAGGCATGTATAGTTATAAGGGGAGGAAAAGGTAATTCCAAGAGGAAGCCCAACAGAGACAAGAAGTCGAGGCACTGTGGGAGAGTAAGGAGACCTCAGCATCAGAAGGGTGGACGACACCATCACATTGGGGAATGGTCAGGTGAGGGATGCTAGGGAAATTGACCAAGGATGATAGGGGCTGTGGGGTGCAAGAAAGGAATGTCTGAAGGGATGTTCTGGGGACTCACAGGTAACAGTGATGAAAAGTTACAGGACAGGACCATGGACAAGATCGGGGCATTGCAAGTGAGGAGCGCCATGAGCTGGGCACCTGTGGTCTTGGGTGGGCCAACTGTGTGCACATGAAAATCTGCAGGAGTTTCGTGGAAAGCCAGAGTGAGAGGCAGCAGCTGGATCTTCAGTGGTCGTTGGAAGCAAGCTGCGGAAACAAGGAAGAGAAAATTGGTTCATTTATCTGGTGCAACCTTGAAAGAACAGGAGCTTCTGCAAGAAGATTTCAAAGAGGTAATAGGGAACAGAAACATTCCAAAATCAAATAAGCTTTTTAAAAGCCAGAGTTTATTTTTATTTAAATCTTTAAATTGTCCCAAGTCCCAAGGATTTCCAGGTTTAAGATAATATTACAATCAGGTGATAACTGTTGGTTCCTCCATTTCTAAAGCCTCACAAGGATCCCGAACACTTCTACTCCTTGAAAATTTTTCGTGTATGAAAGCTGATATCTTGTTAGCTTCATGCAAGTACATCAGTCCAGTGAGGAAGAAAAACACAATGCCTGTAACAATCATTGTCTTTACAAGGGAGAAAGGGGTATGGCCAGAGAACAAAGTGATCAAAACACCGCCGAGTAACAATATTATTGTTGCAGCATAGAACAAATAGAAGCATATCCAGAATCTATGTGAAAACTCTTCTTGCGTTATTCTTTGAAACCAGGTCCACTGGCGATTAGCTTGAAAAGATGGGATCATGATGAGTTTTAGCTGCAGGGATTAGAGGAAGAAAAAAGTTAAGTTCAGATAAATCAAAAGGTTGACCGTGTGGTTTTGCTTTTATTTTAGATGAAGTTTCAAATTCCATTCATCCTAAGTCAAAGTGTCCTGGTGATATAATACAAAGGGCTAGTGATTAAGACAACCTGGGAGTTGGCTTCCAAGGAATGTTGCCAGAAAATCAGGGATGATTGGTATTTAATCCTTATTTATTTTAAATATTTCTTTCAATATCTTCATGAAGCTATTTATCACAAAATTCTGGATCCTTTTCAGAGAGACCACTAGTGAATTGGGTATATTATGTAGTCCTGAGGTTTGCTAGCAGGTATGTAAAGACTCAGAACACACATTGCATTTTATGGGACTATCAACGTTACTTGGCGGTACACCTAAGATTGTTAATCAGATACAGATGAAATGGAGCACAAAGCAAGAGCCCCATTATTCAATTTAGACACAGATGGAATAGAATGGAATGGAATACGTGCTAAAAGCAACATGCACTCCAGACAAAACATAACAAGGCAATTTTCACCTGCAGCACAGGGACGTGTGTTTTCCTCTCCTCTGCCAGTAGGAGGACCTGAGTGCAATGTTCAACCTGCAAGACTGAAAGAAGCTTCCAGGTGTTTCCCACTGATGCTCTTGTCCTTGCCTGAGTGAATTGAAGAGGAGTCTTGAGTTCACCAGACTTCCAAAGGGCCACTTGGGAGGGGCAGAGTTAAGGAAAGAGTCAGTAGGTAACTCTTGCCTTGATTGGCATTTTAACAGACAGATGGGCCACTTGCTGTCTCTGGACCATGCAGGACCCACCTGATGATGGACATGATTTCTAACTGATGTGGTTAAGAGCCACGATCTCAACTGAATCAAGGGGTTTACTTCTCCCCATCGTTATATTATTATTATTAATCATTTTTAAAAGATTTTTTTGATGGCCATTTTTAAAGTCTTTAATGAATTTGTTACAATATTGCTTCTGTTTTGTGTTTTGGTTTTTTGGCCACGAGGCGTGTGGGATCTTAGCTCCCCGACCAGGGATCGAACCCCAACCCCCTGCATTGGAAGGCAAAGTCTTAACCGCTGGACCACCTGGGAAGTCCCTTATTATTAATCTTTAGTTTCTGAGGTATATAGTCCACTTGATCAACAAATCCTGGTATTGGCACATTTTGTTACATTTCAAGAAACACTTAAGAGGCATACCCCACCTCAAGATTATAAAGCGTTACATTTTAATAACTATGGTATTCATTTTAATCCATGGACGATTTTTGTACTTTTGCATGTAAAGGAACTCTATATTCCCCCCTAAATGAATAGCCAAGTAGTCCTCTACCATTTATGGAATATTTCATCCTTGCACATTATTTTGAAATCCTGCTACCCCTATCATATTAAATAACTCTATACTACAAGATGTGTTTTGACGCCCTATCTTCCTTTTACATCTAGTCTTTTGCCAGTCCCAAATTGTACTGATTTAGATCCCATTTTGTGATCTCGTTGAAAGTATCCCTCAACAACCTGTCTGTTAGACTTCTCCTGGCACAGGAAGAAAAGTCAGGGCTTATAACCGAAATCGTGACAGAAACAATTTCTTAGAAAGATATTATATTGTATAAGAAGTCTTCCTTTTCAGGAAGGGCTCCCTACTGAGTTCATCTTTCTAGTCCTCATTACTGTTTTATGCTCATTTCTTATTTAATATTTATGCTTCTGTGTATAACACAACTACATAATTATATCAAATGACATGATTAACTTTATATAATGATCGAGAATTTTATCCGTTCTATTTCTAACTGGCAATTACTGCCATAAAAGAAAACTACTGAAGTTGTATACCATTGCTTATCACCAGCCATTGAAATTTGTTGCTCTAATTCTAAAACTCTTCACTTGAATCCTGGATTCTCTAGGTATACAGTCATAGGAGTCATTTTTACTATTTCCATTTTACTATTTTGTTTTCCTATTTTATTACATTGTCTAGAACAGTGGTCTTCAAATGAACCCACGTGTACCCTCAAGGGACACAAAGACCATCCATTCATGTTTGGAAAGCTCCGTCAAGCTCCACATTCTCAGTCCCCTGTTGTCCTTCCTACAGCTGCTCTGCCTGCAATCAGGGCATCCCTTTGGCAGGTGCCCTTCTCCCTCTTCAGGGGAGAATCATCCCTCTCATATTTATCTTGCTGTGGTGCATTGCATCAGGGTAGGTATTAAAAAAATATGCAGGGCACCAAATGTAGGCACAATTCAAAATGTGGACATCTATCTTAATAAATGACTAATAACTGGGTAACAAATAGTTTTACAAGCAGAAGTCACTTTTTTTTTTTTTCTGTTAAAAACTGGAGGAATCAATGAAGTTTTCAGCTCAGGAAAAACAACTCGATAAAAGATCATTTTGTGATTTCTGCATGTAACCTTGAAGGAGTCCAAAATATCAAGTGACATCACTATACCTTCCCATCTCTCTATATGTGTGAACAAGTTTCTTTCGTTTGTCTGTGAAAAAATAAAAGCAAGAAGTGTAATGATGCTGAAATTGGTCTCATCCTAGCAGTGAGAATTCTCTATGTAAACGTGAATTTTAAAAAGGGAAAAGAAAAAAAGAAAGAACATGTTAAAGAAAGAACATATTAGGGACTTCTCTGGTGGTCCAGTGGTTAAGAATCCGCCTTCCAATGCAGGGGACGCGGGTTTGATCCCTGGTCAGGGAACTAAGATCCCACATGTCACGGGGCAACTAAGTCCATACGCCACATACTGAGCATGCGGGCCACAACTAGAGAGAAGCCTGTGTGCTGCAACAGAGAATCCCACGTGCCGCAACGAAGATCTGACGCAGCCAAAAATAAACAAATAAATATTAAAAAAAAGAAAGAACATATTATTACATCATTGAAAATGAAGCCCTTACCAAGTGTCCTTTTCATATTAATGACACGATTTGTAGTACATTGTTTTGATCACATGTATACTAATTGTATTTGTAACTTAGAAGAAACTTAACACCTAGAGTCTTACAGTCAAAAAATTTTTAAATTTAGGCTTACATACACACTCTTACTGCAGAGAACTATGATATGTTGATCAAAAAAGATTTAAGGCATAACGTATTACATTAGGACACAGCTCTAGGTGGGAGTGCATGGAATAAAAAACAAGTTGAAGAAAAAGGAATGATGTGAAGTTTCAGATTGTTGATGAAGAGCTCAGTTCATGTATATTTCAAACAGTTGATGGAGTTAAAGATTAAAATTCAATGCATTCATTTGAAAGTGGTGTAGCAGTTACTTTGAAACATCAACATTTATAATATGTCAAAGCATCCATTGTGAACAATTAAATTTATGATGAACTTTAGAAGTCAACTTAATATATAATGAAAGACAGAATTGTCCTCCAAAAATGTTATGGTTCTTGGGATCAAAGAAATTGAAGATCTCAAACACAGTGGCGAATAAGAACACTGGAAACCATAGAACTGTGTATATTACATTTCTCGGAAACCCTCTGTTCATTTCTCATGCTCTTGATTCTCTTTCGCATATTTAGAGAACATTTCTATTCTTCCTTGACAAACTGTGATGAAAATTTCTAGGGAATTTTTTCAAATACATTCTCAGCATTTGCTGATAAATGGAAATTTCTGCTTTTTTTTTTTATTAGTACAATGACATTTGATGACTTCCCAATTTGGATTCACCTCTGTTCCTGAAATAAACCCTCATAGGCATCCTGATTATATTAAAACTATTCAATAATTGTCCTGCACGTAAGTGAGTTATTGTAGGAGAATGCTCTTATATGTAGAAGATGTAAGTTCAAGTGTTTAAGGGTGAAATGTTATGAAGTCTACAACTTTCAAATCATTCAAATAATAATAATTATGTACACATGTACCACAGTTATGACCAAATAATTTGTTGCATCTAAATAAAGTGTGGGTAAGCAATCTTTTTATTATTTAAACTTTTGTGAATGAAAACTATTATGACTAAGTTTTTTTTTTTAAAAGTAGGAATTTATTTACTTGTTAGGAATTTTTACATGTATGTTTTAAACTTAAACAAGGCCCCAGTTTTGTCGTGGGGATTTTTATGGGTGCTGAGACTAGGGTAAATCTACCTTTGTAAAATAATTGAAAAGCTTTCCAGCACCTCAAAGGAATCAGCTCCTTAGGCCATCCCTAGGTGAATGTGTGACCAACTTTTAAAATTCTTTGAAGAAAATGGGCTGTTTGGAGTTTCTGTTCTTTCTAAATTTAATTTTGGTAATGTCTGTTTTCCAGAAAATTATTCATGTAAGCTAACATGTCAAGTATATAGGTATGAAGTTGTTCATTATCTTTTTAATAATTTTTTGTACAATATTTCTTGTCTTATTCATAATAACTAAGTTTTTTATTGACTCGACAGTGTTCACCTATTTCCAAATAGAATAATTTCCTTTTCCAAAAACCAGCTTTTAGTTGTATCCATTAACTATAGTGTTTGCTTTCCAATTGGTTAATTTTAGATTTTTCCATATTAAATTCCTCCTCCATTTCCAATGTTTAAAAAGCTTTTTTTCAATTCCTAGGTTGAATGCATGTTTTGTGTAATTTCAATCTTGCTAAATAAAGAAAAACGTTCGAGTTTTTACTGAAAAAAATTAGCACAGCTGCCATAAAGAAAAAAAAAAAACAAAAAACACTAGAGATGAAGTTAAAGTGACAGGATGGGATGAATCTATTTTCAACGTGGAGAAGACAGAGTTAAAATCCATTACATACAAAGAATACCACAAATTAAGAAAAAACTAGAAAAATTGAGAAAGGGCATGACAGAAAACCTACATCTGAGGAATTGCAATGCTCTGTGAATCTCAAAAGATATCCCTGACCTTACCTAGTCAGAAGAAAAAGAGCATTCTTAATGACTTCCAATCACATCACTACTTCTATATAAATATTTAAAAAATTGTAGCGTGCTTTCCCTGGCATTAAATGCAGCTCTTTCACAACAGAAACCAGCAAACACCCTTCAAGGTGAAATGCTAAGCACAGCTCTTTGTGTTTCTTCTCTAGGAGACAGGATCTTGACTGGATAATTGGAATAGCATGGATTCTACGGAGAGCCATTTTCCCCTATCAGCTTAGCTTTCTCCCAATTCATCCAATGACAGAAGATGCTGGGGACTGAGAAACTTCTTAAAGGAGAGACTGGCGACAAACACCTGTTATACGGTGGTTAAGGATAATGTGTCATGAATAAAGCCTAGGAAACGGTCGTTTTGTCCCCTGAGCTGTTAATGGTGGTGGTTTCATTTGGCTTCCCCTGATGATAGTTTGGTCAAGATGAGGGACGCCTCCTTCTCAGCTGCCATCCAATTGGTACCAGGGTTTCCCAGCTGCCCTGAGCCTGAGAATTCCCGGGACCCTTGTTGAAAACACAATTCACCTGGTGCTTCATGGAGGTTCCGGCAGTGGGACAAGGAGCATGGACTTTCCACGGCACCAGGGGCTTCTTCATATCAGCAAAGGTTGGGGAAACACAGCTTAAAATCATTTACTCTGGGCTTCCCTGGTGGCGCAGTGGTTGGGCGTCCGCCTGCCGATACAGGGGACACGGGTTCGTGCCCCGGTCCGGGAGGATTCTGCATGCCGCGGGGCGGCTGGGCGCGTGAGCCATGGCCGCTGGGCCTGCGTGTCCGGAGCCTGTGCTCCGCAATGGGAGAGGCCACAACAGTGAGAGGCCCGCGTACGGCTAAAAATAAAAAATAAAAACTGATTTACTCTGTGCTTATTTATTCACAGCTTCATGGAAGTATAAATGAGGTATAAAAAACAGCACAAATTTAAAGTGTAAAGTTCAATGACTTTTGACATATGTGTATATCTGTGAAAGCATCAGCACAAGTAAGATAGACATATCCATTGCCCCCCAAAGTTTCCTTATGTCCCCTTGTAATCCATGCCTCCCTCCCTCCTATATTCAAGCAACAGCTAGATCTGCTTTCTGTTTCTAAAAATCACTTTGCATTTTATGTAAACAGTATCAAGTATGTAGTCTTTTCTGTTTTGTTTTTTTCCTTAGGATGATTATTCTGAGATTCATCCGTATTGTTTTGAATATCTGTAGCTTGTTCCTTTTTGAGAAATATTGCAAGGTATGGATATATCACTGTTGGTTTATCCATTTTCTTACTTATATCAGGTTGTTTCCAGTTTGGGGCCACTACAAATCATTTAGGAAATTAAAGAGATAGGATAAATGCCAGTTTACTATGTTTTACTGAAAAGGAAATTTTATTGACAAAAACTTGAATACACATAGACTGGAAATATAGATTAAAAAATTTAAATCCTATATATTTGAGAAAAAGATGATCAGAAAACCAATCATCCTTATGTTCGGGAGTTGCTGGGCTTTGAATATATTTTCTTACAGAACTTCCATTTCAGAAGTACAAGATATTTCAGAAATATCATGGGGATGTTTCCCCATTTCAGTGGTGGAAAAGCCAAGACAAAAAGTTTATGGTTGTGTTTAAAACAATACCAAGGAATGGTCTGTATGCGATGTCAGCAGAAAAGCTGGGTACCATCTTCTAGCTCCTTACCACTTTTGGGGGGAGTATATTTTCATTTCCTGTAATGTTTCACTGAGCAGCTGAGATAGATAGATCAATCTATCTATATATGTATATGTATGTATATATATGTACATACATATATGCAATTTTATTTTTTAAACCATTTAGGTTTTTTTTACTACCACGTAATAAAAAAGGCTTAGTGAAACTTTGGGAAAATCCAAAAAAATTCAACTAGAAACAAAGTTCATTACTTACCCACCACTCAGAAACAATCACCTTAACGTCAGTTTCCTATTATGTTTACTTCTTTTTGACATCAGTTCAGGGATGGTAAAATGTTTCTTTATCTTATTCTATTGCATCTTTAAAAAAAATTATTGGACTTGTTTCCAGTATTTTTCATTGTAAATGATTCTTCTTCACTTTATCCCCTCACCTGTATGATACAAAAGTATTGGATTTTGAATTTTTGCCCTAATTTTTGATTTCCAAGAGCTCTTTTTCTTTTTAGTGATGCTTTGTAACACTCTATACTTACTCCATTTATACACTGTGTTTCCTACATGTCCAAAATGTTAAATGCAAGTTGAAAGATATATTTTCTGTGTGCTGCTCTCTGCACTGTTTCTACATCCTCCAAAATCCTTCGAGTTTGCCGATCATGCCAGAAATATTCCTCAATGGTCCTAGTTTCTGGGATCTCCCTTCGTATTCCAGAGTGAGGCACTCAGGGTTGTCGGGTAGGGCTGGTGCACTGGGGGGATTTGTAGGGTGATTAAGTGAGCAGGTGGCATAAGTCATCATTTCATTGTGGGAACCCCACACATCTGTTGAGGGAGAAAAAACTTCTCTTTGGTCAGTTATATTAACAAGATTTCACTCTCCATTAGGGCTGAAGGAGTGGGAGACACCTCAAAAAGGTGGAACAGAAGTGGGCAGTGCCCTCTGAGGCAGTGATCGTGATTTTAAAAGAAGCCAGTCAATGTTTTGGCATGACTTGCTCTACTCTATAGAGTCACGTACACAGTCGGTAGCTTAAGTGGAGTTCCGATGTCCCCAGGCCTGGAGGGTTAGAAGGGACAAAAAATTAGGGGTATTCCTAATGACAAAGTGTCTCTCCTTGACCAAAAGCTCCTCTGAGTCCTCTTCCTAACCAGGACTCGAATTCTGCATTTCTGTGTTGGTCTTTGCATCACCCAATTTGAGTAGGAATCTTGCTAAGTCAGTTTAGTGAGAAACCGCCACCCTTGACGGCTGATCAAATTCCTCCTCTCCCTACCTCCCACCCCCAGGTGATGTCTGATCACCTTGACCTGCCTTCTGCAAGAATCCTGTTCGGTCGGTTTAGCCAGAATCACCGCCCCCCAAACACACACACACCTAGTGTTTCCTCAGTAATTTTCTATCCAGTGACCACCACCCCCCCACCCTTCTCCTGGGCTATAAATCCCCACTTGACCATGTCGTATTCAGAACTGAGCCCAGCTCCATGCTGAGGTCTCTTCTCTCTCCCCTGTTGCAATAGTTCCTGAGTAAACACTGATCTTACTGCTTTAACTAATTCCTGGCTCTGGTTTTCTTGGACATCAAGAAGCAGCCCAGGACTTCCCTGGCGGTCCAGTGGTTAAGACTCTGTGCTTCCACCACAGAGGGGACAGGTTCCATCCCTGGTCGGGGAAGATCCTGCATGCCGCACGGCACAGCCAAAAGAAAAAAAAAGAAGCCCAAATGGGACAAGAAGAAGGTGAAGGCACTGTGAGTGAGAAGACCTAAGCAAAGGGTGGGAGAGCTCCATCACAGTCAAGAGTTGTCATGTGAAGGGAAGGAGAGAAATCAGGAATGATGGGTGAGGTATGTGTGGTGAGGAGGGATGTGTGGTGAGGGAATGAGGTGCCTGCAGTGATGTTCTAGGGGTCTCACAGGTAGCACTTATGACAAGATACCCACCTCCATGGTCATGTTTTGTATCTGGTGGGGGAAGAACAGGACATGGCATGTGAGGAGGGCTGTGAGCCGGGCACCTGTGGTCTTGGAGGGGTCAACTCTGTACTTGTTAAAATCTGGAGTTGACAGTGAAGACCCAGATGAGAGGCAGCGGCTGGACCTTCAGTGAGAGTAGGAAGAGAACCAGAAGGTTGGGAGCTGCAGAAACAAGCAGGACAAAACTAATTCCAACAAGAATGAGAGAGAGAAGAGACTTCTGCAGGAAGAAAGATTCCATACAGGCAAGAAAGAACGAGCACGTTCCAAACTCTGATAACAAAACCTTTTAGAAAAAAAAAAAAAACCTTTTAGAAGCCAGAGTTTATTTCTGCTTTAACAATACTCAAGGAACTTTCAGAAGGTTAAAAGACCCAGTGTTATCTGGGTTTAATATAATATCATAGCCAGGTGCTGATTGTTGCTGCCTCTGTTTCAAAATCCTCAGGATGACCCTGGGCATTTCGATGCCTCACTGATTCTTCTGGTCGAAGAGGGGCGTATTCTGAGTTTCGGCATAATCCGTACAAAACCATCCCTCCAGAAATGAGGATAAAAACAATGCCGGAAGCAATAATTGTCATTGAGAGGGAGAAAGGTAAATGATCAGCAAAAAAGGCCACCACAGCAATTTCAAGGAGCAAAATTATTAATCCAGTATAGAACAAACAGATGCGCTTGTGGAATTCTTGCGTTATTCTTTGAAACCAAGTCCACTGACTACGAGCTTGCGTTGCTAGGATCATGATGAGTCTTATCTGCAGGATGAGGGGTAGGAAAAAGTTAGGGTTAGATAATTCGAAAGGTTGACAGGAACCTGTCTCCCCATTTGGCATGACAGTGCTTTCGGATCAAATTTTCAATTATATTCACTGAGTTGCCAAGTATCCTGATGGTATAAAACAAAGGGCTACCTCCTGGACAACCTGGGAATTGACTTCCAAAGAAGACTGACAGAAAATCCAGGAGGATGAGTACATATTCTTAATTTTCTTTAACTATTTCTTTCAGTAACCTTCATGAAGCCATCTATCACAAACTTCTAGATTATATCCAGAGAACACTATGGAATTGGGGCATGACCCATAGACCTGAGGTTTGCTAGAAGACTCAGGTGGCATTTTATTGAACTATCAGACTAAGATGATAGTCATATTCTAGGATTATTATATAAATTAGATATAAATTAAATGGAACACAAAGGAAGTTTAGACACAGATGTAATGTAATACATGTTAAAAGCAACGTGCACTCCAGACAAAACATAACAAGGGAATTTTGACCTGCAGCACAGGGACCAGTGTTTTCCTCTCCTCTGCCAGTAGGAGGAGCCGGGTGCAACGTTTGACCTGCAAGAGAGCAGAAAACTTCCAGATGTTCCCCACAGATGCTCTTGTCCTTGCCTGAGTGAACTGAAGGGAAGTCTTGAGTTCTCCAGGCTTCCAAGGGCCGCTTGGGAGGGGCAGAGTTAAGGAAAGAGTCAGTAGGTAACTCTTGTCTTGATTGGCATTTTAACAGACAGATGGGCTGCCTGCTGTCTCTGGACCATGCAGGACCCACCTGATGATGGACATGGTTTCTAACTAATGTGTTTAAGAGCCATTATCTCAACTAAGTCAAGGGAGTTTCCTCTCCCTTTTATTTATTATTATTATTTATCTTGGTTTCTTAAGCATAATACCCTTTGACAACTGAATCCTGGTGCTGGGCATGTTTTGTTACATTTTAAGAAACATTTAATTATATTCAATATCTTATAATAACCTATAATGAAAAGAACAGGAAAAAATATATGTATAAGTGAATCACTTTGCTATACACCAGAAACATTGTAAATCAACTATCCTTCAATTAAAAAAAAAAAGAAAAACATTTAAGAGGTAATGCCCAACTTCAAGATTATGAAGTCTTATATATGTTCCTTATTCATTTTCATCCATTGGTAATTTTTGTACATTGTTTGAATGAGAATCTATATTTTCCCTCAAAGGAAGAGAAAAGTATATGTAAACCCTTTGTGGAATATTTCATCCTCCCCTATTACTTAGAAATGCCACCTTAATCATATGGACTAACTATATATCCTTGGACATGGTTTGCCACATGCTGAGATTTTCTAGTCCTTTGCTACTTCCAAATTGTAGTGATTTAGATCCTGTTTTATGATCTGGTTGGAGTGTTTCCCCATCAACCAGCAGATTGACTGGGGTTTTGATTGTATTATAGCAAAATGATTTCTTAGGAAAAAGTTACATTTCCATCGTCTTCCTCCTTAAAGGGCTCTACTGATTGAATTCATCCTTATAGCCTTCATTGTAATGTTATGCTTATTTCCTGCTTAACATTTTACTTCTGCTCAACTCATTTCTGTATGTATGCATGTACGTGTATAAACACACTTTTTTTTTTTTTTTCCGGTACGCGGGCCTCTCACTGTTGTGGCCTCTCCCGTTGCGGAGCACAGGCTCCGGACATGCAGGCTCAGCGGCCATGGGTCACGGGCCCAGCCGCTCTGCGGCATGTGGGATCTTCCCGGACTGGGGCACGAACCCGTGTCCCCTGCATCGGCAGGCGGACTCTCAACCACTGTGCCACCAGGGAAGCCCAACACACATATTTTTTAAGTGGGATTTTTATCAATTCTCTAACTGCTAATTATACCCATAAAGGAAAACTGCTGAATTTTTGTACCATTACTTTTAGCTAGCCATTTAAATTTGTGGCAAGAATTTTAAAACTCTGCATTTTAAACCTGGATGTGGGGACTTCCCTGGTGGTCCAGTGGTTAAGACTCCTCACTCCCAAGGCAGGGGGCCCACGTTCGATGTCTGGTCAGGGAACTAGATCCCACATGCCTCAGCCAAATAAATAAATAACAAAATATTATTAAAATAAATAAATAAACCTGGATGTGCTTGCTATATGGTCATCTCCATAAAGAATCATTTTCCCGGGACTTCTCTGGTGGCACAGTGAGTTAAGACTCCGAGCTCCCAATGTAGGGGGTCCAGATTCAACCCCTGGTCAGGGAACTAGATCCCACATGCATGCCACAACTAAGGAGCTGGCGAGCTGCAGCTAAGGAACCTGTGAGCAGCAACCAAGATCCAGTGCAACCAAATAAATAAATAAAATAGATATTTAAAAAAAGAATTATTTTCCTGACATATGCCATTTAATTTTCCTATTTTATTATGTTACCTAGAACACTGGTCTACAAAGTGATATACTACACATGTACCCTCAAGGGACACAAAGACCGTCAACGTGGCTCATTGTCAGGGAGCTTCCTCAGACTCCACCACCTCAGCTTCCTGGGATCCTTCCTACAACTGCCCTGCCTGCAGTCAGGGCATCCCTTTGGCAAGTGCCCTTCTCCCTCTTCACAGAAGCAAAGCATCTCATTCATATTTATCTTGCTACGGTGCAATGCATAGGGTATTAAAAATATCTGGGGCACCAAATATAGGCACAATTCAAAATGTAGGTGTTTATGTTAAGAAAGTGAATGCCTAATGATTGGGTAACTAACACTTTTGCAAGTAAATGTCTCTTATTTTTACCTGTTACCAAAAAAATGGAAGAATTAATGAAGTTGCCAGCTCAGTAAGAAAAGCTGCCTGGATGATTATGATTTTTTTGCACGTAACCTTGGCAAGATTCAAAGAATTTAGTGTCATAACTATAATCAGACTCTTTCCATTCCTATCGTTTTATGTATGTGAACAAGATTGCTTTTGCTTCTGTTTATGAAAAATAAAAGTAACAAGAGAATGGATCCCGAACCTGGTCTCATTCTAGCAGTAAGTTACATGCAAACAGGTACTAAAAAATGACAAGAGAGCAAAGAAAAGAAAAAGTGTATATATTGTGTGACTAGAGTTGCAGCTCTTAAGCAAATTTCCCTTTTTACATTTAAGACCATAGTTTGTAATATGTTGTTTTGATCACATATATATTATTATAGTTGTAACCCAGTGCAGAATAAATTTTACATTAAGAACCTTATGGTCAGAAAAAATTTTAAATTAAATCTATATACATAATTTTGTCCCAGAGAACTAACTATATATTGTGATGTTTTTTAAAAGACTTTAAAGCATAACATTACATTAGGACACAATTCTGGAGGCAGTGAACGAAACGGAAAACAAATTAAAGAAGGAAAAGAAATGAAGCAAAGTTTCAGAGTGTTAATGAAGAGCTTGTGTATGTGTATTTCACATGGATGCTGAAGGTGAAGGTTTAGATTCAATGCATACTTTTAAAAGTGGTGTAGCGATCAGAAGTATCAGCACTTTAAAAATGCCAGATATTACATCCATCGTGACTAATTTATGCTGAACACCGGAAGAAGTCAATATACGGGAAATAAGAGTTGTTCCCCCAAAATATTATGGTCCTTGGGGTCAAAGAGGTTGAAGATCTCAAACACAGTGGAGAACGCAGAAACCACGGAGTTTTGTACGTTGCCTTTAACGGAAACGTTTTAACTATTTCTTATTCTGCTTGTCATTTGCTGTTCTCTTTTGAATATTTTATTTCTATTATTCATTAAGAAATTTTAATCAGGAATTGCTAGGGAATTTTTTCCAATACCTCTTCAGCATTTGCTGATAAATAGGACTTTCTGCTTTCTTTTGTTACTATGATGAAGTTCATTGATTTTCCTAATACAGAACCATCCTTGTGTTCCTGAAATAAACCATCATCAGCATTCCTTATTATAGTAAACCATACAGGTAATCTCCTTGTGCAAAGGTGATATTGAGATTTGTAGGGGACTGTCCCTAGCTGTAGGAGATGCATGTTCAAGAATTCAGGAGTGCAATGTTATGGTGTCTGCAACTTATTCTCAGATGATTCAGCAAATAATAAATTATATACACCTGTACCAGTTACATCAAAATATTAACAATGTGTTGCACCTAAGTGGAGAGTAGGGAGTGTTCATTGTGCCTTTTTAAAACTTTTCTAAGTGTTTGAAAATTATTATGATTAAAGATTTTTAAAAGACATGATTTGCTTGCATTGCTAAGAATTTTTACATTATATTTTTAGTTTTGTCAGGAGGATTTCTATGGGTGCTGAGGTTAGGGTAACACTGCTTTTGTAAGATGACTGGGAAGCTTTTAGAATTAAAAGCCCTTGTCCTTTCAGGCCAACTTAGGTGGATGCGTGACCACCTTTCTCATTTCTTCTAAAAAGGTTGTTTTGTTCTGATGTTTCCATCTCTCCTTGATTCAATGTTGGTAACTTTTGGTAACACTCTTTGGTAACTTATTTAAGAAAACCATACAGGGCTTCCCTGGTGGTGCAGTGGTTGAGGGTCCGCCTGGCGATGCAGGGGACACGGGTTCGTGTCCCGGTCCGGGAGGATCCCACATGCCGCGGAGCGGCTGGGCCCGTGAGCCATGGCCGCTGGGCCGGCGCGTCCGGAGCCTGTGCTCCGCGACGGGAGAGGCCACAGCGGTGAGAGGCCAGCATACCAAAAAAGAAAACCATACATTTTAGGGTATTAGGCTAAGTGAAATAAGTCAGACAAAGACAAACACTGCATGGTCTCACTTAAATGTGGAATCTAAAAAAATAAAACAAACAAAATGAAAACAGACTCAAGGATACAGAGAACAAAGGGATGGTTGCCAGAAGGGAGGGAGGTGGGAAGTGGGTGGGTGAAACAGGTGAAGGGGATTAAAGGCACAAACCTCCAGTTATAAAATAAGCCACAGGGATGTAATATGCAGCATGAGAAATATGGTCAATAATATTCTAATAACTTTGTATTGGGATAGATGGTTCCTAGACTTATTGTGGTGTTCGTTTCATAATGTATGCAAATATCAACAGTACACCTGAAACTAACATAATAGTATTGCATGTCAATTATATTTCAATTTTAAAAACTCTAAAATATGGCCAGACACAGATTTAATGTATTAGCATTTGTTTAAATAAAGGCTGAGAAAAAAAATAGAAAGAAAACCATACGTTTTGCCTAAAATGCCAAGTATTACAATGATCTTTTTATCTGACTATATTTCTTGCCTCATTCATAAAATGCTAAATGTTTTGGCTTGCCAGGTTTAACAACTTGTCACCTTCCTCAAGAACTAACTTTGAAACTAACACAACATTGTAAAGCAATTATACTCCAATAAAGATGTATAAAAAAACAAAACATTATGCTAAGTGGAAAAAAGCCAGACACACACAAAGAACTAATTTTGAGTTTTATCTATCAAGCATGGTTTCAGTTTTCCAATTCATTTTGTTTCCTTATTAAATCCCTCCTCCATTTCTATTGGTTTTATTACTTTTTTTCCCCAGAGCCTTAGGTTGAAGACATGTTTTATTTTGAGTCTTGCTAAATAAATAGACTCTTTCAAGCTTTTCTTGGAAAAAGTGAAAGAGATGCTTTAAAGGAAAAAAAATTCCTTGAATGGCAAGAGACATTACAGACAAGTTATGGTAAATGACCAACTGGAGGAATACATTTTACACACATAGAAAATAAAGAGTTAAGATCCTGTATACAAAGAACATCAACAAATAAGGAAAAACAGACAAAAGGCAAAACAGGAAACACATCTGAGGAATTGCAATAGTCAGTGAACTTTTTTAAACGTACCTGAGTTCACCGAGTAATAAGAAAAAAGACATCTTTAGTGACTTTCAAACATTCCACAACATATATTTTTAAAAACGTAGTTTCCTTTACCTGATTAAATGAATCTCCTTAACAACACAGAGGCAAACACCCTTCAAGATGAAACGTCGATCAGAGCTACCTCACTGCGTTTCTTTTCTAGGAGATCTTGATTGGATAATTGCAATAACATGAATTCACCCATCAGCTTTCATCCCAATTAATCCAATGATAGAAGATGCTGAGGGGCTGAGAAACTTCTTACAGGGGAGGTGGGTAGGACGCGTATTATATGTGATGAAGGATCAGGCACTTATGGGAAACACTAGGAAATCATACGTTTGTTTCCCCTTGGCTGTTGATGGTGGTGGTTTCATTTGTCTTCACCCGATGATGGTTTGGTCAAGATGAGGGAAACCTCCTTCTCAGTTACCACCCAATTTGTACCAGGGTTTTCCAATTGCCCTGAGCTTGAGAATCCTGGGACCCTTGTTGAAAGCACAATTCACCTGGTGCTTCATGGAGGACTCAGCAGCAGAACCAGGTGTGTGGACTTTCCACGGCACCAGGAGATTCTTAATATTGGCAAAGGTTGTAGAAACACTGCTTAAAATTATTCACCCTATGCTTCTTTATTCACAGCTTCATGGAGATATAAAAAAACAGCACACATTTAAAGTGTGCGATTCGATGAGTTTTGACACGTTATATACAATGAAAGCATCAGCACAAATAAGATCATAAACACATCCATTGCCCCCCAAAGTTTCTTTGTGCCCCTTTGTAATTCACATCTCCTTCCCTCCCATCCCCAGGCAACCACTGATCTGCTTTTTGTTGCTATAGATTACTTATCATTTTATATATATGACATCATTCAGTATGTATTCTGTCTTGTTTCTTTCACTTAGGATAATTATTTTGATATTCATCCTTTTGCTTCTCCCTTTTTATGTAGTATTCCACTATTGGGTATTCATCCTTTTGCTTCTCCCTTTTTATGTAGTATTCCACTATTGGGTATAGTATATCCCAATGAATTCATTCCCCCACTAATGGATATTGAGGTTGTTTTCATTCTGGGACCATTACAAATAATTGTAGATAATGAAAGAAGTACAGTTAAGAAGAGATAACTTTCTTTTCATTAGAAGAGAAATTTTATTAACAAAACTTGAAAAATATAAATGGTAAAAAAGAAGGAAGTGAAAAACTCTATACATATGAAACAGACAGAAAATACACCATCATGCTTGGGAAATGGGGCTTTGGATATTACTTTTCTTACAAATCTTCAGTCATTTCAAAAACATATATTCCTATTTCAGGGATGGAGAGGCCAAAGCAAGGAGTTTATAGTTAATATTAAAATAATACCGAGGAATTGCCTGTATGACAGATCGGCAGAACGGCTGGGCACCCACATATTATCTCCTAGCTCCTTGCTGCTGGACGGCACAGAAACATTCTCTACTTTTGGGAATGTATTTTTATTTCCTATAACCTTTCCCAGGTCAGTGGGATACTGACACAGATAAAGGCAATTTCATTTTGTAAAAAAAAAAATTTTTTTTTTTTTACAAATACTTATACATTGGGGAAATTTTGAAAAATATAAAATGATTCAAGTAGAAATAAAGATTATTACTTACCTCACTACCCAGAAATGACCACTGTTAATGATTTCGTGTTGCGTTTCCTTTTTTTAATTTTTATTTATTTATTTTTTGGGCTGCGTTGGGTCTTCATTGATGCGTGCGGGCTTTCTCTAGTTGAGGCGAGTGGGAGGCTACTCTTCGTTGTGATGCGCAGGCTTCTCATTGCGGTGGCTTCTCTTGCTGTGGAGCACAGGCTCTAGGCACGTGGGCTTCAGCAGTTGTGGCACACAGGCTCAGTTGCTCCGCGGAGAAAATTATTAGGTCTGAGTACTAAGAATGCTACTTTAGTAAAACAAACTGGGAAGCTTTGATTTACAATGCACGATATGATGTTGATGGTGATGATGACGATGATAGATCTCACGACCTTTATTCTCCAACTTTTTAGGTTTTTGTCTCTACATTCACTTTTGATAATTAATATGTTCCCAAAATATTCATTCCATCTGGATTTTCAAATGTGTTGGTAGGGAGTCAACCATAATTCCCTTTGATTTTTTTTCCAGCCTATTTTTCCCGTCTTGGTTATTAAATAGTGAACGTTTATTTTGTTTGGCTGTAGAGGGGTTTATTGATCTGTCACCTTTTTCTAGAAAGAGCTTTCGGTTTTACCTGTTAATTCGTTATTTTTAGCTTTCTTCTTTTAAAGCCTTTCCTGCATTTTATTAGTTTCCTCCCAATTCCTTAAGTTGAATGCATATATGATTTTCAGTTTTTGTTCAAAAAATAATTGCAAGTTTACTTAGAAAAGTGAAACCCAGAACCATAAAGGCAAAAAGTATTTTAGTATGCAAGATTTCATTAATTAAAATAGGGTAACTGTTATATTTGTATCATTAACACACACACACATGTATATAACACATGTAGACAAGAGACATATAAAACATATGTAGATCCCTAAAATACAAAGAACTGCAAATCAAGGACAAAAATCCAATAGCCTAATAGAAAAGTAGTCAAGGCATAAGAATAGGAGACCCACCTCTGAAGAAATGCAAATGTAAGTTAATACACATAAAAAGATATGCAGCTCAACCAACAATAATATTATAAGAAGCACCTTTAAGTGACTTTCAACAAACTAAGCAAAAATCAAGCTACTCATTTTATAGAAGAAATGATAGTTTCTCACACCTGGTCCAATAGGCAACTGTTTAAATTTTTTTTTGAATATAAGAAATAATTTCCCCCAAACAGCCAGTTACCTTTCAAGCGAAATGTCTTTAGATGAAAAGAGAGTCAACATGGTTCTGTGTTTCTTTTTTATGATTTAGGCTCTTGACTGGATAATTGAAATAATATGGGTTCTCATGGGGAGCAATTTTCACACATCAGATTATTTTTTTTTCTGGTTTAATCCGATAACGTAAATACCTTGATTCTATAGATTTGAAGGAAATTCCTAGCAGTGAGAGACTAGGGCCAAATGCATATAGTTCATTCAAATGTCCAATGTAAAAAAATAATAAGAGGAAGTAAAAACTCATTTACTCTGTCTTTTACTTGGCTGTTTCATTTGATTTCACCTGCTGAGGATTTGGTAAAGATGTAGTGGAAGCAACTTTTTACTACCAGGTTCGTTATACCAGTGTTTCCCTACCTCACTGAGCATAGGACTCATCTGGCCTCTTGTTAAAAACACAGATTCCTGAAACTTCCCTGGTGGTCCAGTGGTTAAGACTCTGCGATTCCACAGCATGGAGCATGGGTTTGATCCCTGATCGGGGAACTAAGATCCCGCATGCCACTCAGCACATCCAAAACCCAAAAAAATACAGATTCCTATGTCCCACCGTGTGTAATTCCAGTGATTAAGTAGGCCTGCAATGGAACCAGGAGTGTGCATTTTTCAAAAGTGCCACTCCTCACCCCCAAGAATTTCCTATTTCCTCTGTGCTCTCAATGATAGACATTTAAGGGAGTAAAGTGCAGGAGTACTGGCGTTTGTCCACTGCAAAAATAATTTCACTAAAGAAATGTTAGAAAATATAGTTTAGAAGAAAAATACTTATGCATAGGAAAAATATTGTAAGAAAATATATCAAAATATTAAAACACGAACTGTGCTTATGTTTGAGAGGTGAAATTATGGGTATTATTTACAGATTTTCAGACTAAAGACTGCAGAGCGCACTAAAAATAGTTCATGGCAGTATTCCCATTTCAGAGATGGAAAAAACAAGCACAAATATTTATGGTTGTTTCAAAACAGGATACCTCAAGAGAATGAGAAGACAAGCCACAGACTGGGAGAAAATATTTGCAAAAGACACATCTGATAAAGGACTGCTATCCCCCAGTATACAAAGAATCCTTACAACTCAACAATAAGGAAACGACCTGATTTTTAAAATGAGCCAAAGCTCTTAATAGACACCTCACCAAAGAAGATGTACAGATGGCAGATAAGGACATGAAAAGATGCTCCACATCATATGTCATCACGGAAATGTAAATTAAAACAATGAGATACCACTACACACCCATTACAATGGCCAGAATCCGGAACACTGACAACACCAAATGCTGACGAGGATCTCTCATTTACTGCTGATGGGAATACAAAATGGTGCAACTAATTTGGAAGACAGTTTGGCAGCTCCTTACAAAACTAAACATACTCTAATGATATGATAAAGCAATCACACTCCTTGGTATTTACCTAGAGGAGTTGAAAACTTACGTCCTCACAAATAGCTGCACATGAATGTTGATAGCAGCGTTATTCACAATTGCCAAAAACTTGGCATACAATAATGCTAATATTCCGGGCAATGGAATATTATTCAGCACTAAAAAGAAATGTGCTATCATCAAACCATGAGAAGACACGGAGGAATCTTAAGCACCTACTACTAAGCGAAAGAAGCCAGTCTGAAAAGTCTACCGACTGTATGATTCCAACTCTATGACATTTTGGAAAAGGCAAAACTATGGAGACAATAAAAAGATCAATGGTTGCCAGGGGTTCTGGTGCGGGGAGGGGAGAAGGACGACTAGGCGGAGCACAGGTGATTTTTAGGGCAGGGAAAATACTGTGTGTGATACCATAATGGTGGATACATATTATCAACATTTATCCAAACCCATAGAATACACAACATCAACAGTGAACCCTAAAATAAACTACGGACTTTGGGTGATAATGACGTGTCCGTGTAGGTTCATCTGTTGTAACAAATGTGCCACTCTGGTGGGGATGTTGGTGATGGGGGAAGGCTATGCATGGTGGGCATGGGGGTGGAGGTGTATGAGAAATCTCTGTACATTCTGCTCAATGTTGCTGTGAACCTAAAACTGCTCTAAAAAAATTGTCTTAAAAACAACCACCACCAACACAGAAGACTTACATGCATACACGTAAGAACTGCTGATATGTAAGATTCATGAGGAATGACCAGGTGGTACTCTGAGATGGAAAAACTAGATGTCTTTGCTCTACTCTCTAGCTCTTTGTCATGAGGGTTGAGGGGTGTCTTTTGACAAGTTTCACTTCTTGTAACTTTTCAGTAAGTCATGAGAATAAGGAGAGAAACTCAGTAATTTTCCTTTTATTTTTTAAACACTTTTTTCTGATTATAAAACTAATTCCTGTGCCTTTTGGAAAATTTAGAAATTATAGAAACACAGAATAAAAACAACCTATAATTCACCACCCAGAGATAAACGTTATTAGCATTTTGTGGAAATTAGCTTTTCCAAGTCTTTTGGTGCACATATTAACTTTAAGACAGAACTGGAAAGAGATTGTATATCATGTAACTTTCTCTGTGCCATTAATAATAAATAGTAAACATCCCACGTTTATTAATTTAAACATCGAATTTAAATATTTCTTAGCATACTTTTCTATAACATTTGTAATGATTGCATAGGTTTTCAATGAATTGCTCTGTGTCCAAACCATAAGGATTTAACCAAATCCTTATTGTAATACTATATTAAATTTGTTTTCTGTTATTTTTCCCATATTAAAAATCAGTACACATTACATATAGACCATGGCATGCAACTTTGATTGTTCCACTAAAATAATTATCTATTACTAACAGTTTAATTGCTGTGTCAATGAGTGTGAACACTTGAAAGCTAAAGCCATTCTAGAATGCAGGCTTAAGGCTTCATTGCAGGCTCTAAAGGGGAACGTCAGTTATACTTGTCATCAAAATAGATATGACTTATTAAGTACCTACTACATGCCACTTTTTTTAACTTTGCTTACCTTTATTTATTTACTTAATAGATATTTATTGGAATATAATTGCTTCACAATACCGTGTTAGTTTCTGTTGCACAACAAAGTGAATCAGCCATACGCATACACATGTCCCCATATCCCCTCCCTCTGAGCCTCCGTCCCAGCCTCCCCATCCTACCCACCTAGGTCATCGAAAAGCACGAAGCCGACCTCCCTGTGCTATGCTGCTGCTTCCCACCAGCCAACTATTTTACATTCGGTAGTGTATATATGTAGATGCTACTCTCACTTCGCCCGAGCTTCGCCCTCCCACCCCATGTCATCAACTCCACTCTCTATGTCTACCTCTTTATTCCTGCCCTGCAACTAGGTTCATCAGTACCTTTTTTTTTTTTTTAAGATTCCATATATATGCATTAGCATACGGTATTTGTTTTTCTCTTTCTGACTTACTTCACTCTGTATGACAGACTCTAGGTCCATCCACCTCACTACAAATAACTCAATTTCATTTATTTTTATGGCCGAGTAATATTCCATTGTATATATGTGCCACATCTTCTTTATCCATTCCTCTGTCGATGGACACTTAGGTTGCTTCCATGTCTTGGCTATTGTAAATAGTGCTGTAGTGAATATTGTGGTGCATGTCTCTTTTTGAATTATGGTTTTCTCAGGGTATATGCCCAGTAGTGGGATTGCTTGGTCATATGGTAGCTCTATTTTTATTTTATTTTATTTTTATTTTTATTTTTTTTGCTGAACGCGGGCCTCTCACTGTTGTGGCCTCTCCCGTTGCGGAGCACAGGCTCCGGACACGCAGGCTCAGCGGCCATGGCTCACGGGCCCAGCCGCTCCGCGGCATGTGGGATCCTCCCAGACCAGGGCACGAACCCGTGTCCCCTGCATCGGCAGGCGGACTCCCAACCACTGCGCCACCAGGGAAGCCCTGGTAGTTCTATTTTTAGTTTTTTAAGGAACCTCCATACTGTTTTCCATAGTGGTTGTATCAATTTACATTCCCACCAACAGTGTAGGAGGGTTTCCTTTTCACCACACCCTTTCCAGCATTTATTGTTTCTAGCTTTTTTGATAATGGCCATTCCAACCGGTGGGAGGTGATATCTCATTGTAGTTTTGATTTGCATTTCTCTAATAATTAGTGATGTTGAGCAGCTTTTCATGTTCCTCTTGGCCATCTGTATGTCTTCCTTGGTGAAGTGTCTATTTAGGTCTTCTGCCCATTTTTTAACTGGATTGTTTGTTTTTTTGATATTGAGCTCCATGAGCTTTTTCTATATTTTGGAGATTAATCCTTTGTCTGTTGTTTCATTTGCAAATGTTTTCTCCCATTCTGAGTGTTGTCTCTCTTTTTTTTTTTTTTTTTTTTTGGCCACGTTGTGTCTTCGTTGCTGCACACAGACTTTTCTTTAGTTACAGCGAGCAGGGGCTACTCTTCGTTGTGGTGCACGGGCTTCTCGTTGCAGTGGCTTTCTCTTTTTGCCAAGCATGGGCTCTAGGCGCATGGGCTTCAGTAGTTGTGGCACACAGGCTCAGTAGTTGTGGCTCACGGGCTCTAGAGCACAGGCTCAGTAGTTGTGGTGCATGGGCTCAGTTGCTCCGCAGCATGTAGGATCTTCCCAGACCAGGGCTCGAACCTGTGTCCCCTGCATTGGCAGACGGATTCCTAACCACTGTGCCACCAGGGAAGCCACTGTCTTTTTGTCTTGTTTATGGTTTCCTTTGCTGTGCAAAAGCTTTTAAGTTTAATTAAGTCCCATTTGTTTATTTTTATTTTTATTTCTGTTACTCTAGGAGGTGGGTCAAAAAAGATCTTGCTGTGGTTTATGTCAAAGAGTGTTTTTCCTCTAAAAGTTTTATAGTGTCTGGTCTTGCATTTAAGCCTTTAATCCATTTTGAGTTTATTTTTGTGGATGCTGTTAGGGAGTGTTCTAATTTCATTCTTTTACATGTAGCTGTCCAGTTTTCGCAGCACCACTTATTGAAGAGGCTGTTTTTTCTCCATTGTACGTTTTTGTCTCCTTTGTCATAAATTAGGTGCTCATATGTGCATGGGTTTATCTCTGGGCATTCTATCCTGTACCCATTGATCTATATTTCTGTTTTTGTGCCAGTACCATACTGTCTTAATTACTGTAGCTTTGTGGTATAGTTTGAAGTCAGGGAGCCTGATTCCTCCAACTCCATTTTTCTTTCTCAAGATTGCTTTGGCTATTCAAGGTCTTTTGTGTTTCCATATGAA
Organism: Lagenorhynchus albirostris; assembly: GCF_949774975.1. Taxonomy (NCBI): domain Eukaryota; kingdom Metazoa; phylum Chordata; class Mammalia; order Artiodactyla; family Delphinidae; genus Lagenorhynchus; species Lagenorhynchus albirostris. The sequence goes on from NC_083109.1 coordinate 59,166,391, forward strand.
TTGTAAGATTTTTTTGTTCTAATTCTGTGAAGAATGCCATTGGTAGTTTGATAGGGATTGCACTTATTCTGTAGATTGCTTTGGGTAGTATAGTCATTTTCACAGTATTGATTCTTCCAATCCAAGAACATGGTATATTTCTCCACCTGTTTATGTCATCTTTGATTTCTTTCATCAGTGTTTTATAGTTTTCTGAGTACAAGTCTTCACCTCCTTAGGCAGGTTTATTCCTAGGTATTTTGTTGTTGTTGTTGTTGCAATGGTAAATGGGAGTGTTTCCTTAATTTCTCTTTCTGATTTTTCATTGTTGGTGTACGGAATATCCTTTTCCATCCTTTCACCTTCAGTATGTATGTGTCCCTAGGTCAGAAGTGGGTCTCTTGTAGACAATATATATATGGGTCTTGTTTTTGTGTCCATTGAGCCAGTCTGTGTCTTTGGTTGGGGCATTTAACACATTTACATTCAAGGTTATTATTGATATGTATGTTCCTACCATTTTCTTAATTGTTTTGGGTTTGTTTTTGTGGGTCTTTTTCTTCTCTTGTTTCCTGCTTAGAGAAGTTTCTTTAGCATTTGTTGTAAAGGTAAGTTATTGGTGCTGAATTCTCTTAGCTTCTGTTTGTCTGAAAAGCTTTTAAGTTCTCCATCAAATCTGAATGAGATCCTTGCTGGGCAGAGTAATCTTGGTTGTAGCTTTTTCTTTTTCATCACTTTAAGTATATCCTGCCACTCCCTTCTGGCCTACAGAGTTTCCACTGAAAAATCAGCTGATAAACTTATGGGGATTCCTTTGTATGTTATTTTTTGTTTTTCCCTTGCTGCTTTTAATATTTTTTCTCTGAATTTAATTTTTGGTAGTTTGATTAATATGTGTCTTGGTGTGTTTTTCCTAGGGTTTATCCTGTATGGGAGTCTCTTTGCTTCCTGGACTTGGGTGACTATTTCCTTTCCCATGTTAGGGAAGTTTTTGAGTATAATCTCTTCAGATATTTTCTCAGACCCTGTCTTTTTCTCTTCTTCTGGGACTCCTATAATTCGAATGTTGGTGAGTTTAGTGTTGTCCCAGAGGTCTATGAGATTGTCTTCAATTCTTTTCATTCTTTTTTCTTTATTCTGCTCCTTGGCAGTTATTTCCACCATTTTGTCTTCCAGCTCACTCATTCGTTCTTCTGCCTCAGTTATTCTGTTATTGATTGCTTCCAGTGTATTTTTCATTTCAGTTGTTGTGTTGTTCACCTCTGTTTGTCTGTTCTTTAGTTCTTCTAGATCTTTGTTAAACATTTCTTGTATTTTCTCCATCCATGCGTCCATTCTATTTCTGAGATTCTGGATCATCTTTACTATCATCACTCTGAATTCTTTTTCAGGTGAATTGACTATTTCCTCTTCCTTTATTTGGTCTTGTAGGTTTTTACCTTGCTCCTTCATTTGTGACATATTTTTTGCTGCCTCTCTCTATTTTTTTTTTAATGAGTGGGATTGTGTTCCTGTTTTACTGGTCTTTTGGCCTGAGGCTTCTAACACTGGAGTTTGTAGGCTATTGGGTGGAGCTGGGTCTTGGTGCTGAGATGAGGAACTCTGTGAGACCTCACTCCAGTGAATATTCCCTGGGGTCTGAGCTTCTCTATTAGTCCAATGGTTTGGAGCTCCCACCGCAGGAGCCTCCGCCTGACCCCAGGCTCGTGAATCAAGATCCCCCAATCTGCGTGGGGTGGCAAAAAAAAAAAAAAAAAAAAGAGAATAATAACAAAGTAAAAAATAAAATTAGACTAGGAAACTAACAGATATGTTAGAAAGAATATAAAAATAAAATATAGATGAATCAACCATCAGAAGGTACATCAGTTCCACAATAGTAAAAAAGAGGAGGGAAAAGAGAAAACAAAACAAACAAAAAAAACGGGGAAAAGGCCTTGGTTGTGGGGGGCGGGGCTTAAGCAAGGGCGAGGTTTGGGTGGTGGGGGGGGCCTATGCGCAGGACCCACAGGGCTGGAAAAGGTCCTGGGGGGTGGGGGGTGGGGCTTAGGCTCCAGGAACAGAAGGGGGCCAGGTTAACCCCCCACCCCTGGTCTCAGAGGGCGGGGGACCTCACCTGGGAGCCCAGCAGGCTTCCTGGGCTCGAGTGGGTGGGGCAAACATCCTCTGCTCCTCTCCCTTTCCTCCCGGAGGGCCCCTCCCGCCTGCCTCTCTTGATCTCCCTGGCCTCAGGGGTGCCGATCTTGTCTGGCCTCCACTTTTCCTCCCCTCTCAGTCCCCCTACATCCTACCGGTTCACTCTGGGGTTCCTCCTGTCTCCTTGGGGGTCAAAGTCCCCCAGCAGCGGCTGGCGGGTGTCCTAGTTGTGGGGAGACGCTAACTCCGCATCTTCCCACAGCACCATCTTGACTCCTCCCCTCTACATGCCACTTTTATAACTCTAAATCTTGTGAGTACCCTCTACAGTAAGTACATTAATTCGCATTTTATAAATTAGAAATCTGAGGCTCAGAGAGGTTAGGGTTGAGTGGTGGTGCAGAAACAACAGAATTAGGATTGAAACTCAACTCCATCTGGCTCTAGAATTATTCCCTTTCTGCTAACCCAGTAGATACATAGTTTCCTCACGTTAGGGCATACTTGGAACATGTCAGTATCTGTGTGGTACACAGAGAGAAACTGGAAGGGATTTAGAGGCATGCATATGAGATTTGTGGGGAAAATGCAAAACATTCTTTACATTCTAGAATTATATTAAAATAAAATATACCCTATTAGGTGATATTAAATATTGAATAAAACTCCCAAATGTGTTTTTATATTTGTAAATGAGAAGTTTGAACTTGCTTCTGTGAACATAAATTTTTCTTATCAAAGCTGTACTGAGATATAATTCATGTAACATAACATTTACCCTTTGCAAATGTACAATTCAGTGGTTTTTAGTATTTTCACAGAACTTTACAACCATCACCTCTAATTCCAGGACATTTTCATCATCCCAGAGAGAAACCCTGTACCCATTAGTGGTCACTTACCATCCCCTCCCTGCCCCTGACCTTGGCAACCAATAATCTACTTTCTGTCTCTATGGCCTTGCCTATTCTAGACATTTTATATAAATGAAATCTTACAGTATATGGTTTTTGTGTCTGGTTTCTTTTACTTACCATAGTGTTTTCAAGGTCCATCCATGTTGCAGCATGTATCAGTAAGTCATTCCTTTTTGTGACTGAATAATATTCCATTGAATGGATATGTTACATTTTCTTTATCCATTCATCAGCTGGTGGACATTGGGTTGTTTTCACTTTCTGTCTACTAAGAATAGTGCAGCTATAAACATTCAGGTGCAAGTCTTTTTGTGGACCTTTGTTCTTAATGCTCTTGCATGTATACAAAGGAATGGATACAGTAACTCTACGTATTAAACCCTTTCAGAAAATGACAGACTTTCCCAAAGCAGCCACACCATTTCATATTCCCACCTACAATGCAATAAGGGTTGCAATTTCTCCACATCTATCTTGTTATTGTCTTTTGGATTACAGCAATCCTAGTGGTGTGAAGTGGTACCTCATTGTGGTTTTGATTGGTATTTTCCTGATGACTAACAATGATCATCTTGTCACGTGCTTGTTGGCCATTTGTATACCTTCTTTAGGCAAATGTCCATTCTGATCCTTTCCTCATTTTAAAAATTGGATCGTCTTTTTATTACTGAATTATAAGTTTATGTATTCTAAATACACATTCCTTCTCAAGTACGTATTTCCTTTCATTCTGTAGGTTGCCTTTTCATTTTTTAAAAAAATTTTTTTATTTATTTTATTTATTTTTGGCTGTGTTGGGTCTTCACCACTTCGCGCGGGCGTTCTCTAGTTGTGGCGAGCAGGGACCACTCTTCATTGCAGTGCGCGGGCCTCTCATTGCGGTGGCGTCCTATTGCAGAGCACGGGCTCTAGGCACGCGGGCTCAGTAGTTGTGGCTCACGGGCTCTAGAGCACAGGCTCAGCAGTTGTGGCACACGGGCCTAGCTGCTCCACGGCATGTGGGATCCTCCCAGACCAGGGATCGAACCCATGTCCCCTGCACTGGCAGGCTGATTCTCAACCACTGTGCCACCACGGAAGCCCCACCTTTTCACTTTTTTGATGGTGTTTTTTAAGGCACAGAAATTTTAAATTTGGATGCAGTCCAATTTTTCAACTTTTCTTTTAGCACTTGTGTCTTAGGTAGCATAGCTAAGAAACTACTGCCTTACCTAAGGTCATGAGGATTTACTCCTGTGTTTTCTTTTAAGCGTTTACATTTAGGTGTAGGATCCCATTTTATTTTCCATTAGTTGAAGACTGTCTTTTCCCACTGAATTGTCTTGGCACCCTTGTCAAAAATCAGCTGAGCTTAAACGCAAGGGATTATTTCCGGATTCTCTATTCCATCCCATTGGTCTATATGTCTGGTTCTTTTTCTAGTCCCTTCCTACGATCTCCACTAGCACTTCCTTCTAAAAGCATATTCTACATTTAAAACATTTGACAGACATCAAGAGAAGTTCCCTAACCCCTGGGCCCACCTCCTTGCAGCCAAACTGTGCCCCTGTATCAAAATTCTGAGGATGCCACTCCACTAACTAGACTAGGGCATCTCTTGAAGGGCAAAGCTGTGTTTTGTGAATTAGTTTTTCAAATCTAGTACCTTGGCAGTTTGTAGAAACTTAATGGTTAAAGGGTATGTGGGTAAGTGGCTGGCTGAGTGAATGAAATAAAAACTTGGTAGCTCAACAGCTGAGCTCAACAGTTTTTGAGACTGTAAGGTTGAGTACACTGGAGGAATAGATTTTGAGGGAAATCTGTAATGAAAAGTTGATTGTTTGATTCACATAAGCTAACATCTTTTAGATAGCTAAGAGACATCTTTTTAGGTGAGTCAAAATCATACACATGCCCTATTTCCTGTAGCTTCTAGTACAGAAAATGCCCCGAGTTATACAAACAAGGATTAATCTTTTTAAGATAGTGTTAACTAAGATGTAGAATCTGGGATTAAATATATCCACCTAAATAATTTGCCATTTTCCCTCCAGGACCATTATACAGAAATCACTATAACCAAAATTTTATTTGTGGTCTTTTATCACATGCATTCATTCCTTTAAGATCCAAGCACCAATGAGGGCTTCTCGCATTTCTTAAAGTCCTAATTGGGAATCTTGGCACTGCGACTACTAACACACTAATTGCAGGCAAGGAAAACATAGCAAATTTAAGAGATAAAAATGCAGGTAGTGCAGAACCTTCAAATATTTAATTAAATGACAAAAGACTTCTTTGCTAATTAAACCCTAAACATCCATGAACTGAATGAAGTACATAAAGTGGTTTTGGTCTGGTGACAAGACAAAATGACTTAGCAATTTCTTTGCATTCAAATATTTCTCAAGACTATGAATAAAATGTAACCTTTATTAAACACTTGGACAGTCTTAAATACATTCAAGGCATTTAAAATATTAAAATTTCCATGCTTATTACAGTTCCTAAAAAACAAATTAACTAAGATTCAATTACTTCTTCAGAACAAAAACGTGGCAAATTTCTCCCACCAGATCTGGTTTTGTCCATTAAATCTCTATGGCATGGAGGATGAATCCAGAAAACCCAGTGTTGACTTCCACTGAAACATAAGCCACATACTCAACCTCTTATCCCACAAAACAATGTAATTTACTGCACAGATTTCCAGTACTCCTCTTGGCCCCTGGATAGGCCATTATTGGCTCCCAGCCCTCGCAGCCATGAGGTAAGGTGCCTCCCAAACTTAAGCCTTGGATATCTAGTACCATGATGTGAACATTTTCATTACAATTCAGAATTATCTCTAACTCAACTGTGGCCTTCAATTGTCAAAAAACTATCATCCTGCTCAAGAAACTTAAGTAAATCTGCTCTTTTCAACATAGAGAGCTATGAGAATTTCTACAGAGGGAAACTAGACGCACAGTGGAACAGGAAGGTAAACATCTGCTTCGTATTCAACAGGGACTAAGCTACAGGCCAAAGAACCACTGGGTGTTGCAAAGTCTTTAGGTGGCTAGAGGATGGGATTAAAAAAACATACAGCTAACCCCAGAAAACTGTCAGGGAGAGCACAGACTATATGATTAGGTAGGTAAGTTTGCCCTAAGCAAAGCAGTAGACTTAAATCTTCATCTTTGAATAAGTTAAGTTTCTATGGTAAACAAATCAATTACACTAAAACCCTACATTAAATGTAGTATACTCACTTTTACAAGCCTAAAGGACAGTGGAATGAAAAACAAATTATTTTGTATTTCAGAGGTTTTCATGATTTAAAAAGCTGTCTCAACTCCTTGACTTGCTGGAGAACCATCTGAAGCTTTGATTCCTTTAGTCGTTATGTTCACGAACCCTATTACCTTTGAAAGCATGCCTCACTGGCCTTTCCTATACTACACTGACTATGTCACTCACTATTAGAGATGCGTACCCCAATTCAAATGCAGGGAAAGGCCGAGTACCTGAAAAGTCACGTACTGCCTCAGGATATATTTGACAATGACCCAAAGTTTAAGAGTCTACTCTCCCAAGCTTCCTACCCTAGAGCTCTCACATAAAAATAGGTCTGTTTAGGGTGAGGAGGAATCTGGAGGAAGATGGAAAGGCTTATGGAAGACAAATATTTTCTTGCCTCCAGCGTTCAGGATTCGATCCAGTGCCTCTGTGAATGACTCCATGTTAATCTCCCCCAGCAAATGTATGCTAACTCAGTGATCTGCAACCTTGGCTCATCACCATCCGGGTCCTGGAATCGATTATTTTAATTTCGATTCCAAGGCCTTTTCTAAGACCCATCTCAGCATGAGGGCCACGGCTGACTTGCACGCAGTGAGCCCATCAGTGGCCTGCAAACAAGCTTTGGATGTGTCTGCACAGATTACTGTGATGCAGCTGTCATGTGAACAAATGGCTTAAAGCAGATGAGGAAAAGGGTCACATCATAGGCATTCAAGTGAAACCAACAAGACATGGGATGCCAATTTTATACTGAGAAACAAATGTTTACTTTAATAACAAAAAAACACAACCACAGAGAAGCACTGCATTTTCCCTCTACTGCATTAGCAAATACAGAGAGCAATGAAATAAATGGATTTACTTCAAACTACTGGTTCTTACACCCATGAACATGTATGAGAATTACTTGTGGAGGTTTTAAAAACTATTTAAGTCTAGGCCTCACTCAGCGGTTCCAACAGGGGTCAGGACCCAGGTATTTTTTACAAGCTCTTTAGATAGCTCTGATGAGTAGCCTGCTGTTTGAGTCTCTGATTTTAGGTTGACTGGGGTACTTTGGGATTTTTGGGCCACTGTTTGGGGGTACGGGGAGCTTTTTTCGCAGATTTACTAGCAGTAGTGAAGAACTTGGCCTCTGGCTTTTTAGGAGTCTGTCTTGGGTCTTTTTTCCCCAGCGAAGAGGTTCTTTCTTTCTCCAACTCTTCTTTGATTCTTGCCTTCTTCCCTGGGCCTTTACCTGGGGTCTTGGGCTCCGGAGCTGTTGGGGTCTCCAAAGCTGGGGAGGCCTTTCTCTTCTTCCCATGAGGTGTGTTGGGACCAGGATTCTTCTTTCGAGACTTCTTTCCTGCAGCATCTTTTTGTGTCTAAGAAAAAGAAAAAAGTGGGTGTGGTGTGGGACAGACAACTGATGATGTAACTCTAAGAGTTACTGTTTTTAAAATTTAGGGAACCCCTAAGAGGGAAACTGCAGCACGATGAATGAGGAATGGCTTTTTCCTCCTGCCTCAAAATCACTTTGAAAGGCAGCTGTACTCCACTATTAATGACTGTAAAAAGGACTCTGGCACCTCCCTGGTCTAACCGTCTTTCCTTATGGCTGCGGCTAAGGACTCCTAGAAGCACTGGGAGCACAGGAAGACCTGTGACCTAAATACTGACTCTTCTTCACCTCCAGTTGTAAATTCCTCGCACGTGGGTTATGGCAGGGGGTTCCGTAACAGTGTGTGTGAAAACCAACTGGGGTGCCTGTTAGCAAAAGGGAGGACCGTGTTCCAGACTGGAAATCCTGGATTTTCCAAGCACCCCAGATGATGTGGCTGATGATCCAAGGACAACATTCCAGCAATGGACTCTGTCCCACACAGAAAGAGGTTATACAGACAAAACAACCAACAAAACTTTGTTTTTGAGTGAACATAAAACAGATGGAAAATTTGAAAAACATTGAAAATATAAAAAACAAAACTCTCTAAAAACTTTACCACACAATATTAATATTATTCACTACCTTTTCCCCATGAGTATGTATTTAAAAGCCAAGTATTATGCTCTTTCCCCAACTATCTCATTAGTATTTCCTAAGCACTATAAACCCGTACTAAACGTTATCTTGAATAACTTTATAAAAACTACTGCAAAGGTACATTAGCATTTTCTCACTTTTGCTTCTACAGTGAACAATGCTGAAACTTTCATATCTTTCCCCTCATCAAATTCCCTAGATGGGTTCAAAGGGCATACACACTTCCACACTTTTTTAGGCCTCGCCTCGTCGCTTGTGGTATCTTAGTTCCCTGACCAGGGATCGAACTCCGGCCCCTGGCAGTGAAAGCGCTGAGTCCTAACCACTGGACTGCCAGGGAACACCCAACACTTCTACACTCTCGATGCGTATCACCCACTCAGGAAGCTATGCTTTCCACTCTTTAATTTCCAACACATTACCTGCCAGTCCCATTATAACAAATATAGCTTACTTTTTCTAGAAACAATTATACTGCCTACAGTTAATATACTGATCAACATTAATTTCAAATATTTTTTAAAAAAACCTCACTAGCAGCTTGGGGACACTGTAAAAGGAATACTTCACTAGCAGAGAAAAATTATAACTCCGTTGAAGATGTTAAGGATTACTGTGAGGAAAAAATACATAATAGGTAAAGCGCAGTAACAGCCCTGGGTTGACTCTAATGGGCTGTGCCGAGGGGCCATGTGTCTCATGCGCACATGGTGAGGGCAGCCCTCTACTCTCTTAGGGACCCATTTCTCTCCTTATTTTCAAGAGGTCTCCCCCCAATATTTGGATAGATACTATGAGTATGAGCAAAAACATTATCAAAATGGGAATTCCTTGGCTGTCCAGTGGTTAGGACTCAGCGCTTTCACTGCCATGGGAACGCGGTCGATCCCTGGTTGGGGAACTAAGATCCCGCAAGCCTCGTGGTGCGGCCAAACAAAACAAAAACAAAAAAACATTATCAAAGCACCCCAAAACAAAAAAACTCCGTTCCTTTAAATCACCTCCTCTGAAACCCATGAAGTCAGATTTCTGTAAGAACCATGCAGGGTGGGGTGTTTGAAAGGTTTCAGAGGCAGACTCCAGCACCCAAGTTTCCCTTGGTAAATTTTCTGAAACTAATTATGTGGTGACTGAGGACTCACCTTCAGAAACTGAACCTGCTTTTCAAAACCACAGGCAACGTTTTTTAGAATTATTAATATGGCCGAGTCTCCCTTGATTCCAAGGTACACAAAAGGCTGTGCTGACTACACATCGCTTCACTATTTAGGAGGGGGACAGAGTCAGTCGGGGTTCTTGGGATTTACCCTAGTATTTTTCATCCATGACTTCACAATCTCTGGCAGAACAGACTTTTATAAACGATGCCTCCCAGCTGCATAGCACTTCCCGTCCCTCACCAAGTGCCTGCCTGGCACACGGAGCCCTGGAATCCGTCCATGATGCATATTAAATATTAATGAAAATACCTCTATGCTTCTTGCAGCTGGAGTTTCCTTCACTGCTACCAGCAGTGGGATTTCATCTTCAGACTCGTCTTGAGCTTTAGGGGGGGTGCTCACCCCACCGGTCTCCTTCTGGGGTCCAGGGTCCTGGGCTGGAGCACCACCAGTTTTGGGGGCCGGTGCATCTGTAGTTGGGGCTGGTGCAGCCTTTCCAGCCTGTTTCATAAGCTTCTTGTTTCCTTTCTTTTCCTGCTGTCTTTTAAGACGTTCTTTCTTCTTTTGGCTTTTCTTTGATACCTATCAAAAAAAAAAAAACAAGCATAATATTAATGGGGGACTCTTTTGTTGGTAAATAAATGGCACAGACTTAGCACGCGCAGTCAGGTCATCCATAAGATCCCTGAAAGGGCCTTGACCTGTACAAGATCCAAGCACATGAGTCCCATCGCCAGCACTTGAACCCCAACTCTGCTTTGTCTCAGAGTCCCAGCCAAAGATGCATTTTATGTGGTAAATTATATTCAGAATCTAGGTATCTGAAGTGTGCAGTCACCAGCTGTGTGGAAGTCAACCTCATTTACAGGCGAGTTACGAATAATCCAGAATTGTATAGTATGTGATGTGTTGAACTTCCATATATGCAGGTTCCACATCTGCAGATTCAACCAAATGTGAATCAAAAGTATTCAAGGGGGCTTCCCTGGTGGCGCAGTGGTTGAGAGTCCGCCTGCCAATGCAGGGGACATGGGTTTGTGCCCTGGTCCGGGAAGATCCCACATGCCGTGGAGCGGCTAGGCCCGTGAGCCATGGCCGCTGAGCCTGCGCATCTGGAGCCTGTGCTCCGCAACGGGAGAGGCCACAACAGTGAGTGGCCCGCATACCACAAAAAAAAAAAAAAAAAAAAAAAAATTCAAGGGAAAAAAAAAATTCCAAAAAGTTCCAAAAAGCGAAACTTAAATTTGCTGCACTCTGACAACTATTTACATAGCACTCACATTGTATTAGTCATAAGTAATCTAAAGATGATTTAAAGGGCGTCCAGTGATTAAGACTCTGTGCTCCTGGGAGTGCTGGGGGCCCGGGTTTGATCCCTGGTTGGGGAACTAGATCCCGGATGCTGCAACTAAAGATCCCGCATGAGGCAGCGGAGATCCTGCGTGCCGCAATTAAGACCCGGCACGGCTAGATAGCTAGCTGGCTAAATACAGATAGATAAATAAATATTAAGAAAAAAAAAGATTATTTAAAGGATGCCAGAGGATGTGGTGTAGTTTATGTACAAATACTATGCTGCCTTATATAAGGGACTTTAGCACCCACAAATTTTGGCATCCTTGGGGGGGATCCTGAAACTAATCCCCCCATGTATGAGATGGGTGACTGTACATCTCCGTGAAGCTGCTACAAAAACAAAAAACCCTGATATTTTTTTCCTGCCTGAGTTTGTGGTTGAGAGTTAACACAGTAGCAAGTTTACATAGCTAGAGGTCCATTATCCTTACCACAGAGTACTGTTAGATAACGTCTATAACTGTGACAAAATTCCATTTTAACCAGCAATTCCAACATTGTCACCAAGCCCTCAACTGAATCTGACAAACAACAAAAAATTCAGACTTCTTGTTTCCAGTAACAGCAGTTTATGTTATTTTGGATTATGAAAACAAGTAAAAAGTAGGGTAAAATATGAACAACTTTTTTCATAAAAGCACTGATGAGCTGATTACACTGTAAGAAATGTTTGCCCCGAGAGTATTTGCTGATCCCTAACTTTTAACAGCTGTTATGACTGGGCACAGGAGGGCAGGGGTGTGAAGTGGAGAAATCAAATCCTAATGTCCATACCAGGCAGGGATTCTAAGTAAAAACCTCATTACAATAAGCTGGGACCCCAATGAGTCGGACCCTCAGGATAGAGATGAACAGGGGGCAGAGCCGTGAGGATTTGTCACCGTGGGTGGATTTGAATCATTCAGGGAACCTCAAGCCTTGAGTGTGCTTCTAGGTGGTTCTGGGTTGAGAGTGCCCCAAGGTGCCTGGCTGCCATAAGTCTAAATCCTCTCGGGAAAGATCTTCATCCCACCCCTCAAGTTACTTCTACAAATAATTTTCCAAATGGACTATCCACGATACAGTCCACAATAACTAAGTACACAGGAACCAGCAGGTAGAGACAACCCGCTACATCACCAAGACGGCTAATGGTCTGAATTATCAGACAATAAAACAACTATGCTTAATGGGTTCTAAGAATTAAGACAAACTGGAAGACTATTTAGATAACAGGAAACCAAAAAAAGGTAACGATAATTTGAAAAAGAACAAAACACAGAACTTCTAGAAGACAAAAAATTAAAAGACTGAGTCTAAAAACTCACTGGACACATCGATGAACATGGCTGGAGAAGGACCAAATGAACTAGGAGATTGGTCCAGCCAATAGCAAAAAGTTCCATTTTCTCTCATGCGGCTTTCTGCAATATTACCAGCAGCACTGAAAACCTACAAACCAAAACCAAGAGGTATGCCAGCCTCATACGATCTTGAATTTCGCCCATAAATAACCATGTATGAATACTGAATAGACTCGATTTCCGTTTTCCTCTTTCTCTCAGCTCCTCCTGACACTGCACAGGCCCCTTCTGAGCCTTTGTTCTCTCTTCCTGGGCTGCGCTTACAGCCTTGATTACGCCTGCCTGGGATGTGAACTTCTACTAACCTTTTTCTTCTGACTTTGTGTGCGTAGTCTCCTGGCTTCACCACAACTGCTGACAAATGAAGAAAAGACAGGCAGGGAAACCGATCTCTCAGTCTTCACGTACAAGAGCTTCACGCTCTCCCACTTCTGAAACAGAAGAGTAACATCATTTGTAGGTGTTTTGTTCCTTTAAACGAACGGCCAGTGGAAGCATCTGCGAGACCGTACCTCCGGCAGTTTCTGTGAAAGCCTTCTTGTGACGGCAACAACGTTTTCCACGATGTGCTGAACTTGCATCCCAGTGTGACCAATGCGGATGGTACTGAAATTTAATAAAGCATTAGACACAGAGAGCTGAAAAAATAACTTGGTTTTCAAAATAAAACATAAGCAGGTATGTGAGAAATACACAATCCTAAAAAAAATTTTTTTAATGTAAAATCATTGAAATCTTTAGGTTCTCAATTTATTTTAAAGGAAGATGATCATCCTTCATGTTCTAGAAGTGCCCTCCTCCTGAAATATGCCCTACCATCAAGAGGTGACTGAGGAGCTGGCACCTAACCATGTGAGGCTGGGAGGGGCAGTGGGGAGGGCCAAAGGGAATTCCGCCTTCATTCTGGAAAACACAGGTCACTGAGTCAGCCCTCAAGCTTTCCTGAGGGCAATTACCCCCAGCAGCGGCTGTTCTGAAAAGGACCACCCCCAGGAGGACTGCTTGCTACCTTTCTAGCTCCACTGACCTGACACAGCGGCCACCTCTAAAATGAACAGTTGCTCGTGTAATAGCATCTTCTGGCCAAGAGCAAAACCATCCCCTCAGCTGAAGCAGAGGGCAGCCGCAAGCCAACGGGGAAGCCCAGAAATGCCCACTGCTCAGCCACTGGGTCCACTGGTCCTGGCAGCCCCCACTCTCCCCACCATGGGAGCTAAAAGGCAGGCTGGCTGTCGGCAGGATGAGTGCAGAATGAGGATGAGACGGGCTGATGCTCCTACCTCCCTCCCTCCAAAGACGGGGCTCTGCCCATTCTGTGTGCCCACTGTCACTGACCTGCACGTACACCCTGAACCAGGCTTATTCTCCTGTTTTCCTAAACATCTAAAGGTGCCCTGTACAGGGACTTCCCTGGTGGTCCAGTGGTTAAGACTCCATGCTCACAATGCAGGGGGTGCGGGTTCAATCCCTGGTTGGGGACCTAAGATCCCACACGCTGCATGGCACATCCAAAAAATTAAAAAAAAAAAAAGGGTGCCCATCCAGTACAGTAAAAATCAGCAGACGTGCCTTTTAAAATTTCAGTTAGTTAAAATCAGGTGAAGTTAGAAGTTCAGATCCTCAGCTGTGGAAGCCATGTTTCAAGTGCTCAGCAGCCATCTGTGGCTCATTCTTCTGCATGAGACTACACAGCTATAGACCATCTCCACCACTTTGGAAGGTTCTAGGGGGCAGCACTGTTCTAGAGAATTGAATACTTCTAAAGAATGAATTTTAGTTTTAACAGAAGAGTCTGGTTTCATTAATACTATCTTATTTTAAAAAGTTTATAAAATCATTATTAAATATAAAATGAAACAGAGGCACACCTTAACGCCTTTTACCTACCTGCAAGAACCACTTTTAGAGATGTTTAAGACAGTTCCCCCTACACAGTCACTGATCTCTCTGGATAAATTCTTGGCCTGAAGGTTTACAGGTACTGGAACTCTAAAACAATACAAAGGCGTTTACAGCAGCACATACACACCCATAAATTTCACGCTACTGAAGTCCAGTCATTGCTGAGAAACTTACTTCTTTCTGTTGTAGAAATGTCTCCCGAGGTGTGAGGGTAAGAGCCGCCTGATTCTGGCGTCCGTGATGAAGAAGTCGAAACTACCCAAGAGGCGGAGCTTAGCTTCATAGGCTTTATATTCCTTTTTTAAAGTTCGGAGGGGGATAATCTAGAAAATGTAAAAACATGAATCTATATACAAAACAGAAACAGACTCACAGACACAGAAAACAAACTTATGGTTACCAAAGGGAGGGGAGGGACAAATTAGGAGTTTGGGATCAACAGATACAAACTGCTATACATAAAATAGATAAGCAACATGGATTTACTGTATAGCACAGGAAACTATACCCAATATCTTATAATAACCTATAATATAATCTGCAAAATAAACAAACAAAAAACCCTGAATCACTATGCTGTACACCTGAAGCTAACAATATTGTAGACCAACTATACTTTGATAAAAAAGAGAGAGAGAGGAAAAAAAAGGTATAAAAACAAAAAATTAAGAACCTGAACAACAAGAAGAAGAAATACTGGGGCAATTTGTATTTGGATTTTAAAATGCCCTGGGGTCACAGTTTAGTGAACATGTGAGTATCTAAAACAGCACAGGCACAGGGGCAAATGAGTCGGGACCTCAGCTAAAGAAACCGAACCAATGACTACAAAACGGGGGAGGGGTGCCAAGTCAGAGGCAAACCCAGGATGCTCTGGAAGGAGAGAGAAGTGACACAACGGAGCAGCGTTCTATAAAATCTTCAAGATATAATCATTACTGATGCACGTGTTGAGCTTTTAGGTCAACATACCTCAACAGCCCATCTGTCACAGGGAAGAGGGAATATGCCCTACCTAAAGCCAATGAGAATTAAATTAAAAAGAGAAAATTAAGTTAAAAATTAAATTCCTAGGAGAGAAACATGTACCAGGAATGTCACTTTAATTGAATCCAATCTTTTAGTTGTCTTGAAAATATTAACCTGCTCCCTACCTGAGAAATGTGCTTTTTTCCCATAACATATTTTATTGAACACAACAGATCTAAAATACCATGTTTAACTGTAATTTACAGAAATTATTTTATATTCTTTTTCCATATTAAGTCCTTAAGATCCAGTATTTGTGTTACATCTTAATTCTGACTAGCCACGTATCAAGTGCTTAATGCCATGTGTGGCTAGGTGCTACCATGATGGACAGCTTAGCATTGGTCAGTTACAGCTATTCATTACCTGAGAAATGATTTTAACTCCATGCTTGTTCAAAAGCTTCTTATAAAAATGTTCTGTCTGTTCGGGAGTTAAATTAGGTTCATCTTTGGTAAATAAACAGATATCTGCTAAATCTGATCGAATACCATGAGGCAAGGACCTGCAAAATACATGAGAACGAACCAAGGAATAAAGCATTATAACTGATAACATGTATGTTTATATGCCACAGAATACACAATAAATTCACTGTCATCTCAATAAACTTCATTCATGCTTTTAAAGCAAATACACTACTGAGAACATTTAAAAATATATCTAGGGCTTCCCTGGTGGTGCAGTGGTTGAGAGTCCACCTGCCGATGCAGGGGACACGGGTTTGTGCCCTGGTCCGGGAAGATCCCACATGCCGCGGAGCGGCTGGGCCCGTAAGCCATGGCCGCTGAGCCTGCGCGTCTGGAGCCTGTGCTCCACAACGGGAGAGGCCACAACAGTGAGAGGCCTGCGTACCGCAAAATAAATAAATAAATAAATAAATAAATAATCTAGTTTTCAGTGGTACAGAGGAGAAATTTAACATTCAAATACTAAATCACCACAAATATCTGCAGGCCAAAACATCAACTAATATTTGGGATACAATTAAGACTTAAAATATAATCAAAGATACTCAAAGTAGTGCACATGTAATTATTATTATTTTACGTGTTGCTATATAAGCATACGTACTACCATGTGCTAGAATAATCTAGTTTCATCAGGACAGTTCTGATTCAGAACTCTACCTTGCAGAAACCCCTGGGCTCCATAAACATAACTCTCAAGACCAGAAACAGAAAACGGAGCAAACCTACAGGGACCAGCAAACATGAATTATGTTGAGTCTCAAAAAGGTTTAGCTCACTTTCTAGGCCTACATGTTCTGAGGAAACATTTCCTCAGTTTAAAAAGAGAGCAATCCGCAGTAGCAGGACTTGGCAAACGAGATGGCAAGTGGCACAAATCACCAAGAGGTGAGCAGTTGGAAAAACACCTCGGAGAAAGTAAGGGCTTTCCAGAAGCAAAAACCCGCCTGGGCAGAGGTATGGAATAAAGAACGCACCCAGATACATAAAGCAATAACTAAGGCAATCTGGCTGATGCGGTTTGTGAGAATGAGTTAAGAGAGAGTCTGAGGGTCAAAAGGGTCTTTCCAATTTGTAGTCATTCTTAACCCCTATCACCCACCTTTATGGGGAAAAGAAAAAGAAGTTATCCCACACACTGCTTTCTATAGCACAGCTGGCTTTTTAACACCCAAGAAATGAGAGACTCCACAGAGAGGCAGGGTTACCAGACAGAATATAGGACATCCAGTTAAATCTGAACCATTTTTTAAGTATAATTATGTCCCCAACATTACATGGGACCTACTTATCTAAAAAATTGCTTGTATTTTTATTTGCTAAATCTGGCAACTCTGCAGAGAGGGCATCTCTCACCTACGAGTCCCAGCAATAAGAATGTGCTATCACCATGGGTTTTTTTCTCTTAGGAAATCACGGCCAAATTTTTAATTGTCTGTATAAAGGAGTGAGTTCAGGACCTCAGGGATTTTAGCTTGCAACTAGCTTGACGTGGAAGATAACAGATCCTATGAAAATATGAAAGCTGTTGCATTTATTCTAACCTCTGTCCTCTCAAAAACCAGGTTTTCAGATTCAATAGAACAGCTTAGGTCAAACTGTCCACCAAACATCCAGAAAACTGGTGACATTTCTAGAAAACTTAAGCACATCTGAAATCCTAGAAAACTTAAGAATGTCTGAAGACCTATGTTTTTGGGGGGCACAATTATTTCAACTCAAGATATCCTGAGTTTGCAAAGTTTCCACCAGAACCTAAGCTGCCGTTTGTTAAAGTTACACGGAATGGCCAAGCCGATAAAAAGAGCAAAGGTAGAAAATCAGAACTTACAATCTGACCCTCAGTTCTTTACTTGGAATTTTCCATAATACCACCATTAAAAAGAAATTTTCATTCTCATTCAAAAGCAATCCATTTGCGTTTTTCCTGGATCTGGAATGTGCCAACAGAGCTTCTACTGCCTTTTTAATCTGCAAGGTGGAGATACACAAATAAATTACATCTCAATCGAATTTAAAACTTGCCCCCGCCCCAGAATTTGTCCCTGATAAATTTCTATTTTAGCAGGTAACCTCCACAACCGTATCCATTAGGATCCTGCAATTTGTAATCAGAGGAATGTAGCCACCTAAGTATCCGCTAATAGCATCGTCTACAGAAACGAGCCTCTTCTAAATATGACATCGAGACAGAGAGAACGTGCTTCCCCTGCCCTGGATGATGAAGGCAGTAATACCAATAAAAGCGCAATACACCTGCATCTAGTATTTCCTGAGCGCTTATTATGTGCCAGGCTCCCTGGGTACCGCGCTTTAGGTGCATCACCTCCTCTCAGAGACCATTTTAAATGCGAAGTTACTGAGGCTGGTAAAAATCAAGCGACTTGGCCAAAGTCAAAGGCAGGGAAGCACAGCCAGGTGGACCTCACCCCAGGATCCCAAGTTATACCTGCAATCCAACTCAAGATAAGAGACTTCCCTGGTGGTCCAGTGGTTAGGACTCCGCGCTTCCACCGCAGGGGACACAGGTTCGATCCCTGGTCGGGGAACTAGAATCCCGCAGGCCGCGCGGAGCAGCCAAAACAAAAAAATCCAACTCAAGAGAGCCAGGCCGCAGGGCTGGAGGAGGCGGGCGTCTACCCGCGAGTACAAAGCAGCGGGCGAGCCGAGGGCACCGCGAACGAGCGACCCTCCCAAAGCTCCGGAGGCGCCCACACCGGCCTGGAGCCCGCATTCCGCACCCGCGCCGCCCAAGGCCACGGCCATCCCGCTTCCGAACGCCCCTCCCCAGAGGCCACTCACCTGCTCTTCGTCCAGCTGCTCCAGGCCGGCCGGGGTCGCTGGAGTCGAAGCTGAAGTTGCGGTTGAGGTTGACGGTGGGGTAGAAGCCGAGGCCTCCATTTCGCGTTCACCTCGTGGAGACGCGCATCCGGATCCCAGGAGCTGGTTCCTGAGGCGCACGCGCGAAACCAGGCCCGTAGCCGGAAGTCGGGGGGCGGGGACTAGGCCCTCGAGTCACTTCCGGGAGCGCGGGGTCGAGTCTCTGGGCGTTGCGGCGACAGAGTTTGGCGGGCGAAAGCAAACAGAGGTAGGTATTCGCCCCGCCTGTGGTCTGTCACTTCCCAGAGGGATTACTTCTCTTTCTCTTCTGTTCCCGGTGTCTGTGAGGCGCGGGGAGCAGCCTGGTGACATCTCGCTCTCACTCTTCCACCGAAGAAATCGAGCGCCCGGAGGCGGGAGATGAGGCCTGTCCGCCCACCCCGTGGGGCCACCTGCTGTCAGTGGACTCCCCCCGCCCTCGACTTTAGGCTGGCGGCGTGGGGCGTGGGGAGCGCGGGGAGTGCGGCCTCATCATTCACCTGCCGGGTGACCTTGGGCGAACCTAGCCACAGTCCCCGCCATGGCCAGGGTGGCGGGCCCCTCCCCGCTGACTGGTGAGGATTCCGTGGTCTCGTGCGCGGGAAACACCAGGCGCGTCGTTAAGCGGTGTGGAGCCCGAGCGGTGAGCCGGAGCCAGTCTCCTGAGCTTCGGGGCTCACAGAGGGGGGAGGTAAGAGCATGTACACGTAAAGGTGCAGGCTGGAGAACGGGAGGAAGCCTCCCTTCCTCCCCATGGCCCCAGAGGTGACCACTGTTACCTGTTTCTCCTGGAACCTTCCAGGGATGTGCTAGGCATATTTAGGAAATACTTACACTTTTTTCTCTTTAGCGATGGCTGGGTTTCAATTTTCTTTTCTTTTCTTTTTTAAACACAAGTAGTAGCCTGTACGCCCATTGTTCTGTACGTTGTAGAACATATAATATATTGGAGGTTGTCCAAGTCAGTACCTAAGGCTATGCCTCTTTTTTAACAGCCGTATGGCCTTTCACCATGTAAATAAACAAGAGGTAATTTAGGAACTTTTTGATGGATATTCAGGATGGTTATTTTTGCAATTAGCTACAGAAGATTTTGAGAGATCAAAGAATGGGAGTAGGATGCTTTCCGTGTCAGTTGCTTCCAAAGAAATGCTCCTTCCATATTGCCAAAGCTGGAGGAAGGGGTGTTTTGCTGCTGATCTCTAATACTGGCTTTGTCTTTTTTTTTTTTAATTTTAATTGGGGTATAGCTGATTACCAGTGTTACGTCTGGCTTTGTCTTTTTATTTTAATTAATTAATTTTTGGCTGCATTGTGTCTTCCTTGCAGTGCGCGGGCTTCTCATTGTGGTGGCTTCTCTTGCTGCAGAGCACGGGCTCTAGGCGCACGGGCTCAGTAGCTGTGGCCCATGGGCTTAGTTGCTCTGCAGCTTGTGGGATCTTCCCGGACCAGGGCTTGAACCCATGTCCCCTGCATTGGCAGGTGGATTCTTAACCACTGTGCCACCTGGGAAGTCCTGTCTGGCTTTGTCTTTAACCAGAAACTTGTAGGAGAAGTGTTCTAAACCTTTGGCACCTACTCGCACTTGTCTGTTTTAGAATCTAGTATAAGATGGAATTCGTTTTAGCATGATATTATGAATTGTCACGTTAGGCTTCATGTATCTGTGTTTCCTAGTATTCTGAAGAGAGCATCGGGGCTGTCACATGTTGTGTCACCTGAATTCAAGTTTGAGAACCAGACTTTCGGGCCAGGGGAACAGCATGAATTCAGGTGAAAGAGGATGGTGGTGTTTGGAAGTAGTAAGTGGCTGGAGTAGGGATGGCAGAGGAAAGAAATGGGAGATGAGGCTAGAGTGGGGAGGTTAAGGAATTTATTATCAAGCTGAAGGTTTATATTTTGGAGAAATCATACAGATACAAGGTTTTTGAACTGGTACTAGGGAAGAAGAGGAGGTGATGAATTATGCTTTAGGAAAGCTAATATTGCTGTGGTATTGTAGTGGTTAAAAAAAAATGTCATATGCCCACAAATTCTTTGAAACTTAAGTGATGGAGTTTCGTTCCCCTCCCCTTGAGTATGGGCTGGACTGAGTAGACTTGCTTCTAGCAAATAGAATAGAGCAGAAGTGATGGGATGTCACTTTGGAGATTAGATTATAAAAAGACTATAGTTTCCACCTTAAGTGTTCTTTTCCCCTCCATCTTCCCCCCCACCTCTCCCTCCGTCTTTCCTTTGTTCAAAATTACTTTCTCTGGGTGAAGCCAGCTACCAAGTCCTGAGACTACTCAGGCAACCTGCCAGCAAGTGAGCTTGGAAGTGGATCCTCCTCCAATCGATCCTGCAAAGTTTTTTTTTTTTTTTTTTTTTATTTATTTTTGGCTGCGCTGCGTTTTCATTGCTGCATGCGGGCTTTCTCTAGTCGCGGCGAGCGGGGGCTACTCTTCATTGCAGTGCATGGGCTTCTCATTGCGGTGGCTTCTCTTGTCGCAGAGCATGGGCTCTAGGCGCACAGGCTTCCGTAGTTGTGGTTTGCAGGCTCTAGAGCACAGGCTCAGTAGTTATGGCGCACGGGCTTTGTTGCTCCGCGGCATGTGGGATCTTCCCAGACCAGAGCTCGAACCCGTGTTCCCTGCATTGGCAGGCGGATTCTTAACCACTGCGCCACCAGGGAAGCCGATCCTGCAAAGTTTTGAGAGATCCTGAGCCAGAACCATCTAAGCTATGCTGCTTCCAGATTCCTGACCCACACACATAAACTATGAGATAATAAATGTTTGTTATTTTAAGCCACTAAATTTGGGCTTGGTAATTTGTTATCCAAAAATAGATAACTAGTGGAAATGTGTAGCCCTCCCATCTTAGACCCATCAGCTGTGTTGATGTAAAAGTCCTGTTAGGACCTCACACCCAAAACAAGTTCCACCATGAACTCATCTTCCTCTCAAACCTGCTCTTCGTATGTTTTCTGTCTCAGTTCATGGCACCACAAACTCACTGCCTAGTTGCCCAAGCCAGAATATGGGAATCCTCAATTCTTTTCTCCTCATCCTCCATATATGGTCAATAACAAAGTCCTGTTGTTTATTTCTTCTAAATATTTCTTGCATTCATCCAATCCTTTTTATCCCTTCCAGCTTGTGATGCAAACTATCATTACTTTTTTTCCTAGACTACTGTACCAGCCTCCTAAGTTGTCCTCCTACCTCCAGTTTTGCATATTATAGTCCATTCTTTGCCCTTCGGTGGGAGTGATCTTTGTAAAGGGCAGATGTGGTCCTATCAAACCTGATCATGCTTAACCAACTTCCTTGCAATATCATTGTCATTAGGATGAAATACAGATTCCTTAATTTGCCTTCTACATATCCAAGTGTGCATTTGTTTTCTTGTGTCCCATCTGGTTTAGAATTTGTCCTGGAAAAAAGTGTCCCAGTTTGAAAAATAAATTTTATGGTCAACCTCAACATATTAGGCACTCTTCATCTGCTGCCTCCCTTATTACCTCCCTGACTTCATACCCTGCCTCTCACCCCTTCAGTCTTTAGATCCTGGTTTCAACTCTGCAGTTCCCACTTGTCTTCATACCTTCTAACATGCTGTAACTTCTTCCTGGAGCACTACCACCTGCAAAGTCGTCCTACCATAATTGGCTGTCCCCTGCTTGAGAATAAGCTCTGAGAGGGCAGGGGAGAGCCAATTAATGGTAGGAAAACTATAAATGATATCTTCACCATTGTATCCTTAGCACCTAGCCCATATATAACATAATGAATATTCACTTGAAGAATGAGTAATGCATTGTAATGGCCTGAGACAGGGCTTAGGTTGACAAGAATAGGAAACTATTGTGGTTTTCTAGGTATTGATCTAATAGCGTGATAGCAGTGAGGACAAAGTATAAGACTTGAACAAAAATTGGATAAACAAGAAGGGAAATTCAGATTATTCCCAAATTCTGAATAACTGGGCAAATCGGTGGTTTTGTTAATAGAGCTTGGGAAGGCAGGAGGAGCAGTAGATTTGGAAAGAAAAATATGATATTCTTTTTCAATACTGAGTTTGAAGTTCCAGGGGTACATCTATGTGGATCTGGAACGTGGAGGAGAAGGTTCCTGAACTTAAATAGGAAATGTGAAAGTCATGGAAATGATAGTTAAAATTGTGGAGAGACTTCCCTGGCGGTCCAGTGGTTAAGACTCCACACTTCCACTGCAGGGGGCACTGGTTCGATTTCTGGTTGGGGAACTAAGATCCCGCATGCCATGTGGTGCAGCAGAAAAAAAAAGCTTTGGAAATAGATGAGATAGCAAAGAGAAGAAGCATAGAGTCAGAATAGGGCTATGGAGAAACCCTCAGTAGGGGACAGGAGGAAAAAGAGCCTGTAAAAGAGAACTAGTTGATGTAAAAGAGGGTGCTTAGGAATGGAGAAGTGAGGATGTGTTAATACCGTCAAATACTGAAGAACTTCTAAAAGGCCAATTTGTTGGGCAGTTAGGTCATGGCGACCTTACAGAAAGCAATTTCAGTAAAGGATTATGAGGAATGTGAGTGAGAGAGGAAAACTGGAACATTGGTATATTTTAAACTTTTACCATTAAGGCAAATGAAGTGAAAATATTTTTGTGTCCCAGAGAATTCTTTATATTGACAATTCTCTTTACTATCAACGATAACGTATATAATAGCACTTGCCCATCTCTCTATATGGCATTTATTTTTAAAATTTTATTTATTTATTTATGGCTGTGTTGGGTCTTCGTCGCTGCGCACGGGCTTTCTCTAGTTGGGGCGAGCAGGGGCTACTCTTCGTTGTGGTGTGCGGACTTCTCATTGCGGTGGTTTCTCTTGTTGTGGGGCATGGGCTCTAGGCATGCGAGCTTCAGTGGTTGTGGCACACGAGCTTAGTTGCTCCGTGGCATGTGGGATCTTCCCGGACCAGGGCTCGAACCCGTGTCCCCTGCATTGGCAGGCGGATTCTTAACCACTGCACCACCAGGGAAGTCCCTATATGGCATTTATTGAGTTGTTAGCATTTTTGATTTCTCCAAAGTTTGAACGTCTGTGGCCTTATCCTATTCACTTTCAATCCATAGGGCCCAACTCATGTGTAGGTGCTTACCACCAGTGAGCTTACAACTTAACAGGGCAAAATAAGGCATACGAGGCAGGAAGTGATAAATGCTGAAAGTGGTATAAGATGCCACATGAACTCAGATTACTTAAAAACTGAAAGAATAGCAGTAGGAAGAAGAGTTCTTAAAATTAGTGTTTCACCTGCTTTGATAATAACTGTTGCTTAGTTTGTTTTCTCTGTGTACTAGATTGAATCTTTGAGGACCAGAACTAGAGTTTAGTTATTTTGGTACACACAGGGTATGCCTGGCCTGAGGTGAGCAGACACTGCGTCTGTGAATCCCTTTCTGCTGCCTTAAGGCTTTACTCTTAATTTTCCTCTTCCTGTTCTGTTTTCTTCATTTTCCCCTTCTCCAGTAGCTGTCTTTGTTTCATGTGTGTTATTAAGAGGTAGTGTCATGCTACTTCTCCTTTTTTCCCTCTACGTTTTTTTTGTCCTTTTGTAGTCAAGTGGTTTCTCCTGACTCCTTGGTTTCAATCACACTATTCCTATTCCCTTTAAAGTCACCAGTGACCTTTTAAGTCAAATAATTTAAAAAAAATCCTTGTTCTTCTTGACCTGTTGTATTTGAAACCATTCTAATGTACACTGAAATTTCTCAAGGAATTTTATCCCTTCCTAAATATCCGTGCCTGCTGTTTATTAAGACCTGGGTTAGCCATTAGTGAGCACTAGTTTTAAATCTGAGATGTACTCAATTTTTTCTGTGTAAGTATAGTTGCCGTAATATGTTATTTAACTTTGGGATTTATGTTGGAAAATATTTTACTCCACCAGTTCGTCTTTTATTTTTATTTATTTATTTTTGGCCACACCATGCGGCATGCGGGATCTTATTTCTCCCACCAGGGATTGAACCCAGGCCCTCTGCAGTGGAAGCGTGGATTCTTAACCACTGGACCACCAGGGAAATCCCCCAAATGGTCCTTTAAAACAAGCTAATCTGAAAAACTAATCCATATTATTTTATCAAATTTCACTCAATAGCCTGAGGGTAGATAGTTCATTAATAAATTAAATAACTTAAAATTTTCTTAAACTGCTGTCAGTTCTACCTTTTCTTTTTAAGGCTTTTCAAACTCAAGATACTGCTGAGCACACACAAGATTAATACTATGTAAACTCTCTCTATCCAGACTCCACATATTAAATTACATTATTTATGCCTGTCTATCCTTTACCCCCTAAAAATAATGAATTTTTAAAAGAATTAAATATGGTAATTGCCAGCCAAAATGAACATAGTATTGTACTTGTAAAGGAATACTATAGGTAGTCCTAATAATGGAGATTGAGTTAAAGGAAAACTAAATGTAATTAAGTATCCTGAACCATGTATGTGAATTACTTTTTAAAAATTAATACATACATTAACATCTGGGAAGAAATGAAAGTAATTAGCATGTACATTTCTAATGGAACAATTACTAAGTTTTGTGGTATGATTTCTTTTTATAGTAAACATACATTAAGGAAGAGACATTCAATATTTTGAGTACCCAGGTCTCACTGAATACCATTAAGTTGTTTCTCTGAAGGTACTGAAAGAGGTTTCTGTTTAAACTTCTTGAAATTTTTTTTTTTTTTTTTGCGGTACGTGGGCCTTTCACTGTTGTGGCCTCTCCCGTTGTGGAGCACAGGCTCCAGATGCGCAGGCTCAGCGGCCATGGCTCACGGGCCTAGCCACTCCGCGGCATGTGAGATCTTCCCGGACCGGGGCACGAACCCACGTCCCCTGCATCGGCAGGCAGACTCCCAACCACTGCGCCACCAGGGAAGCCCTGAAATTTTTTTTTAGTAGTTGCAAAATCTGCCTGCTTAACAAAATGGCATTAACTGTATGCAAAGTAGTATAAATCATAGTGCAACTACCTGCAAAGAATGTATGAAGATGTTGCTAGACGGTAAACAAAGTTTAAGAAACAGCAAACTTAATAATGGAGCTCAAATTCCAGTTATTTGAAAATAAATATTTGCTAGAATCAACTAGTAAATCTAAACAACCCTGCAAAATTAGAATAATTACAAATGACAGAACAACAACAAACAAGCCATATAATTATCCATGTCTGGGTTATCTAAAAGCAATTTTAAAAATCTTAGTGTCCTCAAGATACTCATCCTGGTATTGAAATCTGCTAGGAGATATTAACCTAGATGTAGTAGAATTAAGAGGTGAAACAATATTGCTCAAATACAGAATGTGACATTTTAAGGAAGGTAGGAAGAGCATGGTCTTTTTGGTCAGAAAGATCTGAGTCTGAATCCCAACTCAGCGATATACTAGTTATTTAGCTTTGGACAAGTTAGCTAATCTCCCAAGCCTCAGTTTCTTTATCTGTAAAATGAAGCTAGTTCTCCATTGGAATTGTAAGAGATTAAATGAGATATCATATATATCAACATAGTACCTGGCACATACATAATAGCACAGGGCCCTTTGCTGAAAATAATCATTAAATGGATTAGAAAGTGAAATGTGCATCTTAGGGCCTGAAAGAGGGGAGGCCTGTACCTAAACTCAAGCAGGGAAGAAGAGGCTGGTAAGTCAAGAAATTTTTATTAGATTCTAATTTAAAAAAAAAAAAAAATGGGGAGGGCCCTAGGGAAGGAGAAGCAAGAGAACAATGAGATCACCAGAAAGGAGAGAAGAAAATGAAAAGGTTTTCAGTAGAGAAACTTTATCAACCTGTTTGCTGTTCCTCTTTAGCTCTCTTCTTGTACCTATATAGCTGTGTGGGTACCTTGAGCACCTCTTGTTGCTCAGTCTCATGATGTACACCAACCCTTCCTTGTACACCATTTAGGTAGACAACTTTTTAATCCAGTTAGTCTCAATTTAGAGGAATTATATTCCTTGAGAAATGTTATTAAGGCTATTAAAAAAAAAATCTTACTTATCTGGCTGTGCCGGGTCTTAGTTGTGAGATGCGGGATCTTTAGTTGTGGCATGTGGTATCTAGTTCCCTGACCAGGTATTGACCCGGGCCCACTGCATTAGGAGCGTGGAGTCTTAGCCACTGGATCACCGGGAAGTCCCATTAAGGCTATTTTAAAAAGTGACCTCTAGGCTTTAAAAAGAAAAAGCCTTTTCAGTACCACTGATCATCTTTTATCTTCGAAGATAAGCAGCTGACAACTTCTTGGAGGACTGTGTTCTTTTAACCATACCAGTATATAACTGGTGAATGTTACTGACAGTTCAAAGTGCATCTTTACTCAAATTAGGAAGGCTTTCAATAGCCACTGAAAGTATTATGCTAGGTCATCAATAAGGGATCAGTAAAAGAACTTCTAGAAGTTATTCATACATGTAATTTAATAAAATAAATCTACCAAAAAAGAAAACAAGGACTTAGCCCTGAGGTTTAAAAGAGTTAATCAGTAGAGGTACAAGTCAGGTGAATTTGCCTCTAGCAACATGAAAGTGTGATAGGGACAATCCAGTTTTATAATTGACAGGGCACATCAAAGGGAACAGAGTGAAGCAAGCACTCAAGACTGATAGGGAGATCAGAAGGGAGCTCACGTTTTTTCACCTTTGGGGAGGCTAAATAGTCTGTTTCTGTTTGGTAACAGCTTTACAAAAGCAGATAAAGGGAGAAGAAGTAAAGCTTTTCTCTCTGGTTTATTTACTCATTTGCATTTCTAATGATAAATTCAAACGAGGCTGTTTGTATTGGCAACCAACAGGAGAAAAATCCTAATTGGAAAACAAAATTAAAATTTTCAAGGACGGACAAAAATTTATGGGATATACATCAAATAAAATTATTACCCAGCAAATATAAAGAGAATAAACTGTTAAGACATGTGGGTTAATCTCTAAAACATGCTTAAAAAAAAGACAATTGGGTGCATAATATGATTCCATTTATGTGGAGTTCATAAATGGGCAAAACTGGGACTTCCCCAGTGGTCCAGTGGTTAAAACTCTGCTCTTCCACTGCAGGGGGTGCTGGTTCCATCCCTGGTCCGGGAAGAACTAAGATCCCACATGCCACAAGGTGAGGCCAAAAAAAACAACCAGGCAAAACTAATCTCTGGCAGAACCGTGATTGCCTTGGCAGGAGGAAGGGATGGATTGGAAACAGGCAGAAAGAAACTTCCTGTAGTGATGAAAATGTTCTATATGTTGATGGGGGTGTTTACATAATTGTATACACTTGACAGACTCGTTGTAAACTTGAGATCTGTGCATTTCACTGTATGCAAGCTTTATCTTAATAAAAAAGCACTCTTGTGTACACCTTCTGTTTGCTGGACCTTCTTTAAAACAGTAATTACTCCTACGAACCTAATCCTTTCAAAATTGCTTTCTCACCCTAAAACTTAGTGTATTTGCCAGGGAAATAGCAAAGATGGTGGAGATTGCTTTTGTTCTAAGTAACTTGTGTAGTTTGGAAGCAAACAAAGTCCTTTAGGAGGATTGTACTACTCAATTCAGAGGGGTGAAATCTCAACCTAAATATAATCACAAATAAGGGTGCAAAGCAAGTTCAGTATATGTTTTCTTCCATTATGCCCTCTCTAGCTAATCTATTTTGCCAGTAGACATATTATCAGTAGCCTCACTCTTCTCTAAACTCAAAGAATACAACTTATTTCATTGTAATTTGGCCATCATTTATTCTAGACTGGGAGATACAGTTCTTCACTACAAAGCTACAACATCCAGGGTACTGATGCTACTTTTCTCCTTTAAGATACATTGATAGAGAGAACTTGTGTATCTGAAACTGGTTCCACAGGCCATGAAGTGTAAAATCTTGTACACACTGCAGTACCGTGCCTATGTGTGGTCTGATGCCCAAACACGACATTGAGCATTGTAGAGAAAACAGGTTCACTCAGTGTATGATACAATACAGGTGATATAAAGAGACAAATCCTTCAAAAGGGAAGATGACAATTTTTATTGTTATTACAAAAGCAAATTTTTTTTAACATCTTTATTGGGGTATAATTGCTTTACAATGGTGTGTTAGTTTCTGCTTTATAAAAAGCAAATTTTTTTAACTTCAGTCATTTGAATAATTGCAAGAGCAGACTAAGGGCTTAATCCTCACACAGGCACCAAGTCAGGCACAGTAGGTAGCTACAAATCATAAGAAAAAGGTTTCTTTACCTTGGATTCCTGTAATTCCTACCTAGAGCATTCTGCCATGCTTTGGAATTAGTTAAAAACCCAGCAAACCTAATCAGTTCCCTTTAATTCTGCTTTTTAAAAAATGAGAGCTAGGTATTAACCTGCTGTCTAGTGAAAACTAGTCACTAAATCCTGGCCTGAGAGAGAGCCACATTTGTTTTAGAGCAAAGAGAAGAAAGTAGTTAACTAAGAGGTGTGTCAATTTCTGAGAGCCCCATATGAGTCCTTAAGATATAGACCTTCTGGACTCAGACCTCAGTTTCACCTAATGCATGTGGATGGTCACCTGAGGAGTGCAGGAGCTCCAGCTCCAGCACAGACACTCTTTCCGGGGAAGCAGGAAAGGAGGTAGCAGGGACTTGGGCTGACATCTGAAGCACTAAGGTAATGTGCCTGGCAGAGGGTAGCCTCAGGAAGCACAAAATGTAATTCTACCTTTGCTGTCCACAAACCTGAGGTTTAAAGGGCACAGTGGCATGTGTGGCAAGGCAGAAAAGACAATTACCATTCTGAGAATTGATGAAGAAATCCTGCCTAATTTTCTGCCTAATCAGACATGGTGCCTATCTGCTTCTCCCTTATTTTGGAGAACACTCCCAACACTCCCACACCTCCAGGCCCTTAAAACATTTCTTAGTAAACAACTCAGCTAGCATATTACTGTTTCAAGGAAGCATAGGATTAGAGGTATGTGAAAAGTGTATTTACTGAAAGGAAGACTCAATATGTTCTAGCATATTGAAAATTAAGAATATCCTAGAGCCAAAACCATCACAAGTTGAACCATATTTACCCTACCTGAAATTTGGCAGTAAACTGGTTCAAATGGAATCCACTGAACTACAGGAAAATAACACTTCCTATTCCATTTACCATGAAATCTAATATAATCAACTGACTGCTGAAGTTAAACCTACTAGGTTTTTGAACTCAAAGTTGTGCATGTGTAATTACATTTATATAACAAGTTGCTGCCATGGCAAGATTTCTAGAGAAAGAAACAAGATCATAAATGTATTAGATGGCATCTGCTATAATCACTGAAAAATTAGCTGGAGGAAATATAAGCCATATTATTTGGAGACAGAAAATCGTCCCCTAAATTCTGTTGATTGCTATCTACCTTAAGTGTATATGTCTGTGAGAGGATTAATGGCACAGTTTATTCTGATAAGATAGGCCAACGCTGAAAATTTAGTCATCCTACAGTCAGAGCTATAGTGCTGTTACCAGAATTTTCACAAAGGGTTTTTAAAAGCTGAAAGTTGCGTGACGTTAAGAGCTACAATAAAAACTGTCCCTTGACTACCTTAAATTCCTACCCAAAGCAGTGAAGCTGTCATCCACGAAGCAGCGGTCCACAAGGAAGTCCATGCCAATGAGGAAAGGTGCTAGAGTGCTGTCATGTGGAACAGCCATCAAAGACCACAGAGTAATTACAGTCGTAACTAGTGTTTTCTGAAGATTGCCAGGGAGTTTAGTTGATTTTTTTCAAAAATTCATCATGGAAGCAGTTTTCGACCATAAGTTCACCTTTTTCTTGGGTTGCAAAACTGCGGCTGGTTGAAAGTATGACCCAGAGTATCTGCAGTACTTCAGCTGAGGATGCCTGTAACTGTTCAGTTGCATCACGTTCAAAGTCCATCCCATATTGTAAAAGCAGTTCTTGTAGTTTATGTAACTAGCAGACAAGTATGAATTACCTCGTTACAGTGAACAACCTGTATCCTTTTATAATTTACAAAATTTTTACATTCAATTATCACATTTCAATTCAAAACAAATATACATGGGCTTATTTACCCAAGAACACTTTACTATTTGTCACTTAGTTTCGTGGCATTATATACTCAGTCCATCTCTTTTGGTTTGATTTTACATAATTTTCATTGGATGAGTTGTTTGCAAATTAAAAACAAGAAGCAAATGCTGTATTTCCCCTTCTCCCACAGTAAGAAATAGGATTTAAAATGGCCATTACTTAGATGTTTATTTCAGTATCTTTCTTAAATTCATTTCATTAATTTAAAAAACTATAATTAAATAATATATCATGAAAGCTGTATAAAGAACATCATTAATGCAAAGAAAATTGTGATTCTAACATATCTATGCTAAAGAGGAAAAAAATGTTTAGGTCTGTAATATCCTAAGTCTACAGCCAATTACCCTATTTTTGCCTTGTCAACAATGTAAACACGTTTGTACTTACAGAAGACAAAATGACAGCGTAGGAATCTGTATTGCTTTTTAAAGGTCCAACATCTCCACACACTCCCAGTTCACTTCAGACATTATATTTGCCCATCCAAGTAACCAGGCAGTGTAATGAGTTTAAAATGCATCAAGTTTAAGTGAGCATTCTTCCCAAAGAACTTAAAAGCCCATAAAAATGTATGGTGTTGATTAACAATGAGGTTTCTTCTAAATAATCTTATTTGCATAAATATACAAGAATCCATTGAATTTTATTTCATAATTATCCTTTTTTTTTTTTTAGAGGTAGGCCCTTCACAGTTGATATCCATGTCATTTTACTTGAGTCTTGGCAACATACACATA
Source organism: Lagenorhynchus albirostris (assembly GCF_949774975.1). Classification (NCBI taxonomy): domain Eukaryota; kingdom Metazoa; phylum Chordata; class Mammalia; order Artiodactyla; family Delphinidae; genus Lagenorhynchus; species Lagenorhynchus albirostris. The sequence goes on from NC_083109.1 coordinate 59,197,677, forward strand.
ATATCCTAAAAGTGTAAATGTTTTAATAGCAAACATAACTGTTTTTTAAAAAATGTGTTCAGTTTAAAAATGGAAATCTCTGGAATTAATTTCAATGACTCTTGAGCTTTTAAAGATTCATTAAAATCCAAGCAATTGCTAGTATTTTGTTCTTAATAACTTGGAAGTAGAAAAAGAGTTACTATGCACTGATTAAAGCTCCCACATATCCCAGAAAAATAAAAGCCCAGAGATTTGCAGACATAATAAATTTTATTTAAATTTCATGCAGTTTTAATAGCCATGAGTATAGTTATAGGAAGCTGGAGGACAGTAACTATGCTCTGTCCATAAGATGTGGCCTCATTCATGAAATGAATGGGAATTTTACAGTTAAGAAAACAGGATTAGATTAATTTTTATGTTTTGTGACTGGAAATACAGTCTGACTAGGCTTTTCTTTTCTGAGGCAGATGATTACATGGAAGGGACATGTCATTAAATACACAATTACAAAGTATCTTATTCAGAGATAAACCAATCTAAAAGAGGCCAAGTCTTTGATAAAGGGGGCATCCAATAAACCCAGAAAGTGTCCCCTCCATTTCCCATTTATTCTCATTAAAAAATTTCAAAGTTGTGACACAGTTTTAACAGAAAGTCAGCCTTTGATCTAAAATCCACAATGCTGCATTGCGGTTCATCCAAATCATAATTTAGCAAATTTCAAGAAAACAGTCAATTTCGAAAAATTGAGAAAAACTTACACTGTGCTTGATTCTATTTATCACTGTTAACTTTAGTCTGTGCAGATTCTGATGGTTCTAAAAATATGTTCATTTAGTTGCTGGATGAGATTTAGCTTTAATCAGCAAGAATCATCCAGCCTTTAAAATTACTAATACAAACAATAAACTGAGTAATTTGTAGAACTGGCACTTGCAGTTGATACAGTTTTCATATTAGATGCATGCAGCTCTTATAAATACTAAAGGAGGCATTTCTGCCACGTCTCAACATGCTGTCTTTATTGTAAATTCCATTAATTTAACAAGTTAATGGAATTTTTCGTAGGGGTACAATTTTATTATGCTTTATACTTATAAAAACTACAGTATGCTGTTCTTGTATTTTAAAACCACTTACTGTGTTTAAGAAATCATGTTAAAATATAAATTGGCAGAAACTGGTAGACCTAATAAAGCAGTGTCACAGTTGCCTAAAGATACTGTATGTATGCATTAACCATCAAAAGAATGGGGTCAAACTAATTCTTTCTTTTAATACAAACTTGAACATTGTTTGTAAATGCCTCATTTAAAGTAGTGGATAAGGAAAGTTTAGAAAAGTCCAAGTAATAAAATGTACTCAATTACTTGGTAAAGTTAAAAAGCTAATGCAACAATGTTACATCCAGATAAAAAACATTATTCAAAAGCAATTCAAATACCGAAAAGGGTTTCAAATTGAATATTTTATTAACATGGTAGTTGTCTTTGTAACATGTGCACACACACTCGCACACTCAGAATGATCTGCCTGGGGGAAAAAAAGACTAAGTATGCCTAAGGGAAATGAAAAATTAAAAAATTCCTGGTAGGTTTTCATTATTGTAGGCAATTATGTCCACATCACTTACAAAGCTATTGCCAAATCTGTCCAAGGAAGCAGAGTTTGAGAGGGGAAGAAAAAAATCTTGGGAAAAATTCAACAGTGGCATAGCAGAGCTCTCAATATGAGAAAGCTGACATAATGTGGACTTTTGCTGTGAATTTTTGTCTTTGCAAAACATGGGGAGAGGTTTGTCAATGGGCAGAAAATAAGAGTAGGCGGTGTGAAGTAGGCTTTTGCAGTCAGTTTTCCTCACAGTATTGTGCAGGGTCATCAAGAAAATGCTTAGTCTTTCTCTGGAACCAGTTTCAGAACTTTTCCAATTGCAATGGTCTTACCTAGAAATGAAATTTTTAAAAAACCTTTTCAGTAGTTAACAGCAAGGCTATGTAAGATATTAAAATTTATTATTTTAAATCATATTTTAAATCATTATTTTACAATGTAAATGACTAATTAACTGGCTTTACCATCAAAGACATGATTTCTGATTAATGGAGGGGAACTGAAGATATGATTTTCTTTCAAAAATCTATGCTTGGAGAAGTAAAATGTGGATATCCGTACAATGGAATACTATTTGGCAATAAAGAGGAATGAATTACATACAGTACAAGCCACAACATGACTGAAGCTCAAAAACATGCTGAGTAAAATAAACTAGACACTAAAGGCCACAAACTATATGATTCTATTTTATATGTCGTGTCCCAAAAAAGGCAAACAGAGAGAAAAAGTAGGTTTATGGTTGCCTAAGGCTAGGGGTGGGAATAGGTGGTGACTTTGTAAACAGGTATTAGGGTTCCGTTCTAGATGTTATAAAATTAGAATGCGGGGATGACTGTACAACTCTGTAAACATATAATTCACTGAATTGTATACTTAAAACAGGTCAATTTCATGGTATGTAAATTATCTCATTAAAAGCTGTTAAACAGGGCTCTCAGTCCTATTATAAGAGATAGAAAACCCATGTAGATCTTGTGAAAAACCGAAAAGCCAACTACTCTTTAGAAAGAAAAAAAATTCTGGGGTTAAAAATTCTTGCTACATTAATTTCTTCTGCCTGATTTTATCAGGTAACTAAAATTCTCGTTTTGTTATATTAATGGGACAAACCCAGTAACCAGTTTCACCAAGAAGAGTTTTAAGATAATGACTTCAAATGGATACCACCTTTACACAGATTTCTCCAAAATAAGGCTCAGGGACCATATTCATCATATTCCCAGTGCTTGGCATGGCTCCTGCCATGCAGTAGATATACAGTAAAGTTACTGCTGAATGAAACTGGAACTAATATGTGAACTGACTATTCTATATTTCAAGTGAACCATGAAGTTTTATGTAAAGTTTTCCATAGTCTTAAAAGTTATCTAAGTTAATATAATAATCTATAGAGAAATGTCATTTTGTTTCCATAATACCAGAGTTTCATGGCTGTGAGATAAGAAAATTACAGCTGTTCCAATCCACTCAGATAGGCAGAAATGGACACACACACACAAAAGAACATGAATATTAAACTTCTGAAATATTAGGTGTTAAGACTATCAATCTATGTACCCCTTTTATCTCCCCCCATTTCGATGTGGTTAATGTTTATCATATTTGATTTTAAAATGATTTCTTCTGAGCATAAAAAAAGATGTCTACCTCAGAGGCTTGCTTAGTAAAAATTTTCTCTACAGGATAGAGTCCTTCAAGATGAGGGTTTTTTTTTTTTTTTTTTTTTTTTTGCGGTATGCGGGCCTCTCACTGCTGTGGCCTCTCCTGTTGCGGAGCACAGGCTCCAGACGCGCAGGGCTCAGCAGCCATGGCTCACGGGCCCAGCCACTCCGCGGCATGTGGGATCCTCCCGGACCGGGGCACGAACCCGTGTCCCCTGCATCGGCAGGCGGACTCTCAACCACTGCGCCACCAGGGAAGCCCCAAGATGAGTTTTAATCACACATATTACAGAGGATTTCATCATAGAAATGTCTTATTTAGTAATAAATAAAATGACTCTCAAAATCCACTGCTTGCAAAATATTAAAATTAAGATTATTCATTTAGAGCATCACTACTAAGATGTGTTGTCAAGTCTGTCTGCTGTTCAACTCATTCAACTCATAAAACATTTATTATATGAATATATTATAAAACAAGTATCCAAGTTTCCTATGAACTTGCAATGTGCGCTGCACTCAGATGAAGATTACCAAAGCTAAGCATCTTAGATATAACACTAGACATCAATTTAAAGGCTTACCCTCATCTCTTAAAGTAAAACGACCCATCTGAGGGAAGTCTTTAAAGGTCTCAAGGCAGATGGTTCCTGCTGTTCTCAAGCGGGCAATGCATACTTGATCTTGTTTCACAAAGCGGGGTCGAGTCTTACTTTTTTCTCCTGATTTTTTGTCTACCAAGCAGATTAAGGCCTATCCAAGAAAAAAGGATGAGATTGGAATAATGTCAAATAAAAATCTTTAATACTAGAAGTGCAAATAAGAATACATCACTGTTGCTGATCAAAAATTATCAAGATGAAATGGTCTTAAAACAAAAACCTCAGTTATCTTAAAACTCACTGTTATTTCGACTTCTTCAATACAGGTATGGATATGCAGCACCGCATTATAACCTGGGCAGATGATGGATTTGTGCTCTATAATCACTATCTGTCAAACAAAAAAATTCACATCTTTATCCCTAGGTAAAAAAGAATTGAATGTGTAACTCACAATCTCAGTAGGGCACCAACTTATTTTTGTGTTGGATCAGGTTGCCTTACCTCCAAGGATGAACTTTGTGTATCCTTACCTCACTGATCTTCTTGGCAAGCACACAAACTTTAAAGACACAGGCAGACTTTCTTCTCTGGGAAGGCTTTCCTCTATACTCCCCACCAAGGAATTAATCATTGCTGCTCACATGCTAGGTTTTTTCCTCCTAGATGTGAACTTATAGTTTTATCCGTTTCCCAGTATCCAAGGTCCAAAGTTAACAACCTTGTATCTGACATCAAAATCTAACTTGATTAGTCATCGTATCTTAGAACTCAAAAATTCTGCGAGCTGTACCAATCACTTACTCTTTCATTGTCCTGGGGAGGTCAGGTTGCTAATAACATCGAGAAATTATGTGTGTTTTTCTGTCTGGAAAGTTATTTGCTCTGAATGAACAGACAAACCATGACTTCCACAGCAACTACTCTCTACTTAAAGTGAAAAACACTTTGAGCAAAATGTAAGTATCAATATATATTATCAACAGGAAATAAATAGGGAACTTACAAAGCATACTACCTACCCAGTACTTGTACCATCTTAAAGACTTTATGTGTATGAGATATACATCACAGTTGTGATCTCTATATATGGTTTATTCTATTTTAGTTCCCCTTCTGCACACAATGGCATGTCACCAATAATCAGGACAAAGGAGATTTAAATTCTAGTTTCATTTAGACAGTGAACATCATCATAATAATTACAACAATTGGTTTACCTGGGCATCAAATGTGCGACCAGAATGACAAAGATTATTAGGATCACAAAGTATGAACCCTGGAAGAATCTCCTCCTCTTCAATTCCTTTCAGTCTGATTTTGAGGTTTTCACCTGGGGCTACAGAATCAGTTTCTACATCATCAGAAAGGATTCCAAGAACTTCCACGTTGTGCTTAAAAAGAAACCAAGATTGGAGATTTTTTGACACATTCACTGCATTATAGAACAGAAAATTATCTGTTTGCTGAAGACTTGCAAGTCACATTTTTCTGTGGTTGTTGACTAGCCAAAATAATTCTTTGAGTGTGAAACTTTATAACATTTGTATGACACGAACTTAATGAAAAAAATCATATCCTAGAAGTACAAACTGCCAATTAGAAGATTTATCTGTCACATCCTAATAATTTCCAAATAGAACAAGTATAAAGTAACATTTGTCTTTTTCAAAATTACAACATTAAATCTAAAATTTGGATTTTAATTTTATGGATGTAATTATTATTATTATTATTGTTAAATTCCAGGAGTTAACAGACATAGTTTCCATTACCTATCAATCCCCCAAACATCCAAAGAATGTACTTTTCTAAGGTTATTTGAACAGCTAAGCTTTAAAGCACATTGACTGTTTAATAGGTAGTTTCCTTTTGGGGTGATGAAAATGTTCTGGAACTAGACAGTGGTGACGGCTGCACAAAACTGTGAATGTACCTAAATGTCATTAAATGGTAAAATTTATATGTCTTTTACCACAATAATTTTTTTTTAAAGAGCATATAGATGGGGAAAAAAATGTTAAAAGCAATACTCACTAGTATTCCCTCATTTTATTCCACTTCTGCCCTTAGAAGTAATTCATATTTTTAAAACACATGGCAGAAAACAAACAAAATAAAGCCTTCAGGACAAAAATGAACTTTCTCATGATGGTGGACATACAGTAGAGAATCCAGAATCACTATATTCCATACGAGAATTCTACAAACTGTCACTTGCTAAACTCTAGTAGTTTCCCCATACACACACATACACAAATAATGGCTTTCTTTCCCAAAAGGCAGCTTATACCTTACTGATACCTGTTTGTTGAAATTCATTCCAAGAACTGGTAATATAGCCATATTTGCTAGCAAATTCTTTACAGTAATGGGATAAAGGGGTAGAAACTAGCAGTTCCACCATACACAACTAAACAAGTATTGTTTAATACTTTTTGCCCAAATAATCCAGCATAATTAATTCCTCTCCCCAAATAAGGACTTTTATAGCTAAACAAAATAGAGCAAGTCTAATCTCTAATCCATACTTATGAAAAATTAAGACCAACAAATTCTTAGTTTATGAAAGGTATTAAGGATTTTACCTACTCTAAGTACCTCACATAAGTGGAGTCATACATGATTTATCTTTTTGTGTCTGGCATATTTCACTTAGTATAATGCCCTCCAGGTTCATCCATGTTGTAGCCTATGTTAGAATTTCCTTCCTTTTTAAGCTGAGGTAGTATTCTGTTGTACGTATACACCACATTTTGTTTGCTTATTCATCCATCAATGGACACTACAGGTTGCTTCCACATTTTGGCTATTATGAATAATGCTGCTATGAACATCAGTTCTTTTAAAATTTATTTTTGGCTGCGTTGGATCTTTGTTGCTGTGCGCTGGCTTTCTCTAGTTGCGGCGAGTTGGGGCTACTCTTCATTGCAGTGCGCGAGCTTCTTGTTGTGGAACACGGGCTCTAGGTGCACGGGCTCTAGAGCGCAGGCTCAGTAGTTGTGGTGCACGGACTTAGTTGCTCCGCAGCACGTGGGATTTTCCTGGACCAGGGCTCGAACCCGTGTCCCTTGCATTGGCAGGCGGATTATTAACCACTGCGCCACCAGGGAAGTCCCTGAACATCAGTTATTCAAGGTCTGCTTCCAGTTCTTTAGGGTATATACCCAGATGTGGAACTGCTGGATCATGATTATTCTATTTTTAATTTTTTTGAAGAAATGCCATTATGTTTTCCACAGCAGCTGCACAATTTTACATTCTTGCCAACACTGCACAAAGGTTCCAATTTCTCCACATCCTCACCGGCATTTGTTATTTTCTGGGGTTTTTGATAGTAGCCATCCAGATGGGTGTGAGGTCTCACTGTGGCTTTGATTTGCATTTTCCTAACGATTAGTGACGTTAAGTATCTTTTCATGTGCTTTTTGGCCACTGTACCTCTTTGTAGAAACGTCTATTTAAGTTCTTCGCTCATTTTTTAGTCAGCTTGTTTTTTTTTTTGCGGTACATGGGCCTCTCACTGTTGTGGCCTCTCCCTTTGCGGAGCACAGGCTCCGGACGCGCAGGCCCAGCGGCCATGGCTCATGGGCCTAGCCTGCTCCGCGGCATGTGGGATCTTCCCAGACCGGGGCACGAACCCGTGTCTCCGGCATCGGCAGGCGGACTCTCAACCACTGCGCCACCAGGGAAGCCCAGCTTGTTTTCTTTTTGTTGTTGAGTTGTAGGAGTTCTTGATATATTATGGATAGTAACCCCATATCAGATTTATGATATACAATTTTTTACCCACATTCTGTAGGGTGCCTACCTATTAATTTTTAAATGTAAAATAGCCTGGCATCTACATCTTTTAAAACATTTCATTCTATTCCACTGAGACTCAGGGGACTAGTGAACTCAGTGAACAGAGTTTTTAAGGCTTGATTAACAACTGTAAGATATGCTACATTGACCTGCTTAGTCATTAGTATAAAGGGACAGCTTCTACAAGAACTAGTATATTAAGGCCCTTTACCTTTAGCTATAGCCCAGCTCTAGGTTCACTTGCCCATAATAAGTACTTTTCTTTTCTTTATTGTGATAAAATACTCATAAAATTTACCTTTTTAAACCATTTTACATTGTACAATTCAGTGGCATCTACGTTCACAATGGTGTACAACCATCACCAGTATCTGGCTCCAAAACACCTTCATCACCCCAAAAGAAAACTCTATACGCATTAAGCAATCACTCCCCATTCTTCTTCCCCAAGCCCCTTGCTACCATCTCTACAAGCACACTCAACTTCTGTGACTGCTGAACAAAATAGAGCAAGGATTCAAACTGACCATTATTTCCATTCATTTATCATTGACCTTCAAGTTGCAGAGGTAATTACCTTAGAAAAAAGATTCTATGATAGGATACTCTGATCTCCAAGGCATCAAGAAACCCCAAAGTAGGGCTTCCCTGGTGGTGCAGTGGTTGGGAGTCCACCTGCCGATGCGGGGGACACGGGTTCGTGCCCCGGTCTGGGAAGACCCCACATGCCACGGAGTGGCTGGGCCCGTAAGCCGTGGCCGCTGAGCCTGTGCGTCCGGAGCCTGTGCTCCACAACGGGAGAGGCCACAGCAGTGAGAGGCCCGCGTACAGCAAAAAAAAAAAAAGAAACCCCAATTATACCTAAACAGTACATTGACAATTACCTTTTGTAATTCACTGTGCCTGGAATAAGCATGGTAAAGAAATTCTCAGGGGACCTCCCTGGTGGCACAGTGGTTAAGAATCCGCCTGCCAATGCAGGTTCAAGCCCTGGTCCAGGAAGATCCCACATGCCGCAGAGCAACTAAGCCCATGTGCCACAACTATTCAGCCTGCGCTCTAGAGCCCACGAGCCACAAATACTGAAGCCCATGTGGCTGGAGTCCGTGCTCCACAACAAAAGAAGCCACCATAATGAGAAGCCTGCACACCGCAACAAAGAGTAGCCCCCGCTCGCCACAACTAGAGAAAGCCTGTGCGCAGCAGCAAAGACCCAACACAGCCAAAAATAAATAAATTTATGAAAAAAAAAAAGAAAGAAAGAA